>NW_022104341.1:24674829-24687304 GCF_000313985.2 Echinops telfairi | reverse complement strand
TAAATCCTTTTATGCTTCAGTTTTCTCACTTATAAAATAGGGAGAATAAGTGCATAAGTGAATTTAGAACACAGGAAATGCTCAATAAATGTTAGTCATTATTATTATTTTTACTCCACACAAATGAATTATTGGTCAAAATTGAAGGCCTTTTTAAAGTCTTCATCCTACTTAACCTTTCTGTAACTTTCAACAATCTAGCATCTAATACGTACGCAACCTTGGACAAACTTCTCTGTATCCTATCAGCTTCCTTATCTGCACAAGGGGAAACGAAAGAACAATGGCACTGACCTTAGAAAGGTGTTGTGAAGAGCAAATGGGATAATTCATGCTTAGACTAGCACATGCTCAATAGTGTCAGCTATTATTATTATAAATATTAATCACTTCCTTTGCCAAGAGTTCTGGTGGCATAGTGGCTAAGCATTCACTACAAACTGAAAGACTGCCACTTCAAATCCACCCCCACTCCGCGGGAGAAAGATGTGGCAGCTTCCAGAGAGGTCACAGCTTTGGCGTTTTACTCTGCCCACTGGGTTGCTGGGAGTTGGAACTGATACCATGGCAAGAGTTTTTGTTGTTTGGTCTTGTCTTCAAGTAGTCTATCTTGGAAGGAACAAAGCTTCAATGCTATTCAGAGTTCGGATCTGTCCTGCACCATTCTCTAAACACATCACCTGTTTTACTTTCTGCATCAGAAAAGCTGAGGCGCGAGAAAGCATGAGCAGGCCTAGAGTACAGTGCTCAGTACTGAGGGAGCACTCACTGACTTGCCTCCTCAGTCCTCCAGCTCTCGGAAGACTACTCTTCACGGAGCCTTTCCCACTTGCATCTTGGCTTCTTCTCTACTCATTATCTCCTCAGACTTCACCACTTCCATCCCTTTACAGGAATGATTCCCTAAACTATGTGTCAGAGCTCCAAACCCTCATATCCCACAAATTATTTGATACATTCCTCCTCTTCCTTCCCAGTCTTTTCCCACCAGCATCATAACCTCAACACGTGCTAAAAACACAAACCCTACCTTCCCTGATACCCTGCCTTTATAAACTGGCTCTTTTCTGGATTTTCCTCAGCTCTTTACCTTCCTTTGCACAATGCCTCTAAAATGTTTGCCCTTCCCTTTGCCACTCAGTGGGCTCCTGGACTAAGTTAGTGGCAAAGGGAAGGAAAAGAGCTGAGGAAAATATAGAAAAGAGCAAGTTTGTACGGGCAGGAAGCCCACATTTTATTTCTGGGCTAGTCCGAACTCGTCTGATAATTCTCTCCTATCCATAGGCCATCTCGACACTGCATCAAAATTAGGAGAGGTTTCAAGAACGGTGCCCCTTGGGTTCCCCACAAAAGTCACAGCACTGCACAAGACATTCAGCATCTACTTAAAAAATACTCCGAACAGCATTTATCAGCTTTTATACATACAATCAATGAGCACAGCTGCTGCTTTCCATTCTCTGATTGCAATTTTCAGCAAGAAAGATGTATTACAGCACGACCAGGTATGCCTCACAGACACGTAAGTTTCCCATTTACACAGCACCAACAAAGTTCTGCAGCAGTGGCTCTGACAGTGACTGCCAACATGAGCTCAAGCACGGCCAGTGACGGTGTAGGACTGGAAATCTTACTCTGTGACACCCTGGTCACCACATCAATGGCACCCACCCACGAAGCAAAGTTCCTGAAACATATTTAATCTTATCCAGTGAGTGCTTCACTGTGATTCACTTTGTTGTTGTTCTCTGTCATGCTGTTAAAATGCTGGTCACAACCCACTAAACTTGATGTCATGGCCCACTTAGCCAGTCAGGGCCCACAGTGGAAGGCCACTGAATTAAAAGATATAATGGCAGAAAAGACAACATCTGCATGAAAAATAAAATCCCAGGGGATATTTAAAAAAACTTAAAGCTCTAAGATCTATACAACAAAAACTTTTAAGCTTCTCCTAACAAACATAAACGACAACTTTAAGAAAGGAAATGTATATTTGAGTAGAAATACTATATAAATTCTCCTTAACTTAATCTACAATTTTAACTTAAATAGCCTTAAGTACCAACAGATATTTTCTGAAACCACACACAAACCAGTTTAAAAATCCAGACATTGAAATTCTGCAGAGAGAGTAATGGGAAGAGGTGTTACACTTAACACATATTCGAACGTAAAATGAAACCACAGAAGGTGTCCAGATGAAAGCTACATGACATTCATATTGTTTTAGCACACAGTTATCACTCTAGTACGATACACATACATCATCATGCTGCTTTCTAGTAAGATGCTGTAATATAGTAATACACATTATATGTCATATGCATATATATATATATAGATCAGAACATAAGATCCAGAAATAGATATTAATACAAGTGAGGATTTATGACAAAGGTGGCATTTCAAATCAGTGGGGGGAAATGAAAGTCAATAAATTAACTAGATACCCATCCCCACCCCCGGCCAGTACTGGAGCTTTATGGCTCAGCTCGAGGGGAGTCCCTCTGGGACATGGGGCACAGTGAATGGTATGACCCTTGGCTGGGCATGCCTACACAGTAGGGTATGCTGGGCCCCTCTAGGGGTTCCTGTATGGGCTCCAATATATTTCTTCCCTTTTGCTTAAAAAAAAAATTAACTAGACACCTAACTTAATAAATGATACTATTAAAACATAAAAAGAAAAACCATTACCCAAAACCTACTATAATATCAGAATGGGGAAATGCTTCCAAATTAACAAAGTCCAGAAGCCATAAAAGATGGTTAAATTTAACTAGAAAACTAGAAAAGAACATCATACACAAAATCAAGACAATACAACAAACTAGTAAAATTGTAACATATCAAATCAATGACTGAAGGTTAATTACACAAGCATGTTTTTCTAAAAATCAATTTAAAAAAAAAGACAAGCCACCACAATAAAAATGGACGAACTGTCAATTCACATAAAAAGAACTACAAATACTCGTAACTATACAAAATGCTCTCTGGATATGGTATCAAGATGAGAGAACTACCAATCAAATCTGCACTGAGGTGCCAGCCATCACTGATCATTGAGAGCAAAGATTGGTAACCAGCTCTGGGGGCAAAGGTGCAGAAGCTCCTCCTCTTCAACCCGCCTGGCAAGGGGCAGAACTTCTAGAGAGGGCAGCTTGGCATTATAAAAAATACAAATGTGTACACTATCTGATCCAGCAAGAGCCTCCCGAGGAATTTACTTCATTCCCTGAAGCTTTGTTTGTAATAGAACAGATTAGAAATCATTCTAATGTCTATTAATATTGCACTGGGTAAATAAATTACGTTGCTGCCAAGTTGGCTCTGGCTCATGGCAACTTTATGTGTAACGGAGTACGATGTTGCCCAGTCCCGTCCATCTCCATACTTAGTTGTTATCCAGGAGGCGTTCAACAGTCAGTTCCAGAAATGCCAGCATCCTAACAATACTACACAAGCCCCTGCAGTACCACAAACTGATAGGTGAGTGGTGGATATATGCCAATATGATAGATTACCATGCAGTTTTTAAATGCAAAAACAAGCAATGAAAAATAGTGTTTTAAAACTCCTCTATGTACAGACAAGAAAGTTGCAATAGGCAGAACAAATTTGCCATTTGTGTTAAAAGGGGGAGGAGAACACAAATTGTTTGCATGACATAGTTCTCTAACAATATACAAGAAACTAGAAATAGCTGTTGCTTAGCTAGGTAAAGGAAAAGGGGGCTAAGACTCTTAGGAAAGAGGCTTCACTTATGCACACCTTTTAATACCATTTGCATTGTGAACCATGGGACATTTTTACCTACTGAGAAACTAAAGTTTTCAAAGCAAAACAAACAAGAGGCTTCTACAATTGTGGCTGTATAATTAGGGGCTTTCTTCTTTATTTGGCAATTTTAAAATATAGGTTAAATTTTTTTTAAAGATTTGTGTAACCAAAAGGCTCTTTTCATTTATATTTTACGGTTAGCGAAAGCAAGCACAAATAATTCAAACAAAAACATTCAGTACATATTAAATTACTGAGTGTTGAAGATGTCTTTATCAGCTTTAAAAATAGGCTATATCTTTCTTAAGCATATTGCAAATATTTTGTCAGACTGAACTTCCTGCTTGGAAACAGGAGGAGACACAGGAAATACAAATTACTTCTGGAATGAATGGGAAAAGCTACAAGTATTGCTTTAAAAGTTATTAAAAGGTAAATTCTAGTTTTAAAATAAAAACTAAATAAAATAAAATTCCAATTTTCACTTATTGTACATATAAAGTAGGTGAATGTCATACATCCAAACCTGTGATAGTGCCAAGATTATATGTCTCTGAATCTACACTTACTCTACAGCTTTTTTTCTTTCCTTCCACAGTTTGGTATACTTAAGAAAAACAATCCCTACAAATACGCCATGTGCTCAGGCAACATCCATTTTTAATGTATTAAGAGGGCTGAAACTAAATGACCTCCACATTCTTGACAGCGTTCTCCTCTGACTGTATGGAAGGTTTTTTACTTTTCTTTTCCAAAACACAGATAACAATGTCCTTAACTGTGTGTGTGCAAAGATTAATATAAACAGCGTAAATGTAAATCACCTCGACTTTTTGGCAGAGAAGAGACATTCATTAACAGTTCCTACCTCGCCCTGGCCTTTCCAAAGTCTGAAAATGAAATCACCATTAAGTAAAAGATTTAGATATTCTGATCTGACCTTCATTTTTCAGATCAATGAATATCATCCACTTGGTCTATCAATGATATTTTTAGATAGGTTCACCAATGGCCTGTTGGGGGCATATTTTAAAACATAACAATTCACCCCAAAGCAGGCACATTTTTTAGCTATATCAACCTATGGAGTTCTGTTAAAGCACAAGATTTTCACACACAAAGCAATCTTCCCCTTTCAAAGTCCATCCACGCACCAAGGTGAAATGAGAGCAAGCATCTCAAGGGAAGAGACACAGTGGGAAACCATATCTAAAAGATCGCTTTACCTCAAAGATACAAAGATCTTCAAGGCAGCCCGGAGCCCGCTTTCTTCATGCTTGTCTCTGGAATGTGGACACCAGTTCCACACAGCACACTCCTTCCCCAGGACATCCTGACTGCGCACAATGGCACTGACAACAATTGGCTGTGGCCCCTACTTCCAAGCATGGAAAATTTACTATCTATAGCCACAAATTTCCCTATCTGAGTTAAATGACACTTGTAAACAATCTATTTAAAAACAAATTTGGTTACTAAGCACATTTTTAAAAGTCACAGTTCAATCTCTCATTATTTTTCCTTTTGAAATGAAAAAACCAACTGTATTTTTTTTCAGTGCTTAAAATACAGAAGACTACAAAAAACATAAAGCATGTCAACAATGGGAGGGGGAGGCATAGTCTACATGCTATTGACAATATTTTCATTTCTTCTTCCTGCCGCATCCTTGACATGTGCACTTTTGCCCTCTCCAGACAAGAGCAAAATCCCCATCTCCAACTTCAGATGCCATTCAGATTCTTGAGCAAGCTGCCTCTGCCAGAGACGCCACTGCTAAGCACTAGCACAAGTCATACTTCACTCGGTCTTTAAGACTCAGGACAGATAACCCCTGTCTCCAAAGAAGTCTTCCTTTCCTTCTCTGCTTCCTTGGTCCTCATATTAATAAAAGCAGTTTTATTAACATATAAATCAGATACTGTACAATTCAATGATTTAATATATTAAAGAGATACAAAATTTTCTTCCTTCTTGTAGACATTATTATTAGCTCTCCCTTTCCCCCCAACCTTCCCTGCCACAACCTTGAGAAATGTAGTTACTATTGCTACAGATTCACCTATCCTGGATTTCATATAAAGAAAATTATACTCAACAAAACAAAAACCCAAAACCCCACCATGAACAACAAACTAAAACACAGAAAAATGCCTAACTCAAAAGAAACCAGAAAATGAAAACTAAAAGAAACTGACAGTGGGTCAAGAGAGACAACAAATGCTAAGATGTGAAATTTTACCCTCTCTATATTTGCAAGTAGGTAGCATAGTGGACCATGTGCTGGGCTGCCGCCAACCACAAGGTCAGCAGCTTACACCCCCCCCACCCCCCGCTGCTCAGCAGGAGACAGACAGAACCAAAGCAGACTCAGCCTCAGACACCCAAAAGGACAGCTCAACCCTGCCCTCCGGGGCTGCTATGAGTTAGAACCAACCCGATGGCAGGGAGTTTGCGTTTTATCTGCAGCACTCCACTTTAAAATGCACTGTCTGAAGACAAGGCTATTCATATCCCTGGGTCAATGGTCAGAGAGCATTCAATGGAAGACTTAATCTGCATGGGGACTCTGTAAATGGAATTTTGGACTTTCACTGTCATCCACAACTTTCTGTAAAGAACTGCTTAGAATTTAAGCTCTAGTATAATTCCCTCCTCTGATTTTGAATCTTATTGTTTACAATCATTAGATTACATGGGCTGGTGTGGTTCTTCCATGTAGCCTTAGTTGACACCTCACTTAGATAGCTGTTTGTGTTAATACAAGCCTTTAAGACTCCAGGCACCATTACTTCTGATAGTACTTACCTGTACCATTGCTACCCAGCAGTTAGTTCATTCTAGCATTGAGTTTGCATTGCCTTACTGGTGCCACCTGACATTAATGACTACTTAAAATTGTGACATCTCTCTCTCCAGATTACCTCCCTTGTCTTTTAAGTGTTTCTCAGGTTCTTCTACGTTCCTGGAAGCTCATACTTCTTGGGATTCTCTAAGTCAGATGCTTCCTCTTCCTCTACCACATATACACCAACAACTACCAAATCCACATTTTCAATTCAGAATTTTCCTTACCCCATAACATGTGGTCCATATGTGCATTCTGACAAGCTGGTATCCATCCTCTTATGCAGCAACCCACAATCCACCACTGCAACTCAGCTACTGCCCGCCATTAGATCTTCAACCTTCATCTTCCCTATTCTTAGCAACCACCAACTTGATTTCACTGCATCTCTTCTCAAATATTTATTCGCCCTCAATCCTCCTTACTTACTTCAGCACAGAGTCATTCTGTGAAAGTCATTTCATTGGAGAATAATATCTGAGTTCTTACTTTAATTCTAAATTTTAGCACATATTTGCTACCTATACATATACACTTATGTATATAAACATACACATATGAGATAAACTTTGTAAAAATAATCTTTTCCTTTTCACATTTTAAAACAGATTCCCAACTAGACCTTGTTTTTCTCTATTGGGTTTCTTTAATTTATGTGGAATCACTAAAAATGACCATTTTCCAGCATCACTTATCACACTTCTTGTGAAATGGGCTAGCATCCCATATCAAACACGTCTTGTATGTATGTACACTGACTAGGAACGCATTCCAAAAGAACATGCAATGTAGCCTTTCAAAAATTCACAAATTTTAAAAGTCACTTATTTTAGTATTTTTCAAAGTGCTAACAATAAAATAAAGTTTTAATTTTAGAAAGGAAGAAACTTTTAGGTTTCTTGGGGGGAATATATAAATACCAAAGCATGGATAATTCCCTATTTGTACATACCACAGCAATGCCATAAGAGATTCAATCTCAATATGGACCAAAATATATAATTTGGATCCCCTTTGCCCACATTATCCCACTTTTAATACCTCTTCCTTACCTTTTACTTTTGCAATAAGCATTTCGGCAGCATTTTGAAGATCAATGGAATTGAGGTTCTGATGCTTATTCATTACAGACTTTAAAACACGGAGAAGTTCATCCAGGCGTATATGAATAACTTCTTTAAAGCAGTCTTTAAAAAAAAAAAGAAGAAATTTTGTTTCCAAAGCACAATTCCAGGAATCTAATCACAAGAGACCATTCTGAAGCACATTTGAGTATGTGATGTTTTGTTATGTATTGTTTTTTCGATTTTACCTACTGAAAGTACACTTCCATGTTCAATACTGCAATTACACACAATTTATATAGCCACCAGAAAAATCTTAATCACTTTAACCCATTAAGATCTTTAGTATCTCTCACAGTCAGCATCAATTTAGCACTACACTTTTACACTTTACTGAGAAAGATGAGGCTCGCTGCTCCTGTAAAGATTTACAGGCCCAGAGGTGGCCGGCAGTTCTTGGTTCGATAAGTCAGAATTGATTCTATGGCAGCGAGTTTGTTTCTTTCTGAGTTTTACACTTCACTAAATATCCAGTTTTCTCAGTCTAAAGATGCTTTCCAGATTTCTTCTTACGCAACTTTATACGTTTTCCCTAGTCTTAACAGTTTTTACTATCATATATTTTAATGTATTCTAAAAGAGTTCAAACTACAAAATCTGATATACTAATATTTTAAAACTTATGTTCTAAATTTCCACAACTTATTCTTTCATTAAGTAATTATTAAATATTGGAAGCGAATAACTCACAAGAGATACATATCCCACCATGTACTATATGACCTGTACATTTAAAACATTGTGACATAATCCTCCGTGGTCACTAGTCACTACAGTTGTGACTGCTGTATTATGTGTGTTCATTCCCTAAATCCACTCCGACAAGCCAACTCCACGTATTTATTTATATAATCCCTGATCCCCAAAGGCAGAGTTTTCAAGCTTTAATAAGTGACCATATAATTTATCACTCAAACCAAGAAGACCTGTTTGCAAGTGAGAACAGGTCTACTGGCAGTCATGTCAGAACAAGAGACTAGTCCAGGACTGCCGTCCTGGACACACCAGAAATCAACCTGCCTTCAAGTCCCCTAAATACTCCTCAAAAGTCTGAAAAGGCAACCACCTTAAAGACAGTGCTCTGATGTCATTTTCTTTTCTCTATCTTTACCCAGAATGACTGTTTAATAAGGGTCCTCGTGACACTGCCTGGTAAGCACTGGACTGCTAACTGCAACATTGTCAGTTCAAAGCTACCAGCTGCTCAGAAAGAGGAAGAGGAGATTGTCTGCGGCTATAAAAATTTAAAGTCTCAGAAAGCTTATACAGAGTCACCGAGAGTGGGAATCAACTAGATGGCCATGGGTTTACAGTTTCATAATAGTTAACACTTATTGAGACCTTAACATATGCTAAGCACTGCTTAAATTCTCCCATCAACTGTATTAGGTACTTAACAGTATCTCTGTTACATAGTTTAGAAATTTCACACACACTGAAATTGTTAACTTAATGAACTGTGGAGCCAGAACGCGAACCCATGGAGTATAATTCCACAATCCATGCTCTTCCAAATGATGTTATCATCCTAGTGAAATGGTTAAAATTAAACAGCAGTAGCAATAGCAGCAACAACAAAATCCACTCTTTAAACACCATTTATACATTATACAAATAGTATTTGTCAGAACACTATTTTTTACTAAATACTAATTTAGTATTTCAGAATACTACAAGACTAATCAGTTGGGAGAAAACTGTCTACAGGCTACAGCTATTCTACATCATCTCTTAAACAGCCCACTCATTGACAGAACGGCCTCCAGAGAAAGTACAGGATGAGCGGAACACAGGTAGGCGAGACGAGGGGACTGTTTTATCAGGCAGAAACAATGGAACACAGTGCTAGAAGAGAGATGCTCCTTCCAGGAGCAGAAGTGACTTCTTCCCCCAACAAACGTAAAAACTTTGGAAATTAGTAGAGTCTAAAGGCAAAAGGAAGCACACATAAACAATCTACTCTAATTGATAAAGTTGCTTGCCAAGGGCTAGTCATTCTGAGCCGCCTGTAGAACTGAACAGCATTTCATGTATGGTGGGAACCAAATTTTTCAATTGGTGGAGTAGGAATTTACAGATAGGAGGTTAAAATAATCCGTGTGACACAGGTCTTCCGTAGGAACTCTTGTGTAGCTTAATCTACATACAGGTGGCTAAGCATAAAAATACTTGTAAGGTGTGAGAGGGAACTTCAAAAAGTTCATGGAAAAAATCCAAGATCCTGTCATTCCATTTTTCTATAAACTTTTTGACAGCCCTTCATGAAATAGCTGAAGAGAAACTATACTAGGATGCAGATCGTGGCTTCCGATACCATTCTACAATTCAAAGAACCCAGGCTCCTTAGAAAAGAGCATATGGACGTGCCAGCAAGTAAGGAGGTGAGGCATGGCTTATGTGTATGTAGGTATCTCAGAGAGGCCCAAGCAGCAAGCAAACTGGAACAATCTGAACAAAACAAAAAAGCAGTACTGAACATTTATAATGAGATAGTATCCGTGAGTCCATGTTGATGATATATATGTGACTGAGGAGATGAAAAAATGGGAAGAGACAAAATTCCTTTGCAAAAGAATTCCAAATCATTTAAGTAGGAACGCTGCCCTGCAGAAAGTGGAAGCTAATTCCTTCCTCAGTATGTGCGGGCTCTGTACACTGAGTTCTTTCTGAAGCATGGAGGGCGAGCGAGGTGGGGAGAACTAACAGAACCTGACAAACACTACCTCAGCCAGGTCATCACGGTCAACATCAACAAACTCTAGAGTGTCTGTATCCTTGATCTGTGATGAAAATGGCACTTGACCTCTGCCATCTTCCTCTCAAAACCCTGCAACCCCAGTGTAATCAGGAAAAAATATCAGACAAATACCAAGTGATGGGCACCCCACAAAGCAAACACCTGCCTCAAACCGGACTCAATTCCAACGTGGAGCGACCCTACAGCACCTGGCTAGAACTTCTCTAAACAAAACCAAAAAAATATCTGAGAAACTGTCAAAGCCCAGGACACTACAGCAGTGGTTCTCAACCTTCCTAATGCCGTGACCCTTTAATATAGTTCATGTTGTGGTGACCCCCCAACCATCAAATTATTTTTGTTGCTACTTCATAACTGGCATTTTGCTGTTATGAATCGGGCGACCCCTGTGAAATCGTTTGACACCCCCCCAAAGGGGTCGCGACCCACAAGTTAAGAACCACTGCTCTATAGAGACATAAGGTAACATGACAATTCCATGTAATGTGAGGATCCTGGAATGAAAAACGGACATTAGGGGAAAGCCAGACACCTGAATAAACTATGGACTTTAGCTAATGAAAATGTACCAGCATTAGTTCATTAATTTTAACAAATGTATGCCACATTTTGTAAGCTATCAATAGAGAATACAAGGTGTGGAGGTACATGGGAATGTTCTATATTATTGTCTCATTTTTCTTTCAATATAAAATTATTCTGAAATACAGAATCTCTTTTTACAAATGAAATACAAAAGTTTTCAGAAAATTATTATGTACCATTGGGATTTTTCCCTATCAACATATATTACTTTCACAATTTAAAAAAACCCACTTAAAGTTTTCTGATGAGTTTTGAGTAGAAAGTGTGAGTGTACATCTTGAAGAACCTACAGTTTAATAAACTGTATTAGATAAATGAGCACTATTTTGTCTGCACTATAATTTTCAACGTTAGTAGTAGAGTTTCACTTTGTTCAGGTCATACCGAACAGTGGCTGGAACACTACAAAACCAGCCCAAACCAAACCACTGCCCTCGAGCCACAATTCCAACTCACAGGGACCTGTTCACAGGATGGAGTCAGAACTCCCCCAAAGTGCAAGTCGCTAGGAAGCAGGCTATAAATCTTCAAACTAGTGATGTTTATGCACAATAGAAACCGGCTAGCCAAACAACACAGGTTAAATTTTAAATGGAACCTAGTAGCATTAAAGAAAAGAATTTTCTTGGAGAATAATATAATTTGAAGAGCTGTCCTAAATATGAAAAATTTGCAGCATTTCTCCCCACCTCGTTTTGCATAGCTGAGCTTCTTGTTTCTTTGAACTATCGATAACTAAATAAAACTAGTAGCTAGTATATGCTAGCAATTCTGCTTACTCCACAAGGCCAAAGTTGAGTGATCAACTTATCACCCAAGGGTTGTACTGTACTGTTTCAAACCTGACATGTCTGAGTCTTGAGAGAGAGAAGGGGGGAAGGAGGAGGAGGAGGAAGAATAAGAAAGGGAAGGGCATTTGTCATTTCTAGTCCCTATTTTAGTGTTCAAGGAGCCCTGGTGGAGACAGTTTTGCTCTGCCCTATAGGGTCACTATGATTTGGAATTGACTCAGTGGCAGTAAGATTGAGTTCTGGTATACTGATGTTCTATGATAAAATCCACGGATATTAATACACTTAAGGAATATTGCAAGGATATTTTACTCTTAGTTTTAGGCCAAAGGAGCTTAATTTTCAGTGTCAACAATAACCACAACCCTATTCACAAATTAGTGCTGAGCATCAAGCAAGAACTACAAACACTAATGACCTAAATTTCTAAATAAACCTAGGCAATCAATTCTGGTCTTCTCAGTGTCAGGGAAATAAGATTTCAAAATTATTAAATATCTAAACTTTTTTTCAATTTTACTTTCTAATATGGCAAACAATGAGAATGTTTATTTCTAATATGGTAAACACAGAGAAAAACATT
>NW_022104341.1:24666730-24673972 GCF_000313985.2 Echinops telfairi | reverse complement strand
ACTCCCTCTGCATAATCTTAAATACTTTTTATGATGCAAAAGCCTCTTAAATGGAGAATAAAGATTAAAACACTTTTATTACTAATAGCTAATTAAGCAGCTCCTTCAACAATGATTTTTTTTCCCTTAAAACAACAAAAGAAACCCAAACAGTAGCAACAATAACAATAGCAGCAAGAAGTAAAGCAAAATAGGTCATAATTATTGGCCCCAAATACCAAGTGAAGGTAAGTCGTTGCTTGGTGTGATAGATGTTGGTCCAGAGAGGTGAGTTCTAATCCTTGATTGGCCACTTTCCTTAAAATGATCAAACTAAGCTCTGAGACCTTAGGTTCATCATCACAAAAACCAGTACTATTTATAAGGTTGTTGTAAACACAAAATACATGAACAGAAATAAAAACTTTACAAAGTATGTATTTACCCTAACGAGGCCACTGCCACCCAGGCAATTCTGACTCCTGGGGATCTGACAGAGCAGACCTGCCCCGCGGGTTTCTGAAGCTGTCATCCATCTGTTCGGGAGCAGAAAGCCTCGGCTTGCGTCAAAATTGACCAGATGGCAGTGAGTTTGTGGTTTTTTTCTTCCAAGTAACAGCTGATAGGTTCAATCTGCTGACCTTGTGATCAGCAGCCCAATGGTTTTTCTGCAGCTATTATTAAATCCGTAATAGTCATTTAAACCAAGATAGCCAGGCCCACAATATTTTGGCAAATGAAAAAAAAAAGACATTAAAGATTCACTTTCATTTCATACATAAAATTGAAATTGTTGAATGATTTGTAAATAACATAGTGATGTTCACTGCCAATGACTCCAGACCCCAAGTGTGCAGAGTAGAACTACTCCATAGTTTCTGAGGCTGTGGCCTTACAGAGAAATAGATCACCAATCCTGCCTCCCAAGTGCCTCTGGGTAAATATGAGCCACTAATCTCCCAGAATTAGTAAAAATCAAAACAAACAAACTCACTGCAATGTGTCAATACAGACTCGTAGTGACCCTATAGGTCAGTGTAGAACTGCCCAAGACTGTAACTTTTTACAGAAATAGGAAGCCTCATCTTTTTCCCCTAAGAGAGACTGGTGGATTTGAACTACTGACCTTGAAATTAGCAGTTCAACACATAACCCACTATGCCACCAGGGCTCCCAGAGTTAGTAGCTAGCTGGGTATTCTGCACCACGCAGAAAATGAGACAGTATTGAGTGTATATTTTAGAAAAAGATTTCTCTAACTGTAAATGAAATTATAATATTTATGTGAAAATTAAATACAAGATCTACTGTACTTTCAAATTTTCATAGTGGCCGTATTGTAAAGGTAATGAACTTTACACTACAAAAATACTATATGTGATTGTTTTAGTCAATCCAACTGATAACAATAGTTTATCTAGAACAGTAATATTCCTTTATTGCCAATATTGTAATATGACTTTTAATTTACTATTTCACCCATTTGTGTCATTTATTTTGTTTCATTCAGCTTATCAAGTGAAAACAGATTAGGCCGATCCACATTTTGATTCTCATGCATTAACACAATAACACAGTGTTTATGTTGAAACACTTCATGGAAATACTAAAATAAATAATATGAAGGGGGAAAGGGTTTTTTTCATTGCTTTTAAAAAAACAGCTGACAACAATATTTGAAAATCAGTTTAGTTACTTCAGCTTGACCTCTCTCTGGAAAGCCATGATAATCAAGAGGGGAAAAAAAAACTTCAGAAGTTATCACTAGGAAACACCCTTTTTTGCTACAGTGACTTTTGAATCTGCAGGATAAACAAGAAAACCTTTTTCTAGCTCCCTGGGGATTGTAAAGATAATTAAAACTGATTTGAAAAACCTCATGGGGGAAAAAACAAATTCACTGACATCCAGTCAAAGCTAACTCAGAGAGACCCCAGCTGCCCCTGTGGGTTTCCAAAACTGTAACTCTTTAAGAGAGTTCTCAAGCCTCATCTTTCTCCCTCAGAGCAGCTGGTGGTTTCAAACTGCCAGCCTTGGTGTGAGCAGCCCATTAACTCACTTCATCGTCACAACAATCCCATAAAGTGGGTACTATTGTACATATGTTGGACTCCACCTCAGGTACTCTGGCTCCAGAGCCTACACTCCTGGTTACCATGATAAACTGCATGGTTAAAGACGCTACAACTCAAGACAGGCACTCTGCCACCGGTGTGATTTAACAAGCTATGAGCGACTAATCAAATATGCCAATCACTACGATCAGTGGCACCATTCTATGTGCATAATTCGAGACAAGGCAGAAGAGCAAAGTAATTCCTTGGAAATATGTCCACATCTGATAAATTACTTTTATTTCATGCCTCAAAGATTCACGTCACATTTCCTCGCTGCAAGCCATACATAGCCTGTGAACCTTCCTGCTCGCTTCTAAGTGACATTTGTCAGAAATCACTTCTAAAGACGTTACTTGTAGAAAAGTCAGAGCAGGACCCAGCTGAGCTGGCAACTTCACATCCCTAATATTTCATAAAACCCCTGGCACACTGTAAAGGCTGAAAGTTTAGGAGCAGTCGCCAAAGGTTAAATGAACATGAAATGAAATCTGTCTAAAACAAATTTCATCCAGGAAAAAAAAAGGGGGGTAATTCAAAGATAGGATATCCAGTAAGACTGCAAACATATGCAGCACTTCCTCTCACAACAGGATATACACATTATGTAATGGTAATGGCTTTTAACTTTCATTTGATCCTGTCCTATAAAAATTTCTTTTAGAAAGTTAATCTATCTCTTCCTACTATTAAAACAAAACAAAACAAGATCTACTCCTAGTGACCCCTAAATAAGACTTCAGAAACGGTAAATCTTTACTCGAGCAAACAGCCTTATCTTGATCTGTTTGAACCCAATGCCGTAACCCATAATGCCACTAACCGGGTGGCTTACAATAGCTCTTAAATCCAAGATCTAGAAACATGGGAAGCTACCACTTCCAAGACGTCGGAGCTAGGCTTTTTGGCTTTGAACTTTTCCTTAAGATTTTAATTTGTAACTCTAAATTAGAAAGCCTTTTTTAAAAAAAAATTAAAGAATTTATGTGAAACTGCTGGCTTTTAAATATTCTTTTCTAGTCTAAGAAACAAAACAAAAAGCCGTATCAAAGCCACAACAGTTACGTTTTGCTAAATGTATTTCAAAGATAGTGTTATCTAATCAAAAAGGTTACAAGAAGTGGTAGATTGGTGGTTTTCCTTCAAATAACATTTATACTAATAATAGATATTTTCAAACAATAAATACCAGAAAAATCAGCTATTCTTCAAATCACCACCAATGCGTTGATTCCGATCCATAGCTACCCTATAGGGCAGGGTCTCTGTGAGTTTGAGATTATGCGGTATATCCTCAAGTATAAGCCGACCCGAATATCAGTCGAGGCACCTAATTTTACCACAAAAACTGTGTTAAATATGTGCTGAAAAACTTGGCTTATACACCAGTATATATGTTAGCTCTGCACAGGAGTAGAAAGCCCATTCTTTCTCTTGTGGAACAGCTGGTGGTTTACTAACAGCTGACCTTGCCTTAGCAGCCCAACTACTGGCTCTTCCACCAACAGGGCTGCACTATTCTTCCAGCCCAGTTAAAAGCCTTGCACCTTTCAAGTTCCTAAGTTTTGCGCTTCCTTCAATGATCCTTTCCACTAGGAATGGGTAGGTGTGTCACAGAAACAGAATTTTAACTATCGCATAAACCAGGAGAGCATTTATGAATCTGTCATGTGGAATTCAGAACACGTTAAGGGGCAACCAGAAAACTGAATTGGTACTAACCCTGCATGTATTTTAACCTATGATGTTATAATTAAACAGACCCAAATGTGTAATTGTGATTCAGTATTTTAATATCAGATGCAAAATTTACCCCATAATTATTCATAATTCACTTTAATGACACTTGATAAAGATCTGTGGTTTCAAACTCCACCACTGCCATCTGTGTACAGAGGAACCCTCTCCTGGATGTAAATGGTGTAGGGAGCATTACCAAGCCCAATCGCTTGTCCTACCAAAACAAGAACGGAGTTCACAGTTCTCCAATCACCTACACTATGCTTTCCATGGTATCTGTCAGAAAAAAACCTCAAACGAGAGGCAAACTACTTACATACATTAACCCTATCAAAAGGCACTAAGCTCTGTGGTCCGCATTTACTTTCTTTAATCAGTGGACAGTATGCACTTCAAATTCCTCACTTGGAAAATGTTCACAAGCACCGCTCTCAAGATGGCCAGCATAAACTTTCATTTTAAAAGCATCTAGGGAATGGGTTTGCAGAGTGTCTTCTAAAGTGTATGTATATACTCGTATATAAGCCGAGTTTTTCAGCACATTTTTATGCAGTTTCTGTGGTAAAATTAGGTGCCTCAGCTGATATTCGAGTTGGCTTATACTCGAGTATATATAGTATTTTGAAAATGAGTATTTAGTGGTTTTCTTCAATACTCAACTGCAAATTACTTAAAACAATGTTTAATCTCCAATGCCAATCCAATTTCAAACCACAGAATCCTGACACTGGTAACACCTGGGACAAGTGACGCAATAACTCAAGGCAGAGTTCAAATCAAATTATTAGGAAAAATAGGCCTTCCATTCTCTATCCAAGGCTCTTTCTGACATCCTGGGCTACCAACTTGATTAAACTACAAATCCTGGCTGGGAGCAGGTGGACTGGTTCAAATCAGAGGAGGTGTGAAAGCTACTCACTCCAAAGAACTAGGAGAAAGAGTTCTTACTGCCATCGCTTTGTACTCCGTCAATTTGCTTGAAGAACACTTTGCCGAGATTTCCTTTCAGTGTTTTGCTGTTAGTGGGTGCATCGAGTCCATTTTAACTCAGGGTGACCTCAAGTGACAGACTCAGCAGCCCCATAGGGTTTTCTAGGCTGTAATCCTTACAAGACAGATCACCAGTTCTTTCTCCCACTGATCTCTGTATGGGTTGGAAGGGCCAACTTTTCAGTGAGTGCTCAACTATTGTGCCATCAAGGCTCCTTTAAATTCTGTAACCCCAAACCCAAACCACCACCGTCTAGTCCAGTCAAGCTCCTATCGACGGCCATGCAGACAGGAGAGAACTCTCCTCCCTAGGGCTGCCGAGGCTGTAAGTCTTTTCTGGGAGCAGAAGACCTCATCTTCCTCCCTAGGAGTGAGTGGTGGGTGGGTTTGAACTGCTGACCTGTGGCTAGCAGCCCAAGTCATAACCACTGAAGTATTTAACCTTTTACCTGTTGCCCTCAAGCGTCTATCTTTTGTGAGTCTCACAATAATTCTCTTAATATGGATTAGCCTGATATTGTAAGAAACTAAATATCACAATCAAAATTAAACACACAGTATTATGCAATATTTTCTCAAGCTTTTAAAATGGGGTTAATTTATATACTTGGAAATAGTTCTTTGCTTTAAATACAAATGGTTCTATCAACTCAAATCAAGTAAATTTCCAGATTTGGTATAAAATAATCTGAAATACACTGACGCCACCAAAAGAAAACAAACTCTTGTTAAACCCAGGGTTTATCCTTAAATGTTATTCTTACGCCCTGGTACTTATGATTGAAAGATCAATTATGCATTATAATCAACCTGAAGGTAAAGAAGGCAAATACCCTGGCCACTGCACACTATTTTCTTTTTGTTTTAACTTTTTATTGTGAAAGGGGCATAGGTTTATAATTGACTCATACTAATTTTCAATGAGAGGATTCAAAAACTAAGTTTTCCATTAAAAAAGAAATCCATACATGAATCACAGCTATAAGAGTTTTTTTTTATGATTAGCAACATAGGCTAGTCGAAGTTTTGATGTACTGGCATCCTTATTAAAAGGCTAATGTCCTTACAAATTTTCATCAATAAGTTTAGTTACTAAATCTATTTTCACATATAAGGTAGTTTCAACAAGTTAGTGAGAAAAATGGAATTAAAAGATAATGGAATTTTTTTCCTTGAACTTTTTTATCTTAAGAGATAGTCTCCTCCTGCTAGCCTACACTTAATATCATTTTTTTCCTCTTTCCTCATTTAGAACCAACTCTCAGTGTCCCCCCCCACCACCATTCTCTAGACTGTGTACTCACAAAAACACCTTTAAAATTTTCGGAGTTAAGAAGTAGTCCAAATTGCTTGGACTATCTTTTGGCAAACAGAAATATGGAAGATGGGCGTTTTAAAGGATATGAAATACTCTACATGGAAAATAAAGACAAATATAAATCCTAACTTAAAACTTTATATTATTAGAACTTTTAAAATTGACACATTAAATAAAAATTTGCTCCAAATTGAAATGGTTCGTCAACACATCATTTTAAAATTCACCTTAAAAATTACCCAGTTAATGAATTGTACACCAAAAGAGAATAAATCTAATTGTCTGAAAAATGTCTTAATAAGAGTGTGAAGGGTCACAGCCTTGGAAATCCTCCAGTTTCCTTACTCACCAGATGTAAACACACTGCTCTGAGCAATTATCAAAGGAGGTAAAGTAA
Source organism: Echinops telfairi (assembly GCF_000313985.2). Taxonomy (NCBI): domain Eukaryota; kingdom Metazoa; phylum Chordata; class Mammalia; order Afrosoricida; family Tenrecidae; genus Echinops; species Echinops telfairi. Next base: position 24,667,434 of record NW_022104341.1, on the reverse strand, counting down.
AATGGAAACTGACTTCAATGTGCTTGTGCATGTGAATTGGTTTCAAATAATTGAGAAAAATAATTAGCTCAATTGAGAACAAACATTGAGTATACAGATATCTTCCCTGAATAAATGGCAGATGTGCTACTTGAGTAAGAAATGTGTGTGTGGCTGCTTGCCCCCCCTCCCCCCAGCAGATTCTGATTCATGGAGACCCCACATGTGCTGAGAACTGTGCTCTCCAGGGCTTCCCTGCTGTGACGTGCAGAAGCTTAGCTCCAGGTTTGTCTTCTTAGGGACATCTAGGTGGGTTCACCTTATAGGTAGCATTAAAGCACCAACTATTTGGCCTACCCAGGGACTCCAATGCTAGTGCAAAACTTAAACTATTTAAGCTTTTCTTTTCACAGTAGCAAGGTAACTTTATCACCGTTTAATAGTTAATCTATAAACAGACTTCAAAATCAAGCTACTAAACTGAATGTGAGCAACTTCTTTTGGAGTAACATTTACGTAGTCTCAAAAAATGACAAGCCAATCTCATTTGCATAAAAATGCTAATAATGGAACTTTGAGACTACAATTCTAATCCAGTAATTTAGGGCATTTTTAACCTACAAATTATCATTAGGGTAGAAGTATCTTGTTGAAAGCAGCTTTTAGCAAAAGCACACACTAATTTTTTGCTTTTCTGTTTCTGAACATATACCTGGGGCTGGGGC
>NW_022104341.1:24660957-24666630 GCF_000313985.2 Echinops telfairi | reverse complement strand
GTGGGGGGTGAGGGGGCACAACGGCAATATATTTATGTAATATACACACGTATATATGTATGCACACACCAGGGGTTTCAAAAATTCAAGGAAAATGGAATTAGACAATGGGATTTCTCCATGAATGTTTTGAAGCCCCGCATAGATATACAAAAATATATAAATCTTACAATGTCTAAGAAGTCCACCAGGGACTTTTATCATATGAAAATAGTGGGAGTCTTCATCTTCCTGTATCTAGACACAGCATTATGGCTGCAGAAAGAAATGAACTGGAGCTGTACCTTAAATCGTCGATTGTTATCAAGTGTGGAAATCCAAGAGGTACTCAGTCAGTCATAGGATGGTGCTAAGGTCAAGTCACAGAGCACACTTGTACCTACAGTGCTGTGCTTCAAGAGATTTGAGTCTCTTGCGTCATTATCTCTTTCTAACTAAATAGAATAAATGCTATGACGATCCCAGAGATCAGAAAGAAATGAAAAACAAAATGAATCCCAAATCCACAGTCCACGAAGAGCCTCTAGGTCCTAGAGCCTAGGACATAGCCGAAATACTCCTTCAGGCTTAGATGCTGTGAATTTTGGAGATATTGGTTAGCGGCCCAACAACGAAAGCTCCTTAGGAAAAGATAACACAAATGGGCAAAAGAGAAAGTAGCTTCTTTTTTGAGAGAGAGAAAGAAAAATCCCTCTAGATAAATTTTAGTAACAATATGAAAAGCTGAGTGTAGGCAAAAATCATGTAAATGACAAATATCACTCTTGCTTATCAACGCACTGTGTTATTTAATGTTAATCAAAAACTCAAACTCACTGCCACGGAGTCAATGCTAACTCATAAAACGCCTACAGCACAGATGGAACTGCCCTTGTGGCCTTCTGAAACTAACTCTCACAGTAGGAGCAGAACGCTTTCTCCAGTGGTTTCAAACTGGCAACCTGGTTAATGGCCCAATACGTAAGTAGCCACTACGTCACACAGGGTTCCTGCTTAACATTAAGAGGGAAGTTAAAATTCCAATAATTTAACTTTTTCCTTTATCAAATGGGTCCCTGATGCTGAAAGCCAAAGATGGGTTTTTCTTTTTTCTACTCTTGTTCCCTCACCCAAGTTCGATTATCTATTGCACTTTATCTGGTTATAAAACAGTTTACACTATAAACATCAAACATTTGGGTTAAGGGGGCATATCTTAACAAAAGCAAAAAAATGAGGGCTTAAGTGGAGAGCAAATGTTTTGAGAATAATGAGAGTAACGAATGTAGAAGTGTGCTTTACACAACTGATGTATGTATGGATTGTGATAAGAGTTGTATGAGCCCCCAATAAAATGATTTAAAAAAATAACGAAAGCAGAATATCCTGTTCCTACCACTATATACACACATATTCACAGCGAAGCTTGCATTTTAAATGTTACACACTATCCAGTAAGAATGCTGAGATAAAATAATAGACAAACCTGAAAGAATAGCTTCTTTCAAATAGAGTAACACGTGGGAGAACTTCCTGATATCATTCACCAACTCCTGGATGTAATCCGGATCAAAAATGGAGTTGGAACTTACGGACTTGAGCCCCATTGCAGAAGCTGTAACATCAGTAGAGACTTGGCCTGATGCCAAAACACGTTTTTTCTTTGTCTTTTTCTGTTTGTGAGCAAGCATCCTTTCCTATAACAGTCAGAAAAACTGAAATCCTTAAGGGGGAGGAAAAACAAACAGAAGGTATATGAGAAACACAAATACTACAGCAACTAAGGGAAACATCCTACTAGGTTTTCCCAATAGTTCAAAGTCCACCTTCATGTTCTATTTAAAAAGCAAAACCCCTTTACTGCAATCACAGTAGCTTTTATTTATTACTAAGTGCCAGTCATCTTGGGAACACATCATACACAAACTACCAGTCTCTTCCTTTCACAAGTGAGGACCTTAGGCTTAGAGACTTTGTCCAAGCTCCAAGCTGGTAAATGAAGAAGCAGGTGCTTAAACCCAGATCTGTCTTAATTCCAAAAGCCAAGCTTATGGCTTCCTCCCAACCCTTATTCGTGTCTATGTAACGGTCATCATAAAAGCTGCCCTGTAACTGCATTTAGTGAAGAGCATATTCTCCCTCCATGACATCACCCTCAAAAATTAAGATAAGGTGTGGGCTTTGGGAGAAAAACAAACAAAACCAGAACACCTGTTTTCAAAATCCTCCTCCATCACAGGCTGTGTGGCCTGACAGCTGTTAATCATCTCTTCACTCCAGCATGCTCATTTGTAAAAATGGGCATAACATCCTGACAACACTTACATCATAAGATTATTGTAAGGATGAGACAATGGTACACAAGTCTCCAGCACACAGAATTTCAATTTCTGTGGATTTCCCCAAGTACACGTATGTGTGCACATATGTGCACATGTAGGCGTGGGCTCACACAACACACACATACACACACAGTCTTGGGCAATAGTGTCTCATTAAGAATATTTATATATTTTAAATGATATAAGGATATTTACTAACGTGATATCCCAAAATAGCTGAGTAAATAAATTATTTGGCACTATTTTTGGTAAAGAACTCTTGGTGCCAGTGGTTAAGTGCTGAGCTAACCAAAAGGTCAGTCAGTGGTTTAAGCCCATCAGTCTCACCCTGGGAGAAAAGTGAGGTCAGATTGCAGCCTTGGACACCCTGTGGGCAAGTTCTACTCTGTCCTATAGGGCCACTATGAGTCAGAATTGAGACTGCAACGGGTTTTTTTGTTTTGTTTTTGTAATTTAAAACGGCCCAGGTGGCCCTATTGCATAAGCATAGGCCTGCTAACTGTAAAGTTCCCAGTTCAAACCCACCAGCCCCTCCTTGGGAGAATGATGAAGCTGTCTGCTTCCATAGAGATTTTCGTCTTTAAAAAAATGCTGATTGTCATCCACTAAATTGATTTCTAACCTCTAAGGGGTCATTGTCTCTACAGCTGGAAAAATAACAATTGTTTTGCCAAACTAACTGCAATTCCTTTTGCTTGGACTACTACTTCCATTCCAATCACTCACTCACTCATTCATTCATTCACTCATTCAGACTTCAGCTCAAAGATCACACTTCCTGGACCCTCATGCCCTCCCCCCACCCCCAACACATGGACGCTGAATCTCCTCTTGGACGCAATGCAGCATTCTCTACTTTTCATCACTGCACACATCACTATTCAAATGGATGATTCATGTCTTCCCATCTAGACTGTGATCTCCAGCAAATCAAGGCCATGCCTATCTGCTAACCATGTGTTCTCTGCTCACAGAGCACTGCTTGGCACAGGACAAAACTGGTTGCTGAATTCACAACTTCGGAATGAGTATTCACGTACAAAGTTTCAATTAATTTTTACAGAGACAAAAGTAGGCAACTCTGGGCTGCTAGTGCTTGGAGGGGAAAAATAAATTTTTTTTTTTTTAGTAGGTCTCTAAAAACAGTCTCAATAAAACAGAACAAGCATAGGAAACTGAGTGAAGCCAAGATTTACATAACATTGAAATCGAAGTTGGATTTTTATTATTTCTCCACTTCTTTAAATAGGAATCTCTAAACCCGTTACCGCAGAGTTGTTTCTGACTCATTATGACCCAAAAGGGCCAAGCAGAGCTGCCCCATGGGGTTCCCAAAGCTGTCATCTGTTTGGACACTGACAGCACAGCTGTCTGTCTCCCAAAGAGCGGCTGATTTGAGTTCGAAACACCAACCTTTCAGTTAAGCAGCTGAGCTCTTAACCATTGTGTCCCAGGGCTCCTCGGGGTTTTTCAATATGTCTCTAACTGCTTTTAAAAGGCTATTAGTCAATATTCTTTTGTTAATATCAAATTATTTCTTCAAATATAGTTTCTACATTGAAACTAGTTTCAAACCTACTTACATTTTGGTGAGTAGTAACTTCTAAAATAAAGCTAGGACCACTTTTTGGTGTTATCATCATACCCAAAAGGAAAACAAATAAAACTCAAGGGCTCTTACTTGGGCAGTTATTTTATAACTAATTAAGACTATTAATACAGAAATCTTACTGCTCTTGCACCTTACTTAGTAATAAGTCATCTGTTTAATTCTGACAGCAGAAAATCTATCACACTAGAAAACTGCTCACTGACATGTAACAAACATCAAAATATTTTGCCTATCTCAGACAAAAATTTTAGCAATTCCATGTCAAGCTTGTAACCCCAAATTATTAATGTGTAAAACATTTTTTAAATGCTTGAACATTTTTAGATAAGACTAAAAGGATCTAGTTAGGGTTGAATGGCGGAAGGACTAAAAAAGGGTTATACTCCAATCCTAGCCAGTAGTATGGTGATTAATGTATTAATTGTTACATTAACAACTTTTCATATTTCAAGTTGAAAAGAGGAACCATTCAAGAGAAAAATGCTTAAATTGCATACACAATCCAAGCTTTCATAAAATTGAACCATGATACTGGAAAATCTTGTACAATATAACATTTCCAAGAGCATGACGTTCCTATGTGCCAAAACCAATACCCTGTAGTTGGTGGTAGCATAAAACACTAACGGATTGCAACTAGTGTTAATTAAATTAGGTAATAATGTGTGGACAGCAAAGCTCATCATAAGATACTACAAAGTGCTTTACTATGGAAAATTATTTATAGTTAAGTAGGCTGTGTTTCAAGACACACAAGACTGAAAACAACTTCAGAAGCTTAAATGATTCCGTGGAAACTCAACAGGCTTCCAAGTGAAGTTTGAACTGTGCAAACAGAGAACTAAGCAAAATATTTGTCCCTCTTCTAATTCTCATGCAACTCTTCTTTCTACTTCCAATCAATCAACATTAAAAAATGTATTATCCACTTCTCAGAAAGCTCTGCACCAAACAGAAAAATCTACTTTTTTTTAGATACAAACTAACTTCCTAGTGCTGCTCTGCACCTTCAGTAGCCCCTGTCAATCCCCCTTTCGAAAGTGACACTACAGAGGCATTTTGATTTTAAGCACTAGGCTGTCTGGTGGATTATAAAACTACCCGCAAGTCTATGCTTCGTAGTTCCCAGTTTACGAATTCCACCTCAGGAAAAGTTACCAAATATTTCTGAAATCTGCCTTTTCAGCACAATTTCTGATTTTTGTAGGAACCTACTTAAAGAAGTAAAAAAAAATTCACGGGTGATCAATGCTATTGTATTTATTTAAGGGCCCATCAGAAAGCTTCATGTGCGATATGCAAATCATTGTGAATTCTAAATGCAGGCTTGAAATGCACATAGACTTCATTCCTGTGCAGTTCGGGCCCAGTACGCTTAAAACAGAGGAAGCTGCCTGGCCTCCCACGCCTCCAGCATGTCTAGCATTCCTGGCAGGCAGGGCTCTCCGGGACTGGCCTGAGCTACTCATGCCAAAGAGCACGTTTCCCATCCCAGGATTTAAACACAGAGGGGGAGAGGCGGGGGAGGGTGGGGGGGGGATCAACCAATTAGGACCACGGACGACGATAGCGACCGTCCGCTAGATCGCCTCGGACACCGACCGAGAAGCGGGGCAGTGGACGCTGGGCTCTCCTCTCCCCTTCAGCAGAAAAGTATGGAAAAGTAGGAGGGCAATTCCTCCTTCAAAGAATAACACCAGATAAACGTGGAGACACAGGAATCCGCGTTACTAAGGGTCC
>NW_022104341.1:24644873-24660033 GCF_000313985.2 Echinops telfairi | reverse complement strand
GCCGTGCCCCGCCTCGCTGGGTCCAGCCCATTGGCCCGCGCTCCCGGGGGCGGGGCCTCGCGCCCTCTGGCAGGTGGGACGGCTGCCGGCGCTTGCACCGGGTCGGTGGGTCATTCCAACCTTGCAGGTCCTGCTAGCGGCTAGTGCGCTGGCAGCAGGGAAAGGGGAAGGGAACTTAGAGATCAGTCACCTGATGACTAGATTACTCAGATAAGCATCTACATTTGTAAACAACTTCTTTGGACCGCCTTCTCGTTACTTCTCCAACCCACTTCTATCTAACCACAGTGAAAAAAATAATTAAGTGCACCATGGAGTCTCACCATGGAAACTAATGATGGCCTGAACTGAAGCACACTAATTGGAGAGGAAAGGAATCCCCAGGTCAAAATGAAGCTGCAGCAGGGCAACCCTAATGACCTAGACCCTAAGCCAGGTTCTCAGAAGGAAACTAAAGGAAGTCCCTCCAGCTCAAACACCCCCCTTAAATCTATTGGAAGCTCTTACTAGTTTGTGTTCTTTTAGCTACCTGGTCAAAGCAGAACCAGCGATGCCTTTCATTTCAGGTCACTAAAGTTCAAAGGGCCCTGAGGCACCGTAGGGAAACAGTGGGGTGGGGTGGGGACAGAGACAAAATAGGAAGGGGAGGGTAGAAAAGTGGGGGGGGGAAATGAGCCAAGAGGTGTGAGAAGGGGAAAGAGTGTGAGAAAACTGCCCAGAAGGGAGAGAGAAAGAGAAGAAAAGGACAAAGACGGGGGAAGATGTAGAGATACAAGGAGCCCAGCTAAAGAAACTAAGATGGAGACTGAGATAAGGAAGATAAGGAAGACAAAAGCGAGAGATAGCGTTTCCACTGAGAGATAAGGGGAAAGGGCCACCTCTCATACACTAAAAGAGTTAGAGACCGGAAGTCAATTAGGCCTTAAGTGGTTACCTAGAAAATTTAAACTAGAACCTGAGGCTCCTTGTTTACCTTCACAGTTATTTTTCCTAGTTAATTTTTGACACTTACCTAATAAGCCTTCAACATATGTGCCATGATCAAAAGCACTAGAAATAAAGGAGATGCCTCAAAACCAAACACTGTTTCAAATCCCAGTGGAGAAGAATGACATACCATGGATACTATCATCCTGGAAACCACTGATGACTCAATACTGCAGGGAACCAATGGGAGGAGAGGGCAGGATTCTGAGGGCCAAGCAGGCCCTCAGGTCACTGAAGCAGGAGAAGTGGCACCTCAGATACTCCCCAGGAGATGGATGTCGCCCCAGTTCTTTTTTCCTCCCAAGTGATATTTTCATCCAACTAGAGTGCACAGGACACAGCACAAAGTAGGTCCTCCCTGAATAGTAGCTATCTAGCTCACAGGATTTTCAAAACTCATGGCCATCGAGTTGATTCTGACTCATAGCAACCCTACAGGACAGGGAAGAACTGCCCCTATAGGTTTGGGAGACTAAATCTTTAAGGGAGTAGAAAGCCTCATCTTCTGCAGAGGGCCTGGTAGTTTTGAACTGCTTGCTGGCCTTGCAGTTAGCAGCCCAACTCATAACCACTATACCACCAGGTCTCCAGATACTCACAAGGTTAGGCATCTGATATTCAGTAAGGTCCTATTTTGTGCCATACCCTGAGCCCTGGTGGCAGTTATTACATACTGAGTTGCTAATCACAAGGTCAGCAGCTCAAAACCACCAGGCACTAGGCAGGAGAAAGATGAGGCTTTCTATTCTACTTCCTAAAGGTCTAGAAAGTCCACAGGGCAGTTCTACCCTGTCCTATAGGGTTGCTTTGAGTCAGAATCATCACAGTGAGTTTGGTTTGTGGTTTTGGAACTCAAAAGAAAATCACGGAAGGGAAATCCTACAATATAAGTCTCCATCCTAAGTGATTTTAAAATGTGTAAAATATATTTGTCATATCCTCCACCCCCTTTCATAGGATTATGGCATTTCTATACTAAAAAAAAAAATCAGCATTTTTGAAAAGGGTTTCTTTTAATGCAAGGAAGAATGACAATGAAAACATCTGCTACCTGGGACACAGGAATAACCAGGCCACCCCCAAAAAGAAATAGTGTAAAAATTTACCAAAATTACATACCTGTATCTCAGTACATGTCCTGAACTATTCTGGTAATTTCTTCCCAATAACAGCTCTTGGTTAAAGGTGGTCACTGACCTCATAGTGAAACATTCATAAGGCCCTGCAGAGGAGTCAGGGCAACAAGGGTGGGGTGGGGGATACAGAAAGGAGCACTCAGGGGAGAGGCGACAGTGAAAGAAGGGGATGGATGGAGGGCAAGAGAAACAGTGAGGTGGGTGATGAAGGGAGAAAAAGGTTGTTGTGTGTGAAGAGAAAAAGAAAAAGGAAAAAAACCAGTAAAACCAAAACTAAACCCACAGCCATCGAGTCAATCCCCACTCACAGCAACCCTTTAGGACAGGGTAAGTCGTCCTCTGAGTTTCCAAGACTGTAAGGGTAGAAAGCCTTGTTATTTCTCTTACGACAGAGTAAGGAGGGAGTCAAAAAGACAAAAGACAGCATGGACCACAATAAAAAACTTTAAAAAAATAACTGGGAAGAGTTGGAGAGAGAATGAAAAGCAAGAAAAGGAGACTGGTATACTAACGTTCATTGCAGTAGTATTCATAATAATCAAAACAGTAGAAACAACCTAAATGCCCAAATGAATGGATAAACAAAATGTAGTACACACGTACAGTGGAAGACAATTCATATAATAGGAGAAATGAAGTCTCGATACCCATTACAACATGGATGGAGCTTGGAGACATTATGCTGAATGAAATAAGCTAATCACAAAGGGCAAAAATTATATACCATAACTTACATTAGAAAGATCAGAAAAGACAAATGTTCAGACTCAAGTTATTAGTGACTACCAGGCTTCCAGGGGCAGGAGGGAAGGAAAACAAGAGGGTAGCAGTGATGGGAAAATCACAATAATTAAGGGTAGGATTACAGCAGATTATTACCATTGCTGTCAATTAGTTGTAGTCCTATAAAAATCTGAATTGGCAAAAAGCTCTATGATAGATATAACAACAACCAGGCAACTAAATGAAGAGAATAGTTGCTGAGGTTGTTTATGAACAACCAAGCAATTCATTGCATTCGATTCCCTGATTTGAAGGCTTTCTTGGGACATCCCAGTTAACTGACCAAATAGCACTTAGTGCCTCTGTTCTACCTCCTACTTCACTGCGTAGTGCCTGGAGTCCAACCATCCAAAGCACAAACAACATAGGAAGAGCAGAATCGGGAATATAAGAGGAGAATATGAAATACGTGCTGCACTGGGGAAATCTGTTGCTAAAGGCCTCTTTAAAGTGTTCAAAAGTGAAGAGGACTAAGGTGCACCTGACCCAAGCCAGGATATTCCAAATAGCCTCATACACATGCGAAAGATAGGCAATGAAAAAGGAAGACAAGAAAAATTAACTCCCTTAAAGTATGATGTTGGCAAAGAATACGGATATACTACGGTCTGCCAGAAGAATAAACAGATCGGTCTTGGAAAAAGTATAGTCGAAATGCTTCTTAGAAATGAGGATGGCAAGATTTGTTTCCCATACTTTGGACATGTTTCATCAGGCAAGACCAATCCCTAATTGGTCAAGTAGAGGGTCTGTGAAAATCAAATAAATAAATAAATAAGCAGTCTCTCAACAAAATGGAATGACACAGTAGCTGCAACATAACAATAATTATGAGGATGGCACAGTGTTTTCTTCTGCTGTACACAGGTCACTATAAGTCATCCCCCACTAGATGACACCTAACAATAACAGCAATAATGTACAATGTGTGGTTAATACTTCCTTTGCCATGAGACCAGAGGAACTAGATAATGCCAGGCTGTCTTAAGTGAACATTTTAACCAAAGACACCATAGAAGAATTCTGATCAAAAGGGGGGAAATGAAGAAACAACCTCATTCTCATGGACTCTAGACTGTCTAGAGCCATAGAGGATAGATAAATCACTGAAACTATTGCTCTGAGATCGTCTTTAAACCTTAAACCAAGAACATATCCTGTAGTCTTCTTAAAACCAAATAACAGTTTTGCTTAAGTAGTTGAAATAGTCTTCCTCCACTATTGACTACAGCAACTCAAAAGACCAGCCCAGATGCTTAGGGGGCAGTGAGTTTACGCTACTGGAGGAGGAGCAACTCAGAAAAAGGCAGAATCGTTCCACAATTCAAAGAATGTAGTCCAGGCCACTCCACGGTACATATAGAAACTTGCAGTAGTCTATGTTTTGCTGTGTATAGTCTCAAAAGCAACAACAAAATCAATAAAATTTGGGAAAACTAAGTCCACTGGCTCATCTAGAGAAGACCAATATTGTTATTGAACAAGCTGCAGAGAAACATACATGGAAGCAAAATAGAAGTAAAAGAAACTGCTTGTGTTTTCACTATTTTACATAACTACTGGCTCTAGCATTTTTTTTCCGGGTGGCGTAGTGTGGTACATGTTGGGCGCTAACCACATGGTCAGCAGTTCGAACTCACCAGCTGCTCCATGAGAGAAAGATGAGGCTTGCTGCTCCTGGAAAGAATTAAAGTCTCAGTGACCCATTGGTGCAGTTCTACTTTGTCCTGTAGTGTTGGTATGAGTCACAATGGAGTCAAAGGCAATGCGTTTGATTTGGATTTACATAGAAATTCATGTTTTCTATAAGGTTGCTCCAAGTCAGTCATTCTGCGCAAGCTCAGTCTGGATAGTGCTAAAACCTTCCAAACTGCCTATAATTACGGCCTGAGAAGATAATGATCTTTCTGTCTGCATTGGTGGCATCATCTATACTGCTAATTTTGGTGTCTTCAGATTCCTGAAGTTGAATCTGTAGTGTAGGCACTCTGCTTTCGCTAGCAGACCATAAAAACAAAATGAAATGAAACAAGACTCACTGCCATTGAGTAGATGCCAACTCGGAACAACCCTGTAGGCCAAATAGAACATCCCCTGTGGGTTTCTAAGACTAACTCTTTACGGGAGTAGAAAGCCCCACCTTTCTCCATGGAGTGGCTGGTGGTTTCAACATGCTGACCTTGTAGACAGCAGCCCACCTTGTAACCATTTTCCCACTAAGTAAAAAGCAAAATAAAAAAACAGTCCAGGTACAATATCCTGCATCTTTTGTCTCACAGAATAAGTCCACTCCTCCAAATCGCTGAATCCAAGGAAGAAAGACCATAACATGCCTTCTACCTGCCCTCTTCCTCCCCTCCTTTTGTTTGCAGTGGGAGGGAGGGGCTCTCCAGCTTCTCCTCCTCCAAGACCTGGCCCTCAGGCTGGCAAGGGGGTTGGGAGAATGAGTGACCTGGCCAGCTGGGGTATCAGGCTGACAGGGGGAGGCTGACTTACCACACGTACACACACACTAAGGGGAGGGGAAGGAGAAGGGAATGGCCTATCAGTCACTCCCACCACCCCCAAGTGTCCTGGCCCCTCAGCACAAACCTCCAACTTCCTTGATCTCTTTCCCACCCTCCTCTACCTGCCAACATCAAATAAATAAATGAAAATAGCCTAGAAAAATATGCTCCAAACTGTCTTCTACAGAGACACCAGCTATCCTGGTACCAACTCATGACAGTGGCTCCTGGTCACAACTAGGTGGAAAAGAGTTTCTAAAATAAATAAAATGACAAGGTTCTTATCTATGACATCTCATTGCTTAACAAGAAACTAACAATTTTATAACAACCCTGCCCCGAATGGCGCTCCTCCATGTTTTTGGCCCTGTTGCAATCTCCCTCATAATCCTGTCCTGAACAAATGCCTTCCCTTCTCATCTTCTACACGTGCACAGAGCATTGTAGATTCCTTTACTGGGGTTTTTTATGGGATACCCTTTGCCTTATGCCACATATAACTGGTGTGTTAGCTTTGGCCTGAATGGGTGCCAGCAAGGTTTTTTTTTTAGCCCGGGACACCTAGCACAGTCTCTGGAGCAAACAGCAGCCCTCGGGGAGCTTTTAAAATAACCACCAAGAGGAGGGCAAGCATTCCCAGGGCTGAGAAGTCTCCAAGGTGCATTGTTCTCAGGCTGTTTTCTCCTCAACACTACACTAACTTGTAGGATCTAAGCTGTGGAGGCAGAAACCCGGGCACAGAGCCAGCACCACGTTGACTGTCCAGGCCCCCGAAGTGCAGGTGCTGGTGATGGAGGTGGGTGCTCCCTGGGGAAGGAGGCCAACCCCACAGAATAGCATGGTGGCCTGGTGGCCTGGTGGCCTTCCCCTTAGCCACAGGGAGAGGGGAATATCCACCACCTGGGCCTGTTTCCTAAGCAGAGTAGAAAGCCCTGTCTTTCTACTCTCATTTCCTTCGACTTCACTTTAAAGTCTTCAGAACTATGAGAAAAATATCTGAGTGGGAAGAAACGGAAAACAGGAAATATTATGATGGGAGTCTAGCAGAATATGCTCAAGCCTCTCCATCAGGGTTCTCAAGTAGGGTGATTCTGCCACTCAGAGAACACCTTAAGATGTCTGGAAAGCCCTTGTGCTGCAGGTTAGGCGCTGGACTGTTAATCTCAAGGTATGTAGGTGGTTCAAAGCACCCACCCACCCAGGTGCTCCTCGGGAGAAAGATGAGGCTGTCTGCTCCCAAAAAGATTTACAGCCTTGGAAGCCCGACACAGGGTCGCTATGAGTCAGTCACTGGATGGCAGTGGGTTTGGTTTGTGGTTGGGAGACACTTGGGGTTCATACCTGAGGAAGGGGCTCTACTGACATCTAGTGGGTAGTGGCCAGGGATGTTGCTAGTCGTCATGCACATCAAAACTAACATGGCAGTGAATTGTACCTAAATCCCGCTCTAGTCAGCTACACCTTTAGAAGCAGTACAGAGGGCAGAGGAAACACTCTTAACTTATGTGAAGGGTGCCTCCAGCAAAACTAGACTGTAAGCAATTTCATAGGGGAGATACCATAGTTTCTTCATCAAATAAATTGCAAGAAAAAATACGTTACGAAATCTCTAGATTAAAAAGAAAAAGAAAAGCTGTATCAAGTACAATCATAAACAGGACCAGACCAGTTATTCTATTGTAAGCACCGGTACAAAATACATAAAACTTTGCTTGCAGATGCTGGACTGACAGATGGATCACAAGCAAATGATGTGAACCTTACAGTTGTTCCAGCTTTCTGAGGCATGAAGTATAAAAACACATATTGGTTCAAAGTAAAATGGCAAAGATATATAATGCAAATACTAACCATCAGAAAGTTGTAGAAGCTCTACCAGCCGAAAAATTTTATCAAGGAGAAAAGGAAACATTTCATAATGATTAAAAAGTCAATTTATCATAAAGACAGAATCCTAAAAGTATATGAGGAAGTTTCAAAAAGTTTATGAAAAAATTCTAATTCAATTTTACACCAACTTTTTGAAACCTCCCTCATACAGACCTAAAGCAGAGCTTTAGTATTGATGATGCAGAAACCACGGAGCTGAGAAGAAAAGCGGACAAAGCCCCAATGAGAGCAGAGATTTCAACAAGCCTCTCTGGGGAGTGGAAAGTACAACAACAGAAAATCAATAAGAACACAGAAGACTTGAGCAACACCATTTGACCTAGTTGACTTTTCTACAAAGTTCCACTCAATGATAGCAAAATACACATCCTTTACAAATGCACATGGGAGAACCACTAAAACAGCATTTACAGCATAGATTTCCAAACTCATTTAGCCTAGGGTCACTATTAGTCCGCATGGTAGTGAGTGAGTGACTCCATTTTCAGAAACAAATTACTCAGCACCCCTGGCAATGATAAACTTCCGTACTACAGTCCGCGATTCAGGATAAAATGCAGGGATCTGCTTTGGTAGCACCCTGGATCATTCTAGTGCCACCCCCCACCCCAAGGGCTATTGTCACCCGCTCTGGGAAACACTGGTTCAAAGGACTATAATAAAATTTCAATAAATAAAGAGGCCGAAAATCATACAGAGAATTTTCTCTGATGAAACAATATTAAGTTTAAATAAATAAAAATATCACTGGAAATTTTCCAAATATTTTGCCAAAATTCCCAAATATTTGGAAATTATGAAACAAACCACAAGGGAAATAGAAAAATATTTTTAACTAAATGAAATTAAAACAAAGTATATTAGAGAAAAAGCATACCTACATAAGAGGAAAAGATACAACTTATACTTTGTTTTAAAAAATCCAGATCTAAACTAAGATTTTAAAAGCTGGAAAATGATGGTCAAATTAAGCCCCAAAACAAAAATACCCCTCCAAACTCACGGCCATTGAATCAACTCTAACTCCTAAGGACTCTCCAGAGCAGCGTAGCACGACCCCTGCGGTAGTGCTCTACAGATGCAGAAAGCCTCATCTTTCTCTCACAGCACAGCAGTTAGCAGCCCCATGAGTCACCACTACACACAAGAATACCCACTCTGTGGTTGTATTATGATGACATTTTAGGAAAGAAGACTGTAGCCTTCTGAGACAAGGACGAAACAAGTAAAATAAGGGCAATAATGATGGAAAAGAAATCAACAGTAAGAAACAAAAGACTCACTGCCATCCAGCTGACTGTGAAGGTAGAACTGCCCTGTGCCGTGAATAGAAAACGTCATTTTTCTCCTATGGGGCAGCTAGTGGCTTCAAACTACTGAGCTTGAGGTCAGCAGCGTAATATCTAACCACTATGCCAGCAGAGCTAATCGTATGAAAAGCAGTCTGTAAAGAACAATCAATGCAACCAAAAGCTGGATCTTTGAAGATAGCAATTAAGTTGGTAACATCTAGCTAGACTTATCTTAATATCATGAATACTTTATGCCCCCAAATTCAAAACTCAGAAACCAATGAAAAATTTCTGGAGAGAAAATAAAACACAGACATAAAACTCTGAGTACCTCTATATATATTTAAGTACGAGGCCAACACTATCTTCGTATCAACCCCAGACAAAGGCATTACAGCAAAAGAAAACTGCAGGCTCAAGTGTTTACCATGGAATTAGCAAATTAAATCTAAACCATAGATTAAAAAGATAATAAAGCATCACCAAGTGAGGGGTTTGTTTCAAGAATGCAAGTCTAGTTTAACATTCAATGAAAAAAACCCCTTTGATCGCTGTAACAGATGTACAGAAAGCAGTTAAACAAAACTCCAGGCCCATTCATGACTGAAGCAGTCAGCAGGCTGGAAATAGGAAAGAATGTCTTCAGCATGATAAGCACCATCTACAAAAAATCTACAGCTAACATCATAGTTAGTGATGGGAGATAACGATTCCAGAACAAAGACCAGAACAAGGCAAGGATGTCTACTATCACTACTTCTATTAAGTTTTGTTATCGGAGGGCTTAACCAAGTACGATATGATCTGAGAACGAGAGAAAGGCATTCACACTGGAAAAGAAAAGGTAGCATTCTTTTTTCAGAGACGACGTGTTTGTAAACCTAGAAAACTGCACTAACAGTCCTGGAAACCCACAGGGGCGGTTCTAAGCTGACCTATAGGGTTGCTTTGAGTTACAAGTGACTCAATGGCAGTGAGTACTGTAGCAACATACTCTGAAATTCAAAACCAATGCTATCTACAGCATCAGAAACAAAAACAAAACAAGAAAGTCTAAGTATCAGTTTAACCAAGTATGAGGGGGCTTCAAAAAGTTCATGGAAAAGTGGAATTCAAAGACACAAATTTTTCTCTTTTTTTAAATCATTTTATTGGAGGCTCATACAACTCTTATCACAATCCATACATAACATCCATTGTGTCAAGCACATTTGTACATTTGTTGCCATCATCATTCTCAAAACATTTCCTTTCTACTTGAGCCCTTGGTATCAGCTCATTTTTCCCTCCCCTGATGATCTACAAATTATTTTGTCATGTCTTACACTGTCCGACGTCTCCCTTCACCCACCTTTCAGTTGTTTGTCCCCCAGGGAGAGGGTTATATGTAGATCCTTATAATTGGTACCCCTTTTCTACCCCACCTTCCTTCCACTCTCCTGGTATTGCCATTCTCACCATTGGTCCTGAGGTGTTCATTTGTCCTGGATTCCCTGTGTGTCCTTCCTATCTACACCAGTGTACATCCTCTGGTCTAGCTGGATTTATAAGGTAGACTTGGGATCATGATAGTGGGAGGGGGGAAGCATTTAAGAATTAGAGGGAAGTTGTATGATTCATTGTTGCTATACTGCACCCTCAATGGCTCATCTCCTTCCCAAGACCCTTCTGTAAGGGGATGTCCAGTTGCCTACAGATGGGCTTTGGGTCCCCACTCCACACTCCCCCTCATTCACAATATGATTTTTTGTTCTTTGATGCCTGAGACCTGATCCCTTCGACACCTCATGATCACGCAAGCTAGTGTGCTTCTTCCATATGGGCTTTGTTGCTTCTGAGCTAGATGGTCACTTGTTTATCTTCAAGCCTTTAAGACCCCAGACGCCATATCTTTTGATATCCGGGCACCATCAGCTTTCTTCACCACATTTGCTTATGCACCCACTTTGTCTTCAGCGATGACACAGAATTTTTCCATGAACTTTTTGAAGGTCTTCTGTAGGTACAAGAATCTAAACTAGAAACTATAATACAGTGCCGAAAAAAAAGAACTGAATTAATGAACTGATATAGAAAGCTTTTGAAATGGAAGGTGCCATTTTCTCCAAACTGATGCACAAAATGAAAAACCTATTGTTTTTAGTTAATTCCCACTCATAGCTTTTTGTAAAAGAACACAGTGGGAAGAGTTACACTATCTAACCTCAAGACAAACATAGATCAATGGAATACCGTAGAGCTCAGATGTGTGTATGTAATAAACATGTGTGTACAAATGTGTGTGTGTGTGTGTGTGTGTGTCTCCAACTGATTTTGACACAGGTGCCACAGCAATTCTATAGGAAGGGAGAGTATTCTCTCCAGTAAGTAGTCCTGAAATAATAATATCCATTTTGGAGGGGGGCACTAATCTCAAAACTTAGTTTCCCAGGATGCCCAAAGATTAACCTGTGGTGTCTCACAGACACCAACATACAACCTGAAACTATCAATCTCTTCAATTCAGAGACCAGAGGAGGAAGCTACCATTTTGTGCGAATCAAGGTTCGCTTTGAACACAATCATACCCAGTTGTTTACATATTATCTTTGGCTGCTTCGAGGTTCTTAGGTGGCACATGGTGTGTGTGTTCAATTACTAGCCAAACCCATGCAATGGAGTCACAAAGAAAGGGCTGGCAGTCTGGTTCCACAAAGATTCAAGAAAGCCTTCAGGCGCTCGGGTCTATTCTGCAAGCACGTGGGGTCACATGAGTCAGACTCTACTCATCGACAGCACATTCGTGCTTTCGAGCTACAGTGGCAGAGATGAGTAGTGGAGATGGTATGGCTACAAATCTACATCACTTAGTGTCATCTTTTAAGAAAAAGTTGGAGGCTCCCTGTTCTAAATGGAAACAAAATCTAGGGAGGCAATCGCTCAAGACGGAGAAAAACAAAAACAAAAACCATGCGAGAACACACCAAAAACCGGGACTCCATCAAAATGTGAAACTTCTGCTTCTTGCAGGGTACTGTTGAACGATAAAATGGAGGAAAATATCTACAGAGGACTTGTATTGAGCTGATATTAAGAACTCTTACAACTCAATAGTACAGGCAAACAACCCAATGCAATCATGAGTAGTCTGAATAGACCTTTCACAAAACAAGACACAGGACGAGTGGGCAACAAGCACATGAACTAGTGCTCAGCAGCACTGGCATCCCGGGAAGGCAAACTGAAGCTACAGTGAGACGCCACTGGGATGTTCATTTTAGCGAGGCTGATGTGCGAAAACGTTGGTGAGAAGGAAGCACAGCAGGAGCTCGCACGTACTGCTGCTGCACATGGTACAAAGCCACTCTGAAAAGCAGCTGCAGGCTTATTTTTATGATTAAATACTCATCATACAACTCATCACAATCTGTACACACGTCACTTGTGCCCAGCACATTAGTACATATGTTGACTTCATTCTCACAACACCCGCTTTCCACTTGAGCCCTTGGTGTCAGCTCTTTTTCCCCCTCCCTCCCCACTCCCCCCGAACCTCTGATAATTTATAAATTATTATTATTTTATCCTATCTTACCCCATCCAATGTCTCCCTCACCCACTTCTCCGCTGTCCGTCCCCCAGGGAGGAGGCCATATGCAGACCTTGTCCTCTGTTCCCCCTTTCCCCCTCCCCCTCCCTCCACCATCCCACCATCACCACTCTCTCCACTGGTCCTGGGGGGTTCATCTGTCCTGGGTTCACTGTATTTCCAGTTCCTATCTGTGCCAATGCACATCCTCCGGTCCAGGCAGATATGCAAGGCAGAATTGGGATCATGGTAGTGGGGGGAGGAAGCATTTAAGAACTGGAGGAAAATTGCACATTTCATCGTTACTACACTGCACTCTGATTTGCTCGTCTCCTCCCCACAGCCCTTCTGCAAGGGGATGTCCAATTTCCCCCGGATGGGCCCTGGGTCCCCACTCTGTACTCCCCCTCATTCACAATGTTATGATTTTTTTTTTTGTCTTTGATGCCTGATACCTGACCCCTTCGCCGCCTTGTCATCTTACAGGCTGGTGTGCTTCTTCCATGTGGGCTTTGTTGTTTCTCAGTTAGATGGCCCCTTGTTTATCTTCCAGCATGTGGGACCCCAGATTCTGTGTAATTCGACAGCTTGGCACCATCAGCTTTCTTCACTATATTTGCTTATGTACACGCTTTATCTTCAGCATTCCTGTCGGGATAGGCGGGTGTGCTTCTTTCCTTGTGGGTTTTGTTGTTTCTTAGCTAGATGGCCGCCTGTTTGTCTTCAAGCCTTTAAGACCCCAGATGCTGTATCATTTGATAGCAGGGCACCAACTGCTTTCTTCACCACTTTTGCTAATGCACCCCTTTGTCCTCAGCGATCAAATAGGGGCACAGCCTGCAGTTTTTTTATAACGAACACATACCATACTACCCAGAAATTCTTTGTCCTGCCCAAAATAAAAAAAATAAAATAAAATCACCCAAAAACTTACACCCAAATGTTCAAGAAACGTTTTCATGATAGCCCCAAACCAGAAACACCCCAAATGTCTATCAAGAGATGTGTTTAAACCAATTGTAACATATCCTTACAATGAAATACCACTTAGCAAGTATGCCAAACCCACTCCGGTGAATTCATTCTTACCCCTAGCGACTGTACAGAGGGTTTTGGAGACGATGTAAGTTTTGTGGGCGCAGCTGGCCTCAGCTGTCTCCCATGGTTGAACTGTCAACCTTGTGGGTAGGAGACTAATGCCTAGCCACAGGGCAGGCCATCAGGCCATCATAGTGCAACACAAGTAATGGATGGGTCTCAAAATCATTATGCTAGATGAAAGAAACAAAAACAAACAAAAGCCTCACTGCCCTTGAGTTGACAGGGCATGGGCAAAGTGGATAGGCAGTGGGTTTCTGGAAGGTAGGGAGCCCCATCTTTCTCCCTCATAGAGGCTGATGCTTCCAAATGACCGACCTGTGGTGAGCAGCCCCATGTGTAACCACTACTCTGCGGTTGTACTTACATACAATTTTAGAAAGGTAGAACCTAATCTTCCGAAACCAAAATGAGGTGGTGGTGTGGGGGGGCGGGTATCGCAAACTCCCACGAGGGGATGGTATGGAGGGATGAAACTGCCTTTATCTTGATTTGATGATGACTACATAAGTGTACACATTAGCCAAAACTCAGTCCAAGCATATACTTACAAACAACATGTTTTTTTATATGTAAATTATACCCTCAGCAAATGGCATATGTGATACCAATTATAATCTGAAGATTCTATCTAAACCCTACCTTAAAAAAAAGTTTTAAAATAAATGACCTCTTAATTTAATCAAACACGAGCTGGATGTTTGATAATAATGGGAATAGTATTATATTTAAAAAGCAATCTTTTGGGAAACACACTGAAATACAGATGAAATTATGTCTGGGACTTGCTTCACTATAATAGATAGGGTAGAAGAGCCCTAAGGAGCTTTGGTGGTACAACCCTTAAGCACTCAATTGCTTAACCAAAAGGTCAGGGTCAAACCAACCAGTCACTCCTTGGGAGAAAAGACCTGATAATCTGCTGCTGTAATGATTACAGCCTAGGAAACCCGATGGGGCACTTCAACTCTGCCCTATAGGTTTGCTCTGAGTTGGAATCAACCGGAAGGCACACAACTTAGGTAAAACAAGACCAGTCATGAGTTGGTAATTTTTGAAAATGGGGCTGAATAAATGGAATACAGACAGTCTCAGAAACCCACAAGGGCAATTGTACTCTGTCCTATAGGGTCACTATGAGTCCAAATTGACTCAATGGCAGTGAATTTGGTCTTTTATACTTTTCAAACTATGCTAAGTATCTTCCACTTTGTCCATCCTCTTACTTAGGAAATGGACTATGGTATTTGAATGCTTTCTCAGAGACATACTTGAACATTTTAAGTATGAACCCTCCCCCGAATTCCTCATGGTACCAGAATATGATCCCAACCTTCCTTTTATACCTGGTGGTGGAAATGTTTAAATACTGGATTACTAACCAAAAGACTGCTGGTTCAAATTCATCCAGCAGTACCTTGGTAGGAACCCTATGGAGCACAGTTCTCTTCTACACACACGGGTTACCATGAGTCGGGACTGATTGTTTCTTTACACATAAATGCGCCACTGCTTGTGAGCAGGGTGCTTCAACACTTCTAAGTAGAAACATAAACGCTGGATTAAAAACTAATCAGAATGGCCACCTCACTTCTGTACTATCACAATCCTTCTCGTAACTTCAAACAGAAGCAAAATACCACTTCTTCCAAAAACTTTCTTATTCTTGTCATTGAAAGCAATTACCCTCTACTTTCCCATAGACTATCCGGCACATGTTGTCAGCTAGGTACTCCAGAAGAGCATAACCATGGGAATTCACACACACACACACACACACACACACACACACACACACACACACACACAGTTGTTTCAAGGAAACGGCTCACACAGTTGTGGAGGCTGGCAAGTTCTAAATCCGTGAGCCAGGCCTTAGGCTTCTCCTGATTCATGTGG
>NW_022104341.1:24637908-24644773 GCF_000313985.2 Echinops telfairi | reverse complement strand
TGACTCACATCTCAAGAACCACAGGTCAGAGGATGGTTAAGTCAAAAATAGGGTGGTGGACACTGATTGGCTTTCATATGTCTGGCTGCTCACATCAGATCACAAAATGAAGGATAATGGCATCATGTTACTTTATGGAAGCACACTCTGGTCAATATTTGTCAAACCACATAAAATCAAAGCCTAGTCAAGTTGATATATAACACTGACCATCACAGTCCATCCCTTGTCACCCTTGTATTTCACCGGCAGAGCATCTTGCAGTTAGCAACCCAACATTGAAAACAGTACACCTCCAGGGCTCCTTTGACACCTGTACACATCTCTTTAAACCACACGTAATAGCTAAGTCAAGGCAATTATATATGTCATAGTTATGTCAACTAACACACATGCAACCAGAAACTCACTAGATCCATTTATATCATATATAAGTAAAGGGATTAGGAAAGGAAGAAAACAAAAATATTTGAGAGAAATATATGTACATACACACATAGGCATAATAAAACAAGGGAGAAATGCTCATAGCAATTAGAGCCTTCATTTCTGCAACTGGTCAAAAAGTTATAACTGGTTAGAGCTATCTTCTCCTTTGCCCTCAGCAAACACTTGAGCCAGCTATGGTTCTTCACCTGGTATGATGACCCAAGCCTTCATGCCCAAAGCATCCAGGGCTTTAGTAGTCATGTCGAAATCAAGTTGCTGCGTTTTCCAGAGACTTTAATCACAGGATATAGTTTAGTACTATTGAGAGGCCCCAAGGAATCTCCTATATTCCAGGCATTCTCTTCTTTACCTATATTATGTAATATCAATCTGATCTAATTTCCCTTTGGTAATCAGGATTAATCACATCAGTCAATATGGTAACTCCCTTCTTGGCCTGTTGATCCAGAAGGCATGAGGTGCCCAGAGGTGGCCAGGTAGCATTCCTAACTTCCAGTTCAAGGGAACCAAGGTTGTGTCTCCAGGTAGGACTATTCTTATCTTTGGAGCTAAGGCCTCTCTACTCAGAGTACAGGGTCACAGACACAGGAAGCAAAACTTTCACAAGTGGGTGACTAGGGGTAATAATGAGTGGTGACATTCCCATTTCCACTCCTTGATTCCTGGACCTAGAAATCATGGCTATGGGAGAAACAGTACCATATATTGGATATTGATTTAGAACGCAATATATTTATTATTAGATATTGATTTAGAACTTATATGGCCTACTACTCCCTTTGCAGAAAAAAATTACTCAGCTTCTAACAATTAAGAACTTTTATACTATATCTCACATTCCAAGATAAAGCGTAGGTATTTGCCTTTGCAGCCTCCCTGAATCATACCAGTGCCACCCAAGGGGCTGGTATTACCTACTTTGGGGAACACTGTTTAGAACATATACAGCCTCCTGTAGATCACCGCTCTAACTTTGCAAGGTACTGCCGCGTAGGCAACATAGTGGTTTCTTTAGAATGTCATTCTACTGTGCTATCAGATAAGCTGCTTCATGATGCTATGGAACACGGTAAGACTAGTGAATTTCATGAGCATGGACACATTGCCACACTTCATTTATGATGAAGGGAGTTCCTTGATTTTACATGATTTTGTGTGGGATACCATGACGGTGGATAAGGCATTCTTTTTTTAAGGTATTCTTTAAGACCACAGATGGTAACTGTGGCAAAAGCATTGTGTGCAGGGAAAGCAATATCTAGAGGACTTATTTATCTCAGTAAGAATAAAACGCCGCCCCTTCAATGATGGAAATGACCCAATATAATCAATCTGCCACCAGGTCCATAGATGATTGCCCCAAGGAATTGTGCCACACCAATGACTCTGTTGGTTTCTGCTGTTGGCAGATTAGGGACTCTGCAATGGGTGGAGCCAGGGTGGCCTTGGTGAGTAGAAATCCATGTTGTTGAGTTCATGCATAACCTCCATCCCTGCCACTACTGCCACTTTGTTCATAAGCCCACTGGGCAATGACAGGTGTGGCTGGTTTCCAAAGACCATGTCATCCAATCCACTAGATTGGCAATCCACTGCTCTGCCAAGGTCACCCCTTGATGAGCATTCACATGAGACATAAATATCTTATGTTCTTTAGACTGTTTAGAGAGATGATTTATCTACATGCTTATCCCATATCTCCTTGTCACCGGTTTTCTAACACGTTCCTTCCAAGTCCCTGTCCATCCAGCCAAACAACTAGCCACAGCCCATGAATCACACAATCTGGCCATTGAATCACACATCTGGCCATCTCTCCTTCCAAGCAACATGAGCATGTAGTAAAGGGTTTCCTTTCACCACTATCCTTCAGGGAGGTCTCAGCAAAAAGCTGTCGGGCTGATGACACTACTTTCAGCTGGTATATGCACATCGTGCAGCACTACCATTGAAGCACACGCAAATTACCTCTTCCTCAGTCAACTGATCATAAGAAACTCCCCAGGAGGTCATTAGGTACAGACTGTAGGAGGGAAGGTAATGTGACAGCAGGGGAGACCATAAGCATTTGGGCCACTTTCTCATGCAATTTTTCATGCCTTCTGGTCCTGCTTGAATCCAGTCCTGAATATACCACTTCCATTTAGTGATGGCATGCTGCTGTGTACATCTGACTTTATGACACTGTGGATTAGACAACATCCTGTTCCTGATCTACAGCTCAGGTCCCATGGTGACTTGGTGGCCCATAGTTTAAGCATTCAGTCTCTACTAATTCCTATTAACAAGCCAAACGCTGTTTCTCAAACAGTGAGTAGTTATTTGCATGGGATGGCAGGGCTTTACTCCAAAATCCTAAGTCTGAGCCGTAATTCACCAATGCTGCCTGCCAAAGACTCCAAACAGCATCACTCACGGCTACTAGCACTCTAAGCCCCATTGGGCCAGTTGGATCATGTGGCCCAAGTGGTAGAGCGGCTTGCACAGCAGTTTGAACCTATTGCAGAATGTTCTCTTGTTCTGGGCCCCACTCAAGGCTAGCAGCTTTTCTAATCACTTGATAAATAGCAGGAATAGAGCACTCAGATGAGGGGTATGTTGCCTCCAAAATCCAAAGAGGCCTACTAGGCTTTGTGTTTCCTTTTTTAGGTTTAGGAAAGGCCAGATAACAATAATTTACCCTTTATTTTAGAAGGAATATCTCAACATGCCCCATACCACTGGTCTCTCCCTACAAATTTCACTGAGGCAGAAGAGACCTGAATTTTTGTCATTAGTTTCCCACCCTCTAGAACACAGATGTCTTTCTAATGAGCCTACAGCCATTGCTATTTCTTCCTTACTAGGTCCAATTAGCAAAATACCATCAATGCAATAGACAAGTGTGACATCTTACGAAAGGGAAAGGTCTCTGGGGACTAAATTGTGAGAGTGCTGAAAATTTGGGCATACCGTTGAAGCAGGACAGTGGAGGTGTACTGATGGCCTTGCCAGCTGAAGGCAAACTGGTTCTGGTGACCTTTCAGAACTGATATTGAAACACACACACACACACACACACGCTAGATGAATAACTACAAACCAGGTCCAGGAGATATATTTGCTTAAGCAATGCAACTCCAACTGGAACAGTAACTGCTATTGGAGTCCTATATCTTGTTAAGTTTAGCATTCTACTGTCATTCTCCAAGGTGCATTTGGTTTTTTTGCGTATATGTGTTTTCCCCCCATAGGCAAAACAAGTGAGTTAAATGGAGATGCGCTGGGAATCACCATCCCTGCCTTTTTCAAGTCTTGGATGGCGGCACTAATCTCTGCAATCCCTCTAGGAATGCAATATGGCATTTGGTTTACTAGTTTCCTAGGTGGGGCAGCTCTGATCACTTCCTAATGTCCTTTCCTACCATAACTGCCCTTATTCCAGTCGGGAATCTAGTATAGGAGCTCTGCCAGCTGTTGAGTTTGTCTACTTCAATTATGCATTCTGAAAAAGGTAGGGAGGAGGTCTCTACACAATGCATTAAAGGACCCACTGGACCTTTGTGAGAGAGAATTAATCTAAAACTCCATTAATTACTTAACCTCCAAATGTCCCTACTCTGACTGGTTGGACAGAGGGGTGTTTGGGTTTCTTGGAACTAGTGTTAGCTCAGAAGTAATGTGCAGCAATTCCTGAAAAGTCTGACGGTCACTCTTACACATGGTTGTAGACTCCTTTGGGGAAGGCTGGGCATGAGTAGCAGTAAAATGATAGTTGGCAGTGGGATGGAATCTTAAGGGAATCTAATCTCTTACAAATTGGTTCAAGTCTCGGAATTAACTGAAGGGTCATGATTCTCCATTCTATCTACCTACCACTCATTTGAAGAACTCCTGGTGGCATAGTGTGCCTCACACTAAGCTGCTAACCACAACTCAGTGGTTTGAAGCCAGCAGCCACTCCATTGGAGAAAGATGAGGCTGTCTGTTCCCATAAAGATCTAAAGTCTCGGAAACACAAAGGGACAATTCTACTCTGTCCTCTAGAGCTTCTATAAGCAGAAATTTATTTGATGGCAATGAGAACCATTTATTTGATCTGGAATTCTTCCACTTGTACAGATAAGTAAATGCTAAGTAAATTTTACATCATGACTACATATTTTTACAAAGATAACAACAATGCTGAAAGGTGTCAAATACACAATTATCCAAAGTCTTGGTTCTCACTAATACTTGATCTAATTGGTGGTGATACTTTACATATTTCTACTGTCACCACAGGCCATAGATAAGCAGCACCCTCCTTCCTTAGTAGAATTAAGAGTCATCAGTGCATGTAGGTCTAGCTAGACTTCGGGACCTATTCAGATACCTCATCTTTTAAGATTTTGTTCATCTAGAATCACTCTGGGCATCAAATGTTTTAGGCTGGATTTGGTAGAAGAGCAAAACTAGTAAAGCACATATGGCATGCTTCTTTGGGGGAACACCTATTTTTGTCCTTTATTGCTTTGGGGCTATTGAGTTTGGCTCATAGTGACCCCATGTGACAGAGTAGAACTACCCCACAGGGTTTTCTAGGCTATTATCTTTACAGAAGCAACTCACCAGGTCTCTCTCCCACTTAGCTACTGAGCAGGTCCAAACCACAAGCTTTTTGTTAGCAGCAGAATGACACCACCAGAGTCCCTGTATTATGCCTTGAGCCTTGTCTACTCAAAATAGTCTGTTTCTACCCGGTAGCTTGAAAGATTCTACCTAGGCATCCTTCCAGGGTGCCTTCCAGACATAAGTTGTGTTCAACATGGTTCAACCTACCCCCCAGGACCAAGAGCAGGGGCTGGTGAAGTCCACATTCCTAGGTCAAGGGTTTTTACAGCCACCCTGCTACGTGAGGTGTTGAAGTAAAGGTGCTTAGGGGAATGTTCTATTTTGAGAAGGTGAGGGAAACAGGGAAGGAGCAACAATCAAGATCAGCTAGGCAGTATATTTGTCTTTTCTGCCAAGTTAGGGACTGATATCTTTCCTAACTGGGGTCCTGCTTTCTTGGGTTGAACAGACTTTGTTCAAGTTCATCCCTAGACACTTCTCGCAACCCAGAGAACAAACTTGCACAGCTAATGAAGCTTAAGCTTCAGGGTGCCTACTTACAGAGCTCCTGCAATCAGGAAACATTTCTAAGTACGCATTTCTGGCAACCTGCCTTAAAGACAAAAAGTCTCAGAAGAAAAAAGACATAAATCTCCAAGACCCTTATAACTTATCATGATTCCTTTACTCTAAATACTTTCTTATTTAATTTTGGATTCTTTTCCTTAAACTGGGGACACAACCTTCCAGGCAAAACTGATCAAGGAGGCAAAACTGATCAAGGAGGTAAAAACCAGTTTCCCAAGAGGCAGGAAAAGGTAAACGAGGGGTAAAGAGGGGGTGGAGGTGGTCTTTCACAAAACACTCTAGCTCCTTGGCCATTTCAGTTCCACCACAGTCTTGAGTCTTTCACAAAACACTCTCTACTACCCCCAAAGATCTACTTTTAGAAGACAGAGAATGCCAAGGATTAAAAAATATTTTAAAAACCAATGTGAGTGGGTAGTTAAGGAATTCTGCCCTTGGTCTTTTAAGAGAAGTGGTGGTGAAAGGCAAGAAAAACCTTGGACATTTCAAAGGGGTTACAAACAAAACACAAATCAAAACCACAGCTACCCAGTCTACCCAGATTCTACAGACCCTACAGGTGTGAAGCAGAACTGCCCCTTGGGGAGTCCGAGACTGTACATTTTTATGGGGACAGACAGCCTCATCTGTCTCCCATGAAGCGGCTGATGGGTTTGAACTGCAGGCCTTGAGATTAGCAGCCCAACAAATTTGTTTTCTCTGTTCCCACAAAAAGCAGCGTCCCCTGTGCTTAAACCCCTAACCCTTGAGTAAGCCAGGGACTCACAGATTTCTGAGACATTCAGATAAAACAACAGAGGCGCCTTGTAGTAGCTATTATCCCCTGTCATTTCGTATTTTTTCAAAGTATCTGGCTGGCCCTAGGATTCAGGCTGTGAAGAGCCAGGTAAGGGTCGTGGGAGGGTGGGTGGATGGGTAAGGGGGAGAAAGAGAGAAGAGAGGAGAGAGAGAGAGAGTGACAAGAGACACTCCAGAGATGCGCACTTGGAGAGAAAGTTCAGGAAGCTGTTTGGGGAATCTCTGTCCAAGTAAGGCGAAAGTAAGACAAGGAAAATAAGGAACACGAGGTGCCTGTTATCTTAGCTCAGCCTTCACATTTATCAGACTGGAATTTCAGAAAACGTAACCAATCTTTCAAAAATATGCCAACGGAGGATATGGTAAAGCTCCCCTAAGAGAAGCCCTGAATTCTGCCTGAGGGCAGGTGGCTACAAAGGGGGAGAGGGCTACAGAAGCGAAGCGAAGCCCCCAGCCA
>NW_022104341.1:24634693-24637355 GCF_000313985.2 Echinops telfairi | reverse complement strand
CCCGGGGGCGGGGATGCGCGCCCTCCGGCAGGTGGGGCGGCCTCAGGCTCCCAGCCTCTGCTGGTCAGCAGCACTTCAGTCTGGTAGCAGGGCAGGGGGAGTGGACCTTAGGGATCAGCAACCCTGTACCACCCACCACCCACTGTCCCTATTATTGAAGTGGACATGGCTTAGGGGCACAGTATAAAGTCCTTCCAGCCCCGCGCGCTTCTCGCTTAGGAAACAAAGGCGCATTTTTGGCCCAAGTTTAAAACCGCTCAATTCTTTTTGATCTTCGATTGTCTGTCCATTGCAGACAACAAAATGACTCAGAACATTAATTGTGTGCAGTGCCTAACACACAGAAGTGTTTAGTAAATGCTACGTGAATGCATCCCTATACTTAGAGGGAAGTACGTCCCCCTATACTTCCATTCATGCTGCTTTCTTGTTATCATTAAATGGTCCTTGAGTAATGCTGGGCATTACATAACAAGAAGGGGAAACAAACAGAATTGAAGCACTTATCTATATGTTGAATCAGCAATATATCTCTATGGGAGAAAAGTGCAGCATTACTATTGAATCGTTAGTATGCATATTAATCATTAGTAGCCACTGTACTATGAATACCCACCAGCTAGTCTGAGTAGAGGAGCCCTCGTGGCTTAGGAGGTTGCTCATTTGGGTGCTAAACGCAAGATCACCAGCCCCTTCGCAAAAGAAAGATGAAAATTTCTACTCCCTAAAAAGTTACGGTCTCAGACCCCACAAGAGCAGTTCTGTCTCATCCCATAGGGTCGCTGTGAATCACAGTTGCCGGGCTGGTCATGAGCGAGTGAGTCTGGGCTGACTGTATCCGCCGCTCTATAACCAGAGGACTGAATGAGTAAAGGCATGGAAAACACATCTGGAAAGGCTCCATCTCTTCTTCCCCTTAAATCTCTTTCAAAGTACATCACATAGCTGCCATAGTCTCCACTCTTTTTTAATAATAAAAGGGAATGTAATATTTGAAAACATCCTCAGAGGACATTAGGTAGTCCATTTCTTACAACAAAATAAGTACAATTATTAACAGAGAAAGAGTGAACATCAGAACTGTGCTGCTTGGCACACGGGCTCATTGTGTTTGGCAGAGAAGCAAATGGAGGAGCAATCATTCCACTGGTCCAGTGGCCCGGATTACACCCTTAGCCATCCTTATCAGCCCATTTGTTTTATACTGATATATTTTCTTGGTTAAAATGGCTTAGGATCATGGCTTTGGGAGGGCTGAGGAGAAGCACAAATAAAAACTCAAAGGCATAACTGGATAATGAATTCATAAAGCAGTAAAAAGGCTCAAACTTAAACTCACTGCCATCAAGGCAATTCATAGCAACCGTGTAGGGCAGGGTAGACCTGCCCCTGTGGGTCTCTAAGACTGTAAATTTTCTCAAGAATAGAAAGCCTCATCTTTCTCCTGAGGAGTGGCTGACGGTTTCAAACTGTTGATCTTGTGTTTAGCAGCCCAAAGTGTAACCCACTGCCTACTCCCATAAAGATTTAAAATCTCAGAATCTCAAAGGGGACAATTTTACTCTGTCCTGTGGGGTCGCTATGAGTCAGAACCAATTGTGTGATGACAGTAAGAGAGAATGCAGCCTAAAGGTGTCTTAGTGGTGTCCACGTTAAAGTACTCAGCTACTAACCAAAAGGTTGGTGGTTTGAATCTACCTGGTGGCTCCTTGGCAAAAAGACTTGGCGATCTGCTTCCAGGAAGATTCCAACCTAGGAACTCAATGGGGACAGTTCTACTCTGTCATCAAAAATCAACTCAATGACACATACGAACACTATAACCCAGTGCAGTGGCTGCAAACCACCTGCCGAGGCTGCCTGCTTCACCAGCTATCCCTGGTGCTGGTAATGACGGTAGCAGCTCTAAGCGGGTGGGAGGTGGGAGCCCAGTGTCACAGTATAGCTAAGCGGATCGGTGCTCTTGTCTCAGCTACCTATTGATGACAAAAGGGTCCACCAAGACAGCCTATTTTCATTCATTCCCCCGATGTACCACACTTCATTTTTAGCACTAGGGATGCAGGTAAGTTTTAAATTGCCATTCAGACTCTCTTCTTGATTAAAATGCCCTGGAGAGAAGAAAAAATAAGGGAAGCAGGCAGGGGTGGCCTAAAGGCAGGTGGCCCAGTGACACTGCTGCTGCCCTTGACTTCGCTGCTGGAGCATGTAGGGGAGCCGACGGGCCACAATGAACACAAAGGCTCCAGGTTCCAAAGTGGATAGAACTCACCAAGCAGGTTATTAATCTTGATTCATGATGGTTGTAATTAAGAAACAAGGAATCAATGCAGACCGCAGGCTGGAAATGAATGTGGAAGATGCAGCAAGCATCCAAGAGTTGTGTGTGGTTATGAGGTGAGGAAGTGAAGCAAGGTTGCTAGGGAAACCAAAAAAAAAAGTGAAAATCCCAAGCAAATTAGTCATACATGAGTGTGTGGATATGATGTCACAGTCAATGTGTGTCCATTTTCAGGTGTTAAATTTCTAATGTCAAACTTCAAGGCTGTTGGAAATGTTCTGTCTACACATTTGATGACATGGCTCAAACCACTGGGCACTATGGTCTACCTAAAATTTTAACATTTATATGGAAACTCTTCTAATAACTAGTATTTGGTAC
>NW_022104341.1:24624505-24634070 GCF_000313985.2 Echinops telfairi | reverse complement strand
AAATAAGTTTCAGGGTGGAAGAGTCTCTGCCTGTTTTGTTCACTACTTGAGAAAGTTCTTGGAATCAATCAATAAATGAAAAGTATTTTAAAATACCAATAAGAGTCTGTTTGCCCAAACACTAGATTTGCTTTTAGGGGACGGGGGGGACGAATTTAGGTTGTCTTTAACATTGTGAAATGTAAAAATCAGATAAAAGAAACGTACTGTTTTGCCTGAGGAAGATTTGACACTCGTCGCTGGTAATCAACATGCTAACATGTGCCAAGCTTAATTGTGTCACCCAATCTTTATCTGAAGGAACTATAAATAATTTTTGAGTCTGAAATTATTTCCTTCCTTTTTTAAAATGGAGAGGTAAACACTTCTGCTATTGTTTTGCTTCTGTCGCTGCGGCCGAATGCGGCCTAGGTAAGAAAGCAAAGACAGCTACCCCTGCCACGTATCTTCTGCAGGAGGGACCCGTCTGTGCCTTGGGAGAGAGCTTGTCATTTGACCCTCACAACAAGCGACAAGGTGGAGGGATGAGATCTGCTTTCCCAACAAGAATTTCCCAATTTTGAGTCAGAAGAGTTGTTTGAGCCCCTCTGCTCCTGTCTCCTTTCCTGTAGAAGGGAAGCCCAGCCCACCTCCAGAGACCACGGGATGAGCTGTCGGCCTAAGTAGAGCGGAACCAAGACGGCGCCTGCTTTCTGCGAGGATTTCAAAATCTCCATGGGGCTATGAAATCGTATCAGAGCACCTGCCAGTTTACTGGTGGTTTCCTAAGTAAATATTTAATAGCAGCAAATGTTTAGATAGGAGATTCGCTCTGAACATATACTCCCATTATTTTCGAGATTTGAATGATTGAATTTCTAAAGAAACACTGGCCTTAAAAGGAGGTTCTTGCGTCTGGAGCCCCGCTCTTGTAAAATGTTGCTTTGAGGCTTTCCTACCTCCCACAGGCTATTGTAGCCTTTCCAGGAGGGATGAGATGGCCACTTGAGGCAGGAGAAGAGCGCAAGGGGAACCGTGCTAATCTCTTTCTTTATCTACCCACCAAACAAACACTGCTGAACCCTGTGAGCAACAATGGTACTGCGAGCCACTTTAATGAGTTCTGTATTGATACAGGGGGAGCTACCTGTGGCATGGGAAGTGACCCGAGGGTTGGGAAGTAACTGCTGGTAACAGCTGAAAATTATTTAGTGTTGCATACCTGTTTCAGGGAAGTCTCCTTTTCAATTCATTCAACCGGATATTGGATTTCAAAACATCAGAAGGACTATTATCCAACCAGTTAGATCTTATTCTGAAGCTAATTCAATAAAGAGATAAACTCACCAAACTCAAGTCACTGACATTGAATTGATGCCTATTCATATCGACCCCATAGGACAGGCTGGAACTGCCCCTGTGAGTTTCCAGGACTGTCTCTCTCTATGGGAGTAAAAAGCCCTGTCTTTCTCCTGCAGAGCGGCTGACGTTTTTGAACTGCTGACCATGCAGCCCCACGAATGGTGTAGTGGTTACTTATACCATCAGGGCTCCTTAATAATTCATTATGTGGACTTAAAGTATAAGAAAAAAAATTCAGGGGGAAAAAACACAGGAGCCCTGGTGATCTAGTTGTTTGGGGGCCTGGCTGCTAAGTACAGGTTCAGTGATTCGAACTTAGCAGTAGCTCCTCCATCTCAGCAACCTTAAGGAGCAGCTCCACTCGGTCCTATAGCGTCTCTGTGAGTTGGAATTTTCTCAATGGCAGTGGACTTGGAGTTTTGTGGTTGGGGTTGTTTTTGTTGTTGCTGTTAATAAGTTAATAATGCTATAATATTAGTGTCTCCCTCACTACCCCGAGTCCATTCTGGCATGCCTATATAAGCACTTCCTGAGAAGACTTTAACTTATTAATTGATTTTTAAAAAGAAAGAAATAGATTGTCACTGATCTACTGCCTCCCTTTGCTTCATTGTGCTTGATGACACAGTCAGTCCAGAATTTCATTAATGGAATTAAATGTCATGCAGTCCTGGCATATGGGACCACAGATATAACCATGCATCCTATTAGCCCCCCCCCCCAAAGCCCTGATAAAACACTTGTTACTACTTACAAGTTAGGTTGCAAGGTGAAAGCGACTTCAGATCATTCAGCATACCGCTCTAAAGAGAACACTGCTGCGCTGGAGTGGACAAGGCCGACACACAGCAGAATTCTGATGACTCTCTTCTGGACAGTGCCTGAAAACTAAGTGAAAGAAAAAGGCCCATTCCAGAAAAATGACTAAAAGATAAAGCAAGCTCACCAAGAAACCAGAATCTAAGAAAATGAGTAGACTGGTAGACAAGAGGTTTTATGGTTGGCACCCCATGCCACTGGGGCTACAAGAGGACTGCCGAACCCCTTGAAGTTGCATCAAACTAAGCCAAACCCACTGGCCTCCAGGCGATTCCAACTCTGAGTGACCCTATTGAACAGAGAAGAACGGCCCCTGAGGGTGTCCCAGCCTGCAGCATTTACAGGAATAGAAAGCCTTGTCCTTCCCCTGCCTTGCCAGTGCTTTGAAACTGCTGGCTTTGTAGTTAGCCGCCCACCAGGTAACTCACTCTGCTACCAGGGCTGCCTTGGTGTCCAGGAGAGACTCACAAAAGTAGAAGCATAGGGTGTGGGTCAAAGGACTGTGGATTCTAAAGGGACCTTTTGAAGTTGTTTCATAGATATGTGGTATTTTAACTTATTCTTTTCTAGATCTGTAAAAAGACATTGACATAGAACTGCTGATGCTGATAGCAATGTTGTATTCATGAATCATTCAGTGCTTGAAGCGCTATGAAGGCCAAGGTGGTTTGGGTAGTAAGTCTATCCCAAAGGAAACAAAAATAAAGAAGATAAATATCACAGTTTGAGAAGAAAGCAGAGTACTAATTTATCTGAGAAGGCAACACCATTTCACCATTTCTGTTGTAGTGATCAAATAGCACCATTGATGGGTTCTAGTTAGACCTAAAATCAGTACCTCCCCTCACTTCAGAGAAATATGAAGCCAACTGTGACTGACGGATGCCATTAGCCAACTCTAAAAGTAGAACACTTCTCTCTTCCTAATAATGTTCCCAAGAAACAGTGAGTCATTATCAACTCCTACTCTAGGGTGTGGGCCAGGATGCAGTACCGTATCCATTGTAATATCATTGTCATTAAAATCAGGCAGGATGTTTACAAGCCTCTTGTTTGTATGTATTTTAAGAGGGAGGAGGCTGATTAACTTGTGCTCAAGGTAGAAGCCATGACCTAGTCTCTGCATTTGTATGGAGCAAAGCAAAATTTCGTGTGTCCATTTAAAGAATACTATTGCCACCACAGTGGTCGAAAATTAGTGGCTTGTTAATAATAGTTGCTTAATAATAGCTAATAACATTGCTTGATTCATAGTAATCGCTCAGTCAACATTACTTTTCTCTTTTGATATTATTTCACGGTGTACAAAGCTTGACTACATACATCTCGCATTTTATCTCCAAGTCTGTGAAATAGGATTTGTTATCCCTCCTCCCTATTTAGCTGATAAGAAGTGTGCATCTTAGGGAGGGTCAGCTTAACTTGGGCAACTTTACCCAAAGTTGCATAAGTTAAAAGCAGAGATTGAACTCAAAGCAAGGTCATCTGTCCCCTCAAGTATGACCCGTTCACCCACCACTTCTACAGAGTCCATTCTATTTCACACTAGAGGCTTTAAAGAATCTGCTTTGATCAAGGATCGACACTTGCTGTGTTCATAGATAGATATTTGGGCTCATAAAGAAAGAGATTTGGAATGTATTATACAGATTGTACTTGCCCTACAAACACTAAATTAACAAACCCAAAACCGCCTCACAATTTCCCTCTCCGACCACTTCCTTGGCTCAGAGCTCCTCAAGGTTACTACTTACATAAATGCAGAGCTCCAACCTACTGATGCCCAGGAGTAGATGAAGCAGCGCTCAGCATTAAACACATTATGATTTGTCTCTAGTTAAGTGTGTGTGCATGGACATGGTATATGTATATGTCTTTGTATATGCATATGGAGGGGAATGGGCAACAAATTTGACTCTGTAGGAAAATGACTTACAGCTTCTTTATGCCAGATTTGTAGGCAAACTTTTGAAAAAGTCCATTTACTGGCTAGAAACTCTTTGAAAATTAAGAATTTTCAAGGGCTTGGTTTATATTTCTCTCAAGCCAATCCTTTGAAAGTTCAGAAGTTACTTCAAGAAACTTGAATTGTCTCTCATGAACACTGACCTACGCCCCATAGATGCAGAGGTTGGCTAGAGGAGAAGACCCTGGCTGATGACGGAGTGCTAACGACACTGCATAGCTAGTGCTTTGCTAATGGAAATTCTGAAATTCCTCATCCCTGATAGCACCTGAATGAAGCCCAGTAGATGATGGGTTTGATGACTCCCCCACATCCCTTCCTTCTTACAGATAGCTGGTAGAAACACCCAAGTGATAGGAAGGATCATAGAAGATGACAGAAATGCAACTCAGAGACAATGGGTTCTGCTCATGGAGATGTTGACATGGAGGTTGAAAATGCAAAAGTAGAGAAGTTAGGACACATGGAGAGAGCCAGACCCCCTGCAGGAGGCATCTGTTCCTACTTAGCTGCAGCCCACTCGGGTGGTGGGTAGGCTGACTGGCCAGACATTCCAATTTGTCCCAGACGGTATCAGGTAATGCCTGTTGTTAGGATGTAATTATTAATAGAGCCTCCGCTCACTCTCAGCAAAGGCACACCAACTTGGACAATGCAGTGTGCGGACACTTTTGTCGGAAGAGAACCCAGGCTTAGTGCTGCCACGCCTTCCCGTTGTACCAGGCAGAAATGTGAACTGTCAGTAGGACATCTCTGGATTTCCAAGCTTAGCTATAGAAGTTAAGATTAACTTGATCCAAAGAATTTGGTCTTTGTCTTTAGTTCCTGAGAGATGCCCTAAAAAACCTTGTCATTTCCCGAGTGATTGAAGTCTTTTTTTTTTTTTAATCTGTAAAGGTGCCAGACCAAACCTATATTACTCTTTATGCAACACATGGGTGCCTGGCCAGGCCAGAAAGACCACTACAGGGTATTAACTGACCTAAGGGGAAGGCGTTTGGTGCAATCAACCTTAACTATATAAAGAGAGCCCAATAGAGCTCCATGAGGGAGCTTCGTGGGTTTGCGGGTTGGTGAAAGGCCTTGATATATGTGGGAAGGAAGCATGTCTCATTGGGGAACTCTTCCCCGATCTCCGTCATGAATCTCTTCATTTGTATCCTTTTTTTGCTATATTATAACTGTAATTTTAAGTATAGAGCATTCATTGAGACCTGTCAAATTATCAAGCCCTAGGAAGTGATGAGAGCCAGCAGGTCAGAAACAAGGGGACTGGAGACCGCAAGCTTCCAACTGCCATCCTGGAAGTGTAGTGGGAAAGCCCCGAATTTAATACCAGCGGATCAGAAATGAGGGTGTCCTGGAGACTTCCAAGATTGCAGCTAGTGTTTGAGGTCTTGGGAGGACTTGGCAGTCGAAGCGACTGGGCCCTTCACTTGAGCGCTCTGATCTCACGGTGGGTGGTTAGGGTCAAAAGTGCTGCCTGCGCAGCTGAAGTCAGAAAAGAACAAGAACAGATGGGGAAATATTTGTTAATAGTTAGCATTGGATTTGACTGATGTATGTATTTTTATTGTTTTGTTTTGTTCACTTAGACTACTATGTTTATTTATTTATTTTTAAACATTTTATTAGGGGCTCATACAACTGTTATCGCAATCCATACACACATCAATTGTGTAAAGCGCATTTATACATCATTCTCAAAACATTTTCTCTCCACTTAAACCCCCGACATTAGGTGCTCATTTTTCCCCTCCCTCCCACTCCCCCTTCCCTCATGAGCCCTTGATAGTATATACATTGGTATTTTGTCATATCTTGCCCAGTCCGACGTCTCCCTTCACCCACTTTTCAGTTGTCTGTCCCCCAGGGAGGAGGTCACATATAGTTCCTTGTAATCGGTTCCCTCTTTCCTACCCACTCTCCCTTTACCCTCCCTGTTTCGCCACTCACACCACTGGTCCTATAGGGCTCATCCGCCCTGGATTCCCTGTATTTTCAGTTCCTATCTGTACCAGTGTACCTCCTCTGGTCTAGCCAGACTTGCAAGGTCGAATTCGAGTCATGGTAGTGGGAGCGGGGTGGAAGACATTTAGGAACTAGAGGAAAGTTGTATTTCTCATCGTTGTTACATCGCACCCTGACTGGCTCATCTCCTCCCCGGGACCCGTCTGCAAGGGGATCTCCAGTGGCCTACTAATGGGCTTTGGATCTCCACTCCGTACTCCCCCCATCATTCACTATGGTAAGATTTTTTGTTCTGATGATGCCTTATACCTGATCCCTTCGACACCTCGTGGTTGCATAGGCTGGTGTGCTTCTTCCATGTGGGCTTTGTTGCTTCTGAGCTTGATGGCGGCTTGGTTACCTTCAAGCCTTTAAGACCCCAGACGCTATACTTTTTGATAGCCGGGCACCATCAGCTTTCTTCGCCACATTTGCTTATGCACCCATTTGTCTTCAGTGATCCGTTCAGCTGATGTATGTATTTGATGTCAGAAAAAAAATGTTTTTTGATTCTTCTATACAGTAGGCAACAAATTGTTCAGGCCAAAGAAAATTCATGAGAGGTAGAATTTGCGACCTTCAGGATAGAATTCTGTACTCTTTGGTTGGCCTCTTCTCTCTTACCAGACCGGGTCTTGGAATGCCTTCCTCCTGTGAGTGCTCTCTGCTCTAGAGTCCCAGTGGAGATCAGGATTAGGTTCAGGTGATAAAAATCCTGGCATGTGCAGCTTGGTCACTATTGTGATGGTTAGATGTCATTGAATCCGTTCTGACTCGTAGAAACCCTACGTACAATGGAATAAAATCCTGTCCCATCGTGCACCATCCTCACAATTGTCCTGATTGAGCCCTGTGTTGCAGCCACTGTGTCGATCCATCTCACTGAGGTTTGTCTTCTTTTTTTTTCGCTGCCCTTCTAATTGACCAAGCCTGATGTCATTTTCCAGGAACTGGCCTCTCCAGATGGCATGTCCAAAGTACACAAGTCAAAATCGCTCCATCTTTGTTTCTTAGGAGCATAATGGTTGTCCTTCTTCCAAGACAGCTCTGTTTGTTTTTAGGAAGCCCGAGTGCTTTCCATCTTCATCAACAATACCACGGTTCAAATACACCCACTTCTCTTCATGCTTCCTTATTCGAAACCCAACTCTCACGTGCAGATAGGTGATTGAAAATGCAGACTGAAAAGACCACGGCTGGTGTCAGGTGGACCTTAGTCCTCAAAGTAATATCCTTGCCCTTTAATACCTGTTACATAGGTAACATCATCATAAATGGAGAAAAGGTTGACATTGTCCAGGATTTAATCTTGCTTGGATCCATAATCAATGTTCATGGAAGCCGCAGTCAAGCAATCAAGCAATCAAATGACATATTGAATTGGGAAAATCTGCTGTCCAAATCTGCTGATGCCTTTTTGTTCTTCAAATAGTCCAGCTTCTCTGATTACCTGCTCAGCATACAGATTGCATAAGTATAGTGAGAGGATACAACCCCGACCCACACTTTTCCTGACTTTAAATCATGCAGCACTCCCTTGTTCTTTGTGCATGTTGCCTCGTGATGCAGGGACAGGTTCTGCACCAACACAATGAAGTGTTCTGGAATTCCCATTCTTCTCAACGTGATCCATAATTTGTTGTGATCCACGCAGCTGAAGGCCTTTGCATAGTCAATGAAACACAAGTCAACATTTGGTTTTATCTCTCTGGAGAACCCTGTCTAATACAACATCTTTCTGGCATTCTCTGCTTTCAGTGGAGAGAAATCTGATGCCACTGGTGGTATTCTTCTTGCCACATCCTCCTCTGAATCCAGCCTGGGTTTCTGCCAGCTCCTCGTCAATGTATTGCTCAAACAGTTGTTAAATGATCTTTAGCAAAAATGTACCAGCCTGTGATATTGTTCAATAATTTCTGCATTCCACCTTTCTTTGGGATGGGTACAAATATGGATCCCTTCCAGGCTCTTGGCCAGGCAGCTGTTTCCAAATTTCTTGGCA
This sequence comes from Echinops telfairi, assembly GCF_000313985.2. Classification (NCBI taxonomy): domain Eukaryota; kingdom Metazoa; phylum Chordata; class Mammalia; order Afrosoricida; family Tenrecidae; genus Echinops; species Echinops telfairi. The sequence continues at coordinate 24,625,932 of NW_022104341.1, read as the reverse complement.
TTGATGAGTGAGTGCTTCCAGTGTTTCATTAGCTTGTTGAAACATTGCAATTGGAACCCTGTTTTGGTTTATTTGCCAATATCTTCAGTGCAGCTTGGACTTTTTCCTTCAGTATCATCAGTTCTTAATCATATATGATTGACTGTAGACCAGTTCTTTTGATACATTTACTCTGTGTATTCTTTCTATCTTCTTTTGATATTTCTTGCACCACTCAATATTTTGCTCATGGAATCCTTTAATGTTGAAACTTGAGGACCAAATTGTGAATTGAAGACTTCTTTCTGCTTAAGCATCTTCTTCCCTGTTGACTTTCTAACCTCAGGTCTTAGCACATTTTATTGTAATAATTTACCATTTTGTTTTCTATAACTGCCCTTTGAAATTTTTTGTGCAGCTCTTTTACTTCAGCATTTCACTCCTTTGCCTTAGCTACTCTATGTTCCTGAACATGTTTCAGGGTCTCTTCTGACATTCTCTTCCTTCCTTCCCTTACATCTTTCCTTCCTTCCTTTCATGTTTTCACTAAACTTCCTTCAAGTGTTCTTGATGTCATCTCGCAGCTCTTCGGGTTTTCTGTCATTCATGTTCAATGAATCAAATCTCTTCTTCAGATGCTGTCTAAATTCAGGTGGGTATACTCAACGTCATCTTTTGACTCTCATGAATTTGTTTTCTTTTTCTTCAACTTCAACCTGAATTTGTATGTGAACAATTGATGTTACGTCCCATACCCAGCCCTTGATATTGAGCTTCTCCATTGTTTCTTTTATCTTCTTGGAAATAGATACTTGCAATGAAAAGGTCATCGTTCCTACAAAATTCTATCTTTTGATCTCAAGTTTCAGTCTTATCAACAGACCACATTTTCTAATAACTGTTCCATCCTCTTTGCTTCCAACTTTTGCATTCCAATCACCAATAATTATCAATGCATCTTGATTGCATGTTTGATCAATTTCAGACTGAATTTCAGACTTGGTATAATTCTTCAATTTCTCTAGGCTTAGTGGTTGGTGAATAAATTTGAGTAATAGCTATATTAACTTGATTTCTTTGAAGGCGTATAGATCATACCCTATTACAGAGAGCATTGTACTTCAAAATAGATCATGACATTGTCTTTTTGACAATAAATGTGATACCATTCCTCTTGACCTTGTCATTCCTGGCATATTAAACCATATGATTGTCTGATCTAACATAGTCAATGCCAGTCCATTCCAACTTACTAATGTCTAGGATGAGCTCTGGTGGCACAGTGGTTATGCGATCTGAAACAAGTTTGAAACCACGAGTCACTCTGCAATAGAAAGATTGGGCTTTCTACTCCTATAAGGAGTCACAGTCTCGGAAACTCACAGGGGCAGTACTACCCTGTCCGATAGGGTCACTATGAGGTGGCATCAACTCAGTGCCACTGAATG
>NW_022104341.1:24620114-24623620 GCF_000313985.2 Echinops telfairi | reverse complement strand
AGGTGAGCATCATGGAATGCCAGTTTAATAGAACAAAGTGTGCTTGCATTAGGATGTTGATCTTTATGTATTTCATTTCATGTTTGATAAGTTCCAATATTCCTAAATTCATACTTCACATATTCCATATCCTAGGAGTCATAGATATTTGCAGCTATTCTCATTTTGCCATGAGAGAATGAAGGTCCTGAAAGCTTTACTCCACCCACATCATTGTGGTCAACTCTACTTTGAGGAGGTAGCTCTTCCTCAGTTATGTTTTCAGTGGTTTCCAACCTGAGGGGTCTGTTTCTGGCACTGTATCTAACAGTATTCCACTGCTATTCATAAGATTTTCAGTGACTAATCCCTCCGAAGTGGACAGCCAATTCTTTTACCCTACTCTGTTCTTAGTTTGGAAGCTCCACTGAAGCCTGTTCACCTGCGGTGACCCTGCTCATATTTGAAAGATTGGTCACACAGCTTCTAGCATCACAGCATTAAGCAAGCCACCATATATGACTAAGTAACAGACAAATGATAAAGCGTAGGCTAGTAATGATAGTCATTAGCACTCACCATGTACTAAGGATCTCTGAGGTGTCCAAATGGTTTGCAGGAGAATACTTACCACAAGGTTACTTATCATTGAAATCACCCAGGGCCTTGCAAAGAGATCCCTAGAGATGTACTTCTCTAAGATTAAAGTCGTTGGAAATCTGATGGAGGGCAATTGTGCTCTGAGACACAAGTGGTCCCCATAAGTAGGGCTCAAATTGTTGATGATGGTTTTGTGGTGGTGGGGGTACTTTGACCAACTATTAAGTGCAATACTTCATGGTGTCCTTATAGAGCAGAGTAGAACTGCCCCTGTGGGTTTTGGAGTCCGTAAATCTATGACAGTGGAAAGCTTCGTCTTTCTCCCAGAGTGATTGGTGATTTCAAACTGTTGACCTTGTGGTTAGCAGCCCAGTGCATAAACCACTATGCCAACAGGCCTGAGTCAGAATCGACTTAAGGCAACGGGTGTGAGTTTTAAGTTTGCTACCTGGATTGTCTCATTTATGCTTCCTAATAGCCAAATAAGGAAGACAGCACTGTCTATTTCTCATGAGGAAACTAAAACTCAGTTAGTTTGAACCAGGTTATCCATCTAGTAAGAACTGACTCAAAACAAACAAACTCACTGCCAGTGAGTCAGCGCTGACTCATATTGACCCATGTGGGTTTCTGAGACTTTGTTTACAGGAGGAGAAAGCCAACGCTTTCTCCCTCGGAGCTGCTGGTGGTTTCAAACTGCTGACCATGCAGATCACAGCCCAATGCGTGACTACGACACCCCCTGGATCTAAATTCATGGCAGACGACTCCAAAGCCCATTCCTTTATCCTCTGTGCCCTGCTGCGTCCCTCAGTAGAGGGATCAACTCTCTCTTTCCTTTAGCGGATTCTTCAGTTGGATGAACCTGTTTTGACGTCTTGTCACTATGGAAAAGTATGAAGTCTTACATATGGGTCTCTAAGAAGGCATTTTCTTCCTTTTATTCCAGGCTTTAGACCAGAGGTCCAGTGGCTCAATCTAAAACTCCAGGCTTGCAGGGCTTCATGGGAGTCAAAGTCCCAGTTACTAAGTGTTCCTTAGCTTAGACCCAAAAGGAATTTGCTTGATCATGGACAGGGCGTCATAGGTTCAGGGTTTCACAGTTGCAGCCATCTTTGTAACCCATATTCCCTTTCCCCACATTCATTTTAGAGCTAAAAGTAATAAATACACTTCATCTAACAGTAAGAACGGCATTGAGTTTCCCTTCTGGTATCAACTTGATCAAAGATTAGGAAAGATTTAATATGTGAATGAAATGATTAAATACTATAATGCCTTTCGGAAAGAAATGGAGATTTTGTGTTGGGGTGTGTAAAGTTAGAGTTCCTAAGTTGAAAGTTCAAAAGCCACATGTCCTGATCCACAGTTAGCCGAAGAATAAGCTCTTTGGAGAGGAAAAACTTCCTCTGCATCGAATGGAATTTCTCCACAGGACCTGAGGCATCTAGCACGTGGATTCAGGATAGATTATTTCTAAGCCAATTCTGGCCAAGCTCACCGACTCCTTCTAAGACCACTTGTCTTGTCATCCCGGCCTGAGGTCTGAGATCCCTGGGCTGAGCCATGGGGCTCTGGGGTGTATGACGTGGCCGTGTCTGTTATATGTGCTGACTGCTGCAGTGCCAGAAGATGAGGCTCTCGGGTTGGAGAGCACTCAAACTACGACTGGGAAAGAACTGTCCTCACATCTTGGCTGTAACGAGTGACATCTTGAGATCTTCATTTGCCGAGGGAGTGCCAGTCAAAATGACAAGAAACGTCTGCGACACCCACTGGTAATCAGAATGTGTAATGTACTTGTCATGTGTACACAGCCCCTAGGACTGGCTTCGGACTCAATTTCCCTCCTGCGTTTATGATTCTGGCCATCTCTACGTTGGAAAAGAATCCTTTTTGCTTTCAATTTCTGCAATGTCCACAGTCTCTTTTGAAAAAAATCAGCCATTCATTCTGACATTCTAGTTTCAGCTGATGCGACCAAACAAGGGTTTTCCGTCCGTCAAAGGGCAGCACATCTGGAGGCCTGTCTGCATTCTCAGCAGTAATCTGGCAAGGAACAATTGCCCAGTGATGCTCGGCTCTCTACGAACACAGCCAATCTGCCTGTTAGAGTATCCCCTAGCTCCTAATGCTCCTCGGATATCCCTACACCACCATCTTCCTAGTTCCCCACTCCTACTAGCTCAGATAATAAGTCTCTGTGCTTAAAACATAAAAAGCGGGCCTTCTATCATTGCCCAACCCCATCAGATTAGACTTCTGGGAAAATATCACAGTAGGATTCTGAGTATGCACTCCCCTCTTAGATAGTAACTGTGACTACAGCTTGGATCCTTTGCACTCCCAGCTCTGTGGCTTCCTCTGTCCAACTCATCTGCTGCCAAAGCTCTAGTATGCCTTAGAAACCAAGACACATGAGCTATGCGAACGCAAATCCAATTTCTTGTCAGTTAATCTTCATAACTAGACACCATGATAGTTAAGTACTTACTCGTGTTTATTCCAGGTTGGATATCATTTGACTCTTCTGCTCTATAGGTGTACAAGTCAACGATAGCTCTATCTCAACAGGATTAAAGAGACTTCCGTTCATTTCGGAGTTAAACATGTTTGGGGCTGTGTGTCTGGTTTATTCTACAAACAGAAAGGGCAATTCTCTAATGCTATTGTGACACTGGATGCCATTTAGACATGCATAACTTTGTGGGATGGTTATGAACATTCTATGAAGAGGCGGAGCCTCTCAGAGGAGTGAATGTCGCCATCGCTCCTGAGTTCCTCTTGGACATTACCTATGCAGGGGAATCACACTTCTCAGCCTGCGAGCTACTTATAAACCGATCAAGTCAAAATGATCTACCGACTACAAAAATGCAAAACGTGTATTTATTTTTATTTATTACAGTTATTCATAAATGCATTGA
>NW_022104341.1:24612084-24619698 GCF_000313985.2 Echinops telfairi | reverse complement strand
TAGTGTCAAAATCTCTCATTCCGTATGCAAGTGATACGTTTTTGTCTTCTTACTTGGTCCAGCTCCCCACTCATTGTAATACCCTTTCTTATGTTTAAGAGAAAAAAACCAAGGTCTAAAACTTGGCAATAACTTACCTTTCACATGCATATGGCATGACTGAAAATACTTGTGCAGTAGATTTTCCCAAAGTGATGTGTCATTTGATCTCTTGACTGCTGCTGCCATGAGCATTGATTGTGGATCCAAGCAAGATGAAATCCTTGACAACTTCTATCTTTTCTCTGTTCATCATGATGTTCCCTGTTAGCCCAGTTGTGAGGATTTTTGCTTGTGTTACACTGAGTTGTGATCCATACTGAAGGCTGAAATCCTTTATCTTTATCACCAAATGCTTCAAATCCTCACTGTCAGCGAGCAGGGTTGTATCATCTGCATACTGCAAGTTGCTAATGATCCTTCCTCCAACCCCGATGCCACATTCTTCTTCAAATGATCCCGTTTCTCTGGTTCTTCGCTCAGCATACAGGTTGAATAAGCATGGGGAGAGGGTACAACCTGATGTACACCTTCCCTGATTTTAAACCGTGAAGCATTTTATCGGATGGGATTTCTGTTCATTTTTCACTACCATGGCGTCAATGCTGGCTCATCGCGGCTCTATGGGACAGAGTGTCAATACCCCTATGAGTCACCGAGATTGTAACTGTTTACGGGAGGAGAATGTCCCATCGGTTTGTTTGGTGGAGTTTTTTCTTATTCTTTTGCCACTTACTATCTTACAACATAAGTATTTTCCCATGTCATTTAGCATTCTTCAAAAGCATGATTTAGTGTGCCCACATACTAGTTCACTTTACGGAAGTTCCTTACTTTAGCCAGTTCAGTTCCCTACTGTTGAATGTTTGCACTGTTTCCAATTTTCCTACCATACAAATAATATGATGGTGGATTTCCTTATACTGTACTTAAAAGTGAGTTCACATAAATTCTTATTTCTTTAGATTACATCCATAGAACTGGATGTTTGGAGCCCCAAACCCTCCTACATATTGCCCAGCTGGTCTCGGAAAGAATGTAATGGCTCACAATCTTCATGATAGCAGGTAAGAATGACTCTCTCCATACAAGTAGCCTTCGGTTTTTTTCTTCCGTGGTTTAGCACATGACCCTTCGAGCCTTAGGGGCTCTTACTGCCCCCTCTCAGAGTCCTCCTTTGTCAGGTTCTGTAATGATCATCATCTTATCTCCACTGTTCATAATTGGTCCCGAGCCAACCAAAGCCTGTTCCTCCCCTGCCCAGAGTGAGAAAACTGGTTGGGAAGAACACGAGCAGCCTTTCCAATGGCGCTCTGGAAATGGTCTTTGGCTCACCAGCTCATTCAGTGTCACTAGACAGTGGCTCTCTTTGGTTGACTTTGGATGTCCCTCTCCGGCTCTCCTTCACTCGCTTCCCCTGGACTCCTGAGTTCAACCCAGGGAATCCCACCATGGACCCCCATCAAGTTGGTGTCTCCTATCCTGGCATCATGCCAGACACCTATTTCCTGGGCCTGGGTCATCCTTTGCTCCTCTTGCCGTCTGATTGGATCGACTTCCCTCGAAGGTTTAGCCTTACATCTCACAACCCCCCTCCCTCTCGTCTAGGCCCTGTATGGTGAGTTTGCTTTACTATTTTTTTCCACTTAACATTTTACCAGAGGCTTCTGAGACCATTCCTTGGTTCTGTTCCCCTGTGTTGGTTGTCCTTTGGGCCTTGACATCAGGGTACACATTCTCTCACCCTTGGTTGGACTTGTTCTGTTATTACCATCCTCTCCTTTGGGTTGCCACTTCTGTCCCAACTTTATTCCTGACTGTGTCTCCTTCCTCCCACATTGGCTTGGGGCTTCTTCTCTGTTCCCAGCATGCTTGGGCCCATGGGATGGCAGCCCAATGAAAAACTAACTTTAAGGCCTTGCGTCAAGATACTGAGGGAGTACGTTAAACGCGCCAGAAAGGTGTGACACAAAACTCTCGGGGAGCCCCCAAAATAGACTTCAGGGTAGGAGGGGCAGTTCCTGGCACCCCCAGGGCCAGTGGGGAGATAGTCGTAAAGTTCAGCGGACAGACCTGGAATTATGTATGCTTTTTCTTCTTCTTCCCTCCCGCCCCCCACTTGCTTTTCATTCCATCTTTTGTTTTCTTTTTGTTTGTCTGTTACGTTTGTTTTGCCCATCTGTAGAAGATAGGCATGGGAAGCAAGCCTGAGGAGAAGGCAACGGGATCGCCAGTGCTGGAGGGACTTGTGGGGAGGAGGAGGCAGGGGAATGAGCAGCAAGCAAACAATGCCATAAACAGGGGAACAACTAGGAATTAAAATCAACCACAAGGAGGACTTAGAGATCCCAGTGGTGTTGGAGCAGCAACAATCTAGCTGAGAGGAATTACTAAGAGGCAGAAGAAGGGCAAGCGTGATGATGGGGCAGGAGGAAGGTAAAAGGAAACAGAGGTAAGGGGAAAAGAGGTATAAACATAGGTGTATGTAAATATATTCATTCATAAAAATAGAGGCATTGGCCCATGTACATATATTTATGTGGCAATGCATTGAGGAAGTGTACGGACTTTGGGCCTCTGCTCAGGTCCTCCCTCAACTCAGGAACACTTTGTTCTAATAACCTGGCATTCCGTGATGCTCACCCTCCCAATATGATCGCAGAAGACAAAATGGGTGCATAAGCAAATGTGATGAAGAAAGCTGATAGCCTAGCTATCAAAGATACAGCTTCTAGGGTCTTAAAGGCTTGAAGTTAAACAAGTGGTCATCTAGCAGAGAAGCAACAAGCACACATGGAAGAAGCACACCAGCCTGTGTGATCATGAGGTGTCGATAGAAACAGGTAACAGGTACCAGAAGACCCAAAACAAACAAACAAAACCATATATTTGAGAACAAGGGGGGTTGGAGCATAGACCCCCCAAGCCCATCTGTAGACAATAGGGCATCCCCTCACAGAAGGGTCATAAGGAAGGGATGAGTCAACCAGAGCACACTATAGCACTGATGAAACACACAATATTCCTCTGGTTCTTTGAAGCTTCTCCACCCCCACTATCATGACCCCAATCCTGCCTTTCAGTTCTGGCTAGACAGGAGCATGTACACTGGACAAGCCAGAACTCAGAACACAAGGAATCCAGGTCAGATAAACCCCTCAGGAACAGAAATGGAAGTAGAGATACCAGGAGGGTAGGGGGAAGGTGAGGCAGGAGGGGAGGAAGGGAGAACCAATCGCAATGATCGATATATAACAGCACCCCACCTCACCTTCCCACAACAGAAACGTAGGTGAAGGGAGACTGCAGTCGATGTAAGTTATGAAAATAATCATAATTTATAATTTATCAAGGGGTCACGAGGGGGTAGGGGGTGGGAGGGAAAAAAAGAGGAGCTGATACCAAGGGCTCAGATAGAAAGTAAATATTTAGAAAATGATGATGGCAACCATGTATAAATAAGCTTCATACAATGGATGTATGGCCTGCTAGAAAAGCTGTACGAGCCCCCAATAAAATGATTTTAAAGAAAGAAAACAGAAAGGTGGTGGCAATTTACCAGTTTCATCTTCATACACCCTGCTGCCCTCCCTGGACTCTCCCTTCCCTGCCCCATTGCCGTTTGGTCCTTCCTGCCTCCCGTCTGTCTGTTCCAGCTGCACCTGTGGCTCCAGCACCCTGGTTGACCTGCCCTCTGGCCTCTTGCCCACCACACAACATCCCTGCTCTCTACTTGGCTCCCTCTTCCTGCCCTGGCATTGTGGGTTGGTCTGACTTCCCGGTGAGCTGTATCCGTAAGCTCCGCTGGCAGGCATGGCCCGGCATTCCTGAGGGCTCTGCCCACTTCCTGGCTCTGGCTCTGTACCAGGGTATTTAAGCCTCTCATTTCCGTTTTCTCCTTGAACAGGGGCATTCCAGGCTCAGAACTGTCCCCTTACCTCGCTGTTTCTCCAGCAACCCTTTCTGGGGTAATGCTGTGGGAAAGAAGGTGGAAAATAGGAACCACAATTCTGACCTGAACTGAAGAAACACTAAAAAAAACCCCCAACCATTGCCAGAAGACCCCTTTCTCTCCTCTATAGGGTGTCCTCACTCAGAGCCGTGGCGTCAATTCCCTGGAAACTGCCAAGACATGTTCCTCACACCATTAGCATCTCTCCTCTTGGCTACTGCTGCTTGCTTCCCAAGCTGCTGCGCAGTTCTCTCAAGCCTGCTGCTGTTGGTCTGATTGTCCCTGCTTCAGGGATGAGGATGGAGGTTCCTCTTAGTGAATTCTTGAAGATACAGGACAGCTTCACCACAGTTATGGGAGACACCAAACCAGGCAAGTGAGGAGAAGTCTCCTGGTTAGTGGAAGCTGGAGTCCAACTATTCAGGAGGAGGGTCTGCGGTCCTCTGCTTTATCAGCTGTGGACGCAGGGCCATTTGAGGAGCATCCCTCCTCTTGCTTCTGGCCCATTGTGTGGGGCAGCAGGGCACGGTGCATGCTGGTTTTCTTTCTGGCCAAACTGCTTGGTGTTGTGAGAAATAAGAGCCTACCCCAGTTCAGGCTGCTGAGATGAAGGGAGAGGCTGGACAGCAGGAAAGCAGGAAGCGACAGGCCAATCGAGGGGCGCGTCCATGGCAGTGCGTCAGCCAGGCTCAAAGCCGGGGACAAAAGCCCTCAGGTGGGTGTCAGTTTGCTCTGTTAGGAGCCCTGGGAGCACAGTTCGGGCTGCGAACCACAAGGTTCGCTGTTCCGAACCAGCTGCTCCAAGGCAGAAAGAGGGCTTTCTGATCCCATAAAACGTCATGGCATCAAGAGTCACAATCTTGGAAACTCATAGGGACAGTTCTACCCTGTCCTATAGGGTTGCTGTAGGCGGCGTTGATTAGATGGCAGGGAATTGAGTTGAGAGTCTGATTATGACTAGGTTCCTCCTTGGCTACACAAAAACTATAAAGTCTTGATGTCCATGCTTCAGAAATTACTCTCAATAAAATGAACATTCTTTCACCTCCAAATTGTGTTCAGAAAGTATCAGAGCTTTGAAATGGAATTTGAGTCTCTCTCCTCCTGAGCAGGAGGCAGCTAGGAGCTGACACAATCTCCCGGCCTTCTCTCTGCTCCCCTCCCCAGAGCATCCCGGATGGAGGCCCTTTAGGACATGCCCTTCCCTCCGTTTTCTGAGGGTTGTGGTGGAGTTCAGGGTATGGAATGCAGAGAAAGATGAAGAGAACCAATTCATTCCCATATTTCTGTTTTCAAAGAGTACTCTCGGGTGTAGATGGAGTACTCCAGACTAAATTCTCCCAACTAAATTCGGGTAACTTACCCTTTAAGATGTCCCAGAGACATAGTGGATTAAGCATCAGGCAGTTAAGTACAAGGTCTTTGACCCAAACTCACTAATGGTTCTGCTCCTGTAAAGATTAACAGTCTTTGAAATCCTAAGGAGCAATTCTACTTTATCCTGCAAGGTCACTATGAGTCAAAATGGACTCGGGGACAATGGGTTTGTTCTCTTCAGTTTAGAATTGGAGTTTCCCTTCCTACGCTTCCTGATTCAAATGTTCCAGTTGCTCAAAGGCTTGGCCACACATTTGCAAACCAATCATATGTGACAGCTCATCATTATCTCCTAGGAAGCACACTCATAGGCATTAAGTTTTACAACTTTGGGACATCATACATATGAGGAAATCAAGGTTCATAAAAGTAAAGAGCCTTGTCCAAGGTCTCAGAATGAGTTAATGGCAGAAGCAGGGAAAGAAACCACATCTTCTATCTTCAGATCAGGCGTCCTTCCATTGTACTAATGTCTTAGGCTGAGAAGCAAGCCAATGCATAGACACACACACACACACACACACACACACACACGGAGAGGGGTGGGGGAGAGAGAAATCAAGGAAATGGCTCACGTGGTTGTTGAGGCTGGCAAGTCCCTAGCTCAGAGGGCAGATAGCAGGATGGAGGCTTCTCCTGATTCACGTAGCTCGGAGGCTGAAGAACCCACGGTTGTAGGTCAGCTGGCAAGCTGCTGCCTCACCGGTTGCAGAAATGGATGAAAGCCAAGATCAGCAGAAAGGACAGCAGATGATGGCTCAAATCCCAAGACCTGGAAGTCAGATGATGACCAGCCATAAGCAGAATCCAGAAGGAACAAAAAGTCAAAGAGCTTTGCCAGGACATCCATCTATATTGCATGCAAGCCACACCCAGAAGAAGCTCCCTTTAACCTGATTGGCTGCTTATAGCAGATCTCATCATGGAAGTGATTACATTATATAGAGTCTCGTCGTGGAGGTGATTATATCCTGACATAGCTAACACATTATAACTGCCAAACTGATGAGAATTATAGGCCAGCTAAGTTGACACAACCTTAATTATCATACACTATCATATCTTATCATTTTTGGCTTAGGTGACGGCATATTTTGAATAGAAATTACTTCTGTAGCTGGAACTAGACTAGTAGCCTCTTGTCACTCTTAGGTGCCGGTGGGTGGCTTCTGACTCCTGGCAACCCTGTTTCCCCCAGAAGGAAATGTTGCCCAGTCCCGCACTCTTCTCATAATTGTTGCCACGCTTGGTTTCACTGACTGTGCCAAGCCATTTGGTCAAGGGTTTTCCTCTTTTTCACTGGCCTCCACTTTACCAGGCGGGGTGTCCTTCTCCAGGGACTGGTCTCTCCTAATCAAATGTCCAAAACACAGGAGACTAAGTCTTGCCATCATTTCCCAGGCGCGTTCTGACTGTCCCTCTTCCAGGACGGACTTGTTTGCTCTAGTGCCAGCCCGTGGCACTTTCAGTGTCTTTGGTCTGCGCTATAATTCAAATGCTTCCGTTCTTCTTTGACCTTTCTTGTTAATTGTCCAAATTTCATGTTCATATTATGCAATGGAGAACACCAGGGCTTGGGCCGGGCACATTAATCCCCCCAAAACATCCTTGCTCTTCGGTACTTTAAAGAGGTCTTGTGGAACCGAGTTATCCAATGCAATACATCATTTGGTATCCTGAGGGCTGCCTCCATGAGCATGCAGTGTGGACCAAGCAAGCCAAAGTCCCTGACAACTGCTATCTCTTCTCCTTTTGGTATGATATTACCTACTGGTCCAGTGGTGAGTATTTTGGTTTCTTTACATTGAGTTGTAATCCATATTGAAGGCTATACTTCTTGATCTTTATCAGCAAGTCCTTCAACTCCTCCTCACTTTCAGTAAGCAAGATTGTGTCTTTTGCGTATCACAGGTTGTGAATAAACTTCTGTCCAATCCTGATGGCACATTCTTCTTCAAATAATCCAGTTTCTCTGATGATTTGGTCAGCATACAGATTGAATAGGTATGGTGATAGGATACAACCCTGACACACGCCTTTCTTAATTTTAAACCATCATTCATTTGTTCTGTTTGCACAAGTGCCTGTTGATCCATGTCCAGTGCCCCTTAATCCTCATGAGCACAATCAAGTGTTCTGAAATTCCCATTCTTCTCAAGGCTATCCATCATTTGTTATGATCCACACAGTTGAGTGCCTTTGTATAGTCAATGAAACACAAAGGCCTGCCATTGTGTCAATCCATT
>NW_022104341.1:24609834-24611984 GCF_000313985.2 Echinops telfairi | reverse complement strand
CAGATCCTCAAGTGCATAACGTGCTGGATCAAGAGGCAGTTGTGCAAACAGAACAAGGGAATATGAGATGGTTTGAAATCAGAAAAGGTGTGTGTCAGGGTTGTGTCCTCGCACCATGCTTGTTCAGTCTGCATGCTGAGTAAGTCACCGGAGAAGCTGCATGACACGAGGAAGCGTGCAGCATCAGGGCTGGAGGAAGTGCAGTGTGCAGACGTGCAGTGTGCAGACGGCACCGCTTTGCTTGTTGAAAGTGAGGACGATGTGAAGCACTTGCTGATGACGATCAAGGATTGTAGCCTTCCGTATGGATTACAACTCAATGTAAGAAAGACCAAAAAATCCTCACTATTGGAACAAAAGGTAACAGCATGATAAATGGAGAACAAGTTGAGTTGCCAAGGATTTTATCTTACTTGGATCCAAAATCAATGTTCATGGAAGCAGCAGTTGAGTTCAAGAGGCATATAGTATTAGGTAAATCTGCTGCACTAGATCTTTCAGAGTCTTGAAGAACAAGGATGTTACTTGAGGACTAAGGTGCGCCTGACCCAAGCACACAGTTGAGTGCCTTTGTATAGTCAATGAAACACAAAGGCCTGCCATTGTGTCAATCCATCTTGCTGAGAGTCTTCCTCCTTTCTCAGTCTCCCCACTTTTTCAAGGAAGCGTCCCTCTCCAGGAGCTTGTCCCTCCTGAGAGCATGTCCAAAGTAGGTGAGACGAGCCTCTCCATCTTTGCCTGTAAGGAGCACTCTGGCCTTCCTTCTGCCAATACAGAATTGATCGTCATTTTGGTGGTCCACGGCATTTCAATAATGTATGTATTAATATTGTTTGTTAATAATAGGGATTGGATCTTTGCTGAATGACTATATTTAATAAAATTAGATCTACTTGAATTACCAAATGATTCTCTTTGGTAGAAGTATAACAAATCCTTGAGCCATTAATTTTTATTTTTGGTCGTTGTTTGCATATTGTCCTGCTATGAACATAAGCAAACTAGACACCAGTAAGACTGTTCTTATGTGTACGCATAGACATACAGATATGACACGCATATAAATGTACATATGTACACATATGTAGAAGATTGGACTTATTTGTGGTGCAATCTATTTTCAAGTTCTGAATAGATTATTATCTTTCTTCTATTTTGAGGCAATGTTTATTTCTAAAGAAAAAGATACTTCACCACATTCCCCACAGAGTAGTGAATGCCCTGGGGTGAGCGTTTAGAAAAAGTTTCTTTCCAAACTCTCAGGGTTGAATCTAGTCTGGCCTAGTCCAGTCAGACAGCGAAATCATTTGCTCTATGGCTGCTTACATTTAGGACATCATTTTAGAGGGAAACTACAGCTGGTCTCTATTTTTAATCTAAATGAAACGCCTTAGTTGCTGTTTGGTCCTGGCAGGCTGACTGCGTTCATTTATTTATGAACTTCATTTAATTAATTTATTAATTCCCCACTCTTTGTCAGGCATTGTGCTGGTTCTGGTTATAAATGAGGAAAAGGCAAAGTTCCTTCCTTTAGGGAATCTAATCTAGAGGAAGTAATAGACAAGTAAAAAAAAGATGATTATAATGGATTGTAAGTGCCTCATTATAGTTGAGAACAGGATACTATATGAAGACAAGAGGTTAGGATACTTTTATAGTCTCCAAGTAATCCAACGCATTGCCAACTTTACCGTTAGACAATCAGATTTTTGGAATTGGACCAACCTTCTTCTCTGCTCTGCGATGGCAATTTCCAGGATCATAGTGAGCAAAATGTACTATTACTATTATAATGATAATGGTGGTAGTAAAAAAGCAGTTTACAGAGCAAGAAAGATAATCTTAGTCATAATTCAAGTAGTGCAAATTGAACAGTGCAGTAAACTCACTCACTGCCATTGATCCAATTCAACTCAAGGCAACGAATCTGCTTATTAAGCACAAAGTTGGACATTGACCATGGAATTGATGCACTTGAACTGTGGTGCCAGCAGAAAGTACTGAACGTACCATGGCTGGTCAAAAGAACAAACAGCTCTGTCTTGGAAGAGGCACAGCCAGAATGCTCCTTAGAAAGGAAGATGGCGAACCTTCATCTCACATACTGTGGACATGTTGTCAGGAGAGACCAGTCCCTGGAGAAGGACATC
>NW_022104341.1:24576685-24608603 GCF_000313985.2 Echinops telfairi | reverse complement strand
GGGTTTAGGCATAGGGACAATTGTGAGGATGCACAGGACCAGACAGTGTTTTGCTCTGCTGTGCATCAGGTCACTATGGTTGGAGCCAAGTCAATGGCCCCCAGCAACAAGTGTATAATTGAGACTGACACATATGGAAGTTGTTGCAAGTTAAATAGTGGACAAAAATATCACACTTAAGTTCCAGGGCTCTGTTTATCTATGCCCGTCCCTTTGCTATAATATAGTGTGAAAAATAGAGCTGGATCTTCCCAACTTCCACTGAACGGGGTGGGTGAACTGAGGTTCAAGAGCCATATGCAGCTTTTTTTATGTGTACATGCGCCTCTGAAGTAAAAGTGAAACTTTTAAAAGGATTATTATTTAGATAATGGTGATTTCATTTGCTTATAAAAATATATTTGTGACTCTTGAAGACTCTTTGAATTATTGTGAGGGCCGGGATTGACTCTTCCGTCTCAAACGTTTGCCGACCCCTGGTCTAGAACCCCACGACACTGATAACATCATGTCCAGTAAGGCAAAAAAATGAGAAGTAGCACAAATGGGAGTCAATTTGACAGCAACTAACACTAATAGCGTGCAAAAGATCTTGGAACAATCCGTGCACTAGCCAGTGAGCACGAAGCTCAATGAATATTCAGATATCTGCCATTTCCCGAAAACTCTAAGATCCGTGATCACAGTTGCACTGAGGTCTACCTCCAAAGTAAGAGACAAACTGTTGCATCTTACAACCCTTCCACAAAGAAGCAGCACAGCATTGCCACCAGGGGTAATGGAAGGCAGCCTGCTTTGAGTGGGGTGCAGAGCAGAAAGGGCTCTGTAGCAGGTCCAGCCTAAGGCAAGCAGACAACCTAGGAGGACGGCAGGATCATTGTTGGGAGAGTGAAGTTTATGGATAAGCTCCAGTGGATGGACCACAGGCCACTGGCAATCTTCCTGTTTGCAGCTAAACACTACACTATGCACAGCTTTTGAGAAACCGCTTCTTTGGTGTTGCTGGGCACTGGTAGGTAGACCTGGAATGCTTGAACACGGGACACAAAGTCCCCAGAACTAGTCATTATGAGTTGACTTGTATCAGACACTTCATAAAGTCAGACCAACCCAGCAAGAGTCCATGAGCGCTAGAACTGGTATATATGAGATGGTGTCCAGGCAGGACCAGAGGCCATGAAGAAGTTTCATGAGAAGATGTCCCTGACATCCATGGCCCCCACCACAGTGGCATCGGGGTCTCATCCTCAGCTTGCCCCTCTGCCCTAGGAAGGGTCCTGTAGTACCAGTTGGAAGAAGAGGCATAGCCAGGGCTTGCACTGTGGATGGGTCATTTGCCATGCGCAAGTCAGCTGAAAATGGACAGCTGCTATATTACAATCCTCTTCAAGTGGCCTTGAACGCTCATGCAGAAAGAAAATCTCCCCAAAGGCCTGAACTGAGTGACTTAAGAAAATATGGATTAGTTATCTTTTTCTTGTCTTAGTTATCTATTGATGTATTTATAAATTAGCCTAAAACCTTATAGCCTAAAACAGTGGTTCTCAACCTTCCGAATGCCGTGACCCTTTAATACAGTTCCTCATGTTGTGGCAACACACCCCCCCAACCATAAAGTTATTTTTGTTGCTACTTCATAACTGTAATTTTGCTACTTTTATGAATCATAATGTAAATATCTGATATGCAGTATGTATTAGGTGACTCCTGTGAAAGGGTCGTTCGACCCCCAAAGGGGTCATGACCCACAGGTTGAGAACCGCTGGCCTACATCAACATATACCTCATTTCTGTGGTTCAGAAAATGTACATGTGTGCTCTCTCAAAAGTCCCTCATAAGGCTGCAACCCAATGGTTTTCAAGTTTGGCTGCGGGGAGAGCTTCTTCCACGATCACTCATGTGTCATAGGTAGGGTTCAGTTCCCCACAGGCTGTTGGGCCAGAGGCCTGCATCACGTCCCTGGCACATGAACTCTGTAGAAGCCAGCTCATGACTGGGAATTGGCAACCGGCTTCCATCTGAGTGTGAGTGCAAGCGAGGGCAAGGAAGGCAGAAGTCTGTCTTCTTGTAACTAATCTTTGAAGTGATTTCTTATCACTTTTGCTGCCTTTATGTGTTCAAAGCAAGTCACTAAGTCCAGCCCACACTCAGGGGAAGTGTATTATACCCGGGCAACAGCACAGATAAGTGGAGATCACTTGGGCAGTCTTAGAAATTGCCTACCACATTACAGATTCCTGGGCAATGGCTAATAGCAATGGCCTATTAGAATATTCAATCAAGACCTGTTTAGAGTACTGAACAAGATCTCTAAACCTGCTGCACAAGACCTCTTCAGAGTATTGAAAGGCAAGGATGTTCCTTTGAGGACTAAGGTACACCTGACCCACGCCATGGCATTTTCCATTTCTTCATATGCATGTGAATGTCTGAGTTAGTTAATTGTGCCAGCCTGGCCGATAATCACATGTGGTGCTGGTTGAAAGGCGGAGGGATAAATGAGTGGTGAAGCCTCGCCTTTCTAGTTCTCGGGTCTCTTGTTTGGTGATGGTTGTATCGGGTGCAGTTGCCTTAGCAGTTTCCTGCTTCAGCTTGCAAGATGGACTTCCTCCAAGACATCCCCAAGGAGAAGCCACATGGATCTATCCCGATGCAGCCCTGGGTGCTGGAGCAGCTGTGTGGAGACCCTTGCCAGTGCTGAGATGCTTACACGTTCACGGACTCAGCTTTCCTCCTGCAGTCGGCATCATTGCTTCTGTTTTGTGAGGTGGAGGACTTTGTGGACTGGTGTTGGGTTAATGGGTTAATGTTGGACTTGTGGGCTTGGGCAGCATTGGGTTGGAATGTTTTCGTGATGCACCTTTTCTTTACATAAAACTCTCTTATACGTGAGTCGCCGTGGATTTGTTTCTCCAAAGGACCCAGACTAATACAACGTCGGACATTGAATAGGGAAGACAGTAAAGGATCAATGCACTTGAAGTGATGTGCTGGTGAGGAATATTGAAAGTACCATGGTCTGCTAAATGGACAAACTGATCAGTCTTGGAAGAAGTACCGTTAGAGAGCCCTTTAGAGGCAAGGATGGTGAGACTTAGTCTTACATACTTTGGAGGTGTCAGGAGAGACCAGTCACTGGAGAAGGACATTGTGCTTGGTAAAGTGAGGGGAGGGACAATGAAAAAGAGGAAGGTCCTCAGGGAGATGGATTGGCACGGTGGCTGCAACAATGGGCTTGGGCATAGGAGCAATTGGGAGGAGGGTGCAGGACCAGGCAATGTTTCATTCTGTTGTACATAAGGTCGCTATGGGTTGGAAATGCCTGGATGGCACCTAACAACAGCAACGTTAGCATATTGCAAGGTTCTAATGAAGACCTAGATGAAGTACCATTTTGGTGGCAATACTCTAGAAGGATGGAGAGTCCTCTTTCAGAACATAGTCTATGCACTAAATTAAATATGTCTTTCTGAAGCTGTTTCCCCTCTATGAAGAATATAAAGAATCGATGGAGGAGTACTCTCACTTACCATTATTCTCAATGATCCATCCTGCTAACTCTGGGCTCTGAAAGGTTAGAAATTATTATTCCTAATGGGGTTGACTTTTATCCAGGGAACACAGCAAGGCTTTTCATTGAACTGTAACTCATAGCTCCTGCCTGGACACTTTGAAGCCATTCTGTTAAGGAACCAGCAGATACAGAGAAGGATCATCATTTTAGGCGGGGCCATTGACCCCAGTCAGCAGAAGAAGTAGGGCTGCTTGTATTCAGTGAGGGTAGGAGTGAACATGTGAAGGACTCAAGTGATCTACTCGGTCACTTCTTGGTGTACTCTTGTGAGTGGGCACGTGCAGTAACCCTCATGTAGAAAGTACAAGGACTCAGACTCCTCGGTGATGAAGGTTTGTGTGAAACAGCCAGCAGAACCCCAATGTCTGTCAAAGTTAGGGTGCAGGGTGGCAGAGGTTTAGAATGGAGAGTGGAGGAGAAAAGGTGTGAGTACCAGTTTGGTCTTCCAGACCAAAAGTAAAGAAGGAGACTCTGAGAATTGTAAATTGTCCCCCTAACCTCCTGTTCCTAAGTTTCTCCTTAGGAAAAGAAGCCCATGGGAACGGTGGAGGACTACACATTGAACTTGTGTGGGAAATGGGTCTGTGGGGTTCAAGGAGCAGACTGTTGTGACCGTAGAGGTGTGCTGCTCAGCTCTTCCCTGGAGAGAACCAGCCGCCAGAGGTGTAGTTAGCGGACAGCTTTCACTCTTTCAGGGGCAGCATCATTGTCCACTCGGAGGCTGTAGTCTTTCTGGATTGGTTCCAGCCAGTGAACGAAATGGTGGGGTACTAGAACCGGGTCATTTTTTTCTCAATATGAGGCTCCTCAACCTTATGTCTGAATGTAGTGAAAAAAGCAAAACAAAACAAAACATGTGAAAGTGTTTGCTACAGCTCGGTCAGTAAGCACAAGGAAACGTGTGTTTAGCTTGCTTCTTGGGCAATCTGTCCCGGCACAGATGCCAGCTGCCCCGCAGTCTGATGACTCTTTGGGTCTATGTCTGCTGCCTTTCCCTCTGGATTATTTATGGACATTTTTAAAACAAAATTTCATTTACATGTGATGTTACTAATATTGTTTGATAATTTCCACAATCCATTGGGTCATCTTTCTTTAGAATGGGCACAAAAATGGATCTCTTCCAGTCTGTTGGCCTGGTCACTGCCTCCCAAACCTCTTGGCCTGGGAAAGTGTGCGCTTCCAGTGCTTCATCGGCTTGTTGAAACATTTCAGTTGATATGCCTTCGGATCTCGGTGCTTTGTTCTTCTGAAAGCCTTCAGGGCAACTGGACTTCTTTCTTCAGTGCCATCAGTGCTTGATCATACGTTGCCTGTCGGAATGGTTGAATGTCAACCAGTTGTTTTTGGTGCAGTATCTCTGTGTTCCTTCCATCTTATTATTATTATTAAAAGATCATATTATTAGGGGCTCTTACAATCATACTGTTATAATAGGGGCTCTTATAACAATCTATACATCAATTGTATCAGGCATATTTATACGTATGTTGCCATCATTCTTTTCTAGACATTTACTTTCTATTGAGCTCTTGGTATGTGCTCCTCTTTCCGCCTCGCCCCCTCGTGACCCCTTGATAAATTATACATTATTATTATTATTATTTTCTTATCTTACACTGACCGCTGTCTCCTTTCCCCCATGGTTTCTGCTGTTCGTCCCCCTGGAGGAGAGGGGTATGGTTGTGTGTCAGGCATTGCAATCAGTTCCCCCTTCCTCCCCTCCCTAACCCACCTTCCCCCTACCCTTCTGGTATCACTCGTCCCACTCCTGTTCCTGGGTTCCGTGTGTCGTGAGCTCTTGTCTCCTCTCTGTACCTGTGCACATGCTCTGATCTAGTCCGACACGAGAGGCAGCACTGGGGTCATGAGAGTGGGGGTTGAGGAAGCCTCAAGGAACCAGAAGAATCCCTTCCTTCCCATGACCCCTCTGTGGGAGGATGTCCCATTGTCTAGAGACGGGCTTTGGGTCTCTGCTCCGACCCCCCTCGTTCTCAACAATGTTTTTGTTTGTTTGTTATGAGCCTTCTGATGCCTGTTACCTGGTCCCGACGGCACCTCATGATCGCACAGGCTGGTGTGCTTCTTCCATGTGAGCTTGTTACTTCTCTGCTAGATGGCCGCTAGTTAACTTCAATTTGGACCTTTTTTTTTCAAGAATCAAACATTTGTTTAGAGTCCTTTTTCTGAGGAACTAAGTAATTTGTTATCAAAAGGTAGTGGAGCCCCAGTTCTTTCAAAGGCCAGTGTCTCCATGAGGGCTAGCGAATGCCCTAGTTTTACTTTTATGAAACTCTGAATGGAAGCTGAAGAGTAGCAGAAATAGAACAAGAAGGAGTAGAAGCAAGTTCTAATACGTTTAACAGCCTACAAAAGTAACAGCTACATTTACTGAACGCCCAATGCATAGATCATCCATTAACGTAACCAAGTCTCGTCGAATAAGATAATGTTACTAATACCCACCATTCATGTCGGGTGGCTGTGAGTCAACTAACTTGATGGCAGTGCATTTTTATTCATATAACTAAAACAAGATTTTTGAAATATTATATAAAGTATCCACATCAGGATGCAGGGTCTACCTGAATTTAAGCCAGGGATTGGCAAACCCTTCCTTGTATAGGGACAAATAATAAATATTTTCAGCTATGTGGCCACCCATTTTCCTTCTCTTTGCTGTGTCTACTTAGCTGTGCCGTTGGCACTCTGCTTGCCAACCTCTGACAGAGGTAGCTGAGCCCCTTTATATGGAAGCTTACCAGGGAAATGAATACTCCCAGGAACTTCCTGGAGGAGCTAAAGAGCTTCGTAACACTTGCTTGAGCAGGCCAATGACTAGGCCAAGGGGTCAAGGGGCCAAAGGCCAAGTAGATTGGGCATGGTTGAGGAGAGGCTGTCCTGGTAGAAGAACTGTATCCTGTATCCTTTCTGATCCTGAATTGTAACCTGTTACTTCTCTCAGAAACCACATGATTGCGAATATTTCCTGTGAGTTCCATGGGTTTTTGCAATGAATCAGCAGATAGCTAGTGTTGTGGTTAGAATGACTAGTGTCAGTCAGATTTGATCAAATGATTGGAGAAAGGAGGTATGTTTGATTTATGCTTCATGGGAGCCATCTATGGACTCAGGACAATGATAGTTCTCCTCCTCCTTTGTGAAGTTAGAGTAGGCCAGGTGCCCCCCTGCCACCATCGTCCTAACTGATATGAATGCTATTCCCTGCTCTCTGGGAGTCCAGTGTTGTCTACAGAAACACATCCAGTGAGCTTTATATCAAGAAGTACTTATATATCAAGAAGGCACCCTAGCCTGGTCCACCTCAAGTCTACAAGGCTGACATGAGTCTCTAAGTCCCCTTTCAGGCTCACATTTCCACATGCGAGTGACACAGAATGATGAACGGGGAAGCAGAGGATCATCGGGTGCAGTCAAGTGGAGCCAAAGGTTGGTAGCAGTGTGGCAAGGCCCTGACAGCTCTCACGATAGGGTGGCTATATTGGGCCACCCCTGGAGGCAGACATCGTGTCCCTGTGAAGCCCCAGCAAAAATAAAAAATAAAAAGAAACAAAGTGGCAGAGAGAGAGAGCAGTTCCCAGAGGGAGTTTATACAAAAGACTTAGGACATCAAGGAGATGTCATCAGGCTGTGCCTTGATTGGCAGGCTTAACTCTACCACTAGTCAGGAGTGTCTAGTTGACAACTAACACAGGTACGTAACGTATATGTCGCTTTCTAAAATAAATGCATTTTGAAATCTGCGGGGAAAAGTCTGAGTTGGATTAAACTCTTTTTGGTACTTACGAAGTCCCAGGCATTGCTGAGGTACTGGATTTTCAGTAAACAGACAGATACTGTTTGAATACACTTGACTGGTGCTGTATAATGGGGCAGTGACTGGGACATCAAGGGCACTAAGCGAGCCTAGGGGATCAGGAGGTGGCTTGCAGAATGCGCCAATGATCCAGAGCCAACTCTCTGCTCCTGCCGCTCAGCTCCATTTCCAGGCTATTTGAATAACAACAGCTGGTGCGTTGCTGCAGATAGCTGTACGGTCTCCATCTGATGCAAGCTCAGTCTTTTTGCCAGTGAAAATGCCTCCGACACGGAGCTTCACAAAGCACCAATGTCACTCGCGGGTCTTTCAAAGAAATCATCCGTTCCTTTTTAAGGCTTTTTGTTTCTCCAGCTTTGCCTTCATTCTCCCTTAGATGTCGTTGTGCTGATTCTGTTACCATCCACTCAGCCAAAGAGCGGCGTACATTCAGCGGGTGGGGGACTCCAGGTTGCTCCACTAGTGGTTTCAACGCTGGCTGTTTATGAGATAACTTTTGTGAAATAAAGTCCTCGGACCATAATCCCAGAGAATGCGATGTAGAAGCTCTTAGTTAAGAGTCTGAGAATCTGAGAATTCTTCTTCTTTTTTTAAACAAGCTCTGCAAGTGATTTTGGTGTGCATGAACCATGTTTAGAAACCTCTGCCTTTAGCCTTTCCAGTCTGTTATTCTGTTTATTGCCATGGCTACCCTTGCAAACACCCTAGCAAGAAGAAAGGGAAAATCTAAATGGTCCTAGGGATGTTTACCACAGTCTCTACCTTCCCAGTACTACCATTTAAGGTTGATAAGCTGCTGTGTAGGAGTCAGTTTTGTTGCCCTAATATGCTGAAGTCTGGTCAGAAGTTCTTCCTTGTTCTGTCACAGAGCAAAAATGTGAGTCCTGGATGGGTTGTTCCTGCATCCTAGACATGCTGCCCCCAGCAAAAGAGCAGCACCTGTGTGGAAATCAAGCCGGCCCAAGCGCAAGCACAAGCACCGGCAGGACGGGGCAGTCTCCTTTAGCCCCATGCTCCTTTAAAGCCGTGTCCAGTGGGGTCGCCAAGTACCAGCTGGAAAAACGTGACAGCAGGGCTGCAGGAGGGCAGAGGAGAAGGAGCACCAGAGAGGAGGTGTTTGAAGGCGATGGAATGGAAATGCTGATGGGCTTGTTGTAGCCTTTAGCCGCAGAGCTGCGCCCTGACTCAGACAGCCCCAGACATGAGGAGATCAGATCACTGGGATCCATGGGGTTTTCCATGGCAGTCTTAGAAGTCATGAAGTCTTTTTTTTTATGATTCATAAATATTTTCTTTAATTTTGATGTCTTTCTTCCTAGTGTCGTAGTCTGGAAGTGCAACTGAAACTGTTCAGTATGGTTGCAACAGGCAAGCCTCCATTCTCAGACGACCTTTGAGGTACGTCGGTCAGGAATCCAACCCAGGCCTCCGGCTGAAATGCAAGAAATCCACCACTGTACAGTCACTGTGATAGAAGGTCTCATGTTTCCTAGCCAGGCGTCTGTGACAGAAACAGAATTCCAGACCAGCAGGAGGGTTTTCCACCTAAAAGAAGAGGGTGGAAGCCAACCTGGATATTTAATTATTGCATTAGTCACCCCAAGACAATCTCCCAAAACCAAAGTCACTGGTACCCCGTGGATTCCAACGCACAGCAACCCTATAGGTCAGGGTAGACTGCCCGGTGAGTTTCTGAGGCCCAGATGGTTTCCAATGACAGACAGCCTGGTCTTTCTCTTGTGGGACACCAGTGGTTTCAAATGGCAGGTTTTGCACTTAGCAGCCCAACCAGGGTTCTTGTTCCAAGACTACATAAGATTAGGAAACCACTTTGTTTGACGCTACAGGGAAGAATAACATGGCTTGTTAAGGACATGCAAGTAAAGTTATCCAATGATCACACTCAACTAGACTTGCTGTTATGTAGGGTTGGTTTTTAGACATTTTTCAAGATATAATATAGGTATTGAAAATTCCCAAGTCCTAATTCTCCCGTGGCACTACAGTTCCTATAGAGATAGACAGGGAACCATCCCCATCCGGTATGTGCCTGGTCTCTCCTGTAGCATCTTGAGGTGAGGTGAAGGTTGTAAAGCCCAGCTAATTCCACCTAATAATTATAACTGATGATTCGTTAGTACTAACAGGCTACCGTGTTTAACTCCCATCACTGTGAGTCAAACTTTGCTCTGAGGCTTTATGAATACAGAAACTGAAAACAGGCGTGCTGTCAGCTGGGTCCGACTCTGCAGGAACCCTCCCCAACAGTCAGCTCTTCATTTTCCATGCTTTAGAGCAGAATGCACTTTTTCTTTTTTCATCTTACTTTGGAATGTGTTTGCATTCTAACGTTCTGAATGCAGATGCTTATAAAATTCTGGGAATTCAATAGAGTCTAAATAAAATAATGTTGCCATGCCAGGAAGATCCAGCTGAGGAGAAGTCGGAATGCCGTCCAACTTCTCATTCTTGAAGATGAGTTAAATATGCAGAGGGAGGGAGCCGGGGCACAAAGAGAGCAAAAGGCGGATTCGTCATGGGGTGGACCAGCACCATCTGGCTCTGCTGGAAGAGACCGTTTAGACCTTGTCTTCCCTCAGATTGGGTGCCTGAAAATTACAGCCCGAGGTGAAAACAAGTGCCCGTTTTTGAAGAGGATTTAAAACCTATTAAACATTCATTACTCACAAAAAAGGACCAAGGAGGTTTTTTGGTAGGTGCTAGGGGAATCGAGCTCGGCACGCTACCAGATTTTGTGTTTCTCGGTGTGTTTTATCTGAGGATGGAAAAGAGAAAACGAAAGGATTGGGTTCCCCAAGTTGGTCTGCGAAGGAGAAGGAGCATTCTGCTGGAGCCCTGACACAGTGGAACTTCCATTTTCCTCTTAGTTTGTGTCTGTATTTCTCTTCTCCTGCCTCACCAAGGTCAAGTCCCCCCATGAGATCTGCGTGACGTGGGGACAGAAGAGAAGAAAGGAAATGGACACTCAAGTGACTTCCTTTCCCCTAAACCTCCTAGTGGAGCCCCTGGGTGGTGTGAATGGGTCATTGGAAAGTTGAAGGTTTGAGTCGTCCAGGGAAAGTGCTAGTCATCCACTTCAGACAATCCTAGAGAGGCCAGTTCTAGTCTGACATCCATGAAGTCACTCCATGACAACTGTGTTTTTTAGGTTCCCCACTGACAAAAGGCTGATTGGTGAGACCTGTTCCTCTTGATTCATTGCTGACTGGACCTGCCAAAGTGCAGCTCCTGGAGGGGAATCATTTTTCGCCATCAGGTGCAGAGAGGTTAAGTCATTTTGGGAACCTACACACATCCTAGTTAGGGTCACTAGACATTGGAATTAAAACAATGGCAGGAAGTGAGTTTTGAGTTGTCTACAAACTTTATCTGTACACCAGCCAAGTAAGAAAACCATCTGAGGACCCGCACACACTTTTAACATATTCCATCTTAATTCTCCACCTTGCACAAAGTTACCAGGTTGAGATTCATTTAAAACACACACACACAATTTTGCATAAAGGGTAAACATAAAAATAGCTATGAAACTGTTGCATTAATCAAAGATAAGAATTGAAAGAACTTGGAAAATTGTGTCTGACTCCACCCGCCTTTTTGGTAGAGAAAGCACAAGCCCGTGGCTTTGCTCAGGTTACCCAGTTAGTGTTTGGCGAGTCAAAGGCTGAAGTAGAGGCTTTGTTGACACGCCTGTGCATGCATGCGTGTGTGTCTCCTCACATCTGGGGAGGAGATGTCCCGAGAGACATTCTGAAACTCATTAAAAAATTAACCCAATGAAAGTTGAAATGGAAGGTTTCTTAATTACTTATTAGATTTATGAAACTCAAACTCTTTACCAAGGACCCTCAGGGCATGTTCATATTAAAACATCTTAAGCCATATAAAAGCCTCACTTTAATGACTAAGTAGGCGTGCCAGCCTGGAAAGATGGGTTTGGGACCAGCCCTGACTGTCAATACCCAGGAGAACTCCTCATGCATTTGACATGCTCTTTAGAGGAAGCAGAATGATGCGAATTGTATTCAAGTTTGTTGGATGATGCTCCTAAGAATGCTCTCAGTGACCGTTGGGAAGAATATAACTTCTGAGGAGCAGGAGGAGGAAAAACCTATCCCACCGCCACTGAGGTGGCAGAGTGGAACTGCCTCGTAGGAGTTTTTAGGTTGTGAAATTGTACTGGAACAGAAAAACTCATCTTTTTTCTCATCCAGCTTCAGGTGGGTTGGAACTGCCCATCCCACTACTTAACCCACTATGTCACTTGAGCTCCCAAAAGGAGACTAAGGTGGTGCACGTGCTGATCACTTAATATTTGTAAGGAATTAAAATCGTGACTAGCAACTTGGCTTTGTGACATAGCTAACATTCATGTACGTGCTGGGCAACAGCATCCTGCTTTCTGGCGGCTTTAATCCCTCTGGCCAGGCTCTCTACTTCTCCTGGTTTCCTTTTGTCCATTGACACAGTGGTTCTGAGAGAGCAGCTGTGAGAGTCCCCCAGATGGTTAATCTCCAGCAGTATTGGCATCTCTGTGCAGATTAGTGGGCAGCTGCTGGTACTAGGAAGCAATGTTTTCCCCACTGGGCAATTTCATGCTCCTTTGTCTGTACTGGGCCTTCTGCCTCCAATTCCCTTCTCCTCTTCTCTGACTTACAAGCATCTTCATTGGGCTTCAAATATTAGGTCTAACTGTCATTTCCCCTAGGAGAATTTCCTTGACCCTCAAAGTGTAACACTAATCTCCCCTTCTACTGTGCTCCATTACATCGCACACATATATAGCACCTTTTACATGCTATCAGAATCACTGTTACCTTTTCATTTTTTAAAGTAGATGGGAGCTCCATGAAGACAGAGTCTGATCCAATTTTGTGGCCACAGGGACTGGTGCTGTGTTAGTCTGGGTTGATTAGAGAAACAAATTCATAGAGACACTCATATGTATGTAAGAGATAACTTTATATCAAAGAGCAATTACACATTAAGGAAACATCCTAGCCGGTCCAGATCAAGTCCATGAGTCCGATATTAGCCGATATGTTGATACTAGTCCATAAATTCCTCTTTAAACTCACGCAGCCATGTAATGATGCTGAATGCAGGAGGATCACAGGCCAGTGGTTAGAAAGTCTTGTGGATCCAGTGGTGGTGGCAGCATGTCAGTGCTCATGTGGGTCTCCATATAGCTCCTCCAACTCCAGGGCTCTGGATCCATTAGCACAGCTCCATGTGGCTTGTCAACAGGAATGTGTAGCAGAGAGATTGTATGTGTCCTCCCTCCAGGGAGAAAGACAGGAGTTCCCAGAATCCTCGGCAGAAAGCTATGCCGACACAGAGGCGTGATTGGCTATGACCTGACTGACAGGCTGAAATCCTCACAGCTGGACAACTCCACCCTTTCACAAGTTGACAGACTACCTCTTGTCAACTTGACATTTTTCCACAACTCTTTAGGCATACATAATTTTTAACAAAACAATAATAAAATCATACCTTTACCTAACAGGATAAAACTAAAAAGCATACAATTCAATATGTGCCATCCTCATTTAATGTTCTATAACAATATTCTATACTTAACAATTGCAGTTAAGTGAACACTTAAATTCTAATCCTATACCCCTATGAATATGTTGTTCTAACACCTACGAAAATTTCTAGGCCAGCCACTTCATGCCCTTATCCTCCACATTTCAGGTATCCAATTTCTATACTGCCCATTAGATCAACCCAGAGTTCTGAGGAGACAAACATATTCTTTGATATGAAGAATCTTCATTCCAGTTGGAACCCTGTGAAGTTAGCATCCATAAGCAAAGTCAAATCAGGACAAATCAGCAGCAATATGCACCAGTTCACAGGCTCAAAAAACTTCTCTTCATCTGGTCAGGTTCTGGTCAACTCAATGTGGGCTGCCTCACTTAACCTCACCAGGGTGCCCATTGGCCACCTCACCTTTAGACCACGGGCACTTTCACAAATTCTCAACAACCCTAACCCCCTTGTGCTAGCTAGGTCATGAACTTTAGCCTCCTCAACCCGCTCTCATCTTCTTCTCCAGTCCCTGTGAGCCAGGTCCACAGGTGTCAGTGGTCAGACTCAACCTGTCTCTATTGCTGCATCTCTCTCACTTCCACTCAACAAGTGGATCTGGGTGGCTGCCTAGCAAGCATTTCAGCCTGCCCACAGGCTCCCTTTAACACAGGGGTTCTCAACCTGTGGGTCGGGTTTGAACGACCTTTTCACAGGGGTTGCCCAACTCATAACAGTAGCAAAATTAGTTATGAAGTAGCAACGAAAATAATTTTATGGTTGAGTTGTCACCACAACATGAGGAGCTGTATTAAAGGGTCACAGCATTAGGAAGGTTAAGAACCATTGCTTTAACAGTTCAGTCCTAGAGAGGAGAGTTCTTTCCATGTTCCAAATTTTTCCAGCCTCAGGCACAAACCACCAGTAAGAATTTCTTTTTTCTTCAATCTGTCAACAGCCCCTTAGGCAAGTCTCTTTACCTTTGAATGTCCAGAGCCCTCAAGACACTGGGTGGGGCTTATTCTTTGAGAACTTACTTTGCAGGAGTGTCCTAACCCATTTAAATTCCAATTTAATGGATGAAGGCAAGTAGCCTTACAAACTCTATTTGTACTTCCCAATAATCATTTCTATCAATAACAATAGTCAGAAGAAAGCAGTATAAACCTAGTAGAGCCAGATTCTAAACTTAATCTTAAAACAATTAAATTATATCCTTATCTATCTTAACTCAATCCTTATCTAAACTATTCCATTGATAAAAAATTGCCTTAGACCTCTGCTTCAATCCAGGGCTGGGCCTTCTGTTAGCCATTTCCACCTTCTATCAGGCATTTTCACTAAGTAGCATGGTCTCTGAGAAATTCAAGGGGTGATTTCGCCCTCTGGGCTTAAAATATACATCAATCACATTCACTTTTGCCATTTCAATCAGGAATAGCTAAAGAGAACAACCAAAGAAAAGAATCAAAACTTTATCTTCCCATATTCTTTCCAGAAAACAACCCAGTAAACTGCATGACCATATCTGACCTCTGGCTAGCCAAAGAAGAAAGACCACCATGAGACAGAGGGCAAACAAACATACACTCTCCTTCTTCATGATCTGTTTCTCTAGTACCCCACTCCTGGTACCATAATGTGTTAGTCCAGGTTGACTAGAGAAACAAATTCATAGGCACTCATATGTATATAAGTAAGAGCTTTATATCAAAGGGTAATTCTATATTAAGAAAACATACAGATAGGAACTGAAAATACAGGGAATCCAGGACGGATGAGCCCTACAGGACCAGTGGTGTGAGTGGTGAAACAGGGAGGGTAGAGGGAGAGTGGGTAGGAAAGAGGGAACCAATTACATGGAACTGTGTGTGACCTCCTCCCTGGGGGACAGACAACCGAAAAGTGGATGAAGGGAGACGTCGGACAGGGCAAGATATGACAAAATACCCATTTATAAACTATCAAGGGCTCATGCGGGAGGGGGAGCGGGGAGGGAGGGGAAAAATGAGGACCTAATGTCAGGGGTTTAAGTGGAGAGAAAATGTTTTGAGAAACGATGTACAAGTGCGCTTTACACAATTGATGTGTGTATGGATTGGGATAACAGTTGTATGAGCCCCTAATAAAATGTTAAAAAAAAAAATAAATAAATAAAAGGAACCAAAAGAAGAAAAAAAAAAAAACATCACCAGAAAAAAAAAAAAATAGAAAACATTCCAGCCCAGTCCAGATCAAGTCCATGAGTCCGATATTAGTTCAGATATCCGATATCAGTTTATAAATTCTTCCTCAGACTCACACAACACTTGCAGTGATGCCGAATGCAGGAAGATCACAGGCCAGTAGGTGGAAAGTATTGTGGATTCAGTGGCAGTAGAAGCATCGCAGTCCTGGCAGGGGTCTCCATGTGACTCTTCCAACTCCAGGGCTCTGGCTCTATCAGCATAGCTCCATGTGGCTTGTCAACAGGAATGTGTATCAGAGTATTGGTCTGGTCTCCAGTGAGCTATTTTTCTCCATAGCACCTCCAAATGATGTCATCAAGCTGTGACCTGATGGACAGGCTAACCTCCACCTTCACTCTTAGTAGTCTCAAGTTGACACCAGACTATGTAACTACATCAGGTGCTGAGTGGAGCTTTCATGTTTGTTGAATGAATATTGTTGCTTCATCACGTCCATCATTTCTGTTCTCTGGTCTCAAGTTTGGGCTTCCTTATTGGGTCCCACACCCACTTTCCTTAGCGCCCATTCCCTTCGGTTCTATTTTTGGGGTCTATGCCTTAAGGATCTTTCTTAAAGTTCTGTTCGTCTTGATGGGATTTTTGTGGGATTTGCTCTTTTGAGTCAACGTTTTCCCCAATCTGATTTCAAATTTATCTCCTAGCATCTCGTGTCTACCATGCATCTTGGCACCACATCCAGCTATTACACACCCTTCACAAAAGGCCTCTTGCACTTTCAAAGTTCCCGACCTTTGCTCAGAGTTTAGCTTCATTCGTGTATTCATTCATGCACCCCGGAAATTTCATTCATTCACTTGGTGAATATTTGTTGAGCTCCTATGACATGCCAGGCATTGTTCTTTATTGTGTTCTACGCTTCTTCTTTAAAAGTTCTAGAAATGTTTCGCTCTCCTTACTGAGACTGAGTTCTGTCTTCTACTTCGCCTCCCAGCCTCTGCATCACTGCTCTTTTTATGATGTTCAGAGTTTCGGGTGGCTGTCCTCTCCAGAACCTGACATAGTAAGTCATAGAGGGCGAGGAGGATCTCTTACCTAAGCTGAGCCCACCCTTTGCAGGCAACCCTCCCACTGGAGAAGTCTCTTGAATTGCAAAGTGAGTGAAGGGAAGCACTGAGAAACTTGTAGAGGAAATGGGAAGGGAGGGTTCCATGCACTCTTTTGTCAACTTCTCCCATGGGCCATGTAACCTAGCCGCAATGAGAAAGCATAGACTCGTAGAATTCACCATGAAAAAGTACAGCAACACTTCACCTTGCAGTTAGGGAAATACGGACTAAAAGAAGATCATTTCAGAGCAGTAGTCGGAAGAGAGTTGTCCTGAGAAGGAGAGAACAAACACCTAGAGCTCTTTTCCACGTATGCTGATTCTTCTTGAGAAGACTCATATCCATTGATCTAAGTACTGTACAGCCGGTCCCTCCCCTGGAGCTGTGAGGACGGGACGGATGTGTCCCATCACCTTACAGGTGGAATACTTGTGGGGCAGGTGGAGAAGTCTAACATGCTCCTCTCCTCTCTTCTGTGCTCCCACCCCCCTATCAAGCTGTAATTCCCAGAAGTCTCTTCCCAACAAGGACTGCTGACTGCAGTGACAAGGAAGCAGTGCCTCATTCTCACAGATTAACTTCATCTCCACAGAGGGCAACTCTGGTAAGGTTTTGATATTACAGGCATACCTTGTGCATACGAGGGTGAATGCATCATGCTGTAAAGTGAGGGGCATGCATTTCTGTGTGTCCCCGTGCATAGAAAAGCTGTGTTTTCACTATACTCTAGGCTATCAGGTGTGCAGTAGGGTTATGAAATGCTCTGAAATAATGTGAGAATTACCACAACGTGACACCAAAATACACAGCGAACACATGCGGTTGGAAAAATGGTGGTGGCAGCAGACTTGCTTGACTCGGGGTCGACACAACCCTGCAATCTATTTAAAAATCCAGGATCTGAAACGTTCAGTACAGTGAAGCACAATGAAATGAAGTGTATCTGTTTAGAAATGGCGAGATATATCACCTTAAAATGCTAAAAACAGTAGACTATGTTTACCTTCATATACTGATGTACGCATTCATTTTAATACCACTCCTACACACGCATATACACATGTACACATGCATCCACGCCAAAATATTCACATAGATTCATCAAAACCCAAAAACCAAGCTCACTGCCATCAAGTCAAGCCGACCCATCGCTACCCCATAGGACGGGGTCTCACTGCCCCTGGGGGTTTCCGAGACTGTAGCTGCCTTGGGAATAGAAATCCCTGTCTTTCTTCTGAGGAGCAACGGGAGCTTTTGAACTGCTGACCCGTGGATCAAAGTCAAATGCCTAACCACTCCACCATCCGAGCTCCTTACATAGACTTACACATGCAGGCATTTAAAACTAACTTTCTAACATAAGGATCTGCCATTTCCTATCATTACAGTAGTTCACTATGTTGGCCAAACATAAGGCATGCTAAGGAAAAAATTGGGGCTGTGCTATCATATCTCTCTGGGCTGGCACGAGTTGGGCGGTGCGGTAGGAGTGGCTGTCTTTGGAAACAGCCCAGCACTTAACACTAGCCCTCAGATCAACACCGTCAATGAGAGGAGTTGCAGGGCGGTGTGGCAGCGCATCACAGAAATTCAGGAACGTAGCAAAGCATTAGTCACTCGGGTGGCAGGAATTACACTGCAGGAATTCAGAGAATTACAACCACACGTAAGAGTGTTATCATTGGGAACTGTAGAATTTGAATTATGTGCTTCTCCTTTGAAATGGGTTCCTGCAGCAGGTATTGCTCAGGAGCACTCAGGGAAAGGGGCTCTGGAGAAAATCAACTGGGGACCCACAGTTGGACAAACGCTGTATAGTATAAACAGGAAGATGGAGGAGGGGGCTGTTGGGGTGGGTGGAAGTCAGCCGTGGCAGCATTGCTGGCTTTGGCGTTTCATCACCTTGGAGATGCGGTGCTCCTGAGTGGCAGAAACAGTTAAGCTCTCAGCTACTAACCAAAAGGTCAGAGGTTTGAGTCAAACCAGAAGCACCTCAGAATAAAGGCCTGACAATCTACTTCTGAAAGGTCACACTGCTCCAAAACACGTGGACTCTCCATGTCTGACAAACAGATGGGTCCTGCATGGAAGAGGCACACTGGCTGAAATCACACCGGGGTCTCCCACTGATGAGGCAAGAATTTGACCACACCAGCAGCCTCTGTCTCAGCCTAGCCTGGCCCTCATACCTGATACGCTTTGTGGATACCTAGCAGGTATACCAGGCATCCAAAGTTAACAAAGATAAAGGCTGTCAATCAGTAACCTTGGTTTTAAGTTGAAGAAAAAAATGCACAAGAGCATTAGTATTATCTTAAATCCCAGTTCAACCCTGTCAGGCGTCTTGTTGTCATGAGCATATTTTAATGAGATGACAACCATGGCAGATACTTTGTTGTTGTACCAAATGTGTGGCCATTTGTTTGAACAGCAGCCCGGGTATCACTGCTTTCTATCTTCAAAGCACCGGGTAATCCTGAGGGAGGCCCTGCGGAAGATGACGCTGCTGAGGGTAACGAGGTTGCCGTGCAGGCCTGACTCTCGGGCCGAGCGTTTCAGGGAAGGCTGGGTGGGTGCCTCCTAAGTGAGTTCCAAGCCTCATCACTCCTGTCTCTCACTGAAAAGCAGATTGCTTAAGAGGTCAGCATTAGAAGATGCATAATCTACTTCAAGGTCTTACTTAGGAATGTTCCCCATTGCGTAATCCTAAAGCACATTTGATAACTCGTAGCGTTACCAAATAGTTAAGAGAACAAGAACTAGTTACCACATGGAAAGAATGTTCAACGCTCTGCCTGTGTAGAATGCTTGTGAATCACACTAGGGACAGTCATGAAAGCATTACACTATTATTCTACTTAATGCCCAGTGGATGGATCCAGAAGCAATAGTATGAGAATTCATTTAACTTTGGATCAACATGCCAAAACAGACAACCGATCTTATTTGAGAAAAAAAAGTACAAAAATTTAACAATGAATTAAAATGCATTTAAGAATGAATCTCTCCAAAACTTGACTATAACCCTAGAAAATGAGTGGATGCTATAGTACAACAATTTTAAGTTCCAATTTCATTTTCCTCCCCAATAGCAGGACATTCTTTGGGTGGGGAACTGAGTCAGTTTCTTGAGATAAACAGAGGTATGTGATATGGCCCCATCCTCAATTAGTTACAATCTTGTTTGAAAAACAGACTTTGAACATGACAAAATGAGTCATAAGTCACGAAATTGCTATGCAGAGTAGTTGCTCATGCATCACCTTGTTGAAAGGCAGGGATGGAAAGAACATCAAGTTCAGGTTGGAAATACAGTTCCAGACAGTTAAAGCGGAGCCTTCAAAGAACAGAACTCAAAGGGAAGGAGAACGAACTTAATTGACTCTTAAGGGTTTAAAGAGCTTGGCTTACAGTAATCTCTTAATCTGCACATCAGGATTTTTGAAACTTTGAAAAGCATTTAAGCTGAAATAGCTACCATTTCTTGCAGCCTACCATGAGTGTTGCATGCATTATTTTGCATCTACCTCAGTCTAACAGTGCGCATATTATTATTATCATTTTACAAATGATAAAGAAGGAACTTGGATCACATCACATGGATTACAATACTGTTCACCCTAACTTGGTCCTTGCTACATGCATTCAAAGGAGCCCTGATGGCACTGTCAGGTAAGCCTTGAGCTGTTAACCACAAGGCAGTGCTGCAAACCCACCAGCTGCTACATGGGAAACAGAAGAGGCTGTCTTCTCCCATAAAGACTCACTGCTTCAGAAACCCTATTCAGGGTTGCTATGAGTTGCTGTCAACTTGTAGACATTAAATTTGTGTGGATGCAGGCATGATGACTTTCTTTGGCCAATGAAGCGTGCACAGAAATGATGTATGTCACTTTGGGGCAGAGCTTTAAAAGCTAGCACGTGAACTCTAATTTTTTTTTTTAACAGAAGTAAAAAATAAATTTGTAATGAATTGTAAGGGGTCTTGGATAACCAAATCCATTTTCAAAGATAAGAACAAAATAGGAAGACTCAAACTTCCCAATTTTCAAACATACTATGAAGCTATAATAGTCAAAACAGTCTGGACTTTCCCTCCCTGTGGGCAAACGTGGCAGCAGGAGGGGAGCAGCAGTGGCGGCCTTGGAATATGGGGAAGTAAAACCACCAAAATGAGTGATGATCAGCGATCTCACAATAAATGCGGATGTTAATTCACATACTTTGACACATCCAATTAGAAATGACAGCCACCTACTGATACAGACTTTCATCCACTAAGTACCCTTGTTTGCCAGGACTCCTAAAGCCAGTCTCAGCTAACCATGAATGGCTACCTAAAGGAAACACTTGGCGAATTATTTCAATCCTTACATCACCAGCTGTATTTGTAAGAGGTATCTCATCAAGCCAACTACCGTGGCGGAATGCCTCCATATATTTTGGAGAACATGTATTGTCCAGTACTTTGAAGATACTAATGATTATCCAAGGTGTGGCAACCAATTCATGAGACAAATCCATTAGAAACTTTGCAGTTAGATAATACAGCGGAATAAATTATATTAAAGCTGGTTGCTTGACTAGGAGAACAAAAATTTGCAGGTGAATCTGAATTTTGAGAGAAAACTAAACCTCAAGAAAACAGACAAGATGATACTTCAAAAGCTAACAAACCTGAAGGAGATGAAGTGGATGGAATCAAGATGATAAAAACTATCACAAAAAATAAAGAAAAGCTATCACAGAAGAGACTCACAAATTACTATGTGTCTAGATTGTTTATGTAAGGATGGACAATCGGGGAACAGTGTAGTAAAAGGTTTAATGAAGAAATTCATACGATATTCTACCAACTTAGGATCACACAGGCTGGTGTGTTTTCTCCATGCGGACTTAATTGACACCTCACTTAGATGGCTGCTTGTTTGAAAATAAAGGCTTTAAGACTCCAGATGCTATTCTTTCTCATCTCTGGGCACCATCTGTTTCCCTCACCACATTTTTCTATAGCACCCATATCTTCAGTGATCTCTTCATGAGGGTGAGCATAAAGCCTATCCGTGTCATAAGAACTAATTGTTCTTAGATTGGGGCTAGAATTAAGTGTGAACCCAAAATCCATTTCAAAATCTCTGGTTCACCCAACTCATCAAGAAATTAGGTCTATTCTGCTGAACCAGTTCGAACCAGCAGAATTCCACCACTGCTTAGAGGAGAAAAATGTATAGAAACAAAATTGACTAGCAGTTAGTAGGGTCTGCAGCTGGAGAAAAATGAGGTTCTCTACTCCCGCAAAGATTTACAGTCTTTCTGCTCTGTCCTGTAGGGTCTCTTTGAGTTGGGATCAACTTGATGGCAGTGCGTTTGGTTGGAGTTGATGATATGCAGAGGAAGAGAAGGAGGGGGTTATTCCTGAAACATTTCTGTTTAGGGAGAGGAAATATATTTGAAAGTGAATAGATCCAGGAATGAATTTGGGGCTTGCATGTAATCCTAGCACCAATCTAAGAATAATTAGTTCTTATGACATAGCTCTGCTCAAAGCTCACCCTCAAGAAGGTGATTTGGGTGCTGTATTAGTCTGGGTACTTTGGAGAAACAAATCAGTCCCAGAGAGGAGTTTTCTTCATGGTTCCAGAATTTTTCCAGCTTCTGACAAAGACTACTGGTTCCTGAGTACTCCAAAGCACTGGGTGGGGCATATATTTTCAAAGCTTTATTTGCAGGCATAGCCTAAACCCATTTAAAGATCAAATTTTAATGGCTGAAGCAAGTGGACTTACAAACTTTCTATTTTCCTACTTCCCATATTTTCCCCAGAAAAACAACCAGTAAATAGTGTGGCTTTATCTGACCTCTGGCTAGACAAAGAATGAAAACTTCCAGGAAGGAGAGGTCAAACAAACATCTACTCTCTATCTTATGATTTGTTTCTCCAGTACCCCACTCCCAAGGTACCATAATGTATTAGTCTAGGTACTTTGGAGAAACAAATCCACGGCGACTCACGTATAAGAGAGAGTTTTATGTAAAGAAAAGGTGCATCACGAAAACATCCCAACCCAATGCTGCCCAAGCCCACAAGTCCAACATTAACCCATTAACCCAACACCAGTCCACAAAATCCTCCACCTCACAAAACAGAGGCAATGATGCCGACTGCAGGAGGAAAGCTGAGTCCGTGAACGTGTAAGCATCTCAGCACTGGCAAGGGTCTCCACACGGCTGCTCCAGCACCCAGGGCTGCATCGGGATAGATCCATGCGGCTTCTCCTTGGGGATGTCTTGGAGGAAGTCAATCTTGCAAGCTGAAGCAGGGAACTGCTAAGGCAGCTGCACCCGATACAACCATCACAAAACAAGAGACCCGAGAACTAGAAAGGCGAGACTTCACCACCCATTTATCCCTCCGCCTTTCAATCAGCCCCACATGTGATTATCGGCCAGGCTGGCACAATTAACTAACTCAGGTGCTATAGCAAAGTGTGGTGAAAAAATTAGAAGGCACTGGGCTATCAGACAGAATAGCATTTGGGGACTTAAAGGCTTATTTCCAAACAAGCAGCCATCTAAGTGATATGTCAACCAAGTCCATATAGAAGAAGCACACCAACATCCTTGACCCAGGATTATAAATTATATAATACCAATCTGTCAGAAGGAATAGTATCAAAGCTTAAATTGTATGATTCTGGTTTGCAAAAGGCTATGGATGACAGTGGAAGCCCAAAATACATTTGCAAGATCTACACAGGGAATAAGCCTTCCTTCTAACCATAATCGAGGGATGAGAATAAACTGTTTACCAATCAGAGGTTATTAGAGAGCTGGCTATAAAAATGGTAAACCCGACAGTAAAATGATAAACCTGATTTGAACAGTTAAAACCTTATCACTTCATTTCCC
Source organism: Echinops telfairi (assembly GCF_000313985.2). Classification (NCBI taxonomy): domain Eukaryota; kingdom Metazoa; phylum Chordata; class Mammalia; order Afrosoricida; family Tenrecidae; genus Echinops; species Echinops telfairi. The sequence goes on along the minus strand of NW_022104341.1, from coordinate 24,585,430 downwards.
CTCGGATACACTTCAGGCTTGATCTGGTTTTCAGTGTTTTCTGTTTTGTTTTTCAAATTGGAGTTTTTTCCCTGATGCATTTTGCCATTGTGGGTAGCCTCCATGAATTTTTGTTACGTGCTTTTCTGTTTTCAGTATATGAAACCCAGAGTTAATGAACCTATAGCGATTACAATTAGAATAAGGATTCCTAGGAGTCCTGTGGGGGAGGTTGGGGGAGTGGGGTAAAGGGGATGTGTCAGTCTGGGTAGACTAGAGAACAAATTCAGGGAGACTAATATGTGTATAAGAGAGAGGTTTTATATATAAGAGCAATTGAATATGGAGAAAACATCCCAGCCAAGTCCAGATCAAGTCCGTAAGTCTGATATTAATCTATATGTCCAATACCAATCGATAAAGTCCTCTTTGGACTCACGAAACACATGCAATGACGCAAGTGCAGGAAGGTCACAGGCCAGTGGGTTAGAAGTCCAGTGGATCCAGCGGCAGTGTAAACATCTCAATGCTGGCAGGGCTTCCCACATGGCTCCTCCAGCTCCAAACCTCTGACTGCCTCAGGGTAGCTTCATGTGGCTTCTCAGAAAAGTCTCAAGGAGTGAGCAGCGAGAGAGAGTGTCTCCCGCCTCCAAGGAGGAATACCAGAGTTCCCAGAATCCTCAGGAGAAGGCCATGCCCATACAGAGGCCAAATTGGCTATCACCTGATTGACAGGTTAGATTCCATCCCTTCACTCTTAATCCTCTCAAATTGACAGACGATTGTATAACTACCAAAGGGGAGCTGATATCAAGGAGTTCAAGAAGGAATAAAATATTTTGAAACTGATTTTGGTAATAATTGTACAATTCTGCTTGATGTGATTGAATAGTAGAATGGAATGATGTCTGAATTAGCTCCTAATTAAAGGTTTGGAACAATAAATTAAATTTAAAGAAAAAAGAAGAAAGCTAACTATACAACATAGTGAATATAATTAATGTCACTGAATTGTGTGTTTAAAAATGTTAAAATGGCAAGTGTTCTGCTACATATATTTTATCACACACACACACACACACACACACACACACAGAATATACAGTGTGTGTGATATGCCGTGCTTGGTACAGAGTATGCACTCCATAAACATTTGTTGGAGGAAGGAATGTTGCCCAGCACTGGATACAATATTTCATATGTGATCTGATCCGAATCAGACTCAGTAAGAGTAAAAACACTCTTTTTGGTAACATTTTCCATGTCACTCTGGTATCTGATACCAGATAAACCTTGATTTCTTTTACATATAATTCATATATCAAACAGTTTAATGGTTCAGTCATAGTAAAAGAATTATGCTGTCATCACCATAACCAATTTTGGAACATTGTCTTCTTTGTTGTACTCATTATTATTAGCCCCCCACTTCCCCCAACCTTCCCTACCATAACCCTAAGAAGCCCTTAGTCTGGTTCCTGACCCTAGCTTTACCCATCCTGGAGTTCATGGACAGAAAAGCATACAGCAATATCAACAATGCCAACAACAGTAGCAAATCAAGACAGAGAGGAAACCTCAATTGAACAGAAAGCAGAAAATATTAAAACTAAAGCAAACTTTAAATGGAAAAAGAGGGAACAAATGATCCAGTGTTACATTTTAACCTAGCTACATCAGCATTAATGCGCTTTCCAGTGCACGGTGCCTGATAGCAAGGCTGCTTACATTCCTGGTCCATGGTCAGAGGGGATCCACCAGAGCTTAATTTACATGGTACAGACACTATTTTTACACTGAATATCTGTTAGTGAAGGCTTAGAGCGCATTCGGTTTTTGGTCAACCATGTTCATTTTTTATCATAAACATATCGTCTACCTAACATAAGTCACAGAGTGTATCTCGTATCATAGGTGATACAAGAATCAAATGTGAAAATAATTGTTTCCCACGGTTCCTAATTTCATTATTGAGATTCAGACATTCACACCCTGTTGAGAGAGTGCTTTGGTGATGAGTGAGTGTTGGACTAGCCTACCCTAAGTTTCAGTCATTTCTCCCAGCAAATACTTACTGCACTGCAACCAGGAGCGGGGCCGTGCTAACTTGGGCAAATGCAGAGGAATAAATACAACTCCTCCTCTCAAAGGCTCCATAAACTGATGGGGGAGGCCGATTAGTTAACAGAGAACGACACTGGAGGATGGTAAGTTGTCACTTTGAGATTAAGGTGTGCCTGACCCGAGCCAGACACACAAGAAAGCGGGCCCATGAATAAGAGAGACTGCACATGTGATGCCTTTGAATTACGGAGTTGTTGAAGGGTGTGGAAAGTACCACGGATTGACTACCACAGGTACAAGAATGCTCTTTAGAAGAAAGAACGGTGAGACTTCAGCCCATATACTTCAGGCATGTTTTCAGGAGGAACCGATCCCTGGAGAACATCACATTTGGTAAAGTAGAGAATCAGGGAAAAAGAGGACGACCCTCCATGAGACAGACAGACACAGCGGCTGCAACCGTGAGCTCACGCACAGCAATGACTCTGAGGATGGCACAGGACTGGGTGTTGTTGTGTTCTGTTGTACATAGGGGTGCTCTGGGTCGGAACCAACAACCATCTAACAACAACAGCAGCAACAACACAATGTCATAAGTGCTATGATAAGGTGAATCTCAGGAAGCTATGGATATACTGAAGACGAATTTGTCATCAACCTGGAAGATCAAGAGAGGTTTTCTAGAAGTGATCCTAACAGATGAACGGGTATCTGTAAGATAAAAAAGCAGAGGGGTGGTACTGGTAGAAAGAAGTCCATTCGAGCCTAATTGAACAGTAGATGGAAAAGCAAGTCCACAAAGACCGCATAACCCGAAAGAACATGACTTGCTCTAGGGAGCAGTCGGTATTGCAGCATGACTGGCAAATGGGTGTCATTTGGGGACTGTCTGGGAGAGAAAGCTGAAAGAAAGGAGGACCTGTGTGCAAAGGATAGAGAGCAGCTATCCTCTCAGCTCCCAGTGATTCTGTTTGCTGAGAATGCTCTACAAGGGGTCCCTAGTGTTCATTCCTATGCCATACGCTCAATGAGTCTAGGATTAATTAATTTATAAAACTTGAGTCAATTGGAATATTATTTCAGGAAATTTTGATCCTGGAAGTTAGCTATATAGAACCTGGGCGTGTTGAAGATGTGTTACACTCATGACAGATCCACAGAGAGAAGGGCCACCACAAGCAGTGTGTGATCAACACAACTACAGGTGGCAGCCCTGAGCTTCTGCTGATGTCCTCCCCGGCACTTCCTTGCTCAATTTCTCCTTCAATGTCTCAGGGAGCTGCTCCAATATCAGGATGTACCGTGAGCAGTTTTTTGAGCGGGGCTACTGAGTTTTCCAAAAGCCATTTTTCGTTCCTTGAAACCAGAGACATCACACTAATGAGGTTTATTATGTCATACTAGTTCATGTGTCTGCACTCTTATCCTGAAGAGTTATGAAGGGTCCTGAGATGGGAAGGATGCATTAATGCTTCTGTTTTGAAATAGTCATTCTCTGAAAATACGGGGAATCCAGGGCAGATGAGCCCTGCAGAACCAGTGGTGTGAGTGGCGAAACAGGGAGGGTAAAGGGAGAATGGGTAGGAAAGAGGGAACCGATTACAGGGAACTATATGTGACCTCCTCCCTGGGGGACAGACAACCGAAAAGTGAGTGAAGGGAGACGTCGGACAGGGCAAGATATGACAAAATACCCATTTATAAACTATCAAGGGCTCATGAGGGAGGGGGGAGCGGGGAGGGAGGGGAAAAATGAGAACCTAATGTCGGGGGTTTAAGTGGAGAGAAAATGTTTTGAGAGTGATGTACACATGCACTTTACACAATTGATGTGTGTATGGATTGGGATAACAGTTGTATGAGCCCCTAATAAAATGTTTTAAAAAATAAGTAAAAATAAAATATAGTATACAAAAAAAAAAAAAAGAAATAGTCATTCTCTCGGTGGCATGGAAGTTGAGTAGATTAAAGCTAGAGGGTAGAGAAGGTGGATAGTTGGGTGGATCTAGAACTGCTGTATGTAGCAGGATGAGAGGAAAGGGAGTTGGGAGTATAAACAAGAGAGAGTTTGAAAGGATGGCTCTTTGTTTCCAAACTACCTGGAGGATATTAGGACAAGAGAAAGTTGAGAAATTGAGACCGGGAGTAGGGTTAGAGGATCCAAGGGCCTTGGGGTTCAAAAATTAGTCTCACTGACTAGGTTAGGAGATTGTGTTCAGATGTTGGAGCTTAAGATTTCAGAGATGAAACCATTCTAACTGATGTCAAGATTGAGGATGTGACCCAGACTGTTGGACTGGCGGGGAAAAAAAGAAGAAGAAAGAAAGAAAACAAATAAAGATCAAGGATCTGAGAGGCTAGGCTACTTGACCATATCTATAGGTTAATGGGGAGAATTCATTAGAGAAAGGGTGTGTGTCCATTCCCAGGAAATGGATGAAACGGTCACATGTGGATAATTCAATGATGTAATTAAACATTAGAAGACTGACTAGGGTTTGTGTACCACCCTGGGGCAAGAAGGATCTGAACCTATTACCTTAGATTTCAAGGGATACAGTGAGGTAGTGAACACCAGAGTCCTGAAGGAGAGCTTTCTTGAGAGAAGAGAGACTTTGATTAAAAGCTACAGCTGACCCAAGAAGAGCGTGCAGGGAAGAAGTCAGAGACATAAATAAACACGGCACTTCTATCACGTGGTCCTCCCCCTTTCAGATGTCCTGCTGAGGATTCCTAGGAGCCAACCCCCCAGAATTGGAATCCTGCTGGATTTAAGCAGAGCCCAGAGCAGGGGCTGGGAGGATGAAAAGTGGCTCTGTGCAGGCACGCAGATATGCACCATCGTGAGCTTGGAGCTACAGGCTACTTGTGGTTGCGTTGATTTCATCTCAGGGTGAACAGTATGTGTCAGAGTAGAACTCTGCTCCTTGGGGCTTTCAAGGCCTTGCAGAAGCAAGTCACCAGGTCTTTGAGTGGCTTAAAACCACCAAGCCTTTCAGCTAGTAGTTAAGTGCTTAGCCCTTTGCAAGGAGCCTTCCTGGGGTGGTGGGTTACAACAGGGTTGTAGGCAAGGTCAGCAGTTTGACTCCACTAATTATTCCTAGGGAGAAGGATGAGGCTTTCTTTTCCCACAAAGATGTACAGCCTCAGAAAGCCAAAGGGGCCATCGCATTCTGCCCTATGAGTTCACTATGGGTCAGAATCGACCTGGATGGCAGTGGGTGGATAGGGTACATGTGTCCCAACTAGGATATCTAGAGACAGACTAGAGACTGGCAAATTCATCATACAGATTTCTGATAGAGTAGGAGAAAATGAGATCCAAGGCTCAGATGGAGGGGTAGGAATTAAACAAGAGAGAGGAGAGAAATAATGGAAGGTGAGTTATATTTATAGATAGTCATATAGTTTCTGTTATATGAAGTAGTGGTGATCTACTGAGAGGGAGTAGAGTAAGAGATAGATTGGTCAACAATTTAGCAATAGTGGGGAGAGTTTTATGCTATCATTGGGGAACATAAAAGAGAAATGACCAGCAAAATGTAGTAGGATTGCCACACGATACTGAGTACGATCATGACCTTATGATGGAATCAATTTGCCTGTTGTGTGATTTTTTTCCCTCCTCTGGTATTGTGTAACTGCTTATATTCAGCCATGTGGAAAGGAGATAGTTGTGATTCATGGATTGAATTTTGCCAAATGGAGGCAAGGGAGCTTTTGACACAAACTGCAAATGTAAGGGGCAAAGGAGGAGAGTGAAGGCAGGAACGGATGGTGGATACGGAGAAAGTGGAGAAGTGGGTGGCGGATTGGACACCTTGTTAGGGCACAGTTGAACAATCTAGAAAGATGATGTGTTAGTCTGGGTAGAGTAGAGAAACAAATCCAGAGATACTCATATAGATGGTAGAGAGAGCTTTATATCAAAGAGTAATTGGATATTAAGAAAACATCCCAGCCCAGTCCAGACCAAGTCCCTAAGTCCAATAATAGACCACATATCCGATCCCAGTCTATAAAGTCCTCTTCAGACTCACACAACACATGCAATGACACCAAATGCAGGAAGATCACAGGCCAGTGGGTGGAAAGTCTTGAGGATCCAGTGGTGATAGAAGCATCTCAGCGCTGGCGTGGGTCTCCATGTGGCTCCTCCAGCTCGAGGGCTCCGGATCCATCAGTGTAACTCCATGTGCCTTGTCAACAGGAATCAATACTTTAAATTCCCATGTTCTTTCCAGAAAACAACGCAGTAAACTGCATGGCCATATCTGACCTCTGGCGAGCCAAAGAAGAAAAACTACATGAGACAGAGGTCAAACAAGCATCCACGCTCCATCTTCCTGATTTGTTTCTCTAGTGCCCCACTCCTGGTACCACAATGTGTTAGTCTGGGTGGACTAGAGAAACAAATCCAGAGACAGTGAGATGCTTCCACCACTACTGGATCCACAAGACTTTCCACCCACTGGCCTGTGATCTTCCTACATTTGGCGTCATTGCATGTGTTACATGAGTCTGAAGAGGAATTTATAGACTGGCATTGGACATATGGGCTAATATTGGACCTACACACCTGGTCTGGACTGGGCCGGGATGTTTTCTTAATATACTGTTACTATTTATTTAAAGCTCTTTGTTAAACACACATGAGTGTCTCTAGATTTGTTTCTCTACTCTACCCAGACTAACACAGAAGACAAATGTGGAAAAGATCAGGCTGCTTGAATCTGTGACTTTGGAAGTTGTACTTGTCAGCCTTCTTTTAGGCGCAGGGGATAGAAACTAAACTCACACCAGCTCGATCTGAAAAGGAATTCAGTGCTTCATAACTGGGAGGTCCATGAGCAGAGGTGGCTTCAGACAGAGCCACGTCCATAAACTTAAAAGGTACGGTCAGGGCTTTCTTTTTCTGACTTTGTTCAACTTTAAAGTAGCTTAGAATTTTCTAGTTTTAAACCCCTCTCTTGCTACAGACAACCTTCTTCTGCATGGAAGGAAAGATGGTTGCTGGCAGCTCCAAGCTTATCTCATCACAACACATGTTCCTTTAGCAAGAGAGGTTTCCAGTTTGCATAGATCAAAACTCATAGCTGATGGCCCTTGCTTGAGTCTCTGTCCTGTCCCTTCATCCCATCACCATGAGTGGGGCAATGGTCTACCTTGTTTGCTCAGGCCTGGGTTGCATGACCATCCCTGGGAGGGAGAAGGTGTGGAGGGGAAAGGGCATTAACAGCGTTTCCAGTGTACGAAAGGATGAGTAGGAGGAAGTTTCTCCAAACGGCATAGAGGCGTTGAGAGGATGGCAGCAGCAGCAGGTGGCCCTAGCGGTGGAACAGTGAGGTGAACAAGCAGGTGGCATGGGAAAGGTCCTTAGACGCTCCAGAAGACTGCTTTGCTTCAGTTTCTGCTTCCTTTGGGCTTGAGATGATTTTTCTGTGTCTTACCTTGTTGTGTTTTGTTTTGTTTTGTTGGTATGCCTTTCTTTATATGAAATCCAGGATGGGTAAATCTGTAGAGACAGTAACTAGAGTAGTTTCTCAAAGCTGTGGCAGGGAAGATGGGGAGGGGATAGTGGCAGCTAATAACAATACACACAAAACGAAGAAAATATTCTAAAATTGATTGTGGTGGTAATTGCACAACTCTTTAATATATTCAAATCATTGAATTGCATGGTAAGCGAATTAGATGGCAATGAAACTGTTCAATATATATATGGATAACCAAGTGAACTAAACCAAGAGCCAGAAAAGAAAAACAAGGATAACAGGGAGACCATTCATCTCATGTGCATATTCCAACAAGTTTCTCTGAAAGATTCAGAATGTTTTGATCATGCGTATTATTCAGTTCTTAAAACTTTAACCCATGGCTAATACGAGTCAGTAAATCGTGTCCTAGGAAGGCTTCCAGCAGTGATAGCTGTCACGTCGGAGCACTTATGTTCTGGGCACTATGCAAAATGTTTCAGATCTGCGATCGCATTTAACGTTGATGACCACACCTGTGCCATTCCGAATCGAGTGACCATAGGCTGCTTCTCCCTTAATCAGTCCTCATTCTCCTTGCCTTGTAGCGTTCAGATTGTTTTTCGGGAGGTAGGGGCTCGCCAATTCTTAGTAACTTTGTGACAGGCTAAGAAAATTGGCTATAAAATTCAGGGACAGGCCTTGACTGGTGGAAGCTATTCAAAGTCACTCATCTCCCTGGTCTGGAAAATGTTCCTAAAACCGTACACATGACATAACCTAACCAATCAGGAACTGGGAGGGCTTTTGCTAGGATAAGATGTGAAACTTGAACCTGATGTAGCCATGAGGAGAGGCGGTCAGAATATACAACACACACAAAGAAAATCGCAAAGCTGGGAGAATGTTGTAAACGTTCAACTTCAAGCCCAGATGACAGGGTGAAATTATGGAGCAAGTCATGCTGGGCCAGTTCTACCTCCAAACTTTTTGGTTATGCATGCCAATAGAATCCCTACTCCGGGAAAGGTATATAGTCTCTCTGAACCTCCATTTCTTCATTTTTACAATGGCAATAATAAAAAGAATTTCAGTGGTTTATATTAAGGGCTAAATTAAATAACAATCATGGAAGAAAGCCCTGGTGGAGTAGTGGTTACACTGAGGGTTGCGGTCCACAAGGTCAGTAGTTTGAAACCACCAGCTACTTAGCTGGAGAAAGAGGAGG
>NW_022104341.1:24571794-24575767 GCF_000313985.2 Echinops telfairi | reverse complement strand
GGTGGCGAAGGCTCTCCTCTTTACTGAAACAGACCGGCCATGGCTTTCTTCCGAGGAGCGCCAGGTGAGTTGGATCCACCAACCTTCAGTTAGCAGCTGAGCTGTTAACCTCGATGCCAGCAGAGCTCCTTAATTATTTCTGTAAATGTATGTTTACTTGTATTTATAACATTCGGACTTTCCTTGAAACATTTCCCAAAGAGCAATGAGATAAAATGTGTATCCTTATGGTCCAGATCCTATGATGCTATTTGCCACAAATTGGAGAGGACTTGGAGAATAGATAAGCATATGATGAGTTCATGTATATGGTTTCCCCATTTAATCTCACAAATGCAATTCAGGACAATAAGTTTACTAACACAAAGGAAGATACCGAAAAAGTTAGGATTAATAAACCATAAGCACAATAACCTTGCAGCTCAGCTACGCCACATTCTCAGCTCTGGTTCGGATGGAACACAAGCGTTTTAAATTGCACTGGGCGGAGGCCCTGGCAGGAAGCATCGGATATTGCTGGAACATATCTTTGTTTGAGCAACAGCGAAGGAGAAAGGTCACCATTATGCTTTGCTTTCAAACACCGAGTCTGTTTTGAAAGGAGTGCTGAACATTTCATCATAAATTCTGGCTTGAAACCTTTGAGAGCCACAAACCAGTAATAGCGATCTGTCTTTCTCTTAAATGGATCGTTTAAACTAAGCTTGTGTCCTCACCACTCTTTTGATCTGAATATACCAGCAAATGGTAAAGTGCTTTCCTATTTAGGGACTCGGGCTTTGGGTTATTTACAAAGTTCCAGTCGAGACTCGAAAGGCTCTCCAGATTTCTCATTTCTTGCCCCAGCAGTTATACAGCATGATGGGAGCCAGTGTGTGAGCTGCAAGGATTTCTGGACTCCTGGCCTTCATTGCACTTGCTCCACGGTACTGAGAGCCTAAGAAAGGGTTTAACTTTTTCTTTGCACCATGTTTGCTGACAAATATAATAAACTTCAGAAAGCCTCCTCCCAGGAAGGGCCTGACCTATCAAGAACAGTAAAAGCAGTAATAGTTGACATTTCTGCCACAACTTTGGCTGAGGGAGGGAGAAAGGGAGGGAGAGGGAGAGGGAGAGAGCGAAGCTATTAAAGATCTCAGTTTATATTTTTGGTTTTCCCTGTTGGCTAAGCTGCTGTATTCCCATGTCTGCAGCACGTTCCACTGTGGGAGCCTGGAGCGCTCAGAATAAACCTTTGGGAAAGGCTGGGCCCACCCTCTGGGGATAAGGCAGCTGGAGGGAGGAAGGGGCGGGGATAAAGGAAAGGGGAAGGGGACGGTGTCTTCCTGTGTTTGGATGACCTTTCCTTATGTTTATCTGAAGGGACCGGGCCGCCACGCCGTGTTGGGTGTCAGTCTGCCATGTTGTGCCCCGCGTGAGCTCGTCCTTTTGCTTTCTGTGGGGGAAAGACCAGTCGCCTCTGCTGGAAGGACTATCTCTGGGCAGCGGGCGGCGGCGGGTGGTACCAGTCTGCTAGGAGTGACTGCCTACAGAAGGAATGCTGAGCGAACATATACCATACGGGGCTGGGTGGTGGGGGTGGTCTAGGCTTTGAAAAGTGCATGGGAAAATGTAATTAAAAGATAGCGGGATTTTTGCACAAGCTTCTGAAGCCCCTTCGCATGTGTTGGCGTAACGTATGCCTGTGCCTAATGGATTTCCGAAGCGCCCTGGTGGCGGTGTTGCTTGTGAGATCATTGGGCTGCGTTACCTAAGATCCGTAGTTAGAAGCCACCAGGCACTCTGTTGGAGAAAGACAGGGCTTTCTGTTCCCGCGGAAAGCCACCATCTCAGAAACCCCCAGGGGCCAGTTCCACCCTGCTCTGTAGGGTCACTGGGAGTCGGCATCGACTTGGTGGCAGGGAGTGTGTGAATGAATGCCTTAAGAGAGAGTCAGGTGTCTCTTACAGACCTGTCCAAGGACCCCCCTCCGCTACCTTCATGCTGAGAGCTGCAAGGGGGACCATTTCCCTTCTCCTCCACCCTCGCCCTGGAACGCTTCACTGCGTGAGTGAGTAAGTGAATGAATGAATGCGTGAAGTCATTGAAGACGGACTAGAGCTGTCTATGGGGTCCCTCTAGTACCTAATTTCTCTGCCAGTCTCTGCTCTGTGCAGCTCCCACTTCAAAGAAACCAGTTCCAATGCTTCCTGCCTCGCATTCCTGAAGCGTGAATCACTTGTTTCTGGTGGGTGGGTGAGACTAACTCCTCTGGTTTGTGCCTTCTGTTTTTATTTCCCTGCTGACTTACTCAGCCTGACCTTAGCCTACATACCACTTCCCCTGAGGAGCTAGTTCTTCATCCTTCCCTCTCTCTTTCCATCGAAACAGATCCCCTGATAGGCCTCTTATTAAACTCCATTTTCTTCAAAGCACTTAGCATAATGCCTAGTTATATTCGTCTGTGTCATTAGGGACCCAGCCTACGATGGTTCTCTCCACTAGATTATGGACTTCTTCACGAAGCCATGCTTTTGTTGTTCGGTGCCAGCGAGCTGGCTCTTTAACTCGTCCCAGCCCCTGTGACAGAGTAGAACTGCCTGATAGAGGTTTGCTAGGAGCCAATGGCTGGGTCTTTCTCTTGTGAAGAAGCTGGGTGGGTTTGAACCACCAACCTCTCAGGGAACAGCCAAGTGCTTAACCTTCGTGTCACTAGGACTCCTTTCAAAGGAAAGGACCGTGTCCATTTTTGGTGTTCGGTTTTCATCACTGTCTTCTTTAGCACTTAGCACAGGTCTTGACCTTGGAAGAGGCGTCAGAAAGCTCCTGGTCGGGGGAGGGGCAGGAATTAAAAGACAATGGGATTTCCCCACCAACTTTTTGGAGCCCCTTTGTATAGTAAGCACTCAGTAGCTTGCATTAAATACATTAACTAAAGGAATAAGCAGAGTAGTGAATTCTATTTGGAAGATGAATTCACACTAGATTCCTCGGGGTGGGGTAGGGTTATGTGGGTTAGGGTCCAAACACCCTTTTCCAGTCAGGTTTTGGACACATTCATGACCTTGAGTGACCCCAAGAGGCTGAAGAGGATGAAGTGGATAGAGCTGTCACCCTACATATCTCTTTGGAAGCACCTGGGACTCCTGGGAGCCAGCGATTTTCTCCTCGCATTCTACCCTAAACCGCACCTACTTCCACCTTCTTAGCCACCAGGTATCCAAACCTAAGGAGCATGCCTGACTTTTCTCTGTTCTCTCTGCTCACAACTTGACCACATTTCCTGTGACTTTCTTTCTTTGCTTTTGCAGGGGGTCTCTTTTCCCCCCTCACAAGTGGCTCAGGCTTAACTAGCATTAGCTTGGAAACCCAAACGAGGAATGTGTTGGGCTCCTGTATCTGGGAAGTTGATGTAGGCAGTTGGCGTCAGGCATGTCTAGATCCAGGGGCTCGGATGACAGCTCGACTCCTCTGTGGCCATCTCTCTGCTAAGCTCAAAATGCACACCTACAACCCCAACTCCCCGTCTCCCCTGAGGACTCTTGATGGGCCCAGCTTTAGCTATGTGACCAGAGCAGGCGGGACTCTGAAAGGCCAGGTTGAAAGCGCATGATCTCTCTTTGGGGCCCTTTTCCCACAAACTTTTTGAAAGTTCCTAGTACCAGGACTCCTCGTATAGTGGTTACGCATTGGACTACAATCCACATGGTCGGCAGTTCAAAACCACTAGCAGCTCTGCAGCGGAAAGCCTGGCATTATACTCCTGTAAATAGTTACAGTGTAGGAAACCCACAGGGGGGTGCTGTGAATCAACATTGACTCAGTGGCAGTGAGCTTGGAGTTGAGTATGAGGGGTGTTACAAACGTGGGAAAAGAACTTGTGTTACCCATCCTGACCCACTAGGCCTTGAGGACGATGACCCCAAATAGAGCAGCCAGTCCACAGAGAGGACCACATGGCCAGCCCCACTATGAGACGTGATGCCCCTCACTG
>NW_022104341.1:24568748-24570003 GCF_000313985.2 Echinops telfairi | reverse complement strand
AATGTTTTGAGAAACGATGTACAAATGCGCTTTACACAATTGATGTGTGTATGGATTGGGATAACAGTTGTATGAGCCCCTAATAAAATGTTTAAAAAATAAAAAAAAAGAACTTGTGTTACCAAGATGTGGTGAGGATAAGGTGCTAGATTAAACAAACCAAATTAGCTACTTGGTGCCAGGTTCAGTATTAGGCCCTTAACCACCTTGAAGCAGGAGATACAGTGATTGTGAGGCTGCACTGTGGAATCAGACGGCCTCCTCTCAAATCCGAGCTCTTCCTTTCACTACCAAAAGGCAGTGTCATTTTGGACAAGTCGACCTCTGTAAGTCTTTCTTTTCGCCCAGCTTAAAAAAAAGGGCATAACAAATAAGGATCCTGGGCGGCATAGTGGACATGTGTTCGGCTGCTAAACGCAAAGTTAACAGTTCAGAACCACCAGATCCTGGGAGGGAGAAAGACAGGGCTATCTACTCCCACCCAAAGTTACCGTCTCAGTAACTCACAGGGGGGTTCTGGCATGTCCTATCAGAACCGATTTGATGACAATAAATTTGGGGGGGTGGTGGTACAACAGTTAAGCAATTGGCTGCTAACCAACCAACCAAACAAACAAAAAACCCTGGAGGTTGGAACCCATTCATTAGCTCCACAGAAGAGAGATCTGGCTGTCTACTCTCCTACAGATTACAGCCTAGAAAACTCTCTGGGGCAATTTTACTCTGTCACCTGGACTCACTGTGAGTCCGCTCCAAGGCACGCAGCAACAACAAGGATTAAATGAGATAATAGTAATAAAGTCCTTAGTGCATTGTGGGCATGTAGTACATATTCATAAATGTGAAGCAGTGTTGTTCTTATAACAACCCTCAAGAACAAGGTACGATTATCTCTATATTTATAGCTGATTACATGGAGACTTAGAGGCTAAGAAATCAATCCAAGCCCACCCAGCTAGAAAGGTGCAGAGCAAGACTCTTGCTCCTGAGTCCCCTGCTGTTGTCCATTGTACCACCTTACTTCCCAGCATGCTGCGTGCTGATGACTGCTGCTGAATTAAAAATGGTAAATGCTACTTGGATTATGTCAAGCTCCTGCTTTACAAGAGGAAGAAATCAGCCCCCGATGCGATGGCCAAATGCCTACACTTGGCAATCTCTTGCCAGTTTGTTTCAGTTCGTGCTTTACCTGGTCCCGATGTCAAAGCCTGGCTTTACATGTCCTGTGTCCTCCATGTCTGTAGCCTGCGCTGCT
>NW_022104341.1:24557272-24568399 GCF_000313985.2 Echinops telfairi | reverse complement strand
AATTGCCAGGACTTATTTCTGCAGCACTGCTGAGTGGTTTCAAACTGGCCACCTTTCAGGTAGTAGTAGAGGGCAAACCACATAAGCTCCCAGGGCCATGCATGACTCGATGGTGACACAGCATGTAGAGCTTTCATGAAAGCTCCTGCGTCAGCTGTTCACGTCCTGTCTCCACAGCTGACTACTCACAGGAGGAAGGGTTATATCCGGGACTTCTTTCAAGTTCCCTCAATGTCTGGCTAGTGCTTTGCATTAAGCAGCAACTCGCCAATGGTTCCTTACTGATGCTGATGCAGGAAGCCTGATGAACGACGCGGGATCACACAGTCAGGGGTGTTGTGGTTGCTCCCACACCCCGACAGTCTTATTGGCATATAATTCACCAATCATCCAATTCGATAGTTCAATCGCACCGAGAGTTGCACCGTCATCATCACAATCAGTTTCAGAACAGTTTCTTCATTCGGGTCCTCATCGTTACAAGCAGGGTTTTGATTGAGGAAAACCATGTGTTCTTTCTCTCTTGGTAGAGAACCTACTAGAATGTCTCCTTGTCGGTGTAGGTCAGTTCAGGACATCATGTTCCCTAGTCAGTGTGGAAATGAAGAGGTTGGGCCTGGTTGAAAAATGAGTCTGTCGGTGAGCCTGGGAGAGAGATCGATGTCTCTTGCTGATGAAATTCTGAGAAACAGACGCAGGCAAAACTATTTACGGAGCAACCAGAGACGAGGCAGTGAAGTTTTTTGTTTTGTTTTCTAATAATTTTTTAAAGCCCATCTCAAAAACCATAAAGGGTCATTTCAGGTTCTGTACATTGTGGCTACTGTGCAAAGTAGGCCCATCCTTGCCTGGGTATGGAGATGGGAACCATAGTCTTCAAGTCCATAAAAAACCAAACCAAACTGAACTTGACTCACGGTGACGCTGTGGGACAGAGTACAATTGTGCCATCGGGGTTTCTTGGCCATCGCCTTGACAGAAACAGATTGCCAGGCCTTTTTCTGCAGTGCTACTGGGTTTGTCCTGTACCACCCACCTTAAGATTGCTAGCCAAGTGTAAGCCATTGGAGCTAGCCAGTCTCCTCTTTTCGCTTCTTCAACAGGTTAATTGGCATATAATTCACGTCGTATACCATCCAATTGTTCAATCACATCAAGAAGAGTTGTACAATCTAGTTGGACAAGCCCAGTCTTTCTCCTGCGAACTTGGTGGTTGGCTGCCCTGCCAGTCGGCTTCTGAGCACAGTGCTGCTCCAACACACGTGAGGTCACTAGGAGTGGGCATGGACTCGATGGCAACTGGAAACAGACAGACAGACAGATTGCATGGCAGTCATGAGAAAAGAGAGGTGTCAGAGTCTGCAATCTGCATTTGTTCATTGGTGGTATGGGCCCGGCACACTTTTATGTCTGGGTCTATTTTCCTGGCCTTCCGTCAGATCTAAGGGCACAGATTGTGGTTGATCAGACATCAACTCTATGAGCAGAGCAGTTAAATGTGATGTTGCTGGCAGAGCTCAAAGAATGTGGCCATCCTGCCTGACTGCATTCTAGCTCAATGAGAATCTAGTCTGGAAGAACGCCTTGTGTGAAGTTGCATGTGTCCTGCATCTCATGGATGCTGGAGATAAGGAGAAGGTGCTAAAGGCTGATGGCGATGATAAAGACAATAGTCCAATATCCTTGGAGGAAGCCATTTCATAACCAGCGTATGGGGCATCATTTCCTCTTCCTTGCGATCGATGAGCCCTAGGCATCAGTGGCATTACTGCAGCTTCTTTGAGCCTTCCCTCACCCACCTAGCAGTCAGGCTAAGAATGCTTCGATGGAATATGGAACATCCTGAGGGTCCAAAAAAGAGGGACTTGGAGCTGTCATATCAGGTAGAGAATGCCTTACCAGAGCCTTAGTGCACCGATGGACACAAGGTGTAAAAGGTGGGTCCATGATGCCCATGGGTGGCTCCTTCTGGCTGCTTTAATAGTGTTTTAACTGGGATTGCCCAAGTAAAGGAAAACACAGTGAACCCTGTTGTTGATTCTGACTCAGAGAACTCTCGTTCCACAGTAGATAAGCGCCCCACATGGGGTTTTCTGGGCTGTAGTGATTCTGGGAGCAGACTTCCTGGTCTTTCTCACGTGGAGTCACTGGTGCATTCACAGTGCCAATGTTCTCCATCATCAGCCACGAACTTAACCATTGAGCCATGAGGGTTCCTACGGATACACCAAGAAACACTTGAAACCTTAGGGGACGGTTAGGTTTCATCTGGCCTTTAGACTATGGTATCTTTATAGTTTTAAAAATAGACTGTGTTTTGGACCTGCAAAGAGATAGTCAGATGTCATAACCTGAAAATAACCCCCGGATTTTCCCACACTCCAACCAATCCCCAAACTGCCAAATGGATATGTACCAATATTTCCAGATTCCCCGGAGAACACATTTGAGATGAGAATTCTGAGTCCAAAAGAGAGAAAAATGTTAAGAAAAAACATACACAACATTAAATAGGGGTTTACACAGAAAATTCACTCCTGTTGCAAGGCAAGTATCTCATGTATTACATCGTACAAATGTGTATGTGGAAGATAAATTACACAGTAGAAAGCTCAGTTGTAATTCAGCTTTCTTGCTCACAAGTTAAAACTTGTATAAGGACCTTTAAGAGAACAAACAAAACAACAAAAGGTTGCACCTCTCTTCATTTATTCCCGCATGTTCATATTTGGTCAATGGAAAACCCAATGGTTTCCAAGTAGATGACTCGGGACCAGGCAGTGTTTTGTTATGTGGTGCCTGGAGGTCAGCACAAATTGGGGGCTGATTCAGTGGTAGCTGACAACAACATCTTTTGTGAAAAGAAGACAAATAAATAAAAAAACTTCATTCCTTTGGACTCTCTTTCACCTTATTATCCTTGTCTAGCAAAGCCCACTCCCTGGGTAAGTCCACACAAATCATTCTCCATGCCTGCTCATGAGCAACCGAGCAATGACGAAAGTCATCCAAAGTGCAATGGGTGTCATAAATGCATGGTGGCCTCCTTACCTGCAAGGCAAATGGCTCTTCTACCCTCTACTGTAGTTATTTCAGACCCCACTCTCCTCAAACAGCTGGTTTCCATCTTCATGTTATTGTTATTGTTAGGTGCCACTGTTGTTGTTGGGGTCACTCAGAGTCACTCAACAGAACAACCCATTGCCCGGTCCTGTGTCAATCTCATAGGTGCTGATATGGTTGAGGCCATCGTTGCAGCCATGGGGGAACCCATATCATTGAGACTTTGCTTCTTTCCGTCGACTTTGCTAAGCATGATGTCTTTTGCCACGAACTAGTCTCTTCGAAACACACATGTCCAAGGTACATGATACGGAGTCTTAGCATTCTTGCTTTCAGGGAACATTCTGGCTCTACTTCTTCCAACACAGGCTTGCTCACTCTTCTGGAGGTCCTTGGCAAATATTATGTTCTTCGGCAGTACCATAACTCAAAAGCACCTATTCTTCCTCAATCTTCCTCATTCATTGTCCAACTTTCATAAGGCACATGAGGCCATTGAACGACCGTGGCTGAGGTCAGGTGCACTTTAGCCTTCAAAGTGATATCTGTGCCCTTTAACACTTTAAAGAGATTTATTGCAGCAGATTTATCCAATGCAATGTGCTGATTGCTTGACTACTGCTTTCGTGTGCATTGGTTATGGATCTAAGTAAAACAAAATCCTTTACATCTTCGATCTTTTCTCCACATAGTGTGATGTTGTCCATTGGCCCAGTTGTGAGGCATGTTACTTTTTTTGTGTTGAGGTGTAATAAATATGAAAGGTTGTAGTCTTTGACCTTCATCCATAAATCCATCAAGTAAGCAAGACTATGTTACCTGCATGTTTCAGGTCATTAATAAGCCTTCCTCCAATCCTGATGATACATTCTTCTTCATATAATCCAGCTTTTCTGATTATTTGTTCAACATACAGATCAAATAAGTATGATGAAAAGATATGTCTCTTATATACACACCTTACTGATTTTAAACCATACCTAATGCTAAATAGGTAACTTTTCATCTTTTCATACAGAAAATAACCAGCCAATCATGACCCAGATTCCAATAGTATATTTTAATGAAACATGGTGTTGTAAAAGATAACACAAAAGCATCGACAAGAAAACGAGGGAAAAAATAACAACAATATTATGCAGCAACATTGCCCATCAATTGTCAAATAAATTATAAAGGTGCCATAGTTAATGTAAAATTTTGGTGTGATAGGTAGCATGTCAATAGCACAGACCAGAAATCATGTTTAAGAATATAAGATAAAGCAGGATAGAAGCTTAATAAATACTTTGAGAGATTGTCTATCTATTTGGGGTGGGGAGGGAAGAGTTAGCTCTCTATTTCTCATCATTTTTTTAATGGAATAATTTTTGAAAGCTATACAATAGAGGGATGATGACCTGATCACAATGATCTACCATAGCCCCTTCCCAGGGGGATGGTCAACAGAAAAGTGGGTGAAGTGAGACGGCGGTCAGTGTAAGACATGAAAAAATACATATATAAATTATCAAGGGTCCATGAGATGGAGGAAGGGGAAAATGTGGAGCTGACATCAAGGGTTCACATAGAAAGAAAATATTGTGAAAATGATGATGGCAACATATGTAAAAATGTGCTTGACACAATGGACATATGTATGGATTGTGATATGAGCTGTAAAAGCTCCCAGTAAAATGATTTATAAAAACAAATAGAGAAATGATATCACATTGTAAAAGTTTTTTCAAGATCGCCCCTGAAGTACAATGTTGAAAGTGATAGAAGAATGCCCATATGCCTGCAAGGATGACCAGTTAGTACAACTACTATTCACATTTACACAGCAACCATTAATGCCAAAGAGGAGGAAATTTTGCAAGATCAAGAACTATTCATTACAAATATATATTTTTTCTGACAATATTAGCAGCAACTATACAAGTAGAACTTGCCGGTGGAATATACAGGAATTAAGTATACTGTCCAATATCTGTGGGAAGAGATGATGGAGCATCTCAGGTTCATCAGCCAGAACAAGGGTAGGGCTGACTGCAGAACAGACATCAATTGAACACAAGTTCAAGTGGGAGCTGAAGAGAATTAAAACAAATGCCTGAAATCCAAAATATGACCCTGAGTGTAGTTCATCTGAATTTAGAGACCATCTTGAGAATAGATCTGATGCATTGAACATTGATTG
The DNA here is from genome assembly GCF_000313985.2 of Echinops telfairi. Lineage (NCBI taxonomy): Eukaryota > Metazoa > Chordata > Mammalia > Afrosoricida > Tenrecidae > Echinops > Echinops telfairi. Next base: position 24,563,154 of record NW_022104341.1, on the reverse strand, counting down.
GCAAAGTCCAGATAAGTTGTGGAATGACATCAAAGACATCATCCTTGAAGAAATAAAAATGTCATTAGAAAGCTAAGAAAGAAAAGACCAAAATAAGTTTCAGAAAAGATTCTGATATTTGTTCTAGTACAACGGTTCTTAACCTGTGGGTTGCGAACCCTGTGGGGGTCGAACGCCCCTTTCACCAGGGTTGCTCGATTCAGAGAAGTAGCAAAATGACAGTGATGAAGCAGCAACGAAAATAATTTTATGGTTGGGGGGTCACCACAACATGAGGAACTGTATTAAAGGGTGGCGGCATTAGGAAGGTTGAGAACCACTGTTCTAGAATGTGAAGAAGCTAAAGCAAAAGGAAGAAATGATGAAGTAAAAGATCTGACCCAAAGATTGCATAGGGCAGTCAAGACAAAGCATGATAATGAAATGTGTCAAGACATGAAATTAGAAAACAAAAGGGAAGAACACTTAGCATTGCTCAGTAAGACAGAACAGAAGAACATGAAACTCACCAGTAACAAGAGTAATGGTTCCCTGAGGGTATGGGAAGAGAGAGGGGGCAGGGGAAGGGGGTGAATGGAGAGTGGATAGCATTGATGACTCTATGACCCCACTCAAGCAATAGAATTGTATGTGAATGGATACATTGGATTATGTGAGATATGGCAAAAAAGGGGGGGGGGGGGGGGGGGCCTGTTATAGTGGGGAAAAGAATAAGGGTTCCTGGGAGGTATATTCAGGGAGAGAGGGATAATGGGAAGCTGATCTCAAGGAGTTCCAGAAGAAAGAAAATACTTTGAAACTGATTGTGGTAGCAATTGTATACCACTTTGATTGTATAATAATGTGATTAAACTATGGAAAGTCATGATATCTGTAAGATATCTGTAAAATGACTTTTTTAAAAAGAACTGAAGAAAAATTCTAGCCTCAAGTTTCAATATTAAAGAACTCAATGGGGCAATTTTGATTAATAGGCATCATGCTTGGTCAAGTGACAGCTCATCAAAAGAGAGCCATCCTGACCTAGACGGACTGTCACAGTGGTTGCAGAAGGGCTCACGCATAGCCATTCGGAGGATGGCATAGACTGGACAGTGGCTTGTTCTGTTGTACACAGCGTTACTATGATTTAGGGCTGACTCAATGGTATCTAACAACCTCGCATAGGCAAAATATTGAGTGACACAGGAGAATCAAAAGAATATGGCAGTAATGCACAGAATAACTGGTATAAAAGGAAGACATCCAAGCTGCGTTGAAAGCATTGATGAGCTTTGAGAATGATGATGGCAACAAATGTACAAATGTGCTTGACACACTGGATGGATAAATGGATGGTGTTAAGAGTTGTACAAACCCCCAATAAAATGATTTTTAAAATAAAAATAAAAATAAATAAATAATAATTAAAAAGAAAGCATTGATGAAAAATGGGGCTATAGAGATAGATGGAATCACAATTGAGATGTTCCAATGAAATTTGGAAGATAACCACCTAGCCAACTGATAGGAAGAGACCCATATTCATGCACATTCCAAAGAAAAGTGAGCTGACAGAATGCAGAAATTATTGAAGAATATCACACACAAAGTTTTCTGAATTCAATTTTTAAATGTTGCAGCAGTGCATCTGCAGATAGCTGCTGGAAATTCATTCTGGATTCAGAAGAGGGTGTGGAACAAGGGATAGCATTGCTAATGTCCAATGGATCTGGCTCAAAGCAGAAAATATCAAAAAGGCTTTTACTAAATATGTGTTTTATTAACTATGTAAAGGCATTCGACTGTGTGGATCATGGACAAACCATGGATTACACAGAGAAGAACATATTTCTGGAGCACTTCATTATGAACCTGTACATAGACCCAGAAGCAGTAGTTTGAACAGAACAACAGGATACTTCAGGGTTTATCATCAGGAAAGGTCTGCATCAGTGTGGTGTCCTTTCACCACTCACTCAGTCTCTATTCTGCGTGGATAATCTGACACTGCGTAACATCAGGATGGGAGGAAGGCTAGTTAATAACCTGCAATATGCAGATGACACCACCTTGCTTGCTGAAAGTAAAGGGGAGTTGAAGCACTGAATGATTTCAGAATCAAAGACTACAATCTCCAGTATTATTTATATATCAACATAAAAAAATCCTCACAACTGGGCCAATAGGCAACATCATGCTAACACGAGAAAAGATTGAAGTTGTCAAGAATTTCATTTTACTTGGATCCACAATCAACACCCCTGAAAGCGGCAGTCAGTCAAGCAATCAAACAATGTATTGCATTGGATAAATCTGCTGCAAATCCATCTCTTTAAAGTGTTAAAGCGTCTTCAAAAGATGTCATTTTAAAGACTAAAGCGCACCTGCACCATGGTCTTTGCAATGGGCTCATGCGCCTATGAAAGTTAGACAATCAATGGGAAAAGCTAAGAAAGAGTAGATGCTTTTGAGTTATGGTGTTAGCAAGGAATATTAAATATACCAGTTATTGCCAGAAGAACGAACAACCCCGTGTTAGAAAGAGTACAACCAGAATACTCCTTAGCAGCAAGAATAACAAGATTTTGTCTCAGGTACTGTGGACATATCATCAGGAGGGGCTATTTTGCAAAGCATTGATGCTGCCACTCTTTCTTCCTGGGTTAGCAGCACTCATGAAGGAAAAAATATTAATCCTTTATACCATTACTATTTATGCTTTTTTATGTCCTTACAGGACGTGGTAGTCCTATTTTATGTCAACTCTACCCTGTGTGAAAATGTAGGGGTGGAATACAATCTGTCAATCAGGTTGCAGCCTGATGCCAACTTGTGGAATGTGGCCTTTTTGTAAGGGAGAGACTGGGAACTTCTCCTTCTCTTTCCACCCCTTTGAGTTTCTGCTTACTGGGACTGTGCCTGCCTCTAGAGGCACTGAACCCTGAAAGCCTGCTGTGTTTCCATTGACCTTGAATCCATGCAACATTGCACACACTGACTTACAATCTTCCTGCATCCCGCTTCACCTTTCTGCATCCTCAGCCTGCTATTACATGAATCTGAAGAAGGCTTAGGCTAACATCAGACTTCTGGACTTGAGTTAGATTGGGCTGGAATGCCGTCTTGATATAAAATACTTCTTGATTTAAAGCTCTGTCTTTTACAAGGGGGTACCGGCCCCCAAAATGGAATTTTTTTCAAAGTTAAGTGTTTACATTAAAAACAAAAACAAAAACAGTCTTATCACCTTCAAAATACTCTCCTTGCACTTAATACATTTGTCGAATCTGTGATTCCATTCTTGGAAACATTTTTCAAACTCATCTCTATTTTTTCCTTCACCTCTTCTACATTGTCAAATTGCTGTCCTTTCATGTACCTCTTCATTCGAGGAAACAAAAAGAATTTGCATGGAGCAAAGTCAGGTGAGTAAGGTGTGTGGGGCAAGAGAGGCATGCTGATTTTTGCCAAAAACTGGCACACTGAGATGGCTGTGTGAGCAGGTGCATTGTTGTGATGGCAAAACTAGTACCTGTCAGCCACAAATCAGGCCTTTTCTGTCGCATACTGTTCACAATCTTCAGAACTTATCAATAGAAAGCTTGATTAACAGTCTGACCTGGTGGAAAGAACTCCAAATGCACAAGTCAATATTTTCATCCACTTGGGAAGTTGATGGATGTCCAGTACGAGATTTGTCATCAATCTACATTTCACCTTTTTGAAAGGAGAAAACCACTCAAACACTTGAGTTTTTCCCATAGCGCTGTCTTGATAAGCTGTGTTCAACATCAGAATAGTTTCTGCAGCATTTTTTTCTGGGCAGGACACAAAATTTCACAGCCACATGCTGTTTTCTTAAATCGGCCATCACAAAATGAAGGTCGAGCTAAACTGCTTTCATGAAAAAATTCACTGTGACCAGAGAGAACCTTCCCAGGCGATGCCTCTGGTGCACTAACTCAGAACAAGTTGCACTAACTCTCCAAGCAGGAAAAATGCATACTACAAAAGCTCTGCCCAGTGGTAGATTTTTTTCTGTTGGTTTTTTTTTTTTGGGGGGGTGGTGGTGTTACGCCCTCATATATATATATATATATATGAGTGTCACTTGTTTTGCTTTGCAACCTGGCCTAACACACTGGATTACACTGAGCCTGGCACAAAGCATGTGCCATAGATTTGTTGACTTAACATAACTGTACTTTCATTACTTTGTTATGGTAGAAACCTGGAGAAGTGGAGCAGACTTTAGTTCTCATCAAATCTATATCTATACTGATATAGATTTCGTTTCAAAAACATGAGATGTGAGCTTCAACTATTGAACTCTCCTCATCTGCAGCAAAGAGGAGCAAAGAAAATCAAAGACACATGGAAACAAATAATGCAGAAGACTACTGGGCCACTCAAACCTTGGATTCTTTGACCTTGAAACCCAGACTACATGGGGCCTGGCTACCACTTTGAAAGAGATTTCAATAGAGGTCCTGGAATAACGTGGAATTAAATTTAAAATTATACAAACACGGGTTCAGGACTCCAGTTTGCAGGGACACCTAGTCCAATTGGCAGATCACCATCCACAAAGGCAATGTTATAAATCCTACTTTGGTGAGTAGTGACTGAGGTCTTAAAAGCTCATGAATGAGTTATAGTCAATTAAGATAGCCCTTCTAGCCATAATTCTTGATTTGATATATAGAATGTGATATATATAATGACTCTATACACCAGTGGCTATCTCATGTTCAAAAGCATTCTCTACTATCCTAATGGACAGGATTAGGGAGGGATTAAGACCTGACTTTAGTAGAGGGTGTGACCCCAGCCACACCTTTTGTTTGCTTTTGGGGCATCATTAAAGACTCCACCTTAGTAGAGGGTGTGAACCAGCCACACCCTTTGTTTACTTGGAGGCATCTTTGACTCTAGTAGGGGGTGGGACTTAAGGAACCATCTGTATTTCTTGGATAGGGTATGTGTACTGCTACCATACAGCTCTAACACACCTTACCTCACCTGGAAGGCCATATGTCTATTTCCTGACTGAGCTTTGATAGAAGCAAGAAGACTTGCTGTGACGTTTGGATATTTTTGGCTTCTACTTCTGGGCCCTGCATTTAGCTCACCTCTGCCTGATCTTTGGATTTTTGATGAACAGCACCCCCCACCACCACCACCACCACGTGAGACATTTCCTCAAAGTCTCATGCATTTCTGTGGGACGTTGCAGAAAGTTGCAGAACCCAGGGATATGAGGGAATATACTCAAGGAAGGAATGGGGAGGGTGGAGAAATGGATCCGAATAGCATCGTGGAAGAGTTGGGTATTTGGGACATCTTACTCTCCAACTCCGTTGGATTAGTCTGGTATTAATTCTTCTAAAATAAATGATCACCCCAATACACATTCATCTAAGATATAATCATTTAACTCTCTCTGTCTGCAGGAAGGAAAAATGATGAACACAGACGGACACATGGGAACAATGAGTTCAATGGACTAATGGCCCACATTAGTCCCCACGACCCATGGCCAGAAGAACTAGATGGTGCCCACCTACTACTACCAATGGGTCTGATAGGGGCTACAATAACAGGGCCTGGACACAGTGGGGCAAAAATGTGACACAAGATTCAGAATCATAATAGACACCATGCTTCTTGGTCAAAGAGATAGGTGGACCCCGAAACAATGGCCCTTAGCCATCTTTCAAGTCTGAAAAGGAATTCACCCTCATAGCTCAATTTTCAGCCAACAATAGATGGGTCTAGAAGAGAGCAATAACCCTAGGGAGATATGCCTAAAAATAATTCGCCTTTTACAATCAAAAGGGCAGCAGTCACCCAAGGACAAAGTTCAGAAAAGTTGTGAAAGAAGGAGAGATGGAAATGGG
>NW_022104341.1:24539311-24555877 GCF_000313985.2 Echinops telfairi | reverse complement strand
AAGCACCCATGATCTGTTGGCCCCTGGATGGACAGTAACCAGATGCCTTCCATAAGCTTCTCAAGAGGGTCCATGGAATCCCGCATTGGTGACCTGCAGCCCTGACCAAGGTAACTCGTCCTTGCCAAATACACACACATCATTTCCCCAAAGGCAGCACATGTGGGAGCAGGCCTGCATGTAAGGCTTCGGCTCAGCCTTAGATTTGGGGGAGCCAAGACTCATGTTGGAGTTAACCTCTTTCTTTTCAAGGGAGCAATATTCCTCGGCATTGAAGGAATGATACGTATTCCTTGCTAACTTTTTTGTTTTCACACTCTCATGCATCTTATTTCATTATCACAATAAACACATGAGAGAATACCACAACCATTCGATAGATGAGGAAACTGAGGCTCACTGAAGATCGATAACTTCACGAGGGTCAGAACCACTAGAGAATGGTCGAGACAAAGGGTCAGTGCACGCTTTGGTACAACACAGCTGCCTTCTATCAAAATATTTTCAAATGCCTTTGATCTCAGTGCCTAGCCCTCTGGAAAGTGCTCTTTCTTGCTTATCAGCTCTCTGCCATAACCCTCCCAGCTGTTCCAAACACGTCCACACCTTTCCCCCCCTCAGATACACCATGCATAGATGATTTTCCCCCAAGACCTGCTGTGGTGAAGGCGTGCAGAGGAATGGAGCAGTAGCTGGAGAAGGAAATGTGGGCCCAGGGATGGGTTTCGAGGGGTGAGAAATATTTGAGCAGATATGGGTGCGGGAGGGAATCATCTCATAGAGCGAGAGAGGCAGGGGGTGCAAGAAGGAGAATAGGTGAGGTGGGAAGTGAAGAGACGGGGCTTGAAGGGTTATGGGCCCTCTCCGCTACTTCTGAAGGGAAGAAGAAGATAGGAGAAACCCAGGTTGCTAAGTACCTTGAGATCTCCCTCATCCCCAACACTGACACAAACGATCTTCTGACTCTGTAAGGGCCACCTCTGGTAAGTCTACTGCTGAGTAAATAAATGCAAATAATTTGGACGCTTCCCTTCACCACCCAAAATGCCTGGAATTCATACTAAATGATCGCTGAGTAGACAAAAAGTTTAAGAATTTTAGTAAGAATGGGAAAGAGTCACAAACACATCACTCCTTAAACTCTTGATGTAGGTAAATTATACCTGAGGTCCCAAAAAAATCCAACTTCTCAGGTAAGGGTTGTGGGATTCTCCCCAGCCTGGTAGGAGTACTTGAACAAAATCAACATGGGGTTGTAGCATATGCAAGGCTCAAGGTGAGTTATCAGAGAGAAGGGAAAATCAAGTCAGATTTGAGACTTCCTGCCTCTCAGCTGTGGGGAGCTGTCTGACGGGGCACTGAGCAATCCCTGACTACTCTCATGATAGACGTCTCTAGGGACACACTGAACCATGTTCAGTGGAAAGCAACTAGCCTGTCTCTTGGGGAACTGGGTATGTGTGATCTTGACCAGCAGTAGCTCAGAGGAGCTGTGAGAGCAATTTTCAGAAATAGGTGAGTCTGTTGTCTTTCTAGTGCATATTCTCCAAGTCCCTAGAACAGCGGTTCTCAACCTGTAGGTCGCCACCCCTTTGGGGGTCGAATGACTCTTTCACAGGGGTCGCCTGATTCACAACAGTAGCAAAATGACAGTTATGAAGTAGCAATGAAAATAATGTTATGAAAAAAAAAAAAGAAAAGAAAAGAATGTTATGGTTGGGGTTCACCACAACACGAGGAGGTGTATGAAAGGGCTGTGGCATTAGAAGGGTGAGAACCACTGCTCTAAAGGCTCTCTTGGGCCTCTAGTTGGTTGTCCCTGCCTTCTTTTCAGAGTCCCTGTGTGGCACAAATGACTAAGTATTTGGCTATGGAAGATTGGTGGTTGGAGTCCGCCCAGAGGCCCATTCCAAGAAAGCCCTGGAAATGTCCCAAAAAACCAAACTCACTGCCACGGGGTCCACGCCGACTCATAGCGACCCTGTAGGACAGAGTAGAACGGCTCCTGCACTTTTCTGAGACAGTCACTTAACTGGAGGAGAAAGCCCCGTCTTTCTCCAGAGGAGCGCCTGGTGTTTCGAACTGCTGACCTTTCCGTTAGCAACCCAATGTGTAACCACGACACCACCAAAACTCCCAAACCAAACTCACTGCCATGGAGTCAATGCTGAGACTCATAGGGGCCCCTTGGTGGGTTTCCAAGACTGTAACTTTTTACAGGAGTGGAAAGGCCAATCTTTCTCCCGAGGAGCTGCTGGTGGGGTTGAACTGCTGACCATGCAGATCACAGCCCAACTCACAACCATGACACCACCAGGGAATCCAGGGGTCCTGAAAAAAACGAGCCATTGATCACTGCAGGGAGTACAATGCTGCTCTGACAGACAGGAATCCATATCGACTGGACAACACTGGTCTGGTTTGCCCTGTTTCCATTACTGCAGTGTTCCGTCAGGACCGATATCACAGGCCAACATCGTAATCAGTGCCTTTCTACGCCCTCTCACCTATTTGGTGCCTCAGATGTGAGAACTGTCCAAGGCACAGAATGGGCTGGGCAGTCTCTAGGACAGTGGTTCTCAACCTCTGGGCAGCAACCCCTTTAGGGGTCGAATGACCCTTTCACAAAGGTCCCCTGATTCCTAACAGTAGCAAAATGACAGTGATGAAGCAGCAACGAAAGTAATGTTATGGTTGGGGGTCCCCACCACATGAGGAACCGTCTGAAAGGGCGGCGGCCTGAGGAAGGTTGAGAAGCACTGCTCTGGGACTTAAGGCCTTCTTTCAATTCTGGATTGTTTGGAGGGGAAGCTCTCTTTCCTGCGTCTGCTGCTGTCCTGTAGGGGGTGGGGGGACAAGCTAGTGCTGTACTACCGGACTTCTACGGTCCCTCTACCCTACCCCCAACCAGTGGGATGATGGGGAATCCAACATCTTCCTGGCCTTTCTCTTCTAGCTATGCTGGAGGAGCCCTGGTGATGGTAGTGGCTGTGCGTTGGGCTGCTAAGGCAAGGTCAGCAGTTCAAAACCACTCGCTGCTCTTTGGAAGAAACGCCTGCAAAGAGTTTCAGTCTCGGAAACCCAGAGGGGCGTTCTGACCCCGTCCTGCAGGGTCACGAGGAGTCCAGTTCGTTGGCAGTGAGGTCTAGATCAGCTATCTACAGGAGGTCACCTACTCTAGCTCTTTCTCCTTCAGGCTGTTAATTTTAGACAGGGCCTCCTTGAAAAGGTCAGCCGTGCTCTGTGGAAGCTGGGGTCTGACTAATCCTGGGACTGAGCATCTGGAAGCGTATTTGGTTCTCAAATCCAAGCTGCATTCTCCTCTCCCTTCTGGGAGGGTACTGCCTTCGGCGGACATTCACAGGGACTGGGGACAGAAGGTCCCATGGAGTCCATCTTTCCTCCACTCTCCCTTATGCTACAACCTGGCCCCTGGGTAGCATGTGCCTTGAGTGTGAGCCTGGCAGTCAGTCGGGCACCACAGGAATGTGTGTTAAAACAAATCGAGTAGTGAGAGGGATCTTTCTCAATTCTTCTCCCCCAGTCTGCTTGCTCCCCCTCCTCCCTAAGGAGATAACACGGAGCTGTCAGGTCCTCCACCCCTTCTCTGACCACCACTTGACCTTGTCTGCTGGCTCCTCTTCCTCTGCTGATCCTGTGTCCGTTTTACCCAACATTGCTTTTGACCCACTCTCCAAGCTCCTGTTAATCATTAGGATCTCGGCAGTTTGAAAAAGATTAGCAAACATGCTAGAAGACATATTGAAAAGCATGCTGCATGCTTTAGTTAAAGATCATGATTTCGACTCAGAAAACCGACACGTGAGCCTGCTCTGTCGGCACTTTTGCTTTTGTGGGCAAGATACCGCACTTCTCTGAGCTTCAGGCCCCTGACTTCTATAACCGGGGTGACAGCATCTTATTGGATGCACAGCCTCTTCACGTATGAGGTTCAAATGATGAAGGGGCTGAGGTGGCTTCCAAAAGATGGTGAAAAATGGAAAACAATGGAATTTTTTCCCTGAACTTTTTGGATCCCCCACCCCTTGTATACATGGAAATGTTTTCTAAAATATAACCTGAGCTAGAAATACCAGTTCCATTGTGTTAGACCATATGAAGGGGATGCAACGTCATTGTCTATAAACCCTTTGACGTCGAGTCCATTTTGACCCGTAGGAAAGAATAGAACTGGCCCTTTGGGTTTGCAAGGCTGTAAATCTCGATGGGAACAGAGGCCTTCTTCTTCCTCCCAGTACCTGTGGGTTCAAACCGCTGCCCTGGCAGTTCACAGCCCAGCGCACCATCCACTAGCCCACGAGGGCTCCTTGCCGCGCTCTACAGGGAATACTAATGGATATGCAGACTTTTCTGTTGTTGTTTGTTTGTTTGTATTTAAAGGCATAAATTTGTCAATACCTATTCAAATCAATGATCATGCTGTCCATATACTTGGGCTACATTCTCAAATACTCTAAAATGTCACCAACAGAATGGGAGCTGAAATGCTTCTTTTGCCCAAATCAATCAGAACTCAATTTTCCTTCTAGAAGTTAGCAAACAGCCCTCAAATAGTCAGGAACCTCTTTCCCACCTGCCTAGCCTGCTTACTGAGGGTAGCGGGAATCTGGTTCGACCCTCCTCCTCAGAAAAGGGTACTCATTCAGGTTTCAGGCCAGACCCTCGGCATGCTGCTGCAGGGAAGCGGGTACATTTCAACCTAGGCCAGCTGAGCTGCAGCAACAGACAAGTAGCAACCCTTAGTTAATTTCACTGTCTGTTGGTGTTTTTGTTTATCCACCATGACACAGAGGTATGTGCTTTCAGTGAGGGAGTGGACAGGGGGGTGGGGTGGGGGGATGTTAGTTATTCAAAGTAGGAAATATTTTAAGTCGCTCAGCTGAGACGTTAACCACTCCTGTCTAATCTTTAACACACTACCCTCCCTTCCCAGAATGTTTGTGAAGGATGACTTTTTAACAGGTTCTAAAATCAACTCTTTCCCAAAAGGTCGGTTAAAAATTACACATCTGGAATTTTGTCCTGGTCTGACTGGACTGCTGACTTGTCTTTCGCTATGTCCTGGGGGTATCATTGGGAGGGAGAGGTAAAGAGGTTTATTCCATTCCATCTAAAACATTCCTCCCGTCCCCCCATGTCCCAACCTTCCCCAATTTGGTGTCAAATATGTGTGCTTGCCGAAGGTTGGCTGATCAACCATCCTAGTTGCTGGGACCGAGGGCTTTCCCAGCACACGGGGACTTTCTGTGTTTCTGGCAACCCAGAATGAGTTCATCACCGTAGGAAGGAAACTCCAGCTCAAATCGCTCACCAAACAGGAGAGGAAACTGAGGCCAAGCAAGATGAAAGGATGCGCCGAGGCACTGCATCACGTGCTAACACTAACCGCATTGCTGTCACCAGGGCCCAGATCTATACATATTAGAAGAGCGATCCTCTGATCCTTGTTTATTGCTGTGAGATACAGGACCCAGCATGAGGAAAAATCCAGGCTTGGTAATTGGCTCTTGGGAAACTGGCTGATTTATTTAAGTGCAGTGTGTGAGCAAAGGCAGCCACTACTCCAAGTACATTCGGCGCTGTGATCTTGGTGAGGCAGTTGTACTAATAAAGAACCCACTGCTGTAAAGTAGCTTAGAGCCCAGAGCAACTCTATAAGACAGAGGAGAACTGCTCTAGAGGTTTCCAAAGCTGTAAAATTATGAACATTGACAACCTCACCTTTGTCCCCAACAGCAGCTGGTGCCTTCGAGCTGCCAACCCTCTCGTTCGCCGACCAATGCTTCACCCACTGGGCCTCTGGGGACCCTTCAAATGCATTCAAGCAACCTAAGGCGAATGGCCACAGATAGTCCACCACTTCCCTTGGCTCCATGTGCATCTGCTAAAGAGGTCTGCAGAGCACTTTACAGCCATTCATTAGCTTGGAGATGCTTTGTCACATCAAACCACATTCCTCAGATAAGGAGTCGGGTCTGCTTCGATATTTGAGGGCCTGCCCTGAAGCAGGGCACAGACTTCCCAGATGCTCAACACCCCAAACACCACGCTGTGACCTCACTGCCTGGCACAGAGTAAGGGCTCTGCATGTCTTTTCCAAGTAAATAAATAGCAGCAAGGGCAGACTTTGATTCTCAAAGTGGGTTTACCTCGAAGATGGTGAAATGTAAATGTCAGGGCCTTTCACTTTCATAGCCCTTCCCAGACGCCCTGTTTGTGCAGTGCTTAAAGCACTGGTCCACTAACCCCAAAGTCAATGGTTCAAGCCCTCCAGTCGCTCCCTGGGAGGAAGATGTGGCAGTCTGTTTGTAAGGGTACAGCCTTGGACAGCCTGTGGGGCAGCTTTACTCGGACGCTTAGTGTCCATGGGTCAGACTTGACTCAAATGCAGTGGGTTTGGTATTCTCCAGTTTCTAGAAGGGAATTAGCAAGGTGTTCACAGACTCACGTGATCGCATTCGATTTGCACAGGTACACGGTGTCATCTTTTTATTAGAGAAAAACTCCAAAATCTCAAACTTACTGCCCTCGAGTAGACGCTGACTCACAGCGACGCTGTGAGCAGGATAGAACTGCTTGCTCCCTGTGAGTTCCCGAGGCCGTCAATCTCGATGGGAGTAGAAAGCCCCATCTGTCCTGCAAATTGCATCATCTCCGGGTCCACAAACCCAGATCTGCTTCTGTTCTTTCCTTGTCTTTCTGGTTAACTTCCTCTGTTTAACAAATGTGGTTTGCATCACAGCCTTGGAGATAGGTACTGGTATTGTTTTCTTCACTTCTCAGATGAGGAAAGTGGATCAGCCCACCAGGCGTCCAGCTAAAGAGGGAAATGTAAGGATTTGCACCCGGGCTTCCTCTATACAACGCCAGGGAGCACCTGAGGTGGCCCAGTCTAGTTTGTGTTTCTTTAGATGCGTGCTTGGTAAATACTATAATTTTACCTGAGGTAACTGCAATAACAACAGCAATGATGACTAGTCTTTTAAAATAACCTGTGATTTGGGAAAACATTTATTATGCAAGCTTTTCCTACCCCTAGCCCCATTTAATAGACTTGTTTAGGTCCTGTGAACGATTGTGGAGTCCGCCCCTGACTCACGATGACCCCACGCATGAAGGAATGAAATGCCGTCTAGTCCTTTGCCACCACCATGATCTGTTGTAAATTAGACTGCTCTGGTCCACACGGTTTGCACGGGCTGATGTTTTGGAAGTTGGTTCCCAGGTCTGTCTTTCTAGTCTGTTTCGTCTGGAAGTTCCCCCTGAAATTGTTCAACCACCATCGATATATCGAAAAGGGTGGTGCCTGCACACTAGAAATCAAGTCCAGGTCTCCCGTAGGGAAGGCAAGAATGTCACCTCTGGAGGAAAAAAAAGAAAAGATTCTCACCTCTGCACCCTCAATGCCTCCGCCTTGTTTCAAGAGACAGATGAGGCTTCTACTTCTTAAAGAGTTACAGGCTCGGAACCCCCCAGGGGCCGTTCCCCCCTGCCTTATAGGGTCCCGAAGAGTTGTTCTTGCTCAGTGCTGCTGTTGCTGTGAGCTATCAAGCGTCTGATGATGCATAATAACGCCATGGGACAAAATGGAACTGTCCCATAGCGCTTTCTGGGGTGTAAGAGTTATGGAAATCGATCACCATTGAGTCACTGGATGGGTTCCGACCACGAACCTTTAGGTCAGTTGTAGTTGTTAGGTGTCATGGAGTTGGCCCTGACCCACTGCAACCCCATGCACCACGGAAACACTGCATGGTCGCATGGTCCTGCGCCAACCTCATAATTGTCCCTGTGCCTGAATCCATGGACGCAGCCACGGGCTCAGTCCATCTCCCGGAGGGCCTTCCTCCTTGTCGATGCCCCTCCACTTTACCCGACAGGATGTCCTTCTCCAGGGACTGGTCTCTCCTGACAGTATGTCCAAAGAATGCAAGATGAAGTTTTGCTATCCTTGCCTCTAAGGAGCACACTGGCCGTACTGCTTCCAAGACAGATCAGGTTGTCCTCTTAGCAGTCCGTGGTACTTTGAAGATTCTTCTCCGTAGCCAAACACTTAAAAATTGCACCGTGAGGGCTCTTCTTGTTTCGTAGTTAGAAGGAGCTTCAGGGAACAAGGAGAAGCGAAATTGATGAGGCTGAAGAAGGAAGAGGAAGAAAGAAAAGCAATTATGTGTTGACAAGATTCTCCCCACATTCCTCCCTGGCCTTTCTTTTTAAGGGATATGCACTGTGGGAAGGCTCCTTTGTCTCCTGGGAAGTTCTGTGCAGGTTTTACTGTTGTTTAGATCTGCTCTGTCCCTCAAGGGCTTTTTTTCTACCTCGGAGTCCCTCTTTCGAGTCTAAAAGCTCTACAAACCAAAGGGGCGAAAGGAATCTTTCCTGTAAACACTCGCAGGGCCACTCCCGGAAAAGGCAGCCAGCCACCGCTGCTTCCTGTCTTTATCCTGACTCTTGAGCAAATAGTGCCATTTTTTCTTCCAGAACAGGACTGGGATGTCACAGGATCAAAGATCCCCTCCTGTTAAGGACTCTGCTCCCTTCCATTCAGATCCTCACTCGGTCGGATTTCTACTCAGCCGCACACCTGCCTGCTACAAAGGTGCTGGCTTCTTGCACCGTGCTTCCCACTTCGTAAATGTTGTCTACTGATCCCTGCTCTTCAAAGAGGTGCTGCCATCAACCAAAGGCAACGCTCCCCTCTGTTTTTCTGCCCCCCTCCTAAGGTTTCTGGCCCGATTTCCCCTACGTTTTGACTGTAGTGCTAGCCCGCCACACAGTTTGCAAGGCTGTCCTGATGGAATTGGGCAGTCCTATCTTTCTTCTCTGGAGAAGCGGAGGCGTTCCAAGGCCTGGCCCTTTAGCTAGCAGCCAAGTGCTTGACCACTACACCACCAGGGTCTTTCTTGCTCTCCTCTGAGGTTAGTCATCAGCTGTTGTGGTGTCCCCCTCCTTCCTGTTCATGCCCCACGCCATTCACTGTTTTCTATTTTGAAGATTTTGTTCTGGGACCCTCTCATCTGGGGGATGTTACCAGTGCTGTGTACTTGTGTGGCTCGGTCCCTGCCTGCAGCGTCAGGATACCTTGCTTACCTTGGCTTTTTTCACATGCTTGTACCGAATTTTAGAGTTGCAATTTCTATATCATTTTCCTTCGAGAAGCTTCCCCAAACTACACACACTCAGCCTTCTTGAAACGGAATCGGCCTGTTCATTTTGCACTCAGCTCCCAGGGTCACGTTTCCTGCTACTTTTCACGGTTATGTCTTCTGATGGTCCCATGGCTCATGTCTATCTGCTTCGCTGGATATTCAAGAGGGTTGTGAGTCGCCAGTGTGTCAATTCTGACTCATGGTGATCCCACGCCATCCCCCGGTGGTGCAAAGGGCTAAGTGCTTGACCACTAACTGAAGGGATCGTGGTTCAAACTCACTCAGAGACTCCCCAGGAGGACAAGCCTGACTGTCCGCCTCGGGCAGGTCACAGCCATGAAAGCCCTGCGGCCCAGTTCTGCTCTGCACACCCGTGGGTCACCCTGACTCTCACCGTCGTCTGTCCCAACTTTCTCCGAGCAGTGACCTTAACACCCTCTCTACAGAGAGTGCTCCTCGCTGATGCCCCGTGAACCTGTCGGGCTCTGTTCATATCATCTTCACATCTCCACACGCTACATCCAACCCAAGCATGTTGAAACTTCATATAGGGTGGTCAGCTCCCTCCTGTCGGACCATCAAAATGCAAGCCCGTGTATCTCACCAGATTTAGATGTCCCAGTGGTATAGTGGATGGCTCGGTGGGTTGTTAACCACAAGATCAGCAGTTCCAAACCACCGGCCACTCCATGGGAGAAAGCCGAGACGTGCTACCCTCTAAATACAGAGTGAGGGTCTCAGAAACCCATTGGGACAGCCCTGCTCAGTCCCATAGGGTTGTTATGGCTTGGAGTCCGCTTGATGACGGGGAGGTTTTGTATCGCTCTGTTTTGTGCTTGAACCAGTCACCCCCACTTCCTTTGACCCTGCTCACTCCATTCGTAGCAGATCTAGTTTGAGCAGATTTAAAGGGGTAAAGCTTTCTAAAATAGGAATAAAATCCACTAATCGATTTTTTACTCTGCTACAAAAGGATTAATAAAAAATAAAACCTAGCTATTGCGATCTGCTAATTTTTTTTAAAATTAGCTAATTCTCTCTTCTAATTTTAAAAAAAGTCATTTTACCATTCACAAAGACATAGTCTCAGGATAATAGGCAGTTGGTAAAAATAGAACTAGGTTAGCTTTAGAAAAATTCACTACATTTTTCTTTCTCTTGTGGCTGGCTGTCTGAGTGGTGAAGCACACAGACTGGCATTTGGGCGTCACACTACGGCACTTCTGTTCGAAACCACCTGTTCCGCACTTAATCACCAACTGCCTTGGGGCTCGTTTGTGACACTGCCGACTCTATTTAACTTCTGGTGCTCATTTGCCAAGTCCTCGGGAGTAGAAGGCCTGCTTCTTAAGGAAGCTGTCTGAGGACTGTGCCTTTAAGTCTCCAGCAAGCCCGCGCACAAGAAAAGGTTTAATAAATATTTGTCAGATGAATGAATCAGCCAAGGTAGGCTTTCTAAGCCTCTGTAACCCATAAATCTCCCCTTAATGGGTATGAGCGCCCCATCCCGAGGCCATTTCTTTCAACAGACTCCTTAGAAAAGAGTTAACCAGGACAAATTGCTCTGCTTTTGAGCGAAACCTAAAAATTAAAAGAAATCATCGTAATAAATCTGATATGAAAAGTAAACAGTTTCTTCCTCAAGGCAGTGGCAAGCTCTGGCAAAGAGAACCAAGGCACAAACACCCCTTTTGTGGCCCGTCCTCCCAGAGTGATCCTACTTATTGTGGGCTTTGTTGGTCGGCATGCCCACGGGGCGTGCTTCTGGCCTGACGTGACTTGAGAGGGGAGGTGGCTTGCCTTCCCCGCTCTGGCCCAGGTGCCTAGCAGGACGTTCCTTTCCCTCCGCCTGGGTGACTGAGAAAGGAGTAGAGAGGAAACGGAAAGCAAAGAACATCCTTCTGGCCAAAGCGTCGGGTTTCGATTTTCAAGCAGAAGCAGAGCCACCCTAAAAAGCGTCCTTTGGATTTAAAAGAATCTTTTCTCAGCACCCAGTGTTGTCTCTCAAAAAAATATATAAATGAGGTTGGGTCCTATCCCTGCTTGAAGTGTCCACTGCCTGTCCATCCAAATCCCATCAGACGGTTATCGATTGAACACTACCTTGTGCTGGGTCCCCTTCTAGACGGTGGAGATCCACCCATGAGCAAACAGCCCTACTCTTGTACTGTATACTCTCGTGGGGGACAGACAAGAAACCGAATAAGTAAATGATGAATTACATGGTGAAACCAGGAATTTGATGGGACTGCCTTATTTTTCCGGATCTTACAACTTGTCTGCCTTTGGTGGGGTCCTGTCGTCCTGCTGTAGGTTCCCTTGAGGGGACGATGTTGGCGCTTTCCGTCTCTGGCAGGTTTCCACCTTACGCAAGCTCCAGCTTCCATGGGTTCGCCTGTACCATATGAGGTGATGGGTGTGATGGAAAAGTCTTGGCGTTTAGATGAAGGGATCAGGGCAGGCTTCACTGAGAGGGCCCCTGCCCTGGAGCAAACCCTGGGAGGAGGTGATGGGGGAGGCAGCTACCTGGGAGAAGAGGAGACACTGTCATCTGATGTGACCTCCCGGAGGTGCCTGGGAGCCTCACCTCCTCTGTACTGGCCCTGCCGCCCTGCTCTCCAGCCACCTGGCCTTCTCTCCCACCTCAGGGTTTGGCCCCCGCTGTTCCTTCACCTCAGCACTTTCCTTCTCCACGGGTCCCTTGACTGACTCCCCAGGCCTCAGGCCTCAATCTAAATGTCAACTTCTGAGATGGACGTCTCCGAGCTGCAAGCCACGGGTCCTTGGATGCCTCCATTATTGTCGTGGCCTGCTCTTCAGAGACTCCCTGAACATGGTTTAGAAGGACTGAACAACCTGAAAAGGCTAAAGAAGGGCTGCAGGGCAGAATTCTGACTGGTTATTTTATCCCTAGTCCTGGGCACAATGGTGGAATATATTTGATGGACCTCACTTTCATAATTAAACTTTATTTTCAAGGCTAGATATAAAATAAGGGTCAAGTTATCGTTTGCTAAAATTTAAGCCTTGCAATGCTGTAAAACAGGAAAAAAGGGAGTCTGAGGCATCCGTTGTGTGATAGGCAGTGAGTCATCCTTCTCTCCACAGACAGAGCATAGTTCTTGGCCCATGTGGGTCTTTTGCAGGACAATGTCCCACCCAGGGAAGGGCAGGTTGAACCTCTGCAACTCCAGAGGAGCCCTGGTGCTCTCAGCAGGAGAAAACCTTCAACACAGGCCTTTTGCTTCTCTTCTCCCTCAACTCTGAGGGTGGCAGCTCCCTCCCGCAAGCCCTGTTGTGCCTCCATCGCCTTAATTAAAAATACCTTTGTTCTAAGGGTTGGTTCATTCAGGTGTCCTTGTATGTCAAATTCTCAGTGTTGGGGGGTAACTAAAACAACCTCAAAATTCCCCCTTGTCGTTCGGACTTTGAGGAGGATCTCTAGGGGTATTTCTTGGCTGATTTTTTTTGCTCATAAAGCATGATTTTATGAAGATAATGTATCCATTTCATCCTTCATTTCAAAATGCATCTTGGGTGACTGATTACAATCGTACAATACAATGGCGGGCTCAGGTGTGGGGAGAGCAAGACCAAAGTGTGAAGCAAGCAAGAAAGGCCCTACACAGATTCCACCCATAAACTTAAGATGTTGACAGGGACTGCCATTTTGTGTCCGAGCAACGAAGGACGTGTCAGGGCTCGTGATGTCGTGTTAAATAGCTACAAGGATCTCGGGGTCTTAACACTTAAAAGAGGTTTTTCCCCTGCATCAAAAGGGACATTGGCGTCACAAACAACGTTGAAAGTAAGTGAGTCTCCAATAACGGTTTCTGAACCAAAGACCCTGAACCAAGGTCAAGTTATTTACGCATCAGTGCTCTAAGAGGACCAAACGATGTACTTTAAATATCAAGCTCTTCAATTATATGTCTCGATTCAAGCATAACCACTCATAATGTTATTTTCTCTAATCAAGTCCCAGAGATCTAAGCTCCCGCAGAGATGGACTGGGTTGAAACTCTGGATTCCTGATCAGATCCAGGTCGACACCTGAGATTTTGGCATCCATTTGTGACAGGGAGGTTCCTAAGCAGCCCAGGTGTCTGTGGGGACGAGGGAGGCTCCAGCCTCCTTTTAAAGTAGGAGGAAAATCCTGGCAACCTGCTTCCCAAACCTAGAGAACACAGCAGCTTGTTGTCCAGCTGCAGCTGCACCAGGAGCCGTCTGGGCCAGAAGGGACCCAGCATGCTGATGATCCTGAAGAGAGCAGGGGACTGAGCAGCACCTTGTTTTCCGCTGTCTGCCTTGAGGGCGCTTGAACAAGTCACCCAGCAAGGTGTCTCTTAGGGGCAGGGGTCAGATGGCCTTCAGAAAACCCAACACACCAAGACCACCAGGGGACACCCTCCGTCCCTGGGAGGCAGCCACGGTTCCTGACAAAAAGAACACGCCTCTCACACATGTCCCACATGCCACAGCTAAAATATAAATTTCGTTTTCCACGATCTTGTTTTGGTTTATTCATCCCCCGCCTTCCCACCCACGGGATTGTTGAGCCTTGACAGTTGAAAACAAAAAGAGCCAGCAGAGGAAAAGTCACGTCAGACGAAGGAGCGGGGCCTTAGGCTGTTTGGGCAGTGTTTCGTTTGGCTCCTTCTCAATCTCGCCCTCCGCCGGAGCTCGGTCACCACCTAGGGCTTCTTCCGTCTGCAGATGGTTTCTTTTTCAGAAAGTAGGTACACTGGGGGAGCGGTCCAAGTGACTTGTGTCGAAGGCATGCGCTGTTCCGAGGGAGAAAATGTTTTCAGCACAACTTGGAAGTTTTTGTACCTGACGACGCATTAAGGATTGAACACAGTCATCTTATTGTTTTAGCTGTTGTTTTTTACCATTAGTCATACAACATGACTGGGGGAAAAAAGATGATCCCCGCCACCCCCAGTGTTTTGTGTGTGTGTGTGTGTGTGTGTGTGTTTTCACCTTTGGTTTGGGATGAATGCCCCTAACATACCCACCATCTGGTGAACAAATATTTTTCCAGACATGAATCCAAATACCACAAAGCCATTGCCAGGGCTCATGTGGGGCTTTCGCTCAGACGGACTTTTTAGTGAATTTGATTATTCTCGAACTAGGAGCATCTCAGCGGGAACATGAAGTTCCCGGCTTGAAAAAAAGAAGGTGCTCTGTGCTTGGTTTTGTTTTTCATATGTTTTTAAGCAGGAAAAGATGGAGAGGATGACCCTGAGAGAGATTTTCCAGGACAAAGTAAAACACGGTTTGGGGTTCTGTTTTGGTTCCCATGCTAAGCAGTATACAAACAGAATCAAAGTGACCACTTCTGTTACAATCCCGCTGAAGCCGGCCCTGCTGGAAGGAGATAAGGTGCGGGTAAGCCCGGCAGGGAATCAAGTTTCCAGCGGGTCAGGTGTAATCAGAGCCCCGTCTTAAAACAAAGGCCTTCACTCCACTTCCGCGGGCCGCAGCCGCGGGAGGAAGGTCCTCTTCCCCACCCCCAGGCACCCGGACGCGAGAGAAAGACCCAGTGTGCCAAGCACAGCAAAACCACAGCCAGGCAGCACGCGGGCTTCCCTTGTGGACACTCGGTTTAGGCGTGGGAAGCGGTCTGTATGTAATATTGGATTTCCCCCTAATAGAATAATGGCAATGAATCTTGAGAAAATAGGATTTGCAAATTATTTTTTAAATTAAGGTTTCTCTCGTAGCTCTCATTAGAGAAAGTTGGTTTGTCTGTGCATTGTGATGGGGCGCCTGGGTCCCTTTATTCCTTGTAAGGATGTCACCCCAAGTTTTACTGCACAGAGAAATGGCTTCGACAGTGAATGCACCACACAGAAAATTAGGCTATTTATTGCGGGCTTTCCTTAAAAGTTAGAGAGAGAGTTATGGAGTGAGAACAGAAGGATGACATGTCCTTGCAGGGAACGGTTAAGAGAACATGGGTGAGCTCTCAGGCATGGTGGATTAAGCACTGAGCCACTTTAACCACAAGATCCACAGTTCGAACCCAGCAACCGATCTGCCGCACAAATATGAGGATTTCTATTCTGGTGAAGATTGTAAAGCCTGGGAAGCCCAGGGGTGCCGTTCTACTCTCTCCCATAGGGCTGCTATGATTCCGAATTACCTCGCTGGCAATGAGTGTGTTATTACCTAGAGTAACTGTCCTCTAGGGAATAAATATCTGATAGCAAGTAGATGTGACTTGGAGTTGACTCAACGGCAGTGAGTTTGGTTTTTGGTTTTATAGCATGTAGATAGGAATATGATTGATTTATGAAAATAAGAATTGCAATTTTTTAAAATCAGCACGCTTCTCATAGCTTTGCTAGTGGAACCAATTCAAATGTCCATTAGAATAATCATGGAACTCAGCAGATTCATAGCTACTTATTAACAAGGCTGGATGTTGGAGGAGCTGCCTTGGGTGGAAAGGGAGAAGTAGTTCCCATTTCAGTGATGGGCAGACGGAGGTCCAGTGGGATTCGGTGATCATGTCAGGGTCACAGGGAGTGAGTGGGGAGCTGGAGAGAGAGACAGCAGAAAGAGCCCAGAAAAAGGTAGATGGCGGCTTGAAAAGGAAATTCAACTTTATCCTGTGCAGAAAAGAGGAAACCTTAAGGAGCCCTTATGGGTTCCACGCTGGCTTGATAACCACACGGGCTGTAGTTCGAAACCACCAGCAGCTTCGAGGGAGAAAGGGGAGGCTTTTTGCCCCTATAAAGAGTTAAAATCTCGGAAACCCACGGGGCAGTTCTACCGTGTCCTACGGGGTCACTATGAGTCGGAACTGACTTGATGGCAGTGAGGTTTATTTGGGCGCTTTCGTTTGTTGGTACCTCGGGCACAGCGCGCAGTTGCTGGCGAACAGGCTGGCCATTTGAATCCAGCAGTCACTCCCTGGTAGGGAGAAAGCCGGCTGCCAGGCAAAGCTCTGCAGCCTCTGAAACCCGGTGCAAGATCACTAGGAGTCCATCGAAATCGACTCCAGGACTGAGCTTGGTTTCCATTTATTTTTTTGTTTCAGCGTGGGAAAAGAACAATTAGTCAAGGCAGATGAACAGGAAGGAATACAGAATGAATTACAATCAGAGGAAACGAGCCAGGAACAAAAGCGAGGGCCTGGAGGGGTGGGGGCTGAGAGGAGCGAGGAGAAATGGCTCAGGAATGCTGGCTTCTTTCCCCTCCCTCGAGTCTTGTCAGTCTTATTGTTTGCTTGCCCTGGCTCATAATTTAGCCTCTTTATACCTCACTGTCGAACTCTACGGCAACTGTCTTTATTCATGACACTCTTGGAGATCGCCGCGTGAATGTTATGAATTCCGGGTAAGAAGGGCTGCATAATGACTTTTAAAAACCTGTGTTCTCCTCC
>NW_022104341.1:24537058-24538444 GCF_000313985.2 Echinops telfairi | reverse complement strand
TGATGGAAGGGTGGCCTTAGAAAAAGCCACAAGACAAGATTCTTTACATGCCTTAAAGGGATCACGGGTGAGGAGGAGAGTCAAGAGGCTTGAAAAATGGAATGAGGCTTTATTTTAATGATTTTCAGTTTTGCGGTCTCGCCTTGATGAGGCCAATAAAATGCATCAACAATGGAAGTGGTGTCAGAAAAGTGGTGGATTGAAAACAATCAGGAATGCCGCTCCTTTAAATTCAGAGACAAGTGCTGGGGGGAGAGGGCTGCAGAGATGGACAGACTGGGTGCGGCTTTGGAGGCTCCTTGGAGAGAAAGAGATACTAGGGGGGATCAGAGCCAAGTACTAGCGCATTTCTAAAAATCGGTCCAAGGAATAAACGGAAGAGTGCTAGCTTTTCCCTCCCTCTGGAATCAGCAGACTTGGAAAAATCTAATAAATACATCAGGATGAAATTACGAAATACCGAGAAATATATGAGTTCATATAGGAAAACCGCCTGATTTTAAGAAAAAAATTACTTGTTGATTAAAGCCCTTATCAATTTTTTAAACTCTTATAAAGATTTTTTTATTGTGGTAAAGATTGTAAAACTCTTCTTAAAATGGTTGAACTATTGAATTGTATGATATATAGATGAAGTATCAATAAAACGTTTATTTTTTTTAAAGAAAGGAAAAACAACTCCTTAACCGTAAGACAATTAAAAAATAAACAAATTATTTTTGGATATTTATATGTTGACCACTGTACCAAATTTTTTTTAATCGTTTTATTAGGGGTTCATACAACTCTTATCACAATCCATACATACATCAATTGTGTAAAGCACATTTGTACATTCATTGCCACTGTACCAAATTTAAGAAGACTGAAAAATGATATTATTTGTCACCATCACCATATTCTGAAAATGGTGTTTGTTGACACATGAGTAAGGATTGATGAGGAAGAATTGAGGGCAAATCAAACAGCTCCCAGTCTTAAGATCAGAACGCTCAGAAGGAATTGACATCAATGTGGACCAGAGACACTCAATGGCTTGATAGCCAGGCAGAGCATTTGGGCATCCGTAGCTGGGAACATTCGTGTGTACTCCATTTATGAACTATACCGTGTATGAAGGAGCAGAAGAGGCTCAAGCTCAGATTCATCTAACCAGAAAAAGCATCACAGAGGAGGGCTACCTGTAGACAATTTTGAAGAAAGGAAATGGGACAGTTGCATGGCAGGTAAACCCAACCCAAACTCACAGTCATGGAGATGATTCTGACGCTTGGCCACGCTATAGGACAGGATAGCACTCTGCCTGTGGGTTTCCGAGACTAACTCTTTTTTTTTTTTTAGATTGTGGAGTTTATTTGGGAAGCTAACAGGCTACAATTCAAGATA
>NW_022104341.1:24532945-24535978 GCF_000313985.2 Echinops telfairi | reverse complement strand
AAAACCTCATCTTTCTGCTGAGGAGCAGCTGGTGTTTTCCACCTGCTGACCTTGCAGATTGCAGCCCAGCACATACCCACTACGCCAA
Source organism: Echinops telfairi (assembly GCF_000313985.2). Taxonomy (NCBI): domain Eukaryota; kingdom Metazoa; phylum Chordata; class Mammalia; order Afrosoricida; family Tenrecidae; genus Echinops; species Echinops telfairi. The sequence goes on along the minus strand of NW_022104341.1, from coordinate 24,535,890 downwards.
TAGGGTATCTCATATAAGGAGGAGACTCTACAAAGATGCCTCTGACCCAAGCCCTGGTCTCTTCACTCTCCTCTTATGCATACAAAAGTTGGATAGCACAAAAAGGAGATAGAAGAAATGATGCATTCTAACTGGGGTTTTGGCAAAGAATATTGAATATTCCATGGACTGCCAAAAGAACAAACAAACCTGTCTTAGGAGAAATACAACCAGAATACTCCTTACAAATGAGGGTGGCGAGACTCCCTTACTTTACATGTTTCATCTGAAAAAACAACCCTTTACAAAAGGCTTAATTCGGGGTCCAGGGTCAACAAAAACAAGGGAAACCCTTTGTGAGATGGACGGACACAATAACCGCCACAGTGGACTCCAACTTAGCAACTGTCAGATGACACAGTGCTGACTGTTTCATTCTGTTGAACGCAAGAAGGCTGTCATGATTTAAAGCCAACTTGGCTGCAACTAACAACTCCTTTCTCCCTTAGCTACAGCAGCCCCTCCATCCACTCCTTCCCCTCTGTCTCTAATAGTGCTCATGTCTTCTCTGGCCTGGCCTCTCTCTGCTTTCAAGATGCACAATTGATATCAACCTACTTCCGGTGAAGGTGACAGCCTGGAGATGGAGCAGCCCCACTGTGCCCCAGGGAGTCTTTGTGCATCGGAATCAACTCGCAGTCACCAGGAACTCAGCTGAGAAGGCTGGTTTGAGATCCACTCAAGCAGAAGCTAACAAGCTTTTCGCAATCCTATTCTAGTCCAACTTCTTGTGATCCGTAGCCTATCTGCACACGAGGCTTTGCCTCTCTTTTCTCCCCAAATGGTCCTTCTCAGTCTTCTATTTCTTTGTGTAGGCTGTTCATGTCCGTATCTCCAAGGAGTTGGGCGGGGCCTGTTCATTTTCCTCGTGCTGGATTTGCTCTGGGAAGCCACACCCTCGTCCATGATTTCTCATGTGTTTGGAAGTCATTTCTTGACCACACACATGCTCATTCTCATTCTTGAACTTTCATTGTGAATTAGGTAAAGGTTTACAGGGCAAATCATCAGGTTTACATTCAACAATTCCTATACATTATGGTTCAACCCATTCATTGCAATCCCTTCAATTTACTATCAGTTGCCCCCCTTCCTCCCCATTTCCTGTTGGCATTTTCCCTTCTTTTCTGGCCCCCTGTCCTTGGGTAAACGTTGCCCTTTAATCTTAAATGGTCGATTCTTCTAACAGTTCAGTTCCAGACCTGAAGAGTGATTAGTGGCCATAGACATGGGGCTCTCTCCAGGCTCTATTTGACCATAAGCTTGATTTCTTTTATGATTTTGAGTTCTGTTCCATATTTTCCTCTACTCTATCCAGGGCCTTCTAATGTGTTCCTTGTCTAATGGTTCCTGGCTTCCCCCCCCCACTGCTTTGTGGAGTGGGTGGGGGAAGCCAGGAACCAACAAATTCTTCTGGTCTCAGAATAGTAGAGACTGATATTTGCAAGGTCTGTTAATCCATTGGACTAATTGTTTCCATGTGTCTTTTGATTTTTTTGATTTTTGTCTTCTTTCCTCTGGAGGGGGAGAAACTAATAGTTGCACCTTAGACGGTGGTGCTAAGGTTATCGTAGTCTCTATCAGTCCAGTAGCTCTGGTCATTTAGAATGAATTTGAGCTTTGCTTTACAATTTTCTCTCATTGTATTCAAGACTTCCTATAGTGTCCCTGGTCAGAATGGTCAGTAGTGGGAGCCAGGTACCGTCTAGTTCCTCTGGTCTTCGACAGGAAGAGGTCATGATTCATGTGAGCTATTAGTCCTATGGACTAATATCTTCTTTGAATTCTTAATTTTCTTCATTCTCTTTTGCTCCAGGCTGGAAGAGACCAATACTTACATTTTAGGTAGATGCTCTAAAAACATTAATTCTAAAGATAGAAGTAGTATCCCTTGTTTAGCAAAAGACCTTACACATGAAAGAAGAAACTTCCAAATAGAAATTACTTTGCATAAGAAACATATCAAGATGTATGGAATGTTATGAGATCTGGAAGAGCCAACAATAAAATTATTTCAAAGAAACATATCAAGAATAGGAAATTGGGAGCCTGCAGGAAAGAGAAAGAGGAACCAAGGGAAGGGAAATTAGATGGTAATGCTTTCGGGGATACCCCACCCCCACCCCCAACAAAGAGCGCCAGTGTGGTCAAGAATGGCCACTGGAGTTTTATACACAAGGATGTCCAGTATTTAATTCTAAGTTATTGGATGTCCTGTGCTATAACTCGACCTAACACCCATTCTTCTTTCCACAATCCACAATTCCCATGAAAGTCTGTCACTTGCAGCCCAGGGAGCAATTGTGCTTCGGTGATAAAATTCCTTGCTTCTTCATGGTTGGGACCCAGGTTCCGTTCCTGGCCAGTGCGCCTGAGGCACAGCCAATGCTCTCTCACTGGAGGCTTGTCGGATGCTACGAGGCTGAGAGGTTTCAACAGCACTTCCAGACTAGGACAAATGGCCTGGGATAGACTAGGAAGAACGATCAATCAAGGAAAATCCCACGGATGATTATGCGCAGCATTTTCTTGTGCACGGTATGGCTGTCATGGGTTGGGACCTGACTAGATGGTAGCAACCAACAACAACCCATAGCCCTAGGCCAGTGGGCATGGCAGCCATGGGTCTGTGCCACTCAGATCTCTCTTCAAGAGAACTTACGGTAAGGAGTGCAGTTCCCGTCAGCCTCCAGCAACTCCAGCTTTGGCACCCCTGTGGCCACCTTCTCACTGTGCTGCTCCAACCAGTGATGGAATACAATGCAGAACTGTGCAAGGGCCATTCCAGGACTCCTCCGATGGGTAATCTTTGCCTTTGACCTCCATACCTGGCAGGTCAGGACTTTTCTCAGAGCTGCACTGTACTCTGAGACTCTTCCTACAACCTTCCTTCCCTTTCTTCTCAG
>NW_022104341.1:24530239-24531602 GCF_000313985.2 Echinops telfairi | reverse complement strand
ATTGAGGAAGTACTTGAGTAGAGGCCTAATGTCTGTCTGCTACCTTAATACTTAACATATAAATACATGTACATAGATCTATTTCCCTATCATTATATATAAATATATTTACATATGTACACACCTGTATTTAGACCTCTATAAATGTTCTTTGCCTCCTAGTTCTTTCCTCTATTTCCTTTTACTTTCCTCTTCCTCCACTATCAAGTTCAGCCTTCTTTGGGGCTTTAGTAATTCCTCTCGGTGGCATTGCCCTTGATCAAAAGTTTTTACTTATTCTCATGTTGCTGTTGAGGCTATATCCAGCAAAAGTACACCAAGTCAACATTTTTCTGTGCGGTTTTCAAGGGCGTGACCTTCCGGAAGCAGATCACCAGGCCTGTCTTCTGAGATTCCTCTGAGTGGCTTCACACCACCGACCCTCTGGCTGGTTCCTGAGCACGTGACTGGTGGGGCCAAGCAGGGACATCTAGCAGATGAAATTCCCTCCAGGGATTGTTAAGGATGTGGAGAAGGATGCTGTTTCCCATTTCGTTTACATCTTAAGGGATAAGGTCATCTCAGCCGCTGGGCGAACTTTCAGGCTCGCTGTACATGAGCATGTGCAAAGCCAGATGTTTACAATCCTCCTTGCAAAGGGATACGTGAAAAGGTGTCAGAGAATGCTTACAGAGCTTTCCATTGTATCTGCAGCACCTACCCCAGGGCTCCGCCCAGAGGTGTCAGTATGAATGAATGAAACCTGCTACTCAAGCTTATGCGTTCCATTCGGATCCAACTGAATTTCAGGAAAAGATACCCAATGAATTTGTGAGGGAGGTCCTCAAATCACAGTTAGTGATCATGAAGAGAACTGGAAGAAGGAGTAGGGTCATGAACTCGGGAGTGAAAAATGTCAGCGTAGTATTCCAAATGAAAGTAGGATAATTTGCTTTATTAACTCAGAGTATGAACGCGGTGTCATCACATTTACATTTTCATTTAATTACATGATTGTGTAAGAGTACCTGTATCTCCCCCTTAAGGTAACCGGTGCCTCATTCACTTCCAAATGTCCGAGAACCCTGAGACTCATTCAGCCTAAAGGAGGAGGGTAGCGAGTGCTGATCCTTATGGTTGGTTGCTATGCTAAGTGCCTTCCATGAAGTATATCAAGCTATGCTTACATAACTAAGTGGGGCCATTTAAGTGATTTTTCCTAGGTGCACCGAAAGTCAGCTACATGGCCTGCACAGATTCTGCGCACGTTTTCAGACACCCTAGTACCCCCAAAAGGTCAGATCGACTCTACCAACTAATGACCAATTATTTGGTGAAATGATCAACAAGATTCTAGAATGGATATATAAAGGGCAGTTGCCAG
>NW_022104341.1:24528022-24529522 GCF_000313985.2 Echinops telfairi | reverse complement strand
GTTCTTGTTGCCAGGCCTGGACCCTGGGAAGGCATGAACAGACACAGTTCTGCCTTCAAGTAGCTGGAAAATAAACTTTTCTTATTCTGGATGGTACACACCAACCCCATCCTCACCGCCAGCCTTGCCCAGAACTGTAGAATGAAGGCTAGTGGGTGGGAAGTATTAAAGGAACGGATTGTACCTTAACACGCAAAGGTCCTTGCCAGCAGTGAAAGTAGCCTTTCCTCATCAGTGTAAAGTGCTCAAGCATAAACTAGCCCACCATCAGGTGACAATGTTTGCAACGGGGTCATGTGTTCGATGGGTCATTTTACAAGGAGTCTATAGGGAGCAGTTACCGGTGAGCCATTTCCAGCTCACAGCAGCTCTCATGAGTCCTGGGAGAAGTGTGCTCCACGGTGACCATTGCCAATGGCGGCTTTTCCAGAAGTAGTTTGTCCCAGGTGCCTCTGCGTGAATGCACACTTCCAACCTCTCAGTCAGTAGCTACGCTGGGGCTTTGGCTGCTACGGGCACAGGGTCCTTCGGTGCTGAATTCTCATATCCTGATTGTTCCTGAATCTTCAGCATTAAACCGAGGAGAGAAGAGGCCCCTGCTTTATTAGAAGGGAAGAAGTGGGTGAGAACATTGGAAGGTCACTGGAGTCGAACATCTCCCCTGCAGGGACATTTCGCACTGGGGTAAGAAACGCCCGAGAGTTTGACTAGGTTAGAGAGAGAAACCACGTCCTCCGAAGAGGCCTGCTCACCTGTCTGTTTTCTGTGCCAAGTGGAGCCGCTGAGCCCTCAAGAATGTCAGCAATTTTTGTCTTCCCACAGAGCTACTCTATAATCATTATACTGTTTTATTTTCACAAGCTATTACTTTAATTAGATTGTCCATGCACTCGGGTTGTTTACCAACCTTTTTCTTTTTATAGCATATCAATAAACATTAGAGGGGAAACTTCCATCTTGGAGGAAGAGGGCAGTTTTTACTAGCGAGGCCAGGGCTGAGAGCAGGGAAGTAGCTACTTCATCTCTACATTGGAACTCGTTCAGTGTTCTGGAACCTTCTGAACAGAGGAGTGGGAGCCTCCTTTCCTGGGCAGAGCCCGTTCTCACACCGGGTCTTAAGTGACATTGTGCGTCCAGTGCAGGTATATTGTAGGTCCCTTCCTCTGACAACACTGTGCAGATACTAAAGCCTACGAGTGGTTAATGATCAGCCTTTATTGAAGTCCGCATGCTTGGCATTTCTAAGCTACCTGCTTTGACTCCCGGCTTCGCCTCTGACAGGTTGCGTCACCTTGAAAAAGGAGTTATTTAACTTCTCAAATTCTCAGCTTATCTGCATGTCCCGTGAATGTGCAGGCACTAGTTGGGTAGGATTATATTGAGGATTGAATGAGTTAATCTTCGGGCGGACTCTCAGGCCAAACCCAAGAGAGAGCAGCCATGCAGTCACTGTCTCCTCCTTCTCTGGCCTGCTTTCTCTCCCCCTCTCGCCTCTTCTAC
>NW_022104341.1:24511381-24526779 GCF_000313985.2 Echinops telfairi | reverse complement strand
ACCTTTGCCTGTGGGTCACTCAGCCCCTTCTCTCCTGTCTCCTCGGGCTTGCCTAGTTTGGGAGAAGATACGCAGCAGATGTGCACAACTCCCCGGGTTCTGTCCACTGTCCCAGGGTTTGTATCCCAGAAATGCAGACGATACAAGAGGGATGAGAGATTTAACCTGCCCAAGGGCTCAGATAGCCTTGATCTTGCTGTCTGAAGCCATGTTTTGAACTTTTCTTCCATCAAAGTCCTGGGCTCCAGGGAAGTCCTGAGCTGAGCTCCCATTTCTGCCTCTCATTTGCTTCTGGGCCACCTGGTCAAAGAAGAGAAACCAGGAATTGCCACGGCAGCTTTGTGCTCACAGTGATCCTCCAAAGTGGGGTCGTGGGGCTCTTGAGAGCACCCCTAAGAGCCTGTCCTTTCTACCTCATAGGGCTGCTAACCCACTTTCAGGGAAGTTTGATTTTTAAGTATTCTTCTTTGTACATTGAATAGATTAATAGAGAAAGAATAATCTCCTTCTAGACCTTTCCTTCCCAAAGGGATGGCGGTTTCAACCCACCCAAGGGTGACTGGGAAGAGAGAACTAGTGATCTGTTTCCAAAAGGTCACCCCTCTGAGAGCCCCTTGGCTCATGTGGATGCCCCTTCAGTTGGAATTGACTAGAAGGCAACCAACCCATCGACTGGCGAACTGGGATTAGAACAGAGAATGACTTGGTCTGTTTCAATCGCAATATTTGCACTTGATGTCTGATTGTTTCAATCGTTATTGCTCCAATGAAATATGATAGCCGGATGACTTTTAGGGGGCATGATTTAAACAGCCAAATCCCAAACGGGCCACTAAGGTGTTCAAACGAAATCTTTTAGCTCCATCTCGTGACCGTTTGGGGTGCATTTTAAACAACCAAAACTAAAGTGCTCACTGAAGTTTCAAAAGGCATCTTCTGGCACCATCTTGTGGCGCATCACGAACCCGGACAGCGAGCGGCCGCAGCACGGACCCGGACAGCGAGCGGCCGCAGCACGGACCCGGACAGCGAGCGGCCGCAGCACGGATCACAGTGCCTTTGTGCCGTTTGTTCCTCCGGCTGCCACTCTACTATTAACGAATCCCCAACGAAGTCTCTCTGTCACCATACGTTCATTAACTGTACAGGTGTAAATTTAAAGCGCAGCGCAGAATTCGTCCCAGAGGGCCCTTTCAGTCTCAAAAGTGGAAATCAAGGCAGTCCTTCTGATCTTAAAAAGTCGTTAGTAGCCACCAATGTGGAGCGGCCAAAACTCTTGCTCAGGCTATCAGCACAGATGGTGCTGAGGAGCCCTGGGGGTGCTATCGGAGAAACATTGATGGCTAATCCCAAGGTTAGCAGTTCAAACCCAGCCACCACTCTGCAAAGACTTACGAAAGCCTTGGAAACCCTAGAAAGGGCGCCGGTTAAAATGAGCCCCAGAACCGTGGGAGTGGATTTTGTTTTGAGGGCACTTCTGTTGTACCACTTTGAAGAGGGCATAGGAATGCCCATTCATCTGCCTGGCACACTGTTGCACAGGTGGCGAGCTTGATAGTTAACATGTATTGCATGCTTTCCCATCCCCTCAGGGACATAGCAGAGGGGGTGGTTGCTGCGTCCTGTGAATTCCAGTTCCCAACGACCCCACGGGACAGTCGAAGTGCTCCCTCCATGGAGTTTTCTTGGCTGTGCTCTTCGCAGAAGCACATCCCCAGGGCTCTGCCTGCAGCGCTGCCAGGCGGGCGGGTTCCACCTGCCAACCTTTCTGTTCTGGCTGATCCTGACAACAGGGAGCTCTGGTGTACCCTCGGTTCTCAGAGAACACAGAAAATGGGAGGGCCGAATGCCTGGGAACAAGGACTCTTAAGTAGCCCAGTAGGGACTGGAAGCCAGGTCAGGTCGGTTCCTGGAGCTCCGCTCCCCCCGTCCCCGCCCCCTTCACACTACTTCTCTCACTGCGGAGACCCTGGCCGTGAACCCAGGGGTGCTCATCATTCTGCTCAACGGCCACAGTTCCTGGCCCATCAGTGTCACCTAGGTGCCCTTCAATGGGGATGTCGGTGTTTGTCATGAAGAAAAGTGTCCCCAAACGTCCATGTTCGAAATGAACTTTGTGTTGTTCTGGTGAGCTGCGGTCAAGGCGGACACCCATTCATCATTCTGTCTAGCAACACGCAACACGGTCGGACAGGTGGTGGCTGCACCTGAAGTGCATTGACCGGGAACTGAACCTGGGCCTCCTGCTGCCAAAACAAGGCCGCTGCCACTGAACGACCACTTTAACATGTGAGGTGCAATACATGATGTGTCAAGAAAGCCTCGTTTTGCTCCCCGAAATAAAAACAAAAGTAATTCTTCCAAATGTTTTACACTTGCTCAAAACCTTAAAATTGTAAAGTGAACCACCTCGACCAGCAGTTCTCAACCTGTGGTCAAGACCCCTTTGGGGACTGAATGACCCTTTCACAGGGGTTGCCCGATTCATAACAGTAGCAAAATGACAGTGATGAAGTAGCAAGGAAAATAATTGTATAGTTGGGGGTCACCACCACATAAGGAACTGTATTGAAGGGTCACGGCATTAGGAAGGCTGGGAACCACTGACCTAGAAGTTGCCACACTGTGTGCTGTGAAGAGAGATTGCTCAAGATCTCACCCTCAGCAGGACCGACTTTTTGTGTGGTGGCTAGGTGCCAACTCTAGCCACCCTATGGACAGCACAACAAACAATGCCCGGCCCCATGCCACCCTCACGATGGGTCTGCGGCTGGCGCCACTGCTGCATTGGCGCGTGGGGCCTGGGGCCTGTTCAGCAGCATCCCAAGCTCTACCAAGGACGCCAGTAGACCCCTCCCCTCATGACCTTCGAAAATGTCCCAGCCTGTGCTCCTGAGGGACGGGCGAGGCACACACGACCCAACTAGGGAGACATGAAATCATTGAGGGACGACAGAAAAAATAAGAGCAGCATTGTGGCCAGGGTAATTTTAATTTCCCCCGGTCCTAAAATAAGGGGGAAACCCCAACCTCAGCCAACTCATAGGGACCCATGGAACAGGGAAGAGCTGCTCACTAAGGTTCCTGAGGCTGTAAATCTTTTTTTGTATTTTTAAAAAATTCATTTTATGGGGGGCTCTTCTAACAGGCCCTACTTCAGTTGTGTCCAGCACATTTGTACATCTGTTGCCATCATCCTTTTCAAAACATTTTTTTTTAACTTGAGTCCTTGGTATCAGCTCATCCCCCCCCCCTTCCACTCCCTCCCTCATGAACCCTTGATAATTTATAAATGTTTATTATTTTCATATCTTACACTGACCACTGTCTTCCTTCATCATGTTTCGGTGGGGAGGGGGCGCTATATGTCAATCATTGTGATTGTTTCCCCCCAACATCACACCGCTTCCCCCTACCCTCATGATATGGCTACTCCTATTATTGCTCCTGAGGGTTTTATCTGTCCTGGATTCCCTGTGTTTCCAGCTCTTATCTGTACCAGTGAACATGCTCTGGTCTCGCCAGATCTGTAAGGCAGAATTGGAATCATGATAGTTGGGGCGTGGGGGCGGGGCTGTGGGGGAGCATTAAAGAATTAGAGGAAAGTTGTATGTTTCCTCGGTGTTTTCTGCCAGGACAGCGATAATAGCAACCCGGAAAGCCCCTATTACCTCAAATACGAGGGATATTCCCCAAAACCGAAACTTCTTTTTTTCAAAGCTATGTATTTAAAATTTTCAACAAAACAACCTGATCACCATCTACTTTCATGAAAAGCGCAGTCAAGAGCGCTCCACGGAGTGCAGCTGTACTCCGTGAGGTCACTGTGGGCTGGCTTGACGGCAATGGGTTTGTTTTTTGTTTAACCATTTCTGAAAAATCTGAAAGAGTTACCTCATGGTTTCCTCAGTTTCTTAGTGCTGATAGATAGTGGGACATAGATCGATAACCGAACGAACACAAATGGGTGGCTTTGCCAAACGGCAGTTTGTTTTCTCACAGTTTCGGAGACTGGAGACTGACATTAAGGAGCTAGCTCTAGGGGAAAGCCTTCTCCCGGTCATCTGTGCGTGAAGGCCTTGGTCTCTTTTTAGCCTCGGTTCTTTGGTGAGCTTCAAAGAACATGTGGTGCATATCTTCCCCTCTTTCCGTGTGCCCCTGGTGGAACTGTGGGTTAGGTGTTGAGCTGCAAACTGCAAGGTTGACAGTTCAAGTCCATCAGTGTCTGTCTCCTCAGGAGAGTGAAAACCTTTATGCTACCATAAAGTATAAACATGTATACTCTCATAAAGATTTGCACTCTTGTAAACCCTCTGTAGCAGTGGTTCTCAACCTTCCTAATGCCGCGACGCTTTAATACAGTTCCTCATGTTGTGGTGACCCCCAATCATAAAATTATTTTTGTTGCTACTTCATAACTGTCATTTTGCTACTGTTTTGAATCAGATGCCCCTGTGAAAGGGTTGCTCGACCCCCAAAGGGGTCGTGACCCACGGGTTGAGAATTGCTGCTCGGTAGGGTCTTTTTTGGGGGTGTAAAACAACTCTATGTCAGAGGATTTGGTTGGATTTTCGGCTTCACTGTGCCTTATCTGTTCTTTCTATAAAATATGATTGGTTTAAGACACATCTTACAGTGATGTGACCTTCAAAGTACTCTCCATGACACTTAATACATTTATCATATCTGTGATTCCATTTTTTGGAAACATTTTTCAAACTCATGTTTGGATAGCTGACAATACCTCCCTCCGTTTTTTTCTTCACCTTGTCTACATCATCAAATCACTGTCCTTTCATGTCCCTCTTCATGCGCAGAAACAAAAAGAAGTCACAAGGAGTGAGGTCAGTGAGTAAGGTGCGTGGGGCAAGAGAGGCATGCTGTTTCTAGCCCAAAACTGGTGCACTGAGATGGCTGTGTGAGTAGGTGCATTGTCGTGGTGGCTGGAAAAACCAGTCCCCCTCTGCCACAAATCAGGTCTTTGTCGCACACTGTTACGCAATATTTTCAGAACCTCTAAATAGGAAGCTTCATTAACAGTCTGACCAGGAAGTTGTTGACGGACATCAGGAACGAGGCTTGTCATCAATCGACATTTCACCTTGTTTTGAAATGAGAAAACCACGCCTACACTTGAGTCTTTCCCACAGCACTGTCCTTGTAAGCTGTGTTCAACATCACAACAGTTTCTGCAGCATTTTCCTGAGCAGGAAACAAAATTTCACAGCAGCATCACTGAAAACAAGGTTCAGGCGAAATTGCTTTCACACAAAAAATTCACTGTGACCAGAGAGAACCTTCCCAGGTGATGCCGCCATGTGCACTAACTCAGAGCAAGTTGCTGGATGCTCGCTGGTGGAAAAACTGTGGACTATGAAAGCTCTGCCCAGAGCAAATCTGTGTTTTTTTGGGTACCCTCGTGTATTCTTCGCTGCCAACATCTGGCTCCCACCCCAACCATTAGTATCTCCTAAGACAATTTCAAAAAGAATTCAAACCAGTTGGGGGAGAGGTTAAAGATATTCTAAGGCTGGGTACAGAGGTTGTACTGTATATACTCATGTATAAGCTGAGCTTTTCAGCACATTAAAAAAATCATTTTAATGGTGCAACTCATCACAATCCATCCATCCATCCATTGTGTCAAGCACATTTATACATCCGCTACCATTTTCAAAACATTTACTTTCTACTTGAGCCCTTGGTAGCAGCTCCTCATTTTCCCCCCTCCCTCCCCACTCCTCTCTGCTTCATGAACCCTTGATAATTTATAAATTATTATTATTTTGTCATATCTGACACTGTCCAACAACACATTTTTAATGCAGTTTTTGTTGTAAAATTAGGTGCCTCGGCTGATAGTCAGGTCGGCTTATACTCGAGTATGTATGGTAAACGTGTGGCTCTGTTTGATTAAGTCCAGAGTGTACTATTGCTTAATTCTCTTACAATTCTGATCGGATTGAAGTTGCCTTGTAAGAGGAAACTGTGTGTGAGGAGCAGATGGGGTGGGGTGGATGGAGGCAGGAGTTAGTCATTTCCAGCTTTGTCCGAACCAGAAAGTGTATTGCCATCAACAAAATGGAGCTAGGAAGATTGCATGTCTGATATATTCTAAACATGTCAGAGTTGCCTATTTTCCACCAAACCTTTTGCTTATAGATAGATGACACTTCCTCTTATACATCTGAAATGTAACAGATGGTTCAAACTGATCTGGACTTATAAAAAAATGAGAAAATCCCTTCTCTAATTCACACTGGGCTTTGAAGATAAAGGTCAGAGCCATTTCTATGTAGATAGCTAAGAGGATGATCAATGAGGGGTGTGCCTTTCTCTGTGTACCCTCTGTAAGAAGTCATTTATTTTAAAAGATGGTTAGTCCAAGTGTTCCTTTTTATAAACTAAAGGCTGAAGAGAGAAGTTGTAACAGCGATGGGCGAGAACAAAAAGAATTGCAGCTGGGAAAGGCTTAGGTGTATATTGGGACAGTCCTGCTGTCGGAGAGTCCTGCTGTCTTCTTTAATAAACCACTGAATTGGTGTGAGGAGTATTATTGCTAGTATCAGATACATCTTGACTGAAATCATAATCTACTGGAAAGAGGTTTAGTTGTGTCTTATAGACTATGTAAAGGCATTTGACTATGTAGGTTATAGCAAACTAGGGATCGCATGGAAGGCTTATTAACAGTTTACAATATGGAAATGAAACAGCCTTGCTTGCTGAAAGCGAGGAGGACTTGAAGCACTTGCTGACGAAGATCAAGGAGTCTAATCTTCAGTATGGATTAAAGAAGACCAGAATCCCTACAACTGGATCAATAAACAATATGATAAATGGAGAAAAGATTGAAGTTGTCAACAATTCCTTCTTGCTTGGATCCACAACTAATGCTCATGAAAGCAGCAGTCAAGAGATCAAAAGACATATTGCATTAGGAAAATATGCTTCACAAGACCTCTTTAGAGTATTGAGGAACAAGGATGTTACTTTGAGGACTAATGTGTGCCTGACCTAAGCCACGGTATTCTCTGTTGCAGCATATGCTTGTGAAAGTTTAACATTGAATAAGGAAGACAGTGATGGAGAAGAATATTCAAAGTACCATGGACTACTAACAGGATCAACCGATCTATCCTGAGAGAAGTAAGGCCAGAGTGCTCCTTAGAGGCAAGGATGGCAAGTCTTGCATACTTTGGACATACCGTCAGGAGAGACCAGTCTGTGGAGAAGGACATCATATTTAGTAACATGGAAGAGTGGCAAAAAGGAGGAAGGCCCTCGTTGAGATGGATTGACACAGTGGCTGCCTCAATTGGTTCAGCCATAGGAACAATTTTGAGAATGACACAGGACCATGCAGTGTTTCATTCTGTTGTGCAGAGGGCGGCTATGGGTCAGAGCGGACTCAATGGCCCCTAACAATAATGTGGGTCACATTGAGACGAGTAGGAGTTCCAGCAGACTTCATTGAGCTCATGTGTAATGTGTACATAGAAGAAGAAGAATAAGGGAATATTTCCTGGTTTAAAATCAGGAAAGGTGTGCATCAAGGTTGTATGCTTCCATCACACTCACTCAATCTGGATGCTGAGCAAATACTGTGAGAAGTTGGATTATATAAAGTAGAGCTCGGCCTCAGAATTGGAGGAAGGCAAAGTGAGGAGGATTTGCAGCACTTGCTCATGAAGATCAGGGATTGCTGCCTTCAGAATGGATTGCAACTCAACGTAAAAAAGCCAAAATCTTCACAATTGAATCAATAGACAACATTATGATCAAGGGGGGAAAAGATTGAAGTTGTCAAGGATTTCATTTTGCTTCCATCCACAACTACTGCTCATGGAAGCATCAGTCAAGAAATCAAATTACATATAGTATTAGACAAATTTGCTGCCTAAAATCTCTTTAAAGTTCTGAAAAGCCACGATATCACTTTGAAGACTAACATAAGCCTGACCCAAGCCATGGTACATACAGTTGCCTTATATGTATGAGAAAGTTGGACAATGAATAAGGAAGATCAAAGAAGAATTGATGCAGTTGAATTTACTGTTGGTGAAGAATAACGAAAATATCATAGATTACCAGAAGAACAAACAAATCTGTTTGGGAAGAAGAACAACCAGAACGCTCCTTTGAGGTGAAGATGGCAAGATTTTATCCATGCTCTTTGGACATGTTATCGGTCCCAGTATTGCTTTAATTTGCATCTCCAGGAGAGAGGGAACCGATTACAAGGACCTACATATAACCTCCTTCCTGGGGGACAGACAACAGAAAAATGGGTGAAGGGAGATGTCGGACAGTGTAAGATATGACAAAATAATAATTTCTAAATTATCAAGGGTTCATGAGGGAGGAGGAAGCAGGAGGGAGGGGAAAAATGAGGAGCTGATGCCAGGGGCTTAGGTGGAGATCAAATGTTTTGAGAATGATGAGGGCAATGCATGTACAAATGTGCTTTACACAATTGATGTATGTATGGATTGTGGTCAGAGGTATATGTGCCCCTAATAAAATGATTAAAAAATATTTGCATCTCCTGGGAAACTAATGATAGTGAGTTTTTTTCCAATGCATTTGTTAGCCATTTGAATGTCTGTTTTTGTCTTTTGCCCACTTTCCAATGTATTGTTTGGTTGTTGTTTTCCATTGAGGTGTTGCAGAATTCTCTAGATTTTAGTTTATTCCCTTGTCCATTGTGTCATGACTAAAGAATTTTCCCTGGTCCATCGGCTCTCTTTTTACTCATTGATGGAGTCTTTTGAGATCCCTAAATGTCTTATGTTCAGTAGCTCTCAGTCACCGATTTTGTCTGCTCCTGTGTGTGCTTCCTTTACGTGCTTGGTTGTGTGGGTGTGCCTTACCAGAGTGCCTTACGTTTGTGTTGATGTCTCTGATCTAGCTCTGATCTTATATTTAGGTCTCTGATCTATCTTCAGTTAATTTTTATGCATGGTGCAATGTATGGGCCCTGTTTCATATGTTGCAAAGGGAAATCCAACTTTTCCAGCACCATTTGGTGTAGATACATGAAGCTTCCTCTTAAGTAGATCTGAAATGGAGCAGATGGTTCAAACAGATCAGAATTTATAAAAAATATTAGAGAAGCCCTTTTCTAACTCACACTGGACTTTGAAGAGAAAGGTCAGAGTCTTGAGAGGCCCAGTTTGTGTACATAGCTGAGGCTAATCAAGGAGGTCCTTTGTCAAAAACCAGTTGTCTACAGGTGGATACTTGTGTTTCTGGGTTTCACAGCCTGTTCCACCACTGGTCTGTGCATCCATCATTGGACCAGCGCCAGGCTGTTTTGACTACTGTGGCTCTGAGGTAGGTTTTGGAGGGGCAGAGCGTAAGGCGTCTTACTTTATTCCTCTTGCTTCAGAGTGTCATGCCATTATATTTCTAGGTTGCTTTGAGTAGTATTCGCATTTTCACAAAACTAAATCTTCCTACTTAGGAACATGGGATGTTCTGCCATTTGCGCAGACCTCTTTGGCGTCTTGCAGTCGTGAGTTGCAGTTTTCTTAGTACGGGTAGCTTATGTCTTTGGCTCGGTCTAGTCCTCAGTGTTCCGTTTGTGTGTGTGGCTGTTGTGAACGGTGTTGTTTCCTTGATGCCTTTTTCAGAGCTCTCTTCCATTAGGTTGCAGGAATCTTAATTGATTTTTGTTTTGTTTTGTTAATCTTGTATCCTGTTACATTACCAAACCCCTCAATTGTTTCCAACAATCTTTTGGTGGAGTCTTTGCAGTTCTCTACCTATTAAAGCAGATCATCTGCAAATCGGGAGAATTTCACTTATTCTTTGACCAATTGTATTTTCTTGATTTCCTTTTGTTTTCTAGTGGCTCAGGCTAAGACTGCAAGCATGATGTCGAATAAGAGTGGTGATGGGAGGTGTCCACGTCTAGTTTCTGTTTTCTGGGGAAATGTTTTTAGTTTTTCTCCATTGAGCATGATATTAATCATTGGTTTTTCATATATGGACTTTATTGTGTAGAGGACTATCTCTTCGATTCCTTTTTTGTTGTGTTTTTATCAGAATTGGATGTTGAATGCTTTCAAATGCCTTTTCTGCTTCTTATTCTTTGCCTTTTTCATGCTGTGGATTACATTGACTATTTTTCTAATTTTGAACCACCTTTGCATTCCTGGTATGAATGTCATTTGATCATGACTTATTATTATTGTTATTATTATATGTTATTGGATTCTAGACCAGAATTTGTTGAGAATTTTGGTGTCAAGTTCATGGGGGGTATTGGTCTGTGCTTTTCTGCCCTTGTGGGGTCTTTGCCTAGTTTTGGTATCAGGAATGGGTTTGGGTGTTTTCCATCCCTTTTTATGTTCTAGAATATTCTGTGTAGAACTGGTGACAGTTCTTCTCTGAATACTTGGTAGAATTCCCCTGTGAAGCCAACTGGTCCTGGCTTTTCCTTTGTTGGGAGTTTCTGGATGACATTCTCTATTTCTTTGTTTTTGTTATAGATCTGTTTGAGTTTTCTCCATTAGTCTGCATTTATTTGGGTAGGTCATGCATTTCTAGATATATGTCTGTTTCTTCTACGTAATCAAGCTTGCTGGAGCACAGTCTCATGTAGTAGCCTAGCACTATTCTTTTTGTTTCATTTGAATATGTTGTGATGTCACCCTTTTGATCTCTAATTCTAGATAGTTACATCTTTGCTTTCTTTATCTTTGTCAAGTTTACTAGCAGTTTGTCAATTTTGCTAATCCTTTCAAAAAATCATCTTCTTGTTGATCTTTTATATTGCTTTACTGTTTTCCAATTCATTTATTTCTGCTCTAATTCTGTTTTGTTCCCCCCCCCCAAACTATTCTATTGGGAGTTAATACAGCTATCATATCATTCCATAGTTCAACCACACCAAGCAGTATTGTACAATTGCTACCACAGTCTCAATCTAATTCTTACGATGTCTTTTCTCTTGTTAGTTGAGAGTTTCTTTTGCCAGTGTTCTAGTTGTTGGAGATGTTATGCTATTGATTTGGGGTTTATTTTTTTTATGTGTGTGTTGATTGCTATAAATTGCCTTCTGATTACTGGTTTTGCTGTGTCACAAATGTTAATTCCATCCCTTATTTGATCCATTACCCAGTCATTGTTAAGTGGTATGTTATACTGTCTTCATGTTTGACCTCATGTTCTTGTTCTCTCTGTTGTTGATTTCTAGTTTTAGAGCATTGGAGTCTGAGAAAATGCATAGTAGTATCTCAGTATTTAAAAAATTTATTAATGCTGTTTTGTGGTCTAACATGTGGTCTAGTCTAGAGTATCTACCATGTGTGCCGGAGAAGAATGTATACTGTGTCGTTATCAGGTGGAGTACTCTGAGATGTCTAGGGGTTCAAGTAGGTTGATGGTATTGCTTATCTCTTCTGTTTCTTTATTGAATTTCTTCCCTGATGATTTCTCTTTCCTTGACAGCGGTGTACTGATCGACTACTATTTTTGCTGAGCTCTCTTCAGTTATGTGACCATTTGATTGATTGATTTTGAGGGTCTTTCATTGGGAGTGCATAATGTGTTTTATAGTTATGTCTTCTTGTTCTACCACTACTTTACTTGTCTATTCTGGTCTCTCATTATGCTATCTGCCTTAAAGTCTATTTTTATCAGAGATTAATATTGCCAGTCCTGCTTTGTTATGGTAATCATTGGGTTGGTAAATTTTTCTTCACCTTTTGATTTTTAGTCCATTTTTATCTATGAGAAGAAAGTGTATCTTGTGTCTGTAGCATATAGATGGGTCTTTGTCTCTTGTCCCATTGGCTACTCTCTAACTCTTAATTGGTGCATTTACTCCACTGACATTATTGATATGTGCATATTTGTTACTGTAATTGTATGTGTTTTGTGAGTTTATTGGTGTCTTGAGAGCAATCAACCATTTGAGATTAAAAGAGCAGTATTTATTGGCAATATTCAGAAGGGTCAAAAAAGAAGGAGGAATGGAAACAGGAAAGAGAATTGTGTACGTGGAGTGAACGAGTGAACATGCAGGGCACGTGGTCGGGTGCGGTGACCTCAGGCTCCGCCCACCACCACTGCTGACGTGGGTGCTGATAGCGGGGTGGAGGTCTTGGGCCTCAGGGATCCCCCAGAGAGAAACTTCCAGCTGATGCAGCAATGAGCCTACCTCTTCTTCAACCTCCTTGCCCTCCTGGGGCTCACTTCTATGGCGGCCAAAAAAAAAAAGGTGAAGAAGGGCGCTCTAGGCAGCAAATGAGCTGAGTGGACCTGGGGCCCTTGCCCCCTCAGCAGCAAGGACTGTGGCGTGGGTTTCCAGGAGGGCACGTGAAGGACCCCGACCGGGGCATCCAGTGCAGAGTAACCTGTAACTGGAAGAAGGATTTGGAGCCAACTGCAAGAACAAGTTTGAGAGCTGGGTGTGTGTGGTTGGGGGCACAGGTACCAAAGCCTGCCAGAGCACTCTGAAGAAGGCACAGTATAATGCCCGGTGCCGGCATACCATCTTCATGATGAAGCCTTGCACCTCCAAGGCCAAAGCCAAGAAAGGGAAAGGGAAGGACTGGAAGCCAGGCCTGGATGTCAGCATCCCCTGGCCTCACCCACCAGTTGTATCTGTCATTCATTAGCTTTATCAATCACACCTACCTCTTACCTCCCCGTTACCCCCCCAGGCACCCCCTTCCTCAATGTGGAGAGGGACTAGAGTTCCTGGGAAGCTCCAGGCTCCTCCCAAAGGTATTGCATTCACACATACTCCCCGCCCTCCTTTGGACGATGGTGCCATTACTAAGAAACAAACCATTTCCCCCCAATAAAAGCTTTTCCTTTTTAATATTAAAAAAAAAAGTTGAATAAATAATGTTACGTTGTGGGAATTGTAACCAATGGCATGAAATAAAACATGGTTAAATTGCTGAATGGAAAACTGTTAACCCTCACTGAATTCACAATACAAAGCTAAAATAAATTTCTTTAAAAGCTAGGGCCATCTAATTTCCAGCTGAGGCTCCCACAGTGTCATACACTATTTCTCTGAATCCAACGAGATCTCTATGGTCCCCCAGTCGATGCTTGTCTACACTGACCCGGCACCTTGCTGACTCAGGTCACCGCGCAGTTTGCTCAATTCTTTCAGAGCATGTGAGTCCTCACCCTCGGAGTCAAGGACAGAGTGACCCTCTTCTGCACACCAAGTGTTGCGTCATTTCGGGGACAACACTGTAGATGACTTGGATAACAACTTGCTAGAGGATCAGCCAAGTCCCAGGACCTGGACTCTTGATCCTATTGCTTTCCTAGGGTCCACAGTGAGAAATACATTTACTCAACTTTGTAAACACAATTCTCTCAACTTTGTACACACACTTACATACATTGAGGTCCATCAATTTGCAACAACAATTTCACAAACCACCCTTGATACCTGTATGAGCGATATTAATGTATTCTTTTTCTGTTGAAAAAGATCTAAATTTTGTGTTGTTTTTTCTATTTCAACCTCAAAGATAAATCAAAACTCAATGGATACATGGTGGAATAGTATGGATACATACTTTGTGGAATATTCATACAATGGATACAGGCATATGAGTGAACTACTGACAATTGAAAATTGCATGAATGATTGAGTCTCAGAACACAATGTGAAAGAGCGAAGTCAGATACAAAGTAGAACACACTGTGTGGTTCCATTGGCAGGAGGACCAAGGTCTGCAGAGGGAATCTAGCTGTCGGACAGCAGGATGGCCAGTCACCGTGGGACAGAGGGTTGGGAGGGGAGCACCAAGGGGAGCCAAGGAAAGATTTCCTCATCACAGTGTGGTTACATGGATGTGTCCAATTTGTAAACATTCAGAGCAGTTTCCAAACCACAACAACTTTATGAAAGCGTATGATTACCATTTTCCATTTCACAGGTGGGGAATCTGAAGTTCAGAAAGGCTGGTGATTAGTCAAGGCCTCGCATTCTTAAGTGGGGGAGCAAGGGTTGGCTCCGCAGCTCAGACCTGTCACCATTATGAGAAGTGGCATCTCCTTGGAAATTATGGTCCTGCACGACTCCGGAATGGTGACTGCTACTGGGCTTTTCAGATCGCCTGTGATACTGTTGGGTAGTTTCCCTGGGTCTTTTATGCTGTCTTTAATTGAAACTTTTAACTTGGATCCTAAGCACGTAATTCAAGGTGTAAAAGTGAGAAAACAAACATACAGAAAGGCCACCTTCTAAATAGCTAGTGTTTCATACACCATGAAAATATTTTATATACACTAAATAAGAAACAAAACATTAATCTAAAATATAAAAAGAGATGAGATGAGGCCCAAAGACTTAAAAATAATACTTTTACTTGAATTATCCGCCCAAATTCCTTCTTTAAACCCTAAATAGATCAACTTCAGTGAACTTTAAGTTACTCTGTTGATACAGTATGTATTTCTAGCAGTGCGCGGTATATGCCACATTCTTCTCTGGTACCACAATTCAAATGCATCATCTGCTCTGTCTTGCTTTTTTGCTGTTCAGTTTCCCCATGCACGAGACATTTGACACGAGTTTAAGCTGTGGACAAGTTATTTGTATTGACGTCTGAACATAATTCCAGAGCGTGGAATTCAAGGACCTTTGGTGTCTCACCGGTCAAGCCTCTCTCTCAAGGTCTCCTTCAAGAACCCCTCTGTGTGGTACCACTGCAGTTAGGAGTGTGATGGGAGCAAGAGGGACCGGGCCCTTTGTGCCCGTCACCTCTTCTGTAGTACTTCAGGTCCCCCGGGGCTTCGAGTTCAGATACGCTGCCATGATCAAGACCTCTCGGGCTTCGGCTAACTTTGCCAGGTCTTCTCGAATGTTGACATGCAACATACCTCTGGGAGCCTACTCCCCGAGTGGTAGTTAATGTCCAGAGGCAGACGGAAGCCTAAGAATACATGCTTTCATCCCCGGAAGGATATTTAATAATGATTTCCAAAAGATTCTGTGGGGTTGAGTCAGCAAATTACTTTTAGAGATAGCCAAACTCAACTTTAACTTTCATCTTTCATTTCGAATCCAAAGTATCACTTTCCCACATCAACCAACCACACCTACATCTCTGTCTCTGGCTGTACTTGGAAGGCTCTGGCTAAGACAACAGTCTTCTCCCTTGGAGCGGCCTTCTTTAGCCCAGTGATTAAGTGGTATTTGTTTAGGGATGGTAAAGGTCTTACGAAAGCTACTTCTATCTACTAACGTGGTCTGCTTTTTTTTTTCTTTCTTCAAATGAAACCATCCTGTTCTTAGCTGTTGCCAACAGATTATCTTTCACAATAATTGTTTCTTTTTATTGTATTTTTCTGCACCAGTTTAATTTCCACCCTTGTGTAGAAATAATGTGGGGGCACCACCTGACTTTCTCCAG
>NW_022104341.1:24508537-24510239 GCF_000313985.2 Echinops telfairi | reverse complement strand
CCTGCTGGTCTCTTGGTTCTGCAACCTCTGCTGCTCCAATTCTCCACCACTGCTTCCTGTCATCTGGAGCCATCTCGGGGTTACACCTCTAGCTCCTTGCTTTGTCAGTCTACGGTGTGGTTCTTACAGGCCCCAAGGATTCTGGGTCCAAAGGATATGCTCCATGCCTGGCTCTTCTTTCTTGATTGCTGAGAGATCCCCTCTCTGCTCTGAAATTTGCTCTCTTTCAAGCTTCCAAAACCAAAACCAAACGCACTGCTTTCAAGTCAATTCAGACTCACCGTGACCCTATAGAACAGGATAGGACTGCCCCTCTAGGTTTCCGAGACTGTAATGCTTTCTAGGAGTAGAGCGTCTTGTCTTTCTTCCGCCAGTCTTTCAAGCATGGTGGATGCGGAAATGGAGCAGTTTCCTCAGTTCGGTTTAATCCACTTTACTTGCATGGCCATCCCCCAAGAATGTCAGGCAATTTACTTATACGATCATCAGTAAGCTATCCAATCTCCTTGGTGGTCATAGATATTCCATTTGCATAGGCCTTTCTACTTCTCAGTGAGACTCCAAAGACTATGACTAGAAGGACTTTATCAAGTAATCCACTGCACGTAATCCACTGCATGTAATCCACTTCTCATGTAATCCACTGCATGACAGCCTCTCAAACTTAAAAACCTACCTACAAATGATGGAATAAGTAACATAAAGGAGATCTGATTAATAGTTGCTATGCTAGGTGCTTTTTTGGTTATTTCCCCCCTTAATTAAAGAAAAAAAAGCTATTGCTTTTCCGTGAAGTTTACACCGAAGTTCGGGATCCTATTTCACGAGGCTGCGCAAGTCGTTCTGTAGCACTGGTTACATTCTTCACAACTCGTGCGCATTACTATTTTGACCGTCGTTCCATTTGCATTGACCTGGTTCTCCTGGCTCTTCAGATCCTCATCTTTGCTTCTAAGTAGTTGTTGACCATTTGGTTTCATATCAGTGAAAGTGGGTTTGTTTTGGGGGCAACATTCATATACAGAAACCCTTGAATGTTCTGCCGGAGTCCTGGGAATGGTACCTGATGTTTGGGGTGGAAACACCAGAGAGCAGCAAGCTTCCATGGCCCCTCACTGTATGGCCGCCCCAGGAGCCCACTGCCCCACTTACCTGCAACTCTTGGAGTCTAGCTGCTTCAGCATTCAGTCTGTTCTTCTTCTTCTTTTAAGTTTGTGTTGTCAATTAGGTGAAGGTTTACAGCGCAGATCATAGTTTTATGTTCAATAATCCATACACATTCTGATTCAACTAACCATTGGGATCACAATGTACTATCACGTATCACACTTGATCTCTTTGTTACTGCCTCCATTCCTCCTTCTCTCCCGATGTTCTCAACTGGGTCCTCGGATAAATGTGGCCCCTCCATTCTCCAGTAGATCATTGTAACATGGAGGTGAGTTCAGTCGCAGACCTGAGAGTTAGGAGCCATAGTCTTAGGGGTGGGGGTATCCCACCAGTCACTACTGGCCAGTAATCCTGGCCTCTTTTATGATTGTTCTCCCCTCTATCCAGGGCCTTCTAACATGATTCTTGTCAGAGGAGTTGGCCATGGTAGCTGGTCTCAGGATCATGGAGACAGTTGTGTGGTCTATTAGCCTGCTGGACTAATTGTTTCCATGTGGGTTTTGATTTTTGTCCACCCCCCCACCCCACCCCC
>NW_022104341.1:24505512-24506980 GCF_000313985.2 Echinops telfairi | reverse complement strand
GGTGTCAGTGGCCAAACTCAACCCGTCTCTTTGTTGCTGCATTTCTCCCACTGCCACTCAACAAGTAGCTCCAGGTGGTCACCTCGCAAGCATTTCAGCCTGCTCTCAGGCTCCCTTTAACATTGAGTCCCAGAGGGGCGTTTTCTTCATGGTTCCAGATTTTTTCCAGTTTCTGGCAAAGACCATTGGTTCCTGAGTACTCCAAAGACTGGGTGGGGCACATATTTTCAAAACTCTCTTTGCAGGCATGGCCTAAGCCCATCTAAAAATCAAATTTTAATGGCTGAAAGCAAGTGGGCTTACAAACTTTCCATTTTCATACTTCCCATATTTTTCCCAGAAAACAACCGAGTAAACAATGTGGCTTTATCTGATCTCTGGCTAGCCAAAGAAGGAAAACTTCCAGGAGGGAGAGGTCAAACAAACACCAACTCTCCATCTGATGATTTGTTTCTCCAGCACCCCCACTCCCAAGGTACCATAAACAGTTATCTTTGGAATCTTCATCGTTGTTGTTAGGTGTCATTGAGTCAGTTGCGACCCACAGCGACCCTGATGCAGAAGGAAACACTACACGTACAGTCTTGTGCCATCTTCACAATTGGTCCTGTGCCCGAGCCTGTTGTTACAGCCACTGTGTCAGTCCATCTCACTGAGGGGCTTCTTCACTTGCACTCACAATGACCCCCAAAGAACTCCAAAAATACGCCAAGTTATTGTGGACATCAAGAAGTTTGACCCTGTTTGCCAAATTTCTCATATTCTGACCGGGGGTAGCGTGTGGTAGTTACATAATCTGTTGTCAATTTGAGACTTTAAGAGGGAAGGGGTGGAGGTTAGCCTGTCAATCAGGTCGCAGCTTGATGATCTCATTTGGAGGCGCTAAGGAGATAAATCGCTTGCTGGAGGCAGGACACATGCTCACTCCCTGTGGGACATTCCTGATGACAAGACACACGGACTTAAACTAGAGCACTGGAGCTGAAGGAGCTGCGTGGAGACCCCTGCCAGCGCTGAGATGTCTCTACTGCCACTGGCTCCACAAGACTTTCCACCTACTGGCCTGTGATTTTCCTGCATTTGGCATCATTGCATGTGTTTCGTGAGTGTGAAGAGGACTTTATAGAGTGGTATTGGACTTATGGGCTAATATTGGACTTATGGACTTGATCTGCACTGGGCTGGGATGTTTTCTCAGAGTTCAATTGCTCTTGTATATAAAGCTCTTTCTTATACACATCTGAGTGTCTCTATGAATTTGTTTCTCTAGTCTACCTGGTCTAACACACAGTGCTAATAAGTTGTTAGCCTTCTTTTTTTTATGCTGTTGCCTGAATAAATTCAACAAATAAGGTCAAACTTCAATTGTTAATCAAAAGTCCAGTGGTGCAGCCAGTACTATCACGAGGTGTCAAAGGGATCAGGTATCAGGCATCACCAGAACAAAAAATCATATCATTGTGAATGA
>NW_022104341.1:24501244-24503756 GCF_000313985.2 Echinops telfairi | reverse complement strand
AAAAAAAAAAAAAGGTGGGAGGGACCTGGCCCTCAGTCCTACAAAACTAAACATAGGTTTACCCAACATTCGTGCTCTTGGATATTTTCCCAAATGAATGGAAAACATCTCCATACAAAAATCTGCACATCACTATTTATAGAAATTCTATTCGTATTTGCTAAAACTTGGAAGCAATCAAGATATCTTTCCATAGGTGACTGGATAAGCCAACGATATATGAGACGAAGTCTTGCCATCCTTGCACCTAAGGAGCATTCTGACTGTCCTTCTTCAAGACAGATTTACCTGTTCTCTTAGAAGTCCATGGTACTTTCAGTATTCTTCTCCAGCACCATAACTCAAACATACCCATGAAGATAAGATTAAGTTCAGAAAACCAGAACAAACAGTTGGCAAGGTTGTAGAGAAATTGGAACGCTTATCCATTCCTGGTGGGAATGCAAATGATGCAACCACTATGGAAAAGCCATGTGATGGTTCTACCCAAGTTACAGCTCGACTTGCTATGTTGTTGGTGTTGGTACATAGCAGCCTTAGGTAGAACAGAACAGAACACTGCCTGCTCTTGCACCATCTCACACCCATTGCTGTATTTTAACCCCTTGTTGATGCCACGGAGCCAATCCATCTTATAGAGGAGCTTCCTTTTTCGCAGATCTTTTACTTTACTCAATATGATGTGTTACCCCAAGGTCTGGTCTCTCCTGATAACATATCCAAAGCACAAAAGACAAAGTCTTACCATCTTCACTTCCAAGGAACATTCTGGTTCTATTTCTTCTGAGTTAGATTCGGTCATTCTTCTAGCAGTCCTTCATACCACCATAATTCTTTCCCAACACATGATTCAAAAGCATCGATTCTTCAGTCTACCATATGCATACGATTTTACATGCACCTACTCAAAAAATGAGCCCTGGTGGTGTAAATGGTTAACCGCTGGGCTGCAATCTGCATGGTTCAAACCCATCAGTAACTCTGCTGGACAAAGACTAGGATTTTTATTCCTGTAAGCAGTTGCAGTCTTAGAAACCCACAGGAATTCACTATGAGTCAGCATTGACTCGATGGCTGTGAGTTTGGCTCTGTAGTTATACTCAAAAAATTCAATGCACTGTTAGGGGCTTGATTCCTATTCATAGTGACCCTATAGGACAAGGTAGATTTCTGAGACTCTAAGTGATGATGGGAGGAAAAAGCTTCATCTTTCTCCTTGAGAACAGCTGGTGGTTTTGAACAGCTAACCTTGAAGTAAAGCTAAGAAGAAACCCGTGAGAAGATGATAGAGTTAAAGAAAGAAATCCGTGCAAAAGTAACCCTAGTCGCTTGTGTAATCTGGTGGCTGAAGACAATGTGACGGAGTTGACATTATCAACATTTTGAAGGTGGGAAAAACAGCTAATCTAGCAAAAGGTGTGAATCAAAACAAAGAACCCAGACCATCAAAGAGGTTGCAAAAGCTTGGACCAACCAGAAACAACCTGATGGCAATCGCATATCTGAGACAGTGATAAGCGAGAAGGCTAAAAGCCTCCATAGTGAATTCATAAGAATTTTGGGTCTCAGAACCAATTATTTGGTTTTTCATGATTTCTTGTGGGATTAACTATGTTCCGTTCTCAGTTTTCAGTGTTTGAACATGAATTGAGTTTGACAACTGTGAGATCATGTAGAGTATATTATGGAAAGAGGAGCCCTGGTAGCATATGAAGTCACCAGCCAGTTCTTGGGGAAAAGATGAGGTTTTCTACTCCCGTGAACATTTACAGCCTGGTGGTAGTGTTGGGTGGGGGGCAGTGTTGGTTAAAAGGGAGCTGATGTTAAAGAGTTCATGGATGATGTCAAGCTGATGGCAAGGGTGCCAAGGAAGAGAATGTTTTGAAATGGATTGTGGTAGCAATTGAACAATACTGCTTGATGTGATTGAACTATGGAATAATAAGATATCTGTATTAGATACCAATAAAATTATTTGGGGGGAAAATAAATAGAAGAAAAATTTTAAAGCTTTGGAAACCTACAGGTTCGATTCTGCCATGTGCTCATGGGTCACTAGGAGTTGCAGTCGACTTGACAGGCGTAAGTGTTACATAATGACAGCAGCACATGATGCTTAAGGTCTCATACCTTATGGGTTCTGATTCACCATTTATCTGGCAAGTGAGTTAAGCTAGTTCAGTTTCGACATTGGATAAAGATGTAACAACCTCATAGGTTACAAAGGTTTCCTTAGGAGAATTAGATAAGCTAATTCTTTTTTTTTCCAAAGTGTTCAGTTTTTATTTCTTTTTCAAAAAAATCATTTTATTAGGGGCTCATACAACTCTTATCACAATCCATACATACATCACTTGTGTAAGACGCATTTGTACATTCATTGCCCTCATCATTCTCAAAACATTTCCTCTCCACCTAAGGCCCTGGCATCAGCTCCTCATTTTTCCCCCTCCCTCCCGCTACAACCTCCCTCATGAACCCTTGATAATTTATAAATTATTATTTTGTCATA
>NW_022104341.1:24483111-24498693 GCF_000313985.2 Echinops telfairi | reverse complement strand
CTATAAATGTAGGCTCATAGATCTATTTCCCCATCCTCATATAATATATTTGCATATGTACATGTCTTTATCTAGAGCTCTATAAATGCCCTTTGCATCCCAGGATAAGCTAATTCTTATAAAAGTACTTGGAACAGGGTGATCTCTCTTGCACTGTCCCTTTATGTTCTTTACCTTTTACCTTTTTATTCAGCATTCAGTTTGATTTGACCTCTCTGATTTCAGAGCAAAGATCATGTCATACTTTGGCTTATCCTTCACAGTGCATGCCAATATATTCTGAGTCTTGTTGGACCCTGTAAATCATTCACCGACTAGTGCAGATGCCAAGGACTTGCTTTATAGTAATGTGAGCCATGATCAAACCAAACTCCCAAACTCACTGCCATCTAGTTGATTCCAACTCACATGGAACCTACGGTGGAGAGTACAGCTCCCCCTGTGGATTTCTGAGGCTGAAAATCTTACAGGAATAGAAAGGCTCATCTTTTTCTCTAGGTGTGACTGGTGGGTTCAAACTGCTGACCACGTGGTTAGTAACCCAGTGCACCAGTAGGATCATGCTATTAATCCAATAAGCTCTCTCTCTCTCTCTCTCTCCCTGTCTCTCTCTGTGTTTCTTTTCTGTGAGAGCGTATTCACATGGGAGACTAAGAGCCAGGATTGGGAGTCAAGCAGACCTGGATGGGAATTTTAGTTTTGACTGGTGACGCAGTGATAACATTCTTATCTTGCATGTGAGAGATCTAGGTTAGACTTCAAATCAATGCACCGCCACCACAGTTACTGTTCATGTGTCAGTAGAGGCCTGCATGTTCTTACGATGTGGAACAGATTTCAGCAGTTTCTGGGCTAAGACAGAGGAGGAAGAAAGGCCTGGTGATCTACTTCTAGTCATCTAGTGAAAACCCTCTGCGTCATACATACAGACAAAACCAACTCTAAGGTTCACAATTGTTCTGTTGTATCTGATTTGCCACTATTCAGGGACGACTCTGCCCCAGCTGGAAACCACTCTCGGGGCATTATTCAGTCTGTCTCGGTGTCTGTTTACCTGTGGACTGAAAAACCTGCACACTCAGTGTCATCAAGTTGATTCTGGCTCATAGGGACCCTCTAGAACAGGGTAGAACAGCCCTTTGGTTTCTGAGACGTAACGCTTTACAGGAGTAGAAAGCCTCATCTTTCTCTTGCGAAGCAGCTGGTGGTTTCAAACTGCTGACCTTGTGATTAGCAGCCCAGCCTGGAACTTCTATAATATCCACTAATGCATGTTTTTTGTGATGATTAAAATGAAAAAAAAAAAGTTGGCAACATGACCTGTCCTTAGTGATACATGGTAGTTAGCACATTTCAAAAACTTTTCATTATGAAGAAAGTGGAGGTGGACAAAGAGGTTCATCAGTCTTACCTTCAAAATTCATATACATGTTGTTGCAGCCCATCTACTGCAGTTCCCTCAAGGCCCCGTTACTTACGCTGCTTGTGCTTCCTGTTTCCTCCCCCCCCCCCCAACCCTGGGACTTGGTTCTTAGGGAAATGCTGCCCCTCTGATGTTGCAGTGAGCTCCTTCTGAAGTGGAGGGGAATTCAGTTCCAGATCTAAAGGGTAAGGGCTATAGTTTTGCAGATCCCACCAGTCTATCCAACCAGTAAGCCTGTTCTCTTTGTGTTTTTAAATTTTGCTCTGTATTCCCCCCACTCTATTTAATGTGATCCTTAAATAGTTGATAGTTGGAAGCAGTAGTTGGTAGTGGTAACTGAACCCCATCTAGTTCAGGTCTCAAGATTATGGAGACTGATTTGAGGGGGTGCCCCCTTAAAAAAAAAAACTCCAGTGGAGCTTTTGTCAGACCCTTTTTTCCTGGTAGGTGAGCATCGAGCAACTCGCTCTGAGTTAGTGCACTCAGTGGTGTTGCCTGGGAAGGTTCTCTCTGGTCACAGTGAATGTTTATCATATAAGCAGTTTCACTCACACCTCATTTTTTGTGATGGCTCATTTAAAAGAACAGTGTGCGGCTGTGAGATTTTGTTTCCTGCTCAGGAAAAATGCCGCAAAAACTATTGTGATGTTGAGCACAGCTTACAAGGACAGTGCAATAGGGAAAACTCAAGTATATGAGTGGTTTTCTCAATTTGAAAAAGGTGAAAAGTTGATTGATAACAAATCTCGTTCTGGACGTCCATCAACTTCCTGAACGGAGGAAAATATTGACTCATAGTGTGCATTTGGAGTTCTTTCCACCGGGTCAGACTGTTCCTCGAGCTTCTGTTTGGAGGTTGTGAAAAGATCACATAACAGGGTGAGACAAAAACGGCCTTATTTGGGGCAGATGGGGGACAGGTTTTGCCACCACCACAATACACCTGCTTATACAATGTGCCAGTTTTTAGCAAAAAACCAGCATGCCTCTCTTGCTCCATGCACCTGACTCACCTGACCTAGCACCATGCAAGTTCTTTTTGTTTCTGCAAATGAAAAGGGACATGAAAGGACATTGATTTGAAGACACAGAAGAGGTGAAGAAAACAATGAGGAAGGTGCTGTCTGGCACCCAAACAGATGCGTTTGAAAAATGTTTCCAAGAATGGAATCACAGATTTGACAAATGTATTAAGTGTAATGGAGAGTACTTTGAAGGTGATAAAGCTGTTCTGTAAAAATAAATAAATAAATAAAGACACAGCTTTGAAACATTTTCGGTTCTTTTCTGGTACCCCTCGTCCTTGCATGATCCATTCATCCACTGGATGAATTGTTTCCCTGCGTCTTGATTTTTGCCACTCTTCTATTTACATGAGGCGAAGCCAATAATTGTGCCTTTGAGAGCTGGTCATGAGCTTTTAAGCCCTCAGTCGCCACTCAACCAAGTAGGTGGTAGACCTTTTCTTTGTGGACTTCAAGTCCAAAAGCTCCTTGCCATGGAGTCCATTATGACTCACAGTCACCCCTGTGAACTGTGTGGACCCTGGTCTGCCGGTTGACCTTGGTGTTCCCCAATACTATGGTCCTGATCTTCCAGCAACTCATACTCGCAAGGTGTTTAGTTATGTCTGAAAAGTTATCATAACTCTGTCCCCTCTATGCTCTCCAAAATTCATGGATATATTTGTGGCAGAGGCAAATGAATACACATGCAATACTCCCTGTCAAAGCGGTGTCTGCTATGGGTACTCTCTTTCACATCTCTAGCCCACCTGTCTGTCTGAGGATCTACTCTTAGATCACAACTACTGCGTGATTATGTACGTAACAGGTTTTACTCCTATTGATGTTAATTAACACTTGCAAACGTTCAGAGCCCTCCCCTGCAGCCACCATTTTTGGCCTCGCTCCCTTTTATTATCTTGCCTTCCCTTTCGCCTGCCTTAGTGTGTATCCATCCTCCACCCTGTGACTTCCCCTTCCCTACCCGTCTTATTCTTGGTCACTACCAACATACATTTCTTTTAGTGTGAAAGTCTTTCCTTGACTTTGTGCAAAGTGCTTTCACACAACAGCTGTCCCTTTGTCATTGATTCGTTCCACAAAGCATAATGTCCTTCAGGTTCATTCATGTCATATGGTAGTTTGCAGATTCTTCTTTATTCTTAATAAACAAACAAATTGATTGCCATAGAGCCAATTCTGACTCATGGTGAACATACAGGTCAGGGTAGCATTGTCCCTATGGATTTCTGAGACTGTAACTCTTTACAGGAGTAGAAAAGCTCGTCTTTTCCCTATGGACCATCTGGTGGTTTTGAACTGCTAACATTGAAGTTAGCAACCCACTACATAATCCACTATGCCACCAGGGTTCCTTTGTCCTTTAAAGGTGTATATACCAAATTTATTTATCCATTCTTGCACTCATGGGCAGTTCGGTGTTTCCATCTTTTCACTATGGTGAACACTGCTGCAATGACTGTGGGCATGACTACATATCTTCATGTTACCGCTCCTATTTTCCTAAGATCCACAGCGAGGAGAGGGATTTCTGAGGCATGGTATTGTGAGGCTGTGTCACAGTTGGTTGTTGTACTGTTTTCAAATCCCACCAGCAGTGTATGAGGATGCGAGTCTCACAACCTCACCAGCATTTGTTGTTTCCTGTTTTGTTGAACATGGCTGGGGCAAAGTGATAGCTCATATTGTTTTGATTTGCATTATTCCAATGACTAATACTTTCTTCATAAACTTGTTGGCAACCTGAAAGTCTTCTTTGGTGAAGTGTTAACACAAGCATTTGGTAAAATAAGCAATAACTACCTCACTTCATCTCTCTGAGTCCGTTTCTGAAAAGGATTTTTCCCTGGGAGTGGAAATTAACCCTGGACTTTTGAGGATGTAAAGCCACATAGGAGAAGGCCTTGAGCCTCAACTGGAGGAGGACTGTGGGACTTCATCTGCTCCCCAGACACAAGCCCCAGACGTTCCAAGAGGAGAGTGCTTCAACTCACGGGTGGTTGCTAGTTGATTGCAACTCACAGGGACCCAAAGAAAGAAACGCTGCCTGGGTCTGCACCATCCTCACCTTGTCCGTGAGCGTGAGCACGTTGTTGCTGCCCCTGCGCTAACCCTTCTTCTTGAGGGCCTTCCTCTTTTTGCTGTCCATCCTCTTGACCAAGAAAAGGGACTCTTCTGACAACACGTACAAAGTGTGTGAGATGAAGTCTCACCGTCCTTGCCTCTAAGGATCATTCTGACTGGACTTCGTCCAGGACAGGTTTGTTTGTCCTTTCGTTTGTCCTCGTGGCAAATGCAACCACACTTAATTGTGGGTGGCTACTCAGAACCTGAAGGGGGACGCTATGCTGAGCAAAGTTAGAGGCAAAACTCTGGGCCCTTTCCAAAGTTGCCAATAGGCAGAGAGTTGACAGCACAAGAACCATGAGCCCACCTTCCCCCAAAGAACAGTGAACACAGGAAGATCAGACCACCTTGACCAGAGGCTGAACAAGGCTTAAAAAGTGATGACCAGGTGAATGCCTTTGGGAAGCAGCCAGGAAGGAGAGAGGCAGCCACAGGGATGAACTCTTGAGCCATGAGGTTTCCCTGTACCGGGAACCAGATCTGGACACCTACATCTGGCTTTCCCTGAAACGTCTCGTGGGCCGTGTTCAAGTGGAGCTTTCTTCCTTTTTTTTTTTTAACAGGGTACCTGGCCATACCTAGACATGAGTGTAGGCTGGTTTGGGATGACAGGAGGGGTGCGGGTGGGAGTGAAGTAGGAAGAGGGGTTGAAGGAGATCCTCTTGGCATTGACTTTCCAGGAAGTCTGGGATGGGTCTTGAGCAAAGCAACCTAAATGTGTATTTCTACAAAGACCTTTGATTTCACAGCACCTGACGTGACTCCAGAATACAGAGTACAGAGCGCTCACGCAAGGGCACACATCTCGAAAAGCCGCACTTGACGTGGAGCAGTCAGGGAGACTGCGCGAACTGTCCACGCGTGGTTACACAGAGCACTTCTCCCTCAGGAGCAGACAAGGCCGCTCACTGCAAGCCAGTGGTCCACGCTCCTCTAGGTACCACCCACCTGACATCGCACAAGTGTCTATGTAGCCACCGCTACCTGGATGCGTTCTGTTAGCCTGCCCATGGAAAATCTTCTAGCTAGTCTTCCGTGAAGGAGCGCAAAAACCTAGGTACCTGGCAGAAGAAGAGCTTTCTCAGAAGATGCAGGCTAGAATAATTTTTTTTTAAAGCTCTGCTTATGAAGCTCACTCTCAGAAGTCAATTAGCTGGCATATGCCAGGCAGCCTGCAGGCTCCCTCCTGCCTTCCACCCCCTTATTCTCCCAGCACGCTCCCAGCAAGAGCCTTTATTCAGGCTGGCCCTCAAAATGCCCATAAAATCAACTGTTAAATGACTCAAACTTCAGGAGTAGCCAAATAACGTGTAACGGAGCTTGCCACTGTCTTGGGTCTGTTAGAGCATGATTTTGGAAATGTACACCTATGGGGATTTTCTTGTAAATTCCTGTATCCTCCAGGTTCAATCTCTGTGAAAGTTCCCTTCCACTGTAGTCCGTTGGCAAGTCTTTATAAGATACCGCCCAAGCCAAGATATTTGATCTTTCAACAAACTCTTTAATTTTAACAGAAGCTCAAGTTGGCTCTTTGACGCCTCCAAATCACTTTACATTTCAAAGTCCCCATTATGTTTCACAGAATAATCTTCTGCTAATCATTTCCCACAACTTGGGAAATGTCCTGATAAAGCAGGTTTGGGAGATGTGTGATCATAACTATAAAAAACATTGTTAAGAATTTAAAAAAACTTTGAAGGTTGCTCATCAAAACGTT
The DNA here is from genome assembly GCF_000313985.2 of Echinops telfairi. Classification (NCBI taxonomy): domain Eukaryota; kingdom Metazoa; phylum Chordata; class Mammalia; order Afrosoricida; family Tenrecidae; genus Echinops; species Echinops telfairi. The sequence continues at coordinate 24,492,401 of NW_022104341.1, read as the reverse complement.
TATAGTGGTGTGATAGTTAGAGATTTTATGTCAACTAGATACTTCTGGCTAGGGGTGGAATCAGCTCGGCCAATCAGGTCCCACCCCAATAGTGCTTCCTTGGGGGTGTGGCCTTCTCATAAGAAGCATCCTGGACCCTCCTCCTCTTGCTCTGCCACCTACCCTGAGAGCTGCTGGAGCCCTGCCATTTTTCCAAGCACCATGGATCCACTCAACTCTGTACCCACCGGCCTGTAATCTTCCTGTATCTGTGTCATTGCATGTGGCTGTGTGAGTCTGAAGAGGGACTTCCAGAGTAGTATTGGATTTCTGGACTTGAATTGAACTGGACTGGGATGCTTTCTTGATATATAATTATGTCTTGATATAAAGATCCCTCTTATACATACATGAGTATCACTGGAGGGATTTCTCTGGTCAACCCAGTCTAACACAAATGATTATGTTCATTTTCTTCTTTATATTAAAATCATGCCTATAATTTCCAAATTTTTAGAAGGGGACTGTGTTAGTCTGGGTAGACTAGAGAAACAAATTCACAGACACTCATATGTGTATACGAAAGAGGTTTATATACAAGAGCAATTGAATATTGAGAAAACATCCCAGCCAATTCCAAATCAAGTCCATAAGTTCAATATTAGCCCATATGTCCGATACCAATCTATAAAGTCCTCTTCAGACTCACGAAACACATGCAATGGTGCTGAATGCAGAAAGATCACAGGCCAGTGGGTGGAAAGTCTTGTGGTTCCAGTAGCAGTGGAAGCATCTCAGCACTGGCAAGAGTCTCCACATGGCTCCTTCAGCTCCAGTGCTCTAGTGTAGCTCCATGGGTCTTGTCGTCAGGAATGTCCCACAGGGAGTGAGCGTGTGTCCCGCCTCCAGCAAGCGATTTATCTCCTTAGTGCCTCCAAATGAGGTCATCAAGTTGCAACCTGATTGACAGGCTAACCTCCACCCCTTCCCTCTTAAAGTCTCAAATTGACAACAGATTATGTACCTACCACAGGGACATAAATTATGTTTGTAATCTCTCTAAGAAACAACAACAACAACAACAACAAAATCCCTGAGCTCTGCAGGAACGGCTTTGCTGTTCGAAGCAAGATTCGCCATGAAGACCTCCTCTCTGAGCGTAGAAGCAGATGTAGCCGTGAGATTGGCACGGGGCATCTACCAGGTGGAAGCCTTGAAGGCCACGGTGAACAGTAGATGTGATGTGATGTCACATGTTCGATAGATGTGATGTCAATCCAGATGGTCCTAAAGTATATTTCAATTTCATAATAGAAACAATAAAAGTCAGGGTTTCATAAACATAGTCTTCCTCTTTTCAAAGCCAATGGTAACTGTCTGAAATAATGCAGTTCTGTTACTCGTTCTTAACACGGAGCAGACTCTTTAGGGCATACTCATCACTTACTGAGTATAAGGACGTATTCCGTGAGTTGATTACTGTTGAGGCAATTTGAAGCCATGCCAAGGTAAACTTTAATCCTGCGGATGAGAAAACACACGTCAATAAATAACGCTGTTCTGGGCTACAACATGATGAATTCAGCAAAAGCAATAAAAATGCTATGATATGCCCATGATGACTTTGATTATTTTCTGCATGCTTTTGGAAGTCGTTGTAGAGATTATAAACATGAGAATTTAAGTCTTCTAAGCAATCTAGCAAATATTTGGCCATTAAAAAATTCACTGGTCACATGGCACCGGTTGTGTATAGAAAACAACAGTCATGCATTCCATCGCCTCCTTCTGGTACTGACTCTTCTTCTCCTGTTGCTCCAGTTGAATAGAGACCAGTTGCAGTGTGTCAGATGGCCATCTACAAGGTTTTAAGACTCAGGCATTGTGCAACAAAATAGAAGGTAGATTAGAAGCACTAGACATGTTATTAAGCCAATTAACTAGGATGTCCCATAAAATGATAACCCTAACCCTCCAGATCAAGGACTCAAAGCCCATGAGGTGCTTAGTTGTGCATAAGCTGCCTTGACAGCTCTTTCCTGTGTATGTGTCAGTGTATATCTACCTCACGGCTTTTGCTAATTCAACCTTTTATGGATGTATAATTATTGACAGCAATTACATTAATCCACTGTGCAATCCTACCCTTAAGGAATGCATGTTTCCTATCCCTATTAAGCCCCCTCTTTCCACGATCTTTCCCACCCTGACAACCACAAATAAACATTGGTCTCTATACATTGGTCTTTCCTCATCTTTTTGTATAAGCGTGGTCACATGATATTTTGTGTGTGGGAGACTGGCTTATTTCACTGAGCATGATGTCTTCAAGTCCATGCTTTAGCGTGTGTGAAAACTTCATTTCTCATTTCTATTGACGGAGTCGTATTCCATCATATGTATGTCTGTGTTTTGTTTACTGTGTTCACATGGGCACTGTTTCCATCTTGGGGTATTATAAATAGTACTGACATGGACATTGGTGTGAATGTCTCTTTTTGAGTCTCTGCTTTCAAGCCTTTTGGGTTATACACCAAGATGGAATTGACGGGTCATACAGTATGATTATGTTGCAAGTTCAAGTGAATGACAGCCACTATAATGTTCTGATAATTTAGAAAAACCTTTATTCGGTCATTACTGGACTGATAGAATCTAAAAGTGATTCTTCGATTGCAGTCCCAAGTCCACATTTCAATTCATCTTTAAAGCCAAAAAACTCATTTATCATCTGTCTAGGGTTCAAGCAAGCATGAACAGAAGCAGAAAGCAAAATTAATGGATGAATTGTAACTTCAAGAAGAGTAAGCAATCATTACAAGGAACATTTCTTATCATAAAAGAAACAAAACCTGTTGTGAATGAGGGGGAGTGCAGAGTGGGGACCCAAACCCCATCTGTGGGCAATTGGACATCCCCTTACAGAAGGGTCTCGGGGAGGAGACGAGCCAGTCAGGGTGCAATATAGCACTGATGAAACATACAACTTTCCTCTAGTTCCTAAATGCTTCCTCCTCCCCACTATCATGATCCCACTTCTACCTTACAAATCTGGCTAGACCAGAGCATGTACACTGGTACAGATAAGAGCTGGAAACAAAGGGAATCCAGGGCGGATAAACCCCTCAAGACCAATAATGAGAGTAGCGATACCAGGAGGGTAAGGGGAAGATGGGGGAGAAAGTGGGGACTGATCACAATGACCTACATATAACCCCCTCCCTGGGGGATGGACAACAGAAAAGTGAGTGAAGGGAAACATCGGACAGTATAAGACATGAAAAAATAACAATAATTTATAAATTATCAAGGGTTCGTGAGGGGGGGGGAGGAAACAAATGAGGAGCTGATACCAAGGGCTCAATTAGAAAGCAAAGGTTTTAAGAATGATGATGGCAACAAATGTACAAATTTGTTTGACACATGGATGCATGTATGGATTGTGATAAGAGTTATATGAGTCCCCAATAAAACGATTTTTTTTAAAAAGAAGAGAACAATACCCAAATTGATAACATCTGGTTACCAGAACAAAATTATGCTGCAACACCCTGGTTACCATGACAAGATTAGCTGCACCATTCAGCTGACAGCACCAAAGGGAACAATATCGAATCAGAACAAATGATATATGGGAAAATAGCCAAAGCAAATTGCGGTGTCCAGAAGCTGGGAACATGGGAGTCCATTCTAAAATCAATCACCAGCAGAGACTTTCCCCTAAGGGGCGGGAGGACGGGCAGGTCAACGAGCAGTCAGCTTTCTGAGATCGGAGGGAGGAACGGGCAAGTTACCTAGCAGCTAACACAAACGGGTTTCTTTTGCTAGTCTGCCTCAATTAAGTATATATTGATATCTACTCATCTGTAAGATCGTTCCCAGATTTTTAGAAAAGAGTAGGTGAAATGACTAACTAATTTCACTTCTTACAACTTAACATGTTCTTTCAAAAGTACTATCTGTGCACAGAATCAGAATTTTATTTCAAGTATTTCTCAACCTATATGTTCTCATTTGATGGCCTCATTTGCGTGGTGATTTAATCTATCACTACAGTTTCAACTACAGTGTGCCTATGAGTCATGTGCCAATACACATTTCTTATCTAAGAGTAGGGGTTGTTGGCTACTGACTGAATGAATCCCCTTCAGTCTTCCACAGGAATCTCAAAGTCAGACTAGCCAGAGCAGAGGTCATCAGTTGCCCCCATACTAGCCCTCCTGGGATCCCTACTCTGTTCATGGTTCTGTCGTGAATCCGGTAACAGCCTGAAATCTGCACAGTCACCAAGTACCTCCTCTCCTTTACGCTCCACTTTCAAACCACTTGTCAAATCTCCTTGATTTCACTTCCAAAAGGTCTTCTGTTCTTTCCATTATTACTACCATCAGAGTGACCACCCTAGTTCGGGGCTCTCTGACCTTGCACCTGAATCTCTTTCACAGCCTTCTCACCTTGGCTCTTCTCCAGTGCCTCCCATACACAGCTTCTTGGAAGAGTAGCAGAGATAAGACTACTACCTGGAACTCTCCGGTGGCCCTTTTCCATCCAGAGACCAAAGTTCAAAGCCTCCTACATCTTTCAAAGCCCCACATTCACACGCTGCTAGATTATTTTTAACAAATGTTCCACAGATTCACAATGCGCCAAGTACCAGCCTGGGTGCTGAGAAGACAATATTGAGAAGCATCAGACCTAGTCCCTGGCTTCACTGAGCCCAGTCTTGGACATACTTTCTATATTCTATATTCATCTTCTTTCTATATTCATCCTTCTATACAGTATTCCTGAGCCCCAACCACTCACCATTCTCTAGATATGCTTTATGTGTTTTTTTTAAATCTGGAGGCTTGTTCTCTGCCTGAAATGCTTCTTCCTTCCCATTAGTCACTGGTTGAATTCTTCCAAAGGCCAGACCTACTTCTTCCCCTGCAATGTTTCCCAGATTGCCCGACACAGTATTGCCATCTGGAGGTCCTTTGCATTTCTGCTATTACTTAACAGGATAGAGAGGAAAGGCCATGAATGTAGAAGTTAAAAACAAAACAAAACACCTGGACCCAATTCTTGTTGTCGTCATTTACTGACCATATAAGCCAGAGCAAATAAGTGTATTTTTCAAAGCCAATTTTATAATAATAGCTATCTCTAAGGATGGGATGCTTCAACCAAAGTGCAGTGTAGCACCGACAAAACACACAGCATTCCTCTAGTTCCTGAATGCTTCCTCCCCGCCCGCCCCTACCTTAAAAATCTGGCTAGACCAGAGAACACACATTGGTACAGATAAGAGCGCTCGACACATGGAATTCAGGACAGATAGACCACTCAGGAACAGTAGTGGGAGGGGTGATATCATGAGGGGAAGGGGATGCTTGGGGAAGGGGAAGGGAGAGAAAGGGGGAACCCATCACAAGTTTGGATATATAGCCCCCCCCAAGAGGATGAATAACATAAATGTGGGTGAAGGGAGACAATGGACAGTGTAAGATACAAAATAATAATAACAATATATAATTGATCAAGGATTCACGAAGGTGGGAGAGTGGGGAAGGGGGTGGGGGAAGACCTGGTGGTCTCCTCCTGTAAAGAGGAGCCCAAGAAACCCTAGTGGGTCCAGTTCTGCTCTGGACTAGAGAGTGGCTGAGTTGGAATGGGCTCGATGGTACACAAGGTCAAGAGGGAACGTGTAGTGAAAAGAATCTGTTCATAACAAAGAGAGTCTTCCATGATGTCGGTGTCACTGTACCTGTTTTTTCAGTTCAATCCTGTTCTCGTGCATTTAATCCCTTCTCTGTACCAGCCATTGCAATCTAATTGAATCATCCCAAATCCTATGAAGTATGCACGGTCACCTTTGTTCAGTCTTTCTTATGAGAATAAGTATATTGTTCATTAGCTATAAGCATGTATTCAAACCTCTTCCTGTGCTTTCACCTGTATTAAAGAGACAGGAAACTTGAAAAGCACGCTTCTAGATGTGATAGAAATGCTGCTGATAGGGTGCACTCAAGATCTGGAAGAGGGCGGGAAGGCAGAGGGCATTCTCCCAGCAATGTTGGAGGCAGATGAAGCAGCGTTGGCAGCTGGCAGTTTAGGCAGGTCTAGCCAGACTCTGTTTTCTACTATTAGGCTGGGAAGCAGCTCTGGTGTTGACAGATTTGTCAACAGCAGCAGGAGCCACTAGGGTAACCTGACAGTGAATAGAATGGTGGTTTCCCCCGATTTTTACACCTCTGGCATCTTTGACCTTTCGGAACCGTCTGATGTCTTAGCCTGGCTCACTTTCTGCCTAGAAAAACGCAGGGCAGTTTCTCTTGTCCCCCGCGGAATGCTGACGACAAAAGCGAGGTCAGGTTACTAACTCACGACGGCACAGAGCAGGAGCCGTGCTAGCCTGGGTTGTCTGGAAAAGCGAAACCAGTGGCGCTCCGATTTGTGTCGGAAACAACTTCATCTCAAGAAGCCATCTGACTTGCCCTCCTGAAGGAAACACAGAAGACATAGGTGCTACAGCCAAGGGTGGTGAGGACATGCGAGGGTGCCTGGTGATCAGAGAGAATTGTGTCTGCGGTCTTACAGGCTTATTGACAAGCAAGCAGCCGTCTAAGTGAGACGTTGACCAAGCCCACGTGAAAGCACACCAATATTCATGATCTGAGAATTGTAAAAGATATACTTCAGATCTGAAGCGCGGAATAGTATCAGAGCTTGAATGGTGAGATTTGGGTGAGCAGAAAGCTATGGTTGACAGTGGAAGCCCCAAATACATCGGCAGGATCTACATAGGGAATCGCCTCTGGTGATTTCCTTCTGATTATGATTGAGAAATGGGAATAACCTGCTTATTCAGACAGAGTATTGGAGAGACAACGGTAGTAGATTAAAATGATAAATCTGGCAGCCATCTAGCTGAGAGGCAACAAAGCCCACATGGAAGAAGCACACCAACCTGTGTGATCATGAGGTGTCGATGGGATCAGGTATCAAAAACCCAGAACAAAAGATCATATTGATGTGAATGAGGGGGAGGTCGGAGTGGAGACCCAAAGCCCATCTGTAGACAATTGGACATCCCCTTCCAGAAGGGTCACAAGGAAGAGATGAGCCAGTCAGGGTGCAGTATAGCACCGACAAAACATACAACTTTCCTCTAGTTCTTTAATGCTTCCTCCCCCACACTATCAGGACCCCAGTTCTACCTTACAAATCTGGCTAGACCAGAACATGTACCCTGGTACAGATAAGAGCTTGCAACACAGGTAATCCAGGACAGATAATGAGACCAATAATGAGAGCAGCCATACCAGGAGGGTAAAGGGAAGGTGGGTGAGAGAGGGGAACCGATCACAATGATCTACATATAAGCCCCTCCCTGGGTTATGGACAACAAAAAGTGGGTGAAATGAGACAGTGGTCGGTGTAAAGCAGTGGTTCTCAACTTTCATAATGCCGCGACATTTACAGTTCTTCATGTTGTGGTGACCCCCAACCATGAAATTATTTTCGTTGCTACTGTTTCATAACTAATTTTGCTACTGTTATGAATCGTAATATAAATATCTGACGTGCAGGATGTATTTTTATTGGTACATATTGAACATAATTAAACATAACTAAAGCTTGGTGATTAATCACAAAACAATATGCAATGATATATTGTGAAATATTTATGTGTTTTCTAATGGTCTTAGGCGACCCCTGTGAAAGGTTCATTTGACCCCCCAAAGGGGCCGTGACCCACAGGTTGAGAAGCGCTGAATTAGGATGTTGACAAAGAATATTGAATGTCCCATGCACTCTCAGAAGAGTGAACATATCGGTCTTGGGAGAAGTACGGCCACAATGCTCCTTAGAAGGGAGGATGGGGAGACTTGGTCTCAGGTACTTTGGACATGTGATCGGGAGAGGCCAATTCCTGGAGGACGTCATGCTTGGGAAAGAGTCAGGAAAAAATGAGGGAGAGACTTTGAGATGGATTGGCACCGTGGCTGTGGATGGATTGGTACAGTGGCTGTAGCCACAGGTTCAACCACAGCAGTGAGGATGAGGATGGCCCAGGGTGGGGCACCATTTGTGTGAGTCCTTTGTCTGCTTTGTCCTTCGCTCTTTAACTTTCATTGGTAAAGCTTTACAGAGTAGGTCAGGTGTACATTCAAAAATTCATACACATTTTGTTTCCTCATCCAAAGCAATTCCCATAACGTCACATCACGTATCCACCCCACTTCCTCCCTGTGTTTCCTGTTTCTGTTTGCCCTTCTTTCCTCACCCTGCTGAACTTTATCCTTGGGTAAATGCTGCCCGGTTGACCTCAAATTATTGATTATTCTAAAATGCGCATGTCTCACTAGTGTTACTGTTCCCCTTGCAGACCTGTCTATTGCTTGACTGAAAATTGAGCCCAAAAAGGTGAGTTCATTTCTAGGCGTGAGAGGTGACTAAGGGCCATGGACTCAGGGATTCCGCCAGCCTGACTAGTAAGCCTGGTCCTTTGTTTCTGGGGAAAAAATACAAACACAATTTCGTACACTGCAATTCAATGGTGTGGAAAAGCGGCCTTGAGTTCTCACTGAGTGGCCTGGTGGGCAGCTGCCCCATGTGCCCACACGTCAGCTCCACCCTTGGGCCTGGGCACCAGCAGCTGGAGAAGGAACAGTGCTCAGTGCTCCAGGCCACCGGCCCTTGGAAGGGCACAGCGAGAAGCTGTGCCACCCTTCCTGGTTCCTGCTCCCATCTAGTGGCACCAAGCTCCATCCACAGGAACACTTCCCTCCAGACCTTCGACAGACCCTTCTAGAACCTTCCACAGGGCTCAGTTCACTCCTGTGCCATGGCTCAGTGGGCTGCCCACGCTGGAAAAGATGGCCCTCCAGGCCAGTCAGAGCAGACCCTGGCCGACCCTAGACAAGAGAGGTGGACCCTACTCTGTTTCTGGTTTCTTCCCCCAGGATTTTGAGTATTGCTGCACATTTGGTCCAACTCTTCTCACACGATCAGAAGAGCGGGAAGTGGCATCCAGTCACCATCTAGTTCTGGCCTCAGGCTCATGAAGACATGTTTGTATGCTCCTTTAGTCTATTGGATTAATGAATTATTTCCACGTGTCTTTGATTTTCTTCTGCTTTTTCACCTAGATGTCTTCTCCCTAGAGGATAGCGCTGCAGAGGACAGCACTGAAGATACAGCTCGGAGAGTGACTGCTCTGACCTGCCCACAGGGGGGCAAATCAAGAGGGGAGCCCAAGAGACCAGGGATGGGAGCGAAGCCATGAAGTCCTGAAGAATCTTGATGGTAGACTTCTGACTGCG
>NW_022104341.1:24478888-24481608 GCF_000313985.2 Echinops telfairi | reverse complement strand
AAAAAAAGAATAAGGGTTCCTGGGAGGTATGGTGGAAGGGGATAAAGGGGAGCTGATATTAAAGAGTTTAAGAAGAAATAAAATGTTTTGAAACTATTGTGGTAGTATTTGTACAATACTGCTTGATGTGATTGAACTATGGAATGTTTTGGTATCTGTAAAAGCTTCTCAATAAAGTGATTTTAAAAAAAAATCAAAAGAGTCAACAGAGAACCCAAAGATTGGGAAAAAATATTCAGTAACAATACATCAGATAAGGTGTTAATCTCCAAAATCTATAGAAAAGTACAACATCCTAAAAAGAAAAATTAAAATAACCCAATCAAAAAATAGGCACAAGATATGAAGACACAATTTACCAAAGATGACATCCAATAACCATATGAAGAAATGAACTTGTGTTTGAATTCATTAGCAATAAGAGAAATAAATACAAATTAAGACAACAATAAGAGACCACCCTATATAAACACATAAAATTTCAATTAAAAAAGAAAATAATAAATGCTGGAGAGATTGAAGAGAGAACAGAACTCCTTTACATTGCTGGTGAGACTGTAGAATTGTATAACCACAATGGAAATGAGGATGGCATTTCCTTATGATCCAGCAATCTCTCTAATGGGTATAAACCCTAACGAAATAAAGACTACAACACAAATAGGCACATGCACACCTATGTTTATTGCCGCAATCTCTAGGTTGACTAGAGAAACAAATTCATAGGCATTCATGTGTGTGTAAGAAAGAACTTTATATAAAGAGTAATTATATATTAAGAAAATATCCCAGCCCAGTCCAGATCAAGTCCATAAGTCCGATATTAGCCCATATGTCTGATACCAATCTATAAATTCCTCTTCAGATTCACACAAAGCATGCAATGAAGCTGAATGCAGGAAGATCACAGGCCAGTGGGTAAAAAGTCTTGTAGATCCAGTGGCGGTGGAAGCATCTCAGTGCTGGCTGGGGTCTCCATGTGGCTCCTCCAGCTCCAGGGCGCTCGCTCCATCAGCGTGTCCCCATTTAGCTTGTCAACAGGAATGTCTCACAGGGAGACAAGCAGAGAGTGTCTGTCTGCCTGTCTGCCCTCCAGTGAGCTATTTATATCCTTAGTGCCTACAAATGAGATCATCGAGCTGTGACCTGATTGACAAGCTAGACTCCACCCCTTCACAAGTTGAGAGGAGATTGTGTAACTGCCACACTCCAATAATAGCATGGAAACAACCCAAAACCCCAATGATAGGGGAATGGATAAACAAGCTCTGATACATTTGTACTATGGAATATCACACATCATTGAAAAACAATGTCACCGCAGGACATGGACAAAGCTAGAGAGAACATTATGCTTAGCAAACTTAGTCAATCTTACAACAAAGAGAAATGTTTACTAACACCATGCCTATAAAGAAAAGTAAATCTGGTTTATACAACTAAAGACAAGCCTGATGACTGCAAGGAAGCCAGGGATGGGGGTGGGAACAGGGGAAAGGGAAGGGTAGGGGATCATTTGAGTTCTTGATTTTGCTTCTAGGAGTGTGGATGTTTTTCCTCCCTGACTCTTCTGACAACTTCTTTGATTGGATACAAAGGTATTTCCGGCACTACCACCTCATTTGCAGTACGCTATCATGCACAAGCTGCCAGGGGTCATTTCTGCAGCGTATTGGACTGGCTGGAGGTGTTTATGCTAGGACATGGAGCCTAAAGTCGTGGGGAGTGTTCTCATGCCAGTAAATCATATCTCGCCCAGCTTTATATTCCTTCCTATCACTACAAACTGGATCCAATATCCACAAGATCCCTATTCAGATGTCTTTAGCAAGAATGTAATTTATTCACAGAATAACAACCTTTCTCCCCACTGGGGATATGCTGGGATACCCATCATTATTGTTCTAAAGTCAATGAGGTAGATCAGATCTTTTTCTTTTTTTAATACTTTTATTGGGGGCTCTTAATATCCATTCCTCCAGCGTGTCAAGCACATTTGCACATATACTGCCATCATCATTTTCAAAGCACTCTCTTCCCACCTGAGCCCCTGATATCTGCTCCCCATTTCTTCCCCCTGCCTCCCCCACCCACCCTCCCTCATCAACCCTTGATAAATTATACATTATTTTTTCCATGTCTTACATCATCCTCCATCATCTCTCACCTACTTTTGTGTTATTTGTCCCCCTGGGAGGGAGTTCTAGATTGACCCTTGTGATCAGTTCCCCCTTTCTCCCCCAACCCTCCCTAATCCTCCTGGTATCTCTACTCTCCTTGTTGACCCTGAGGGGTTTATCTATCCTGGATTCCCTGTGTTGCGGGCTCTTATCTGTAGCACTGTGCATGATCTGGTCTAATCCTGTAGAATTGAGGTCATGATAGAGGGGGGAAGGAAGCACCAAAGAAGTAGAGGAAAGTTGTGTGTTTCATCGGTGCTATACTGCACCCTGACTGGTTCACCTCTTTCTGTGACCTCTCTGTGAGTGGATATCCAACTGTCTACAGATGGGCATTGGGTCTCCACTCCATGCACCCCACCCCAGTTTCCCCTTGCGTATGGTTTTATTCTGGGTCTTAGATGCCTGAGACCTGATCCCTTCGACACCTCGTGATCACACAGGCTGGTGTGCTTCTTCCATGTGGGCTTTATTGATTCTGAGCTAGACGGCCGCTTGTTTATCTTTAAGCCTTTAAGACCCCAGATGCTATATTTTTTT
>NW_022104341.1:24460523-24477114 GCF_000313985.2 Echinops telfairi | reverse complement strand
TGTGTGTGTGTGTGTGTGTGTGTGTGTGTGTGTGTGTGTTTACAGACCTCCAAACAAGGGTAAATTGTTCTTTTCTACAAAGATCAAGTATTAGTAATAAGATGGCAGATGCCAATGGCTAATATGAGGACAAGTTATCCTCTTCATTTAGAACAGAACTGTGAGAAGGTATAATGGAATGAAGGGGGGATGATGTGAGCCTCCTACACCTCTTCTGGCAAGGTTTATGTCAAGTGGGTAGCTAATACAAAAAGAAGACATAAAATTCCAACATGAGAACTTATAAATAGATATAATAAAACTTATTCAATAGCCCACTACAAGAGGGCACCAAATCGATAGGACTGGAATACTGAAATATGTCTTAGGCAGAGCCAATGCTGGTCATATTTTATTCCGACCTTTTGTAGCCTGGTGTCAGGTCAAAATGCAAGGAGCCAAGGAGAAGGCCTTAGGAGAGATGTTTGGATGCACTGTTTAGAATTGTCTTAAAAAAAATAATCTTTAAAAAGTACTCCTGAAAATGGATCTTTAGAGCTTTTCATTGAAATGACAGATAGATGTCTTTTTGTCATGATGGAACTTGCAGAAGCAGTCCCTTAAATGAGCCTTCGATCCACAGTAACTCCCAACCACGTAGAGGAGGCCTGTGTGCGTCTTTGAATGTAAAACGGCGAGTAGTACAAACGAAATGTAGTGAATTTATAATTCTGTGTCCATGGTGATTTGTCAGACATCTTCATATTTAAAATCTTGCTTAAGGTAGAAAACACCATCTGAATTTTAATTGAAAACCTTCAGGACTGAGGAGCTGCTGAATTTGACCTAAAACATTCTTTTCAATCGTTTAGTTTTACTGCAAGCACTTCAAGGAAGAGCTATTTGGATACATTGCTTCAGGGAAGCTTGTGCTCTATATTAAAAAGAATCCAGGATTGTGACACCACATTCAGCATTTCCCCTGTGAGAAACAATAAGATATATACTTGCATGTGACCTTCAAACAGAGCTTTCTAAAGGAGCTAAATTCTTTGCTTCAAGAACCAATGACGGGGAGGGAGGGGGAAAATGAGGACCTAATGTCGGGGGTTTAAGTGGAGAGAAAATGTTTTGAGAAACGATGTACAAATGCACTTTACACAATTGATGTGTGTATGGATTGGGATAACAGTTGTATGAGCCCCTAATAAAATGTTTAAAAAAAAAGAAAAGGGGAGGGAAGACACCAATAGGACTCGTTGTGAGTGCCTGTTAAAAGGATTAATTGTGATTGTCATTCTGCGGGGTTTTAAATGAGCCATCCCAGAAACAGGAAGGGGAGATCTCATTACCACCAGTGAGGGAGAAGATCCAGGAACGGAGCGTGTCCTTTGGACCCTGAGATCCGGTAATTGAGCCTCCTTGATCTAGGAGACAGCCGTGACACCAGCGGCGCGGGCAGAACCCAAACCAAGAGCAGACAGTGGAGAGCTTCCCAGTCCACAGAGCAGGTGCAGCTGTGAGCTTTGGAGCAGGAGGCTGCAGTGGGGTGTCTGCAGGCACTTGTGGAGGGGGGGGGCATGTGTGCTGACCCATGGGGCTAGAGCTGAGTGCCTTAGGGCTGAGGCTTGTGGAAAAGTAGCATAGCACCCCTAAAAAGGGCCATTTAACAAACACTGCGTGAGCAGGGCAGAGGCCAACAAGCTATATAGCTGAGAGGCCAAAGACCAGAGAGAACTGACGGAGCATACCTAAGAAGAGGCTGTCCTGTCTGAACGATTGTATCCTGAGCATTTGTAACCTTGAACTACCACCTTAATAAACTCACAAGTATGAAAAGAAAAAAAAAAAGAACCAATGAATGAGGTTCATTGGCTCAACAGGGTTCATTGAACTTTCAGCTGTAGCGTTAGGAACAGTGAGCCCAAGATAGTCTCTGAGGACGAGGGTGGCTGAAGACTGAAAGAGAAGAAGATCTCAATGGTTGCATATAATTAGGGAGCGGCTTGGCCTCCAGGAAAGGAGGGATTCCTGCTAAGGACACCTGTCTCATTGGAATAGATTCATGAGATATGTTCAATCTTATATTTCCTACCAAGTTAATATTGTTCTTGTCTTTTGATAAGGCACTTTAATAGGAGAGCTACCAATATTCCTAACCACTGACATCTGCAAGGGGTGACTCATTCAAGGCTGACTATCAGTTTGCCTTGTAATCATACATATGTTGTACTGTTTTATAAACTCCTTTTGTTGTTCATGAATGTTGTTACCCAACTAATCTGTAAATCTCTTAAGGAGACATGCCAGGAAGTTAATGTTTCAATAAACAAAAACAGTGCTTAGCATTGTTTTACCTTCTGAGAAAACTGTCTTTTCAGTAAACACCTTCCATTATTCAAAATACAGTAAGAATGTTCCAGTTTTGCTTCCGTTTTCAGATCAAAATTTATGCTGTTTCTAAAAATTTTGACATATGCACCGCTTTAAGGCAATTGACTTAAGTCATGGAAAATGTCCCTTAGCTTTTGACCTATTTGGCCTTGATCGTCCCTTACTTATCATGGTTGTTGTCAGGTTCCATTACGTCCGCTCCAACTCACAGTGAGCCTGAGTACAACAAAATGAAACACGGTTCCACCCTGCACCAGCCTCACAATCGCTGAGGGATTTGAGCCCACTGTTGCAGCCACTACGTCAGTCTGTCTCACTGAGGATCGTTCTCCTGTTCTCTTTCACCAGTCATGAGATCCTTTACCCCAAACTGGTCCTCCCGATGACATGTCCAAGTCCATGACCTGATGTCTCACCATTCTCCCTTCCCGGGAACATTCCGGCTGCACTCACCCGAGAGAAGCTTTGCGCGTTCTTTTGGCGGTCCCTGGCATTTTCAATATTCTTGGCCAGCACCGTGATTCAAATCCACCCATTCTTTTCTAGTTCTGCTTTCAAATGCATATGAGGTGACTGAAATTCCCACGACATGGGTCAGGCAGACCTTAGTCCCCTAAGTGATGTCTTTGTTCTTAACATTTTAAAGAGGTATTATGCTGAAGATTTTCCCAATGTAATACATTGTTTAATCTCTTGATTGCTGTTTATGTAAGCATTGATTATAGATCCAAGTCAAATGCAAGCCTTGCCGATCTTAATCTGTTCTCTGTTTATCATGATGTTTTCTATTGGCCTCGTTGTGAGAATTTTAGTTTTCTTTACATTGAATAATACTCCACGCTGAACTTCAACAGTAAGTGCTTCAACGTCTACTTTCAGCAAGCAAGCTTGTGCTATCTGCATATCTCAGGCTGGCGATGCACCTCCCTCCAGTCCTGAAGCCAATTCTTCACGTATTCCTGCTTCTTGAATTCTTTGCTCAGAAAACAGATTGAATAAATATAACGAAAGAATACAACCCTGGCTCCCACATTCCTGTTGTTGAACCACACAGCATCTCCTTGCTCTGTTCAAATGATTATGTCTCGGTTTATGTACAGGTTCCACAAGAGCACAGTGAAGTGGTCTGGAGTTCCCATCCTTCACAATGTTATCCAAAATTTGTTATGATCCACACTGTCAAATGCCTTTGGGTAGACATTAAAAACACGGTTAACATTTTTCTGGGAATCTCTGCTTTGTAACGCCCCACTGGCATTAGCACTGCTATCTTTTGTGCCATGTTCTCTTCGGAATTTGGCTAGAATTTCTGGCAGCTCCCTGTTGATCACTTTTATTTATCACCACAATCAATTTTAGAACATTTCCTTTTTCTTGTACTCCTTGTGATTAGTTTCCCATTCCCCCTCACGGCACCCCGCCCCCTCCCTTCCACCCCTGTCATACCTCCAAGGAACCATTAATCCCAAAATACGGAAGCTTCACAAAGTTTGCATGTGCTCCTTGCACAGGGACCATGCAACTCTGCTCTCTGCTCTGGATCCTTCCAAGTTTTGTGTGCATGCTGTCGAAGCGACCACTGCATCGCTTTTAAAATGTTCTTCACTGAGAGTTTACTTGCATGTAAAATTAATGATATTGTTAAAACAATGTCTTCATTCCATTAGGTTGCATTTGCTGGGAATGGGCAAAAATATGGTTGTCTTCCAGTCAGTTTGACAGTTTTCCAATTTGTGGCTTAGATTGGTGAGTGCTTCTTGCAGTGTTGTAGCAGTTGGTTGAAACATTTCAATTGGTATTCAAGCCCTTGAGCCTTGTTTCGCACTCAGGCCTACTCTGAGCCGTTGCTGAGATGCTATCTCGTGAAATGGTTGAATACTGCCCAGCTCTTTGTGGTACAGCGACTCTGTAGACTCCCTTGATCTTCTTTTGATGCTTCCTGCATAGTTCAACATTCAGCCTAGAAAATTCTTCAGCATTGCAGTTCAAGGCTTGGATTTTTTCTCTAGTTCTTTCAGGTTGAGCTAGAGAGTGTGTTCTTCCCTTTTGGTTTCTAACTCCAGGTCTTTGCACATTTCATTATAGTGCTTTATCTTTTTTGAGCTTCCCTTTGACATGTTCTGTTCAGCCCTTTACGTCATTAATTCTTCCACTTGCTAACTACCCTAAGTTCAAGAACACGTTTCAGAATGTCTTCTGACAGACCTTTTGATCTTTTCTTTCTGTCCTGTCTTGTTGGTGACCGCTTGCTGCTTTAGGGTCTGGTGTTCAGGATGTCATCTACAGCTCCCCTCGTCCTCAGCCGTAAGTGTTTGATGCATCAAATATGTTCTTGAGATTGTCTCTAAATTCAAGTGGGTATACTCAAACTTGTAACTTGGTTCTTGTGGACTTGTTTTAATTTCTTTAAATTTCAACTTAGACTTGCATATGATGGTGTGTTCCACAGTCATGCCCTGGTGTTGAGCTTCTCCATTATCTCTTTCCACAGATGTAGTCGGTTTGATTCATGTGTAGTCCCCCTAGTGAGGTCCATGTGTATACTCGTTTCTGTTGTTGAACAAAAAGGTATTTTCAATGAAGAAATTGTTGGTCTTGCAAAGTTCTACCAGCTTCATTTCCTTTATCAATGTAATATTTTCTAACCAGTGATCCGTGATCTTTTTTGTTTCTAAATTTTGCACTCCAATTATTACTCCATCATTGCAAATTGATTACACATTTGAGCAATTTCAGACTGAAGAACTTGGTGGATGGAGATCCCCTTGCAGAGGGGTCTCAGGGAGGAGATGAGCCAGTCAGGGTGTGATGTAGCAATGATGAAAAATACAACTTTCCTCTAGTTCCTAAATGTTTCCCTCCCCGCTCCCACTATCATGATACGAATTCTACCCTGCAAGTCTGGCTAGATCAGAGGATGTACACTGGTACAGATAGAAACTGGAAACACAAGGAATCCAGGGCGGATGATCCCTACAGGACCAGTGGTATGAGTGGCGATACTGGGAGCGTAGAGGGAGAGTGGGATGGAAAGAGGGAACTGATTACAAGGAACTATATGTGATCTTCTTCCTGGGGATGGACAACAGAAAAGTGGGTGAAGGGAGACATCGGACAGGGCAGGATATGACAAAATAAACAATTTATAAATTATCGAGGGCTCATGAGGGAGGGGAGAGCTGGGGGGGGGGAATAAAGACCTAATGCCGGGGGCTTAAGTGGAGAGGAAATGTTTTGAGAATGATGAGGGCAATGAATGTACAAATGTGCTTTACACAATTGATGTATGTATGGATTGTGATAAGAGTTGTATGAGCCCCTAATAAAATGATTTAAAAAAAAAGAACTTGGTGTAATTCTTCAGTTTCTTCACCTTTAACTTAGTCATTGGTGTTTAAAGTTGACTAATCATTATGTTAGGCTTGAGGACTCTTTTCTTTGGTTCTTGCCTCTCTACACAGAAAGAATTTGCACGGCAGAAGCACAATTGCAAGTCAAAGTAAAATTTTATGAGTGAAAATAAAACTTTTGATAATACATTCTCACACACAAAAATGGGCTATCTCCGGAAAGCTTGGAGAGTCTCAGGGAGAGACCAGGAAAGGAGGGGAACCGAAAGAGGGAGAGACCTTGCTATCTCCAGAAAGCAGGGTGGGCCACGTGGAGGGCCACGTGGAGAGACTAGGAAGGAGGGTGGCAGAACTGGAAGAGGGAGCTGGGGGAGAGGCAAGGGAAGGGGAGGTGGACCCCAAGAGAAAGCATGCCATCTCTGGAAAAGATGGATTGACGAGGAAGGAAGTAGGACTGGTGGACACAAAAGAGAAAGCGCTAAGGCTCTGCCTTCACTTTTATATGCTCCCTATGTGGGTGGATTCTAGTAGAGGTGCTCCAGAGAGAGAGAGAGAGTGTGTGTGTGTGTGTGTGTGTGTGTGTGACATACAGTGTTGCTGACTCTTACTGCGAATGCCCAAGCTTTGAGCGGTGTGCATAGGGTGCATGTGACATACGGTCCTTAGTGCACATGCTCAGGCTTGGTGTCTTTACTGCATATGTCCAAGTGTGGGTCCTTCACTGCATATGTCTCTTCCCATCTTCTAGTACGTGGCCAGTTTTTAGGAAGGACCCTCTCATTTATGGGCATGGATAGCAAATCTTTGCCGATGGGGCCTTTAGGGGCAACTCCCTTTTGCCGAAACTTCCTTCGTATCAGTTATAATTATATTACTGGTCTTCTTTGAAGGCATATAGCTGCTATCCTATCACAGGCAGAGTTGTACTTCAAAGCAGATCTTCAAATGTTATTTTTAATGATGAATGGGATGTCATTCATGTAGAATTTGTTATTCCTGGCAGAGTAAACCGTGATTGTTCAATTCAACATGTCCAGTATCATTCCACTTGAGCCAATTATAAATTTACTATGATCTTAATGCAACTAACGATGCTTCTGATAGGAAGAGGGACAGTGAAGAACTATACTTATATTCACTCCCTATTTTACAAATCAGTACTTCAGAGGGTGTTATTTTCTTTATTTGACAAATGTGTTGGATTTTTACTATTTTCCTTTCATCACATACCCCCAAGAGCATTTCATCTGTAAAAGGATCACCTGGGGATCTTGTTAAACTGCAGATTCTGAGTCAGTGTGTTTGACGTGGGAATGCAAATTCTCAGCAAAGGGTTCAATTGAAATGAACTGGTTAGAAGCCCTGTTCAGAAGGCAGTACATATTTCACCTTGTCTCCTTCCTCTGGTCGATGGTGACCTCCGGAGTTCCAGCTGCTAGACATTTTATCAACTTTAGCACCACCGTGGGTCAGAAGAGAAGCAAGAATTCTATGACCTGGGCAAGAAATTGTATTTGAATTAAGCCACTCAGATTTTGGAATTGTTTGCAACTACTCACTGCCACTGGGTCAATTCTGACTCATCGCAACGCTGTCAATAAAGAGTCCTGGAAACCCACGCGGGCAGTTCTACTTTGTCCTGTTGGGTCACTAGAAGTCGGAATCAGTTCAGGGGCAATGAGTGTGCTTTTTTTGAGTTTTGGCTATCCCCTAGATTTCCTGCCAGGACCTCGCATTGGCCAAACCCAACCAGAAACCTGCTTGATGCAGCCAATAAGTATTAGGGCACAGGGTCGTCTTTGTCAGGTGCTGTCGAGTTGGCTCTGATGCTATGTACAACAAAGCAAAACACTGCCCGTTCCTACACAGAATGGAAAGGAAACAAGATGGTGAGTGGATTTAAAGGAGCAAATAAAGACTATGCAGCCTTGACTTTCTTCTCATGAGCATCTACTATTACCCTTTTTTCCAGGTGAAAAACTCATTTCCCCACTCCAGGGTGCACACAACAGCCCCATCAGCTACTGTATCATCCTTGGATGTTATTGGTTTGGTCATAACCTCACCTAAGACCTCAGACATTAGTTCCTACCAATGAGTTCCCTTCATATAAGACTACAGATCTTTAAGAAAACAATCAGTGATGTAACTTTAAACAGCTGCCATTGCCTCATATGGACCGTATTCAGCACAGTATATACATCTTTAGCATCTGTGTCACTAGTAACTAGTGCTCTTCCTATGAGGCAACTGGGACTTCCAGCGAGAGAAAGTTACCCGGAGAAGGAGGCAGGGCTAAGAAAGAATCACAAACCAGGGTTGCAGAGACAGAATGGCTAACTAGGAGTTTCTGAGTTAGAATGTCATAGAAATCAGAATCCCATTTCAGAGACCTTGGTGCTGATCTGCATGCTCTAGCTCCTCTTTGGAGGGGAGGAGGACCCAGCCCCAGAGAAAGGACCTAGTGAAAACTAGGTGAGGGGATGGTTAGAATTCCAACCTGAGGGCTGGCTTCTAATTCCATCTGGGAACATTCTAGAAGGTCAAGCTGACTAGTCTCTCAGATCAGTGATTAGATGGGCTGTGTTAAATGCCTATCTTCTAAAAATGCATAGTTAGATGTTGTTAAATGCCTGCCTTCAAACCCATGTTAACTCAGTGTGACCCGGAGTGAGCTGCCTCCATAGGGTTTTCTAGATGAAGATTTTTTAAAAATGATGTATTTATCTTAATGTAATTTTAACACAATAAGATGATTCAAGTATTACCTGGAACTAAGTAAACTAAAAAATTCAGATTTCTATATGTCTGGGGAAAAAATGCATTGCCAACAATTATTATTTAAACCGTGACTAAGCCTCTTTTAATATTACCAACTGAATAATTTATGCGATAGTGACTGTGTTGTTCATTGTATAGATGTGACAATGACATTGCACTTTTTCCTCTAAAAGAAAGGTAGAAAAAATAATTCCGTATCTTGTTAAAATACATATTGGATTATCTTCTGGTGAAACAATTTGATATCTGAGTTGAGATGGTAGGGGAAGCAATAAGATCATAAGTAAAATAAGAATGGCTATATGCTGATAAATGTTTAATTGGGAAATAAATATGGAGGACTCAATAATATGCTTTTTCTACTTTTGTGTATGCTTGTGAATTTCCATAACAAAAAATTTTAGAAAAAGTTCAATATTTATCCAGTTTTTGGAGACTGTAGTTGCTGTTTGAAAAGTAGGCACACAGAAGATGCAAGGTTGGGTTTTCAAGATCTTACTTGCTTTGTGGCTGTTTTTTCTGGAAAGTACTTGGTGAAATTGTACATTTCAAGATGAATGTAAAACATGATATGCAATTATCTATAACCTTCTCTCTAGTAGCTCTGGCTGACTCTTACACACTTCCCGTGCTAGCAATGAGAGTAAATAATTCCTCCAACTGTGGCTTCCATGCTCAAAACCTGTCACACTAATTGCTACCTGTGGATAGTAATTGCCTGCAGACACTTGAGAGTCCGGATTCAGATGTTACCTTTGGAAGCTTTCTGGGATTTTGTAGTTGCTTTTCTTTCAAATTGAGAAGTTAAAATCCTCAGATTCATGGGTGAAGGAGGACGAGTTTTTTGCTTAAGGGCCATTGAGATCATTTTAGTGTTGGTGGAAAAATTTGGAGAGGGATCTCAACAATGTTGTACAACACGAAGAGTATAATCAATGGCATTGAATTATACAAGTACATGTAGAAGTTGTGGAATTGGAGAATGTTTTGTTGTGTACTTTTTGCCAAAATTGAGAAAAAGATTACATGAGTAACAATGAGTACTAGGAAGAAGAAAATGTTCAAAACTTGATTGTGGTAAAAATTGTACAACTCTTCTTGATGTGATCAAACTAGTGAATCGTGTCATATGTGGATGACCAATAAAGCTGTTTTAAAATTTCTCCCCATTGACTTAATTCTATATTAGAGCTTAGTTATAGTTTGCCTTAGAGAGGTTTTCAGAATTCCATTTCCCCCCAGCAATTTGGAAAAGGTGGATGTACAATATATTTAAATTTCTAGCTACAGATGATATATCCCTGCATAAAGTAGTCTCAACTATTTTCACTGGCAGTTATAGGTATAACAGACTGTGACCTTCATGAGAGCAGACGGCCAGGTTCTTTCTCCTGCAGAGCTGGAGGGGGGTCCAACCCCAGCCTTTCAGTTAGGAGCTGAGTGCTACACCTTCGTGCCACTGGGCTCCTTCAATGTCCTGGGAATAAAAAAATACTCAACTTTGCTATGTGCCAACTATTCCCCTGGAAACTGGAGATGCAATCTCAAAGAAAAAGAAAATTCCCTGTTTTCAGTGGAACTTTGGTAGGAGTGGGGAAAGCAGAATCCAGATAAGGTAATTCAAACAGTCCATTGTTATAATAAAATTGCTGTGGAGAACTGTGGCGTGCAATCATAGCATGTATCTGGAGAACCGAAAGTCAGAGAAGATTTTCAGAGCAAACTTACTTCAGGCACATTAGCTGGAAGGCGAAAAACAACTCCCAGACAGTACTCCCTTGTGGGGGGAGCGCTCCCAAGCCTATCCTACCAACTTCCTTCTGCTGAGCTCTATGTTTGGCCAGGACAGAACCAGGCTGAAGTTGGCTCTGGAGCATTCTAGAGGAGGAGTAAACTGCTCTTGCAGGTGTGCGTGGTTGTGATTTCGGTGTGCGCATAAATAAACATGAGTGTGCATTTGAGAGACAGAGTGAAACAGAGAACACGTTTGTGTCTTCTGTCACCTTGCTGCTTCCTTATTTGCTGCAGTGTTGGGCCATTAAGCTTGGAAACCAATCCCAGCAGTCATTAAAAATGAATAATCTCAGCCACATGAGGCAAAAGCTAGATTTTCTCACCTTCCTCCTGTCTACCTGTTCCTTTCTCTTTGCAGCTCCTGCGTCCCCTCAGCTTCGGATTCTTTTTGCTGCGTTGTGGTTACGAGCTCAAACAGGTCATCTACACCGAGGTCCTTATCTTGGCTCCCTCAAGACCAGCCAAGTCCATTAACATAGCTCAGTTTCAGTTTCAACTATTAAGAAGACAAACAAACCCAATACTCTGCCATCAAGGCCATTCTGGCTCATCGCGGCCCTGTCTAGGGTTCTTGGGGCTGTCAATCTTTCGGGGAGCAGGTAGCCTCATCTTTCTCCCTGGAGTGGTTGGTGGCTTTGATCTATGGCTACAGTCCAGTGCTTATCTGACAGTACCGCCAGGGCTCCTTCAACTATGATCAATAATCATAATACTCTCTCTTATGGGGCTAGTATGAGAATAAAACCAGAAATAGTATTCTAAGTGGAAGTTTATTCGTCATGCTTCCTCCTGCTCTTTTCTACCTGACAGCAAAATCTAAGTAACACTCGTCATTTGCTGGGACATGGTCAGTCATTACTGCCCATTCTACCGACTTAGGGAAGCTTCACACAAGTACCTCACCCCCCCAGCCCCCCCAACAATCCAGTCGCTGACACACCCAGGGATATTGACTACTCTTCATCCATCTTCCTTTCACCCTTGTTTGATGAACTAGCCCGAATGTGAGTAGGAAACGCGGCTGTTTTTGTATTTATGAAAGAATTTTATGTAAATACGCCTTCATTTTAGCATCATATGAATGTAATGTTACACATTTATACACTTGGAAGAAAAAAAAGAAATGGCATTAAGTTGCTGATAGTAAGGGACCCGTGATCCTGGATGGGGACAACATGCTTCTCTGACCTGGGACTATATTATCTCTTGAAACCATTTTAGTGATACCAAAAGCAAGTTAATAACAAAATAATTCATTCTATTCTCATATGAATTGCAAGCTATGTCCCCAGGCTTTGTTGATAGGTCAGAAATGTTGTGCAGCTGGCTCTTCGTGTGCCCGTATCACATCGTCTTCTTTATAGAGAGCCCTGGTGGCACTGTGGGTAAGTGGGTGGCTGTTGACTGCAAGGTTAGTCATTTGAATCCACCATCTGCTACGTGGGAGAAGTAGCAAGGTAGAACTGCCCCAGAGGGTTTCTTTTACAGAAGCGGATTGCCATTCTATAGACACAGGCTGACGTTACGCCAACACACACGAATTGGAGTAGACGGAGTTGCAACTGTTTCTGTTGGTGCTGTAGGTGTCCTCAAGTTGGTTCTGACTTCAATAGACTGAAGCAACCCCTGGTCCTGCACCATCCTCAGAATCGCTTTTATGTTTGAGCCCGTAGTCAATCCATCTTGTCCAGGGCCTTCCCCTTTGTCACCGACCCTCTACTTTAACAAGCATGTTGTCATTCTCCAGAGACTGGTCTCTCCTGACAACATGTCCAAAGTACATGACACGCAGTCTCACCACCCTTGCCTCTAAGGAGCATTCTGGCTGTACTTTTTCCAAGACAGATTTGTTTGTTCTTTTGGCCAGCCATGGTACGTACGTTCAGTATTTTTTGTTAGCACCATAACTCAAATGCACCAATTCTTATTTGGTCTTTGCAACTGATTCTAGTATGCTTTAATATCTGGTAGGGTTAGATCCTTCCTCTGTAGTTATTCTTTTCGATATTTCCTGTTACGTTTATCCTAAAGAGCTCTTTTTTTTTGGCTATCATTGCTAATATGGGTTTCTCACTCATTATATCTTGCAACCGGTTGTTATTTCTGCATTTGAATACCAATGATTTTTCATGTCAATTTCATCTCCTGCTTCCTTGCCCAATTCTTTAATTGTTTGATATAATATTATCATTGATTTTCTTTTAAAATATTTTATTGTTTTGCTGAGAGTTTACATAGCAAATTGGGTTCCAACAATAATTTCTAGACATGTTGTTCAATGACATTGGCTACATTTTTCACATCATATTAACTTTTTGGGGGCAGGTGCGGGCGCGCCTTTAGTGGTTTGCTCCATGTGGTTTCCACGTGGCAGCCTCTCTGCTTCTGGTCTCAACCTCCATCACTTCAGACCGCAGTCTCAAGTGTGACATCTTGAATGTGCCCCGCTGGTGGTCCTGGGATTTCTGGTTCTGCTTCTGCCAGAAGAGCGGCAACTCAGACAGAACAAATCCGCTCCCATAGTGCTTCACATGCCCTATGTGCACACTCCCATCTCATCATCCACAGCGACCCTCGAGGTCAGTGGAGAATGTCCCTGTGAGTTTCCAAGACTGTATCCCTTTACAGGAGTAGAAAGCCTTGTCTTTCTCCCTCAGAGCTACAGGTGATTTCTAACTGTTAACCTTGCAGTTAGCCGGGTCGCTACGAGTCAGCATCGACTCGATGGCATTGACTTTGGGTTTGGAGATCCAATCATTAGGCAAGTGCTACAGAGACATGGTTAGAAGAACCATATGAAGAAATTTCACTTCACCGCAATGATTCAACCTTGTAATTGTACTGCAAAAGTAGAAACAGACCAATAAACAAAAATGGGCATACTTCATACTACATACAAAGCAATAATTTAAATGGATCAAAGCTTTAAATGCTAAATTCAAAATTATACAATTCTTAGAAGAAAATGTAGGGTGAGGTTCTAGGAGCTTCCACTGACATTGTGTGGATTCCAACTCAAAGTGACGCTACAGGACAGAGGAGACCTGCTCTGTGTGGTTTCTGAAGTGGTAAATCTTTACAGAAGCTTCGTCTTTTCCCTGTGGAGTGTCTGGTGGGCTTGAACCCCCAGCCTTGTGGTTAGCAGCTCACTTCGTACCCCACTAGACCACTGGGGCCTACTCTCTAATAATAGGTCATCAAATATGATAGCAAAAGCTTGAAACAGCAAAAGAAAATATCTCAAAGGAACCTCAGAGAACCAAATCCTTTGTAAATCAAATGATTTTAACAGCACAGTGAAAAAAGAAAACTTACAGATCGAGAGAAAAATTTTAGAAACCATAAAAAGGGACTGTAAAAAGTCTGAGGTAAACTTTCACTTTTCTTTTAATTTCATTTTTCTACAAACTTTTGAAATCCTCTTGTATCTATGATAAGGGTCTATCCAAAATATGTAAAAAAACAAAACTTCTACAACAACAATGAACACAATCAGAAAATGAATAAAAGGCTTGAACATACAGTTCATGAAACAGAATATTCAAACGGTCAACAAGTACAGGAATCGATGCTCAACATCATTATGGAGATGAAAATTAAAATTACAATATCACCGCAGTTCCATTAGAATGACAAGGAGGAAAAGAGGCAAAAAGGAAAGGCATTGGCCAGGTTAGCGAGGCCCTGGAACCCCTTACTCATCCGTTGTTGGCGAGGATGTAAAGGGAACAGCTGATCTGCAAACAGAGGTTTAGGGTAGCTCTTCAAAATATTGAACATCGAATTATGATCTAACCCAGTGTCCCAATCTGAGCTATCTCCTCGAGAGGAAATGAAGGGCGGAATGCAGACAGACACCTACATGAATGCTCAGTGCAGCACTATTCACAATACCCAACAGGTGGAAACAACAAAAATGCCCACCCACAGATGAATGGATAAAGAAAACTGCAGTGGCAACACACAACGCAATGATAAGACCGGGTGCAGAGAGAAATGACATTCTGATGCAAGCCGCAACATGGATAAGTTTGAAAACACGTTGCGTAAAACAAGTCAGCTGTGAAAGGACAGACACTGTACGATCTCACATACATGAAGTAAGTTTTGGGAAAGATAGCAATCATGGTAGAACAGCATGAAAAATGCAATCAATGTTATTACATTGTAAATGTCGGGGCTGTATTGTGACAGTATTTCCTGTCTCCATTCCTCCGTCCCTAAACCCTTTTGAACTTTGTCCTTGGGTTGATGCTGCCCAATTGAACGCAAATGGTTGATTAATCTCAGGTGTTTGTTCCTCTGATAGATTTGTCTACTATTTGGCTGAAAACGGAGGCACAGGAGTGAGTTCAATTGCAGACTTGAAAGGTGACCGGGGACCATGGTATCGGGATTTCACCAGTTTCTGTCCAATCAGCCAGTTGTGGTGGCCTTCATGATTTTGGTTTCTAGCGTCTTTGTAGGTGACGGTCTGTGTTGCTTGTGTTTGCCATCGTGCCCCTTAAAACATCCTTAACATAATAAGAAAGCAACGGGAACCCTGGTGGCGTCGTGGTGATGAGTTGGGGATGGCTAACTTCAGGGTCAGAAACCACCATCCACTCCTGTAAAGAGTTACAGTCTCAGAAACCCTCGGGCAGCTCCACCTTGTCCTGTGGGGTCACTACGAGTCGCATCGACTCCATGACAGGGAGTGATGCTGATGCAGCTTAACACCCACTTGATTTTATGCACCATCGTATGTACCTAAAGTTTATAATATAATAGGTTTTATGGGGTTGGTCATAACTTCGGTTTACATAAACCAATATGTAAGTTGGATGTTTGTAACTCTGGATCTACCTGTACTTAAATTGTTTAATAAATCTATTATTTATCTCTATTGAGCTTTTTAATTCATCTTCATATACTCCTGTGGTTCAGTGAATTACTGGATGCGGGTCTTCTAGTGATAGTCTTTTCATCTCTCACTGGGTGGCACCTGCAAATAGAGGGTGTGAAATTCTAATGTGGGAGTTGGTCTGTTGTGTCATTCTGCGGGGTATAAAATGAGCCATCTTAGAGGCAGGACTGGGGACTATCACTGATATCAAATGTGTTAGGCTGGGTTCTCTAGAAAAACGAAACCAAGGACTCTTGTACGTGTATGTATAAAGAAAGCTTTATAGCCAGAAATGGCCCACACAGTGGTAGAAGTGGGTAAGTCCAGTCCACTTCAAATCCATGGATTAGATGTAAGCTGAAGACTTCTCCTGACTCCTGCAGCTGCAGAGGCTGAAGAACAGGAAGCAGCAAGATGGAGCAGGAAGATCACAGGCTGCTGGATGCCGAGCTGAATGAATCTGAGATAGGCTGGATGAATGCAACTTTGGCACTCCACTGATGGCTCCTGGGATCAGCAGGTGATATAACAGGAAGTCAACAAACCAGATGCAGGATTCAAATCCAGCGGAAGTGAGCTAGCTTCTGTACACTGTCAGTCTATACTGAGAAAGCCACACCCCAAACGAAACTTCTCTCAGTTGTATCAGGAGTGTGATGAGATGAATTACTTGACTGCTTCACAGAATATCTTATCATAGAATGAACCACATTCTGCTCAATCATATCATGGGAGAATCCTAGCCCATCCACTTTGACATAAGATCTAACTATCACATCTGGAAAGAAGAGCCAGAAGTGGGATGCATCCTGTGGATCCTGATCTTCCTGCACCGTGAACCTCCTCAGTACGGGAGACAAGAGTTGTGACACCAGAGGATATACAGCTGCAGAGGAAGCAAAAAACCAGGAACCAGAAAGAGAATGAGACAGAGCAATGGGCGCATCAATCTAAGGAGTGAGCAAAGCGGAGTGCCTGCAGGCAGAATGCTCATTGTAGAGTGTGGTGCCGCGGAGGGCACTTAACTGGGGGACCTACGCTTGCTGACCCATGGAGTTAGATCTGAGCATCTTCAGGTCAAGACTTAATGGTGGTGTGGCCTGCCATTTTGATATTACATTTCATTCTGGATGATTTCTAATTTTCCTAGTTTCCTGTGTTTGATAAGTCCACAATGTGTTTATCAGAGGATGTTTGTAGCTGTTTCTTCTTATTTTGAATTGTTCCCCATCAGCAAACGATGGTCCTGGAAACGATGCTCCATCCATGTTATTAAAGTCAACTCTACCTTGAGGAACTAACTCTTCCCTGGCCATATGTTGATTACCTTGCAAGGGGCTCATCTTCTGGTAACATATCTGACAATATTCTGCTGACATTCATGAGGTTTTTGATGGCTAGTCCCTCG
>NW_022104341.1:24448034-24453457 GCF_000313985.2 Echinops telfairi | reverse complement strand
AAATAGAGGAAGATCTGGCAGCAGACTAGACTTAAAGGGCTGCTAGTCTCTCACAACTCTCTCACGGACGTGAGTTGCACTGAGCCATTTGTAGTGCTTTATAATTTAACTGTTTATTTCTTGTATTATATATTTCTCTGTATATGACTTAACAATTCATTTCTTGTTATATATCTAACTATCTTTATAAATAAATATATTAAATTATCAGCAATTTGGTTTTATCTCTCTAGAGAACCCTGTGTAACACAGGGTGCGATCTTTGTGGGAGCTGACTGCCACATCTTTCTCCCTCAGAATAACTTGTGGGTTCAAGCTGTCTAACTTTCAGTTACTAAACAAGCACTTTAGCACTGCGTGGCCTGGAGGCCTTAGAGAAGTCCACGAAGAGGGCAAATCAAGTACATGTTTCTGTTTTGTCTGCTATTCACACAATTGATCAAATTCCGCAATCTCTACTTTGCTAAATTAATTCTAACTCTTCTTTTTCACTCTCAACTAAACTTTGATAGAGTTTTCTCTCAAATCCACAAACAGATGGTCTTAGTTACCCAGTGCTGCTATAACAGAAATACACAAGTGGGTGACTTTAACAAACTGAAATTTTTTCTCTCACAGCTTGGGAGGCGGGAAGTCCAAATTCTGAGTGCGGGCTTGAAAGTCTTTTTCTCTCTGCTCACAGTCGGCTGAGTAGGGTAAAGGGGATGGAGGGTAAAGGCAGGTCTGACCTGTGCCTTGTGGCAATTAGCTTGGGAGCTGGGGGAGGGCAGATGTGGCCTCAACGCGTTGAGCTGTTCTGAGATCGGATCTGTTCGGAATGGAGTGTTCCTACCCACTGGCCACCAGTGGGAGGAAAGGCTGGTCAGACAAGACTGTGGAGGGCCTGAGATTCAGGATAAGCGATTTAAACTTGTCTCACAAGTAGTGATAGGACAGGAGAGAAAGCACAGACTTTTACAGAAGATTCTACTGCTTTCTAAGTGAGAGTGTCCACTTGTATTGGGTCCTTATCTTACAGTTTGTAGACAAATTATTCTGTGACTAATGGTGGTTACAATTTTCACATTTTGTTGTAAAGCTGCCCCAAGCCCATTTAACATCCACATTTCCAGCACCATTCTGCTGCTGGAGCCATAAGAGAGGCTTTCTTTCTCCGCAACTCTCCTCACTTCCTGCTGAGCCCTCAACAGAAACGCCTTTGACATCCATAATTCTACCAACACGGGTCTTTAGGGCAACCTTAAGTTTTAACTGTTAGGCATCTTAAAGCTCTTGCAGCCTCCAGGCATTACCCAATTCTAAAGCCATTTGCACTTTTTAGGTATCTAGTCGGAATCCACTCAATGACAGGGAGGGTGGATTAGAGCCCCAGCCCTCTCCGCTCGCACCAAAGGCACCTTCTTCATCTTGTGCTGCTGTGACAGAAACACCACAAGCTGAACTTCTATTTCCTGACAGTTCCAGGGGCAGACGTCTCAAGTCAGAGCACTGGCCCGAAGAGAGGGTTTTCTTTCTCTGCCAACTCAGGAAGAAGGCCCGTATCTCTTCTGGGCTTCAGCTTCTTGGCTCCTTGCAGTTCGCCTGTGTCCTGGCATCCATCTCAGCTTCTGTCTCCTCTGCTCCCCTGCTCCCCTGACACTAATCCTGCCTCATTCCCTAACAAAGGAAATCCACTCCCAAACGGGATTATAATCATATGCATAGAGGTTTGATCTACAGCACATGTTATGGGGGGCCGTCATTCAATCCAGAGCAGACATGAAGTCTGTACTTGCGGTTCCATTCAGAGCATGGTGGATCAGGCAGGTGAGGGTGGGGACAGATGTGGTGTGAAGATTGCCACAGGAGTACTCCGGCTGCAGAAGCTGAAGAGAAGAGGATTGTCGCTTGGAGCCAACCGAGAGCCTTTCCTTACACCTTCGTGTACAGGCTGTAAAAAGCCTGTAGAAACATTCCATTTTCCCACCAACCTTTTAAAGCCCCCTCGTAGCTGGTGCACCAAATTCCAACATCTAGCCTCCAAAATCTGTGAGAAATTAAAAGTCTGTTCTTTAAGGCCACTACTTTGGGATTAACAGTCCAACACATAACCCACTACTCTATCAGGGTTCCTTATTTACCATGCAGTAACTCTTATTTCTGCCCTTGTTTAAATTAACCAACTGGAATTGCCTGCTATTTGGTTCCTTTAAGTAAAAGCTGAGGTCAGTACTCTTTATAAAAACCTTGGTCCATTGTATGAGCCCCTAATAAAATGATTAAAAAACAACAAAAACAAAAAAAAAACCCAAAACCTTGGTTCAGGGATGTGAGTAGCCTTGCTATCAGACAGAGTATTCTAAAGTTGATTAAGGAAGATGTATGTAGGTAATGCAGTAAGGTAAGTGTAACTCATATAGTTAGGTCATTATTCCTTCCTTCCTTTGTTTCTGTTTCTATTTTTTAACACTTTTATTGGCATTTCATCCACATATCATATAATTCAATTTTTCAGTCATACGAAGAAGAATTGTACAATTTTTACCACAACCAATTTTAGAACATTTTCTTCTTTCTTGTACTCATTGTTATTCATGTATTTTTTTTTCAATTTTTGCAAAAATATACACACCAAATCATTCTCCAATTCAACAACTTCTATATGTATAATTCAGTGCCACTGATTATATGCTTTGGTTGTACAAACATTGAGGTTTTCTGTTTTGTCTAATCATTGTTGGTTTTTCGTGTTGTTGCTTCCTGCGTGTGTTTTGGATGGTTTCTGTATATGAAATCCAGGATAGGTAAATCTACAGAGACAGTAACTGGATTAATAATTACCTAAGGGCATGGCAGGGGAAGATGGAGGGGAGGTGGAGGAGTACTAAGAACAATGATTACGAGAAGAAAATATTCTGAAACTGATTGTGGTGATTGCACAACTTTGCTTAATGTGATCCAGTGATCAAACGGAATGGTATGTGAAGTATATGAGGATACTTGTATGCCAATTAAACCTTTATAAAACAAACAATCCTCCAGTGACTCTGTTTTACATAGAGTGCCAAGCACCATCTGGCTAACTTAGTGTTTTAGGGCCTCCACACCTTTCCTCCCAACTAAACATTTCAACCTTTCCTCTCATTTCAAATCCCTCCATGACCCTAAATTCAAGCCATACCAAACTCAGTCATCTTGAATCTGCTCTGTATCTTGAATGTTCACTTCTATTATATTTTCTCCGAAATCCATTTTCTTCCATCTATCTTTTTAAGACTTGGCCCAAACCACATCTTCAGAATGATAAATCGTCCCAAAATTTAGGGGCCCAAAAGAATGATAAACACTTACTGCACCTAGGTCCACGCCCTCATCGGGAGGAAACTGAGGCACAGGGGAAATATATACCATACTCTTTAAGGAAGAAAGTATTGCAAACATGAAGGCAACAGGCTAATCTCATAGAGGATGGTGCTTTGGCCAAACAGGATGTTTATCTATTATATTCTAATAACTAAAGGGAAATCAACAGTAAAACAAGAGCACACTTGCTGTTACCCAGAGTTTCTCTGCCTCGGGAACTTGGAGGCAGCTTGGAGAAGCCGTCTGTCTGGCTCCGGATGTCTCAGGAGACGGCCATCATCTGCAGGCTTGGCTGAGATGGAGGAGCAGCTTCTCATGCGTTTACTCGGTGGCCCAGGAGCTGGTCCCAGCTCCTCTCCAGGGTGATTTGAGTTTACTCGGTGGCAGATGGTTTCCTTCAGAGCAAGTGACCCAAGCTATAGTCTAAAACCGAAGCCATAGCGCCTTTCATCACCTAGGTCTGTGATTCTCAACCTGTGGGTCGTGACCCCTTTGGGGGTGGAACGACCCTTTCACAGGGGTTGCCTAAGACCATGAGAAATCACCTTTTTCCGATGGTCTTAGTAACTGAGACACCGCTCCAGGCGAGTCCGCCCACATGCAGATAGGCCCACATACCCCGCCGAGAAGACTATTACCCATGCTATACCATGCTTCAAGACAAAATTTTATTGATTTGTAATTTGAAATAAATACTTCACCATATATAATGGCATATTGTTTTTGTGATTAATCACTATGTTTTAATTATGCGCAATTTGTAACAATAAAAATACATCCTGCATGTCAGATATTTACATTATGATTCGTAACAGTAGCAAGATTACCGTTATGAGGTAGCAATGAAAATAATTTTATGGTTGGGGGTCCCCACAACATGAGGAAGTGTATTAAAGGGCCGTGGCATGAGGAAGGTTGAGAACCAGTGACCTAGTTTCCTTACTCACGCCCCTTCACCATATATTTTTGGTTGTACAGAGCAGCTCAGATGTGAGGGAAGAGATGACACAAGGGTATGAATTCAAAAAGGTGAGGATCAATGGGAACAATTTGGGAGGTTGGTTAACCCAGCCTCTCTGGATTCCTTAACTTGGTATGGCCTGCTCTTCCTTACATCACAGGAGTTTACAGTCTCAGAAAACTAGCGCTTCCCGTACGCTCCCCATGAAACTGTCCTCTCTTTTTCTTACTTGTATTATAAAGTGGGACGCTGTACAATTGCTTCAGTGAAATTACTGGCCAGCACACCTTTTGGTGCCTCAAGTGTAAAGACTTGTTTCTGGGTATCTTTGACCCCGATTCAAAAAAGGGCACCAGTTTCCCCGGCTCAGCTCTAGTTTTTGAGATGCAGAATCTGTGCCATGTACCTCTCTTGACTGTGCTCACCCTTAAAAAATCAGAATAGTTTAATGTAGTGCTAGCTAATCTGAGATAGAGGAGGTATACATTGGCGTTATTTAATATAGTTTATGTTGTACTAAATATATAAATCAAGTTATACTTCATCTGGTATCCTTTGATCTACAGATGTATTTGAACCATGCAAACTACATGAACTTGAAATTTGCCCCAAGTATCACTTCACCTTTATTAGGAACCAAATAGCAGGCACCTCCAATTGTTTATCTTAAGCAAGGGCCAGTTACTGTATAATGAATTAGGAGCCCTGCTGGCGTAGTGGGTTAGGTGTTTACTGTGAACCACAGGTCAGCTATTTGAACTCACCAGCTGCTCTGTGAGAACAAGGTGAGACTTTCTGCTCCCACGAGGACTTATACCCTCAGAAACACACAGGAGAAGTTCCACTCTGCCCTCATTTCTTTTCTGTGCTCTCATGTGCTTTATTGATAACTTTTTTCTGTGTTGGGCTGTGCTGTCAGAGGACATATGATGAGGAACCTCATATATATATATTTTTTTAAATCATTTTATTGGGGGCTTGTACAAATATCACAATCCATACATCCATCCATTGTGTCAAGCACATTTGTACATTTGTAGCCATCATCATTCTCAAAACATTTGCTTTCTACTTAAGCCCTTAAGATCAGCTCCCCATTTTCCCCCATTTTTTGCTCCCC
>NW_022104341.1:24433882-24447267 GCF_000313985.2 Echinops telfairi | reverse complement strand
TCAGTGATTGTGTCGGGAAGGTGTGCATCATGGAATGCCAATTTAATAGAACAAAGTGTTCTTGCATTGAGTAAATACTTGAGTGGAGGTCCAATGTCCATATGCTGCCTTAATGCTAAACCTTTAAATATATGCACATAGATCTATTTCCCCACCATCCTATATAAATATATTTACCTATGTACATGCCTGTATTTAGACCTCTATAAATACCCTTTGTCTCCTAGTTCTTTCTTCTATTTCCTTTTACTTTCCTCTTGTCCCTCTATCATACTCAGCCTTCATTTGGGTTTCAGTAATTCCTCTCTGTTACTCTGCCCTTGCTGAATCCCTACCAGGCCTCTCACACCCTTCTTGTCACTAATTTTGGATCACTTGTTGCTCCCTTGTCCCTGGGTTGGTCAACACCACCTCCTTACCTCTGCCTCCCCCTCTCCCATGTCCCCCCGGAACCACCGGTCCCCTTGTTTTCTCCTCCAGACTGTTCATCCAGCCTATCTTATCTAGATAGATCTGCAGAGATAATAATATGCACCAAAAAACAAGGCATAGCAAGACAAAGCGACAAAAGAGAACACAAAGATGACAACAAAAAAGAAAACCAATGACCCATAAAAGAATAAATTTTAAAAAAGAAAAAAAATTTTAAAAAGAAAGGAAAACCTGTACGTAAGATGAAGGTCTGATTTTTGACCTCTAGGCGTGTCCTCCAGTCAAGTACGGTGGTCCACGGTGTCACGCTCTGGCCCCAGAGTCTATCCTTTGCACTCCCTCGGGAGCTCCCTGCTCTGCTCCCCCATTGCTCTGCAGCACGCCCTTAGTGTTTTGCCTCGGTGTCGCAGGATCAGTCCGGGCCAATCCTGACTTAGAGTCTCCAGTGTTGTTCCCTGTAGGGTCATGGGACAGCGAGGGACGTCGCGTCTCATGGTGGGATCAGCCATATGGTCCACTCTGAGCATTGGCTGCTCAGAGCAGGGATATCCTCCTCCAGGGCTGGTGGGCCAGGCTGTGCTCCACTCTCTCTTCCTCCCCCTTCATTTGCTCCCGTGTGCTCTGATCAGACAAGTCCCTCTCCCGGAGCTGCAGCTTCAGTGCTGTGCTCTCAAGTAAATTCTTCTGGGGGGAGGGGTGGCTCATAGCTGGTATGGGGCCGGAGCCCTCAGGCCCCTCCACTGGCTCCCCTCTCCATGACGGCAGGCTGCATTTGCATGTCGGAACACTGGATTTAAGTCTGGTGCCTCTTTTCCTGTGGAGACACAAACAATACCCTCCCACTGGTGGGTCAGTGCCCTATCGACCACACACACACATCTTTTTTCTCCCTTTCCCCCCCACCTCACCTCCATTTTAGTTGGCTACCATATGTACCCCTGGATTTGGTCTGGCCTCTGCCATACTACCTGGACCTCACCCTGGAGTGTTTGTATACAGTAGCTTTTTTCCTGTGCCCCCTTTGCACTTTTCTTTCTTTCTTTCTTTTTTAATAAACTTACCTCAGCAGACTCATGTTGTACTTGTCCTTTTGTGCTTGGCTTACTTCACTTAGCATAATTTCCTCCAGTTCTCCCCATGCGACGATATGCTTCATGCGTTCATCACCGCTTTTTAGCGATGCATAGTATGGAACCTCCTATTTTAAGCTATCAGAAACGTGATCTTCTGAAATCATATCATCGAGTACAGAACACCACATGCTTGCCTGGAGGTTCTTCAACTCGGAGACACCTTAATTTACAGGGCAGACATGAAGATAAGGGGCTTGGGACACAATTTTCTACATTAACTTTTTACTTTTGATGTTTGAGGAAGTAGGAGCATGAGGGGTGTTCTCATGCCAGGTCTGATATTCGTCACTTTACAATCAGATCTGATGTGCTTTGAGCCTATCCAACACCTTCATGTAGATCTTCCCTACACAAATTCCTTCCTATAAAAATTATAGTGACCTCCATTTCTTTTCTTCCTTTTTTGCGGGGTGGGGTGGGGGGTATTTTCCTTCATTCCTGTGCTGTGTGGTGTTCATTACTGCAGTAAGTTAATAAGCTTTACTTCATAGGATTATAAATTGGTTCCTGGTGGGCTTTCATCAGACATCTTGATCAATTACTAAACTGACTTAAGCTTGTGGAACGAATTCCAGGCTTCGTGAACAAGAGCACTACTTAGGGGTCATACTTACCTTTTTTAAAAAAATCATTTTATTGGGGGCTCTTATCACAATTCATCCATCCATCATTTTCAAAACATTTTCTTTCTACTTGTGCCTTTGGTATCAGCTCATTCCCTCCTCCCCCATATACTTACTTTTTCTCTGATAATTTTGAAACCTATTTCTTAAATAAACTATGTGTGGGGCTAATTCTGTATGCCTTTCTTCCACTGTCCCAAATTCTAGCATGATACATACAGATCTTCCACCCCAGTGGTTCCCACACACTTTTACATCTCTATGCCATTTATTAGTGTATAAGTCATTTCCCCCTTGTCCTGACACATGCTCTGATCATTTAGGATTCCGCTACAAAGCCATCTTCTTTCTTAAGTTTGGATTGAAAGCACTAGACCAAATTAAGCATTTCTTTTCTATGCTCTCATGTGCCTTATTGATAACTCTAAATTGGCAATTTCAGTACTTCTCCCACCCCCAGCATTGATATATTTTCATGTTTCCTTCTCTACCAGACTCAGGAATCTCTTCAATTTTAGATCCTTTGTGTCCACCCACTTATTGCCATCGAGTCAATTCCAATTCATGGTGACCCTAGAACACAGAGAATTGCTCCCTAGAGTTTCAGAGGCAATAATTGTTTAGTGCATTTTTAAAACATTGTGAATTAGGTGGGGGATCAGGGTTACATTTCAGACCATCAACTCTACTCAACAATTCACCTGATCCTCCCCCACTCCCTTATTGTATCCCACACTTCCCTTCACCTGATTTCTCCCTTTGATGGACCTTCATCCTCCCTTCCACCCAAGTCAGCACCTGTCCGCCTTTGAGAACCTTGCCTCATCTTCCCACCCTCCTTTGGTAACCACCAACGCTTGTTCCCTTTGGTCTGCAATTCTTTGCCTTGGTTTCTATCCTTAGAGTAGTGGTCTAGGAGTCCTGGTGGCATGATGGGTTATGTGTTGGATTAATAACCACAAGGTCAGTAGTTCGAAACCACCAGCTGCTCCATTTGAGAAGGATGAGGCTTTCTACTCCCATAAAGATTTACAAGTCTTGGCAACCCATAGAGGTATTCTACTCTGTCCAGTAGGGTTACTGTAAGAAGTACAACGTTTGTCCTTTTGTGATTAACTTTTTTTGTGATTAACTTCACTCAGCATAATGTTCTCCAGGTTCATCCACGTCATGACGTGTTTCGTGGTTTTGTCATTGTTACTTACAAATGCATGGTATTTCATTGTATGTAACACAGTTTCTTTATCCATTCTTCTACTGATCTACATTTGGGCTGTTTCCAGCTTCTTGCTATTGTGGACAGTGTTGTGATGACCATGGGACTGTCTGCGTTTTGGCTCTTATTTCTTCAGGTATCTACCCAGCAGAGGGATATTAGCTCTAAGGGAATTTCTACTCTCAGTTGTTGGAGGTAGTGACTTAATGCTTCCCACAATGAGTTGTAAAGAGGCTGTAAGTCTTTATGGGAGCAGACATCCTCAGCTTTCTCCCAAGGATCAGTTGTGGGTTCAAACCACTGACCTTGCAGTTAGCAGGCAAATAGGTAATCCAGTACACCCCTGGGGTTCTATCCCTTTGTGCCAGGCTTACCTAATGATGTAACTGTTAATGTTATTGCGAGGTGTTGAATGGACTTGAACTCACAGTGACACTATGTGAAACAGAATGAAACACTGACTGACAAGGCACCGTCCTCACAATCGCTATATTTGAGCCCACTGTTGCAATTACTATATCAATCCATTTCATCAAAGTCTTCCTCCTGCTCACTGACCCTGTACTTTACCAAGCATGATGTCCATTTCCAGGGACTGGCTGCTTCTCATAACATGTTCAAAGTACGTGGGATGAAGTCTTGCTATCTTCCCTTCCCAGAAGCATCCTGCCTGTACTTCTTCCCAGACAGATTTGTTGGTTCTTTTGACTGGTCAGGTACTTTCAGTATTCCTTGCCAACAACATAATTCAAATGCATGGATTCTTTCTCCGTCTTCCTTATTCAATGTCCAACTTTCAGACGCATATGAAGCAAATAAAAACAACATGGCTTGGGGCAGGTGCACCTTAGTCCTCAAAGTGGCACCTTTGTTTTTAAACACCTTGTGCAATAGATACGGATGCAAACAAGATGAAACCCTTGACAACTTCAATGATTTCTTTATCATGATGTTACCTATTGGTCCAGATGTGAGGATTTGCAGGTGTTTTATTTTATTTTTTTTTACATTCTACTGTAATCCATATTGTAGGCTGCAGCCTTTGATAATTGTTAATAAAGTAATGAAAATGAACTACCCTTCCCATGTCATTACTATATCTGGTCCTTGTGTTGTCATATATTAGACAACCAACAATTTTGTGGGCTAATCTGTGTAAGGATATACTAGTATCATATGAGATTTCATGAACTCATTTTCTGAACAACATACCTGCTATTCTTCTAACTGAAAACAGGATTCATTAAGTTACTGTACAGATGCCAGATAAATGGCAGGGGTAACAAGTTCTGTATCATGGGGCCAGACAGGAGAAGAATGCTGTCATCTGTCATGGCCTTCTGATTCTGGGAGTAAGGCCAGCATAAATACAATGTATCATTGTTATTCCTAAATGTCCCTTTGCAAAGAGCAGTGCTTCTCAAACTTTTTGTTTGACTGGACCCACAGACAGAAATACATCTTAGATCTCTGCTCCGGATATATTCATATTAAACAAGTGGAAGGAAAACTCCTCATGATGTGATGCTTTCTATTAGGTCCTAAGACGTTTGATTTCGGCATATAAAAAAAAGAAAAATGGTGGTTCCCCAACTACCACACTGATTTCATGATTTCCTAGAGATTACCAAGCTATGGTTTGGAAAACCGTGGCTTGGAAAAAGATCCTTGATTTGTAGTCATCCTTTCCCTGTCTGCCCAGACCTCTTTGAAGTTCCCAACCGCTTTCTTTTTGTCCTCGGCATGGATCAGATTTATCGACCTCGGGCCTCCTCCGGGGCTCCTTTAAGAGGGTGGTAGCGGCCCGTCACACGGAGGGAAAGAGGCTGCTCCCACTAAGCCCCCCGGGCAGGCCCGGCCCGCTTTTCCAGTTCTTGGGAAAGGCTGGGTGTGTGTGTCCCTCGTGGGTGGTAGGAGTGAGGCGGGGACAGCTAGGAGGAAAGGGAGGCCCACTGAGAGGCGCGGGGGTGCCCGCGTTCCCGGCGACGCCGTGGGGGTCGGCGCGTGCGCACAACGCGCCCTGGAACGGTTCCGGCCTCCTCGGCTCCCGCGCGCGTGCCCGCCGAGCCAAAGTCCGCGGGGGGCTCCGGCGCGCGCACGGCGCGGGGGCGCGCTAGGGGGCGGTCCTGCCCGGCGGGCGCCGCCCTCTCTCCCCGCGCTCTTCTCCTCCCAGTCACCCCCGCGCTTGCTCCGCCCGGAGAGTCAGTGCCGCGTCCCCTGGCCCGGCTCGTCAGCCCCGGCGGTGCCATGGCGGCCTTCAGCAAGTACCTGACGACGCGGAACTCCTCGCTGGCGGGGGCCACGCTGCTGCTGCTCTGTCTGCTCCTCAAGCGGCGGCGCGCCCTCGGCCTGCACCGGTAAGAAGGCCTGTGGCCGCGTCGCCCTCCCGGGCGCGATCGGCGCTCCTCGCGCGCGCTCTCTCCGCCCCGCGCCCGGCCGGCGGGTCCCTTGCCCCGCGGGTCAAAGGGAGAGGGCCGGCCGGCCTCGGCCGCTGCCAGGCCCCGATGTCAGGGTGCCTGGCTCTTCCCGCGGCGCCCGTGCCCGGTGCTCACCCCGACCTTCACTCTCCCCCCGGACCACAGGTCTTCCTCCAGCTCCTCTGCCCTGTGTGTTGCTTTTAGTCGAGGGGCAGAAAAGGGGTGCAGTGGGCCCCCCCCACCCCGACCCCCTTCCCAGCCCGCATCCATTCTGTACCAACTTTCTGGGTGCGTTTGAGTTTTGCCATCTCATCTCCTGACCGTGCAGGATTTGGGCGGAGGACGGGGATGTGCGATTTGAGGATCCGGATAGGACTCGCCCGGCTGGCTCTTGTCTGAGTTACTTACTTGGTAGGATGAGGTTGGACTGGATTCTCTGAAAATGCTCGTGAAAGCGGTGAGGGGAATGCTTGCGAACCGTCCACGATCCGCTTGGCAAAATTGCCTTCTAAAGGTTTGCCCCTTTGGAGTTGGTTGGTTAACTCCCTGGCATTTCGTCCTGCCAGGCTGAGTCGGTTTCGTGATATTGGAGAGCAAGGTTCCCTCCCGTGGGGTGCAGGGCGGCTCACCTTGGCTCTGCTGTGCAGGTGAAAGGTGAAAGTGCATTTTAGGGGAGGTTCAAGATCTGTTTAGAATATATTCCACTGCTTCCGCCGCGAGAGAATTTTAATGCCCGGCTTTAATTTTAAGGTTGTAGGATTAGAGAAAAGGAGAGAGCGGTTGTAAGGTTACAAGGGCTTATCGCTCCTAGTAACTTTATATTTTTTTATTTGCTGGGCGTCAACGCTTCATTCAGCAAGTGAATGAAAAAAAGTCTTCTTCCCAAGCCTTCTTGCTGGTGATCGGGTGGATCACACATGCAGGCTGTGTTTAGTGTTTCGTGCATTTTATTTCATTCATTCCTGTGGACAGGCGCTGCTCCTTGCCAAGTTTGATTTGCCGAAACTGTCTAATTAGTAGTAGAATTTGGGCTGAAAGACAGAAACACACTTTGTCTCCTGAGGGGGTCTTAGTCCTCTTTCCTTACTAACCTGGCTTTAGCTTATCTGAAGTCTGATGCATTCTTTTTTTTTCTTCATCAATCCATTGAACAAAGTTGAAAATTGTTTCCGTTTTAGTTGGTGCAACACAGAACCTATTCGTTTTCTTTCTGTTCGACTTTTCTTTAAAATGATTAGTTCTGAAGAACACAAACGCACCATTCTGTTCAATTGCATGCTTTCTGAAATTTGTTCCGAAAATTGCAAATGGAAGATTCTGTTTTCTGTTGTCGGGGAATAGGCCAATGAAAAGAATATGTTGAAAATGACAGCATAACTTTGAAGTGCTTTCCCCCCTTTCTGTGAATCAGAAGTGCTTTAGTACCTAGAAGAGTTTTTCTCATCTGGAGGAGGGCTCAGCTCAGCCTTCAGTGACACATTTTGCTGTTGTTTCACTTGTTTGTATTTTTCCAAGTGAGACCTTATTTTTAAAATGATTTTTTTAAAGCTTAAAAATGGTTTAGTTGAAAATTGCACCGCAAATTAGCTTTCCATTCAATAATGAATACACAAATTATGTGGTGACATTTGTTGCAATATCCATAATGTGTCAGCACTCCCCCATGTCCCAATGGGTTCCCACTTCTTGCGCCTCCCTGCTTGCTTACCTTTGCTTTTGGACACATGTTGCCCTTTTGGTCTCTAATGGTTGATTGTTACAGAGTGTACAGTTCCACATGTCTTACTGTTCTTTCAAAAATTTTTTAGGCCCATCAAACATTTGGGTGAAAGGTTACCTCTGATAGTGGCTTCAGTCCCAAGTTAGATCAATGAATCTGATATCTTCATTGCTTTGAATTTTGGTCTTCTGCATTTTTCTTCTACTCTAACTGGAAACTTCCATTGTGTTCCTGTGTAGAGTGGTATGGTATGAGGCCCGGCGAGGACATTTATCCGGCCTGCCCGGGTGTTTTTCCCCCTTTTGTTTTTTTACTTCAAAATAAGATATGTGCAGTGTGCATAGGAATTGATCATAGTTTTTTGTTTGTTTTTTTAAACTATATTCCAGCCCTCCAATGGGTCTGAGGGACAGTGAACTGGCCCCCAGTGTGAAGGATCCCTGATCTAGTTTTACTGGTTTCAGGCTAGAGGAGTTTTGGTGCACGTGGGCCATTCATCCTTTGGTTTTCTTCATTCTTCTTTGCTCTAGATGGGGTAAAGCTTTTTTATTGGAGTATAACATATACATAGTAAAGTATGCATATCAGAAGCATGAGCTTGAACAGTGTTTACAACTAGAATAACCTGTGTAATCAGTACCCAGTTTAAGAAACAACAGAATCAGCATCCTGACTTCCAACACTGTAGATTAGTTTTTAGTAAGGAATATTTAAAATATATTCTAAGGGGAAAACTTTAGTAATAGTGGTAAATATTTTTTGTTACTCACGATAACATACTGTAAAAAATCTCTACTTGAGAAACAACTTTTGGGAGGATTAAATGATGTAACAGTTAATTTACTAAACAAAAGTTGTTGGTTATCTTTTCTAAAGTCACGAGTAGGGAGTATTTTTTATTCCATATACTAGATAATTTACATTAAATATTTTTGTGGAAGGCAAAAGACAGATAAACATGAAACTTAAATTACATAGCTGACACGTATTATTTTTCAATGAAATAAGAATGATATTGGATTTGTCTATAGATTTTATACTTCAGAATTTTATGAATATCTTTCAGTGGTTGCCGTTGGTATGACAATTTGAAGATAACAAATTCTAGTTTAACTGGCATTTTGGATATCTTTAGTGATCGCACTAATTAGGTAGCTATCACTATCTGATGCTTAATGAAACAAACCTGTGGCTTCTCTGCCTCTCGGTCTAGGCTGTTCACAGTGGCTTGTCTTAGACCACATAAAAACTGCCATGGAGTTGCTTCTGACCCACAGAGTTTCTGAGACTGTGAATCTTTACCTGAGCAGATAGCCCTTTCTCCTTTGGATTGTATGGTGGGTTTGAACCACTGACCTTGTGGTTAGCAGCCCAATGCTTACCCAATAGTGCTACTGGGGTTCCCCTTAGCAGGGGTTCCCCTTAGCATGCATAGTCACTTAGGATTGACTATGTAATAGAACTACTCAAAGGATATAACAAATTACAATGTAACATATTCTAACCTTTAGGAGAATGAATAATTTAACATACTGACTGGGTTCTTTTTTTCCTCTAACAGTTTTATTGGAACTTCATTCATGTATCATATAAATCAGTTCAGTCATATCCAGAAGTATTGTATAATCTTTACCACAATCAAATCAATTGTAGAACATTTTCTGGGTTCTTTTTTTTCCTTGCTAGTATAATTTTAATCCAGATGATCATTTATGTACAGCAACCCTACCTGCACCCAGTAGGTTTTTGTAAACCTTCACTGAAGCTGACTGTCTTGTCTTTCTCAGGAGGCGAGACTGATGAGTTCAAACTGCAGCTTAGCA
The DNA here is from genome assembly GCF_000313985.2 of Echinops telfairi. Lineage (NCBI taxonomy): Eukaryota > Metazoa > Chordata > Mammalia > Afrosoricida > Tenrecidae > Echinops > Echinops telfairi. The sequence goes on along the minus strand of NW_022104341.1, from coordinate 24,437,903 downwards.
GCTCAACACTAAACCCACTGCCACCAGAGCTAAACACACACACACACACACACACACACACACACACGAGCTTAAAACTTTTGAAGCCCCTTGTATGTATAGAAAGGAGCCTTGGTGGTGTGATGTTTGACGTGTTGGACTAACTACAAGGCCATTGGTTCAAACCCCACCAACTGCTATGCAGGAGAAAGATGAGGTTTTCTGCTCTTGGAAGGAGTCAGAATTGGTTTAATGGCAGTGGTTCTTCAGGTTGACTTAGCCCTTGCTTACCTCTTCACCTATTTACAGATAGCACACTCTGCCTAGCTTGTACAGTTTGATTGTGCTAGCTTTCATCCTCCTATTTTTCTTCTCCCTCTGGTGCTTCTTTTCTTTCAAGACCTTGCTGAACCAATGCTTTCTCTGAGCTGTTCTGTGTCTTTTCTTGATCTGCAAGCTGATAGGGGTTTCCTCTGCTCCTCTGGAACACAATCATTCTTCTAATTTAGCAGTAGAATCTTGTGCTTGTTTCTCCACTTGGCTTCTGCCTACTCCACACTCTGATTTTCTGAATGATGGACAGAGTTCTCTTTCTCTGGTTTGTGCAGGCCACACAGCAGATGCACAGCAAATGTTTATAGGGTGAGCAGCTTAGGGCAGATGAAGAGCTTTGAAGAGTAATTGCCTGACAGGCAGTTGTAGATGGGGGACTAGTTGAAACTTGAATAGAGATACTGTCTTCATAGAAGTCATAGATGTGGATCTGAGCGTATATAACATGGGCAGGGTAATGGGAAATCAGTGGGCCAGTTGTAGAACACTGGACAAGGGACCAGCCTGCATTGCCACGGTAGCACAGAACAAAACAGTGTCTTTCCCTCCACATCAATGCTTGTCAATTACAGTTCAGATTTCTCATCCTAGATTTCAGAGCCTTTGTCGCTCTGGTCTCACTTTACCTGGCTCGCCTTATATGCCATTGCCTGCCATTGGTGTCTGTTCCAAATCGGCCAGTTTCAGCACTGCTCTCTGAACGAGGTCGGATTTATTCCTGGCTTAGAAACTTTGTTACTGCTATCGCCCACAATAATAACGTATTCTCCTCCAAGGCAAAGGTAGGGGTTACCATTTAGATGAAATAATACATAACAACTCTAGCCCTGGTGTCCAAATGGTTATGTGTTGGGGTGCTAACTACAAGGTCAGCAGTTTGAAACTGCCAGTAGTTCTGAGACTTTTCACTTCTGTAAAGAGTTGCAGTCTTGGAACTCAAAGTAGCAGTTCTGCCTTGCCCTATATGGTTGCTATGTGTTAGATTTGACTTGATGTCAGTGGGTTTCAGGGGGTGAGCCCTGATTGTCCTCATCCTCCTTTTGTAAACTTTCTGTAGCATGTATTAAAAAGCAACCAACCCAAATCCACTGCTATTAGGTTGATTTTGACTCAGTGACCTTATAGGACAGAGTAGAACTACCTTGCAGGGTTTCTGATGCTGTGAACTTTTATGGAAGCAGAAAGCCTCATTTTTCTCCAGCAGAGCAGCTACTGATGTTCATCAGTTTCAAACTGATGACCTTACAGTTAGCTGTCCAGTGTACAACCCATTTTGCCTTCAGCGCTCCTCAGCACACAGGTACTTGCTTTACACTGTACTGGGAGGAATCCTGATCTGCACAATGGTTAAGCACTCAGCTGTAAATGCCAAGGTCAGTGGTTCAGACCCGCTGGTTGTTTTGCAGGAAAAAGATGTGGCAACCTTGGACACCTTATGGGGCAGTTCTGTTCTGCCCTACAGCATGATCCTGATTTGGAATTGTCTTGGTAGCAACAGATTTGGGTTACATGAAAAAAAAATGTTTTATTCATTGCTTAATTAGGTGCTAATCTAGGTGCTTAACTAGGTGCTAATCTGGGTGTATTTTGTACCCAAGCCCTTCAGTTTATGGGGTGACCCTATCCTTTTTAAACCTCTGTTCTATAATGGTAGGGACATAGTTTCTTTCCCTAGTATGTCTGAGGAGGTCCCCTTGTACTCACACTTGCCTTCTCATCTCTGTATCTGCTTCATTGTAGATCCCACTTAATTTTGTCTCTTTGAGCCTGTCCCTGGTCTCTGCTCCCTAAACTATTTGTAGTAGTTTTATTGAAAATTTGACAATTATGTTTAGATAAGTTTATAGCCTAGTATAGTGAACAGCTTAACATTGTGATACTCTATTAGTTTTAGGTTAGTTGAATATTGCCACTCTTAGCCATTGGTCGAGTCTTACCTGGTTAGCCTTGCGTTACTGGGCCCCTTCATTTTCCCTGGAGGGCCTCGCACATCTAGCTTTTATCCCTACACTGCCTACTCCACTCACCCCTCTACTACCTTCTCTGCACACTTCAAATTCAGTTTTCTTTCTTTAGGTCTCTTTTCAAATCCAACTCTGGAATGAGACTAGTTTCACTTTCCCCATGTTTTGAGGGTTGGGCCTGCCAGGAAACCCTTTGGGGGGCCCAGGAGTGGGTGGTGTAGGGGCTGGCTGAGTTTGGTTCTTCAAGTGATCTTCAGAATAATACTGGGGAACGAATTGCAGATCTAATCACACCTCTAGGGCCGAGCATGTTAGCATCATTGACCAGGGATTCTGCTTTAGGGCTTTCACCTGCTGTTCCCATGTCTAGAAGGCTCTTTCCCGGCTATCCACTTGACTGCTCACATCACTTGAATCTTGTCAGAAGTTATCGTCTCAGCCAGCTCTCCCACTGCCACCCAATTTAACTAGCACCCTTTACACACACTGCCAAAGGAGCCTCGGTGGTGCAGTGGTTTTACACAGTTGCCCTAACCAGAAGGTTGGCATTTTGACTCCACCAGCAGCTCTGTGGGAGAAAAGACCTGGTTATTCTACATAACATTGCAATGAGTCAGAATCAGCTTGATAGCACAGAACAAAAATGCATATAATCACCTTCCTGGCTTTATTTTTCTCATTAGCACGTATCCCTGTTAACGATGCACTTTCTTTTACCTATGTACCTTGTTCATTGCAGCCTCTGCTACTGAAATGTAAGGTTCACAAGGGCAGGTCTTTTCTTGTGTTTTGTTTGTGGTTTTGTTCAGTGACCTGAGCTGTGATGGGCATATGTACCAAAACGAAGGGAAGCACAGTGCCATCAGGCGGATTCTCGTAGTGACTGCTAATCTCAAAGTCAGCAGTTCGAAACCACCAGCCACTCTGCTGGGAAAAGAAGAGCTTCCTACTCTTAAAGAATTACAGTCTCCCAATAGTTGGTAACCTAAGGCGACCATAGGTTTGCTATTATACTCTGTTTTCTTTCTTTCGACACCCTTAGTCGACGGGCATAGTTCTGTGTTAGTAAGTGAGTGTTGTTGGGTTTTCCCTTAACCCTTCTTTTTGGCATAGTGTCCATTCACTTGAATTTTTAATCTGTGCAAGTCAACAATCCATGTATTTTAGTTTAAAAAGTCCCTAGGGAATACCAAAAATAGACTTTGGGGACAGTGAGGCACCCCATCAGACTCGACTGGAAAACATTCATAAAGGTCAAAAAACAGATCTGGAACTATTTATAGGCTTTTCTTTGTCATTGGCTTTCTTTTTGTTGTTATATTGTTTTTTATTTGTTTTGTCTTTGTTGTTTTGTGTGGCTTTGCTTTGTTTTTGCGCTTATTATTGTCTCTGCATGTCTATCAAGATAAGCTAGGCAGGATAAACAATTCGGAGAAGAAAACAGTGGGACTGACAGTTTGGGGGACACCAGAGAGGAGGAGGTGGGAGAAAGGAAGGGGTGTGTGAACCAAACCAGGGATATGGGAACAAGTGAACTAAAATCGATGAAGAGAAGGGTGTAGGATGCTGAGTTAGTTAATTGTGCCAGCCTGGCCAATAATCACATGTGGGGCTAATTGAAAGGCGGAGGGATAAATGAGTGGTGAGCCTCGCCTTTCTAGTTCTCGGGTCTCTTGCTTTGTAATGGTCGCACCAGGGTGCAGCTGCCTTAGCAGTTCCCTGCTTCAGCTTGCAAGATTGACAGA
>NW_022104341.1:24431178-24432578 GCF_000313985.2 Echinops telfairi | reverse complement strand
ACATGCCTGTATTTAGACCTCTTTAAATGTCCTTTACCTCCTAGTTCTTTCCTCTGTTTCCTTTTAACTTTATTCTTGTCCAACTATCATGTCTGGCCTTCATTAGGGTACAGTAATTCCTCATGGTTACATTGCTCTTGATTAAGCCCCAGTAGGCATCTTATCCCCTTCTCTCCATCAATTTTAGTTTACTTGTTGTTCCCCTGTCCCTGGGTTGGTTGACACTCCCTTTCTTTCTCCCACCTCCCTCTCACCTGTGTCCCCCTGGAACCATTGGTTCTGTCATTTTCTCCGGATTTTTTATCCCGCCTAATTTATCTTGATAGACATGCAGAGACAATAATAAGCGCAACAGCAAGACAAAACCACACAAAACAACAAAGGAAGATAAAACAAGTAAAAACAATATAACAACAACAAAAAGAAAGCCAACGACAAAAAAAGAAAAGCCTATAAATAGTTCCAGATCTGTTTTTTGATCTATATGAATGTTTTCCAGTCGAGTCTGATGGGGTGCCTAACTCTGTCCCCAAAGTCTTTTTTTGGTATTCCCTGGGGACTTTATTGCTTTGCTCCCCTTGCTGCTCTGTTGCATGCCCTTAGTGTTTCACCCCAGTTTGATGGGGTCAGATTGGGCACAATTCCCGCACTCTGTCTCCAGTGTTGTCCCCCATAGCTCTATGGTTCAATGAGGGACGTCGTGTCTCGTGGTGGGGCTGGCCCTATGGTTCTCTCTGTGCATTGTCTACTCTGAGCAGGAATATCATCTCCAGGGTTTGGTGGGCCAGCATGTGTTCCATTCACCCTCCTTCCCTCTTCGTTTCTCCTGTGTGCTCTGATCAGATGTGCCCCTCTCCCTGAGCTGTAGCTTCAGTGCTGTCATCTGAACTGCACTCTTCTGGGGGCAGAGACCCTGTAGTTTCTTAATGCCTCCCCCACCCCACTATTATGACCTCAGTTCTACCTTAAAAATCTGACTAGACCAGAGCATGTACACTGCTACAGATAAGCACTTGAAACACAAGGAATCCAGGACAGATAAACCCCTCAGGGCCAATAATGAGAATAGAGATACCAGGACAGTAAGGGGAATGTGGGGGGAGAACAGGGGAATCAATCACAATGATTGACATATAACCCCTCCATCCCCAGGGGGATGAACAACACAAAAGTGGTTGAAGGGAAACAGGAATGATGTAAGATATAAAAATAATAATAATTTATCAAGGGTTCATGAGGGAGGGAGAATGAGGAGCTGATATCAAGGGCTCAAATAGAAAATGCTTTGAAAATGATGATGGCCATTTGTACAAATGTGTTTGACACAGTGGGTGTATATATGGATTGTGATGAGAGCTGTGAGAGCTCCCCCCCCAAAATGAGTAAAAACAAACAAAAAA
>NW_022104341.1:24380675-24427988 GCF_000313985.2 Echinops telfairi | reverse complement strand
ATTTTGAACTGCTGACCTTGTAATTAGCAGCTCAACGAGTAACCACTATACCACCTTCCTTCTCAGAGGGCTCTTTTATACACAGCAGGATGGCATTGCAGGAAATCTTGTTTATAATTACTCACAGGTGAATTCTATCAGTATCATCCCCCACCTTTCTACCAGACCCATGCAGGGAAAGGTCGGGTGGTGGGGGTTACAATCTTTGGCTAGAAGAGCAACATCAACTAATTCATTGCTCCTGCACATCCAAGCACAATAAAATCCTTGACAATTTCAGTCTTGTCTACATTTATCAAGATGTTACCTATTGGTCCACTTGTGAGGATTTTGGTCTTTACATTGAGCTGTAATCCATACTGAAGGCTGCAGCCTTGATCGTCATCAGCAAGTGCTTCAAGTCTTTCTCACTTTCACCAAACAAGGTTGTGTCTTCTGCATATCACAGGTTGTTAATAAGCCTTTCACCAGCCCTGATGCTGCACTTTTCTTCACATAATCCAGCTTCTCTAATGATTGGCTCAGCATAGAGATAGAATAAGTATGGTGAGAGAATACAACCCAGTCACACACCTTTCCTGATTTTAAACTATGTGGTATGCCCTTTTTCTGTTTGTGCAACTGCCTCTTGGTCCATGTACAAGTTCCTCATGAGCACAGTAAAATGTTCTAAAATTCCCATTCTTCTTAAGGTTATACATAGTTTTATATGATCCACATGGTCGAATGCTTTGACATAGTCCATAAAATACAAGTAAACATCTTTCTGGTATTCTCTGCTTTCTGTCAAGAGGCATCTGACATCAGCAATGATATCCCTTGTTACATGTCCTCTTCTGACTCTTGTCCGAACTTCTGGCAGCTCCCTGTCAATGTACTGCTGCAACCATTGTTGGATGATCTTCAGCAAAATTTTATATGTATTTATGTCAGTAATATTGTTCCATAATTTGAGCATTCTTTTGGGTCACTTTTCTTGGGAATGAGTACAAATCTGAACCTCTTCTAGTCATTTGGCCAGGTAGCTCCCTTCCAAATTTCCTGGTGTAGACGATGCGTGTTTCCAGAGCCTCATCAGCTTTCTGAAATATTTCGGTTGATAATCCATCAATTCCTGGAGCCTAGTTTTTGACTAATGCATTCGGTGCAGCTTGACCTTCTTCCTTCAGCACTATTGATTCTTGCTTATATGCTCCCTCTTGAAATGGTTGAGTGTTGACTCGTTCTTTTTAGTACAGCGACTCTTGTGTATTTTTTCCATTTTCTTTTGATGCTTCCTGCATCATTCAATGTTTTGCCCATAGAATCTTTCAGTACTGCAACTAAGGGCTTGCATTCTCTCTCGAGTTCTTTCAGTTTAAGATATTCTCAGTGTGTTCTTCCCTTTTGGTTTTCTTACTCTAGGTCTTTGTGCATTTCATTATAATATTTTACTTTGTCTTCTTAAACTGCCTTTTCAACTTTTCTATCTCTTTGACTACATCATTTCTTCCTTTTGCCTTAGCTACTCAATGATTAAAAGCAAGTTTCAGAGTCTGTTCTGACATCTACTTTGCTATTTTCTTTATTTTCTGTTATAATATACACATGAGGGGTACCCCTCCCCCCAAAAAAAGAAAAAAACCCCACTGGGAGGAGCTTTTGTAGTACACATTTTCCCCACACTCCTTGCTCTGAGTTAGTGCACCCAGTGGCATCACCTGGGGAGGTTCTCTCTGGTCACAGTGAATTTTTTCGTAAAAGCGGTTTTGCTCGAACCTTGTTTTTTGTGATGGCCCATTTAAGAGAATAGTTTGTGGCTGTGAAATTTTGTTTCCTGCTTAGGAACAATGCTGCAGGAACTTGTGGTGTTGAACACAGCTCACAAGGACAGTGCTGTGGGGAACTCAAGTGTCCAGTGGTCTTCTTGTTCCAAAAGAGGTTAAATGTTTATTGAGGACAAACCTCCTTCTGGGTGTCAGTTCTGGGTGTCTGTTCTGAAAAGATGGAAATGTTGGCAGATTTTGTGTACTTGAGCTCAGAGACCAACGAAGGGCCATTGAAGAGACAGATGGGGGGTTATCTGGACTCTCTTGGAGCCCAATTTTAACAGAAGATTTGAGAATGAGAAGGGTCGCTGTGAAATTAGTGAGTTGGGTCCTGACTGACCAGGAAAAAGAGCATCAAGTGGAAACATGCTGTGCTTTGAAAGTGACCCAGCCTTTTTTTCCACGGGGATTACTGGTGACTAGACATGGTGCTATTCCGTCAACCCCAAAAGCAAACATTAATCAAGCCAGTGGAAGACACCGTCATCATTTCACTCCCCCCCCCCACCAAACTCAAGTGACATCAAAGCATCCAAGAACAGACAAGAAGGACTGGTGTTTTTAGAGTAGTTAAAAAAAATTTTTTTTTCAAGTTTGGAATGCATTTGTTTATAATAGTTTTATTGGCGCATAATTTACATAGCATATACTTCAATAATTCAAGCATTCAGTCATATCAAGGAGAATTGTACAATCATTACCACATCAATTTTAGAACATCCCTGCCTCCCATGGTTAAGTTGCCTTTACAATGAGTTATGCAATCACAATCAGTTCTAGTACTCCCTCCCCACTTCTGCCTTCATTTCCCACTCCCAAAATTCCCCTTTCCACTCTATCCATTCCTTACCCCTACATCCCCTATCAACTCTTGTATCAGTTATTATCACTATGCATCCACTCCTCCTATGGGTCACAAACTGGGAAACCCAGAAGAAACAATAAAAACCAAATTCAAACTAAGGTAGTAAGGATAAAATAATAATATAAAGACAAAAAAAAATGAGTAAGAAAGAAAAGCCCTTCGTTAAAAAAGCCCAGGAAGAAATTTCTATCATGGAACAAAGTAAGAGATACTTGAACACAGATGGTTCTATAGGGGTCTTGTGTTGGGTCTATAGGGAGATCATCTAGCCAAGTATTGACTTTGATTCAGCATATTCAAGATTACAGTAGTCTCAACAGCATGGCTGTTCAGGATTCTTGCCTGTGGCTAGAGCAGATCTGCCATCGGCTCAGTCAGACCAGATACTCTGCAGGTTGGTTTTGGGCTACTGCTGTTAGTGTTTATATAAGTGTGCTTCCCCTTCCTCCTTGCGCCGGCCCCCCCCCCCCCCCCCCCCCCCCCCCCCAGGGGACATTAGTAAGTTTAGAATAATGTAGTTGTACCACTATAATTTTCAATTTTTATGTACACCCTGGGTATTGAATTGGTTCTTTAATTTACTGCTTCTTTTCCTTCTGGTTGCATAGTGGTTATGCATTGGGCTGCTGACTAAGAGGTTGGCAGTTTGAAACTACTGGCCACATCGAGGGAGAAAGATGAGGCTTTCCATTCCTGCAAAGTTACAGTCTTGGAAAACCCCAGAGGTGGTCTGCCTTGCCCCGCTGGTTGTTGTGAGTCAAAATTGACTCGATGGAAGGGAGTTTTTTTTCTCTCTTTCCTTCTGGTGACAGACTTGGCGCTCTGATTTTGGAACTGGGCACATGACCTATATTTGGCCTATCACATCCCTCTTTTAGAATATTTCAGTGGAACAGGAAGCATTTTCTTTTCTGCTCATAGAGCTGTGGAGATGAACTACCAGAATTGAATGATGTCTGTGTAGTATTGATCTTTTCCATTTGGAAAGACAGAGAACCCATGCTTTGGTCCATTGTCAAATGATAAGTTGCGTAGTTCAGCTAAGCCTGATGTAGAAAGTCGAGGCTTCCCACTCCCTTCAAGATTGACAGCCTCAGAAACCTATAGGGGCATTTCCACTCTGTCTGTCCTATAGGGTTGCTAGGAGTCAGAATTTACTCAATGGCAATGAGCCTTAGCTAAGTTTACAAGATTTTCTTCTTTTTAAAAATTAATTAATTAATTAAAAATCATTTTATTGGGGGCTTGTACAACTCTTCACAATCCATCCCTCCATTGTGTCACGCACATTTGTACATTTGTTGGAATTAGAAAGAGACATTAGAATGTTTGTTACTGTAACCCAGGGAAATGCTAATGGTAAACTAAACTATGGTAATAGGAACATAGAGAAATGGACAGATGATACAGAGATCAAGAGATAAGGAAGTTTACGTAACAGGTCTGGTTAGAGTGGAGGACACAAAAGTTATCTCTAGCTTTCTAGTTTGGGCAACTTGGGGAGTCGTAGTGCTGTTCACAAAACTGATTAAATTCAAAAGTAACGTTAGAAGCAGCATTTAGCTTTATCATGTATATAATTTTAGAATACAAATAATATCCACATTCACTGTTAAGTTCTGTGCATAAGATAAACTGAATACTTCCTGTCGCTTATAGAAATGAGAGATATGAGCCCTTGGCTTTGGGCATGTGGCAGAAACTACAAGGCAATGCTGTGCAGGATACCATGAGAGTGGGTAGCAAATTCTGTACATCCATGGATGGTAGTTTGGGCAGAAGCATTGCATTCAAGGAAGGCAAAACCAGATCCAGAAGTGTTTATTCCAATTAAAACAGACCACTGCTCTTACCTGAATGGACGTGTTTCTGGGTAATCAACCTGGCCCCAGATTACTGGCTGATCATTCATGTTGGAGTATCTGGCACTAAGCAGTGACTGCAGCCAAGTCAGCCTGGTGAGTGGAAGTCCATGCTGCTGAGCCCTGCATAACCTCTGTGTTGCCTCCTTGGCCACTTTGTTCATGAGCCCACCGGACAGTGATAGGAGTGGCTGGGAAAAGAAGAGGGCGGATTTCACAGAAGGTGTCATTCTATCGACTTGATTATTTAAGAGCCTCTTCTTTAGAGTTAACCTCTAGGTGAGCATTCACCTAAGACCCAAGTATCTTCTTTTGCCCATTAAGAAAAGGTCTGTCCACCTACCTCTTCCTCAGAGCTTCTTGTCAACAAATTTTAAATCATGGTTCTTCTAAGTCCCTGACCATTCAGCCAAATCATTGACCACAGCCAATGAATTAGTATAAAATCACACATCTGGTGCCATTTCTCCTTCTAAGCAAAGTGAACAACCAAGGGCACAGCTTGAAGTTCTGCCCTTTGGGAGGATTTCTCTTCACCATTGTCCCTCAGGAAGGCCCCAGAATGACTGCTGTTGTCTGCTTTCTACTGGTGCTTACACATTGCACAGTACCATCTGTAAGCCGGGCTTGATTTTTCTCTTCCTCAGGCAACTGGTCACGAGGCTACAGCCATAGACTGGGAGAAGCGAGATACTCTCACAGGAGTAGAGACGGTGGGCCCTTAGAGCAGGCTCTGCTCAAGCCTGATCTTATATATACCACTTCTGTTTAATGATGTAGTGTTGCTATTTATGTGCAAGTATGATTTTATGGACAGCCTAGGTTGTTTGGTGACTCACGGTTAGGCATTGAATTTTTACTAAGACCTATTAACAAGACAGAGCTGATTCTTAAAAGGAGAGTAGTTACCTGCAGAGGGTCGTTGGGGTTTGTGCCCAAATCCTAAGGGTCTGCCCTGTGATTCACCAATGGATACCTGCCAAAGACTCCAAACAGCATCTCTACCTGCCACTGACACTTCCAGCACCACTGGATCGGAGGATGCTGTGGCCCAAGTGGCACAGCAGTTGCACAGCGGCCTGAATGTGTTGCAGAGCCTTCTCTTGTTCTGGGCCTCGCTCTAAGGGAATAGATTTTTGAGTCACTTAATAAAAAGTCCAAAGTTGCACATCCAAATGAGGCGATAGATATGTCACCTCCAAAATCCAGCCGGCCAGGGTTGTGCCTCCCTTTTAGTTGTGGGAGGGGCCAGAAGCAATAATTTATTCTTCACTTTAGAAGGAATATCTCAACATGCCTCATACCACCAGTGGTGGATCCCTACAAATTTCACTGAGGTGTAAGGTGCCTGCATTTTTTGTTGGGTTAATTTCCCACCCTCTAGCATTCAATTGTCTTACCAATAACTCATTGACACTTCTATCCTAGATCCAGACAACTTAATGTTAACAATATAAGGAGCCAGTCTGACATTTTGTGGAAAGGAATCAAGGTCCTTGCACATTAAATTATGACAATACTGGAGAGTTGGTAGACCTCTGAAGTTGCACAAAAAAACAAACAAAACAAAACAAAATTCACTGCCATTAAGTGGATGCTGATTCACAGCAAACCTATAGGATAGTGTAGACCTGCCCCTCTTGAGTTTCTGAGTGTGAGTACCAGGTGCCCTCTGAGGTCCCGAACAGTGTGTACATCACATCTACTCGCTCCTTGGCTTCTTGAGAGCAAGCGCTGTATCTTGAGTAGTGGCTCCTCGTTGGGCTGCTAACTGTAAGGTCCAGAGCTGGAAACCACCAGTCCTTCCTCAGGAAAAGGACAGGGCTTTCTACTCCCATAAAGAATTAGCATCTTGGGAAGTCCAGGGGCAGTTCTACCCTGTCTTATAGGGTTGCTATGAATTGGCATCAACTCATTGGCAGTGAATTTGGTTTTTGAGTTTGGAATAGCGTGCTTGGCATATAGTCAGTTCTTCTGAAAATTTTATCTAAAGTTCATTTCACTTAGTATTTAAGTACACTTCCATCTTTAGAAATTTGAAAAAAATGTGAGGCATTTTTTAGTTTTCGTTTTTATTTTTTGTTGATTTGGGCCTGGACTTTTAGAATTTGGCAATAATGCAAAAATGCAAGGAAGCTTCAAAAAGTTCATGGAGTTAGAATTGAAAATAATGGAATTTCCCCCACGGACTTTCTAAAGCCGTCATGGCTAAGTAACTACTTATGAAGCTGGGAAATCTACCTGAACTGAGGCAGTAAATCAGCTTCCTGTGACAAAAGCAGTCAAGCATACAGAGACACTTGTGTCAGTGCGGGTATGTGTGTGGTGTGAGTGAGAGAGAGACAGAGCGAAACATGCTGGGTCTACACTCACCAACTAATCTACTCTGAAGCTGACGGTCCCAGCCCACACATCAGCATCCAATCTGATTCAGTAAAGCTGACAGCCAAGAAAAGCCTATGGAGCAGTTCTACTGTGTAACACATGCAGTCATATCCCCCACACGTGTCACTAGAGCGAGTCTCTAGTGGACACAGAGTGTGACACTTCAGTCTAAGCGTGGCTCTTGCCCAGACAACATATAGTGCTTTTGTTAGTGCGTTAAAACATGTGTCACTGTGCTTTCTTTTGAGCTTTATTTGTGGAAAATATCGTAATCATGGTTCCAAAGATAGTTAGTGATACCAGCAATAAAGCTAAGAGGAAAACTGAGAACCACGATAGAGTTAAAGAAATCATTGTGGAATTTGAGTCAGGCCGCCACTTGTCTGACTCTGGTGCTGAATACTCCATGGCTAAGCTCACATTATCAACTTTTGGGGGGATCTGGGGGCGGGTGGGAAGTGATTAAAGCGCCTAATATGTCAGAAGGTGTGAAATCATTGACCATGAAACAAAGAACGCAGACCATCACAGAGGTTGAAAAGTTGCTGTTAATTTGCACCTCAGTGCCAATTATTTGGTTTTCCGTTATTTCCTATGGGAAAAATAAGTTCAGTTTTTATACCTTCCAGTGTTCAAACACGATTTGGAATGAATTGAGTTTGACCACTGAGTTCCATTGTGTATGTCTACCTATATGAATATGTCTGTGTCTGTGTGTGCGTGCTCACATGTACACCATTGTAGTGTATTATAACAAGGACCCAATTGTTCTATGTTGCTGAATGGATACTACTCCTGTTGACCCTATAGGACAGAGTAGAACTGCGCGTGTGTGGTTTCCAAAGTTGTGAAATATTCATAGGAGCAGAAAGCCTTATCTTTCTCCTATAGAATGGCTTGTGATTTTGAACTGTTGATGTTGTGGTTAGCAGCCCAATGCATAATACACTATGGCACCAGGGAGACAAGCTTAGGATTTTTGACATGAGAGGCAGAAGGTACAAACATTTTCCAGGCCTCTGCTTGCATCTGTTTACTCGTTCCCATTGGCTCAAACAATTCACATGGCCAAGCACTGATTCAAAGGGGGGAGAAATCAGCTCTACTTTTCCTTGAGAAGTATTAGGGAATGCATTTTTATGTTTATAAGGAGCCCTGTAGTGCAGTAGGTTAAGCGTTGGTCTGGTAATGCCAGAGTTGGCTGTTCAAACCCACCTGGTGCTGCTTGGGAGAAAGATGTGGCACTTACTCCCATAAAGACTTAACGTTTTGTACACCTGGAGAACAGCTCTACTTTATCTTAAAGGGCTGCTATGAGTGGATTCAACTTGACGTGGGTTTGTGTGTATGTATACACAAATATAAACACTGTCTGCAAAAAGTGTAGTTGACATTTTGTGGCCATTCTTTAAATGCTACTTAATAAAAGTCAGATTAAATGCTATTGTTTAATGTGTCCTGTCTTAGTATGATGAAAAAAAGAATTAACCCATTTAGGTAATATGGAATACTCTTTTGATAACATAATGTTAATGATGAGAACACTGTATAAATAAATTTTTCTCTCTCTTTTTTCCTCTGCAGTAAGAAAAGTGGAAAACCACCATTACAGAACAATGAGGTAAAATTTTAATCATCTACTTCTTGGTATTTCATGCATTCAGTTTTTGGTTATGCAATTCTAAATTTTTAGTATATGTGCTGCCGAAGCGAGCACTGCAATTCTAAATTAAGCTAAAACCATACCATTTTTTTAAAGAAGGGAATTAAAGATCATCTGTAATTCACCATTCATTGCAAGAATTCCTTCTAAAATAAGATTTTTTTTGACAATTTTTTTGGTCATGACGTAATTATTAATTTTTCTAGCTGTCCTTCAGTGTATTAGGCCCAGTTGACTCGAGAAACAAATCCAGTGACACTCATAAATGTATAAGAAAGAGCTTTATATCAAGAAGTAATTATATATTAAGACAGTATCTCAGCCCAGTCCAACTCAAGTCCGTAAGTGTGGTACTAATCCATAAGTCTTACTTCAGACTCAAACAACTATATCCAATGATGCATAATGCAGGAAGATCACAGCTGGTGGATGCAAAGTCATGTGGATCCAAGGTTGATGGAAACAAGACAGGGCTCTGGAAGCTCTCGATGGCCAGCAAGCAGGAAGGGAAAGGCAGAGAGAGGGGGAGGTAACCCAGGTTTTCCTTAAGAGAAGGTCACTCCCACAAAGAGGCACCATCGGCTGTGAAAAGTTGGATACCACCCTACACTTTGACACATCTTCAAGTTGATGTGAAATTATGTAACTACCACAATCAGTATTCTTCACTGATACTCATATTCAAACCCATGAATTCTTCTCCAATCTTCCCTATTCCTTGTCCAGCTCTTTAATATTTATATGAAGCGACTGATGTTAACCGTGGCTTTGATCAGGTGCACCTTAGTCTTCAAAGTGACATCTTCGCTCTTTAACATTTTTAAAAGGGCTTGTTCAGCAGATGTACCCAATACAATAATACATCCTTTGACTTTTGATACTACTTTTATGAATATTGATTCTGGAGCTCAGTAAAAAGAAATCTTTTGTTTGTCACAATGTTGTATATTGGCCCCATTGTGAGGATTTTTGTTTTCTTTACATTGTGGCCTTGCTGGTAGAGGGGTTATATTGGGCTGCTAACCCACCAGCCATTTGAACCCACCAGTGGCTAGGAGTCAGAATTCACCCCATGGCAGTAAGTTTTGAGTTTACATTGTGGTGCAATCCACACTGCAGGCCTTAATCTTGGATTTTCGTTAGTAAGTACTTCAAATCCTCTGATTTAGCAAGCAAGGTTGTTTAATCTGCATAATCACAGGGTTACTGAACCTTTTTCCTAATGCATGTTCTTCATAAAGCCTAGCTTCCAGCTTGCAATCTCATCACACACACTGAATAAGTAAAGTGAAAGGATACAACCTGGAGACACGCCTTTCTTGATCTTGAATCCTTCAGCATTCCTTGGTTCTATTCAAACAACTGCCTCTTGGTCTGTGTACGATGAAGTGTTCCAGAACTCCTGTTTTTTTTTGCAGTGTTAACCACATTGTGTGTGCTACACACAGTTAAAGTGTCTTCGCATAGTCAGTAAAGCACAAACATCTTTCTGACATTCTTTGCCTTTAGCCAGGATCCATCTGACACCACCAATGATCTGCTACTTCTGAATCTGGCTTGAGTTTCTGGCTGCTCCCCTTTGATGGACTGCTGCAGTGGGTTTTGATTGTCCCTAGCAAAATTTAAATTTCATGTTATACTAATGACACTGTTAGGTAATTTTCACACCTGTTGCTTCACTTTTCTTTGGAATGGACAAATACAGACCTTTCCCAGTCACTTGTCCAGATAATCCTCTCTCCTATGTTTTGGTATAGACGCGTTAGTGCCTCCAGTGCTACTTCAGTTGGTTGAAACATTTCAATTCCATTGATTCCTGGAACCTTGTTTTTCACCAGTACCTTCTTTGCAGCTTGGACTTATTCTTAGTCTATGATCAACTATTCTAAGAGGTAGCATATGATGGAGAATAGATGGTACTAAAAGAATAAGTCCAAGCTGCAAAGAAGGTACTGGTGAAAAACAAGGTTCTGGGATGGGGTTATATGTAGATCCTTGTAATTGGTTCCCCTTTCCAACTCACCCTCCCTCCACCCTCCCAGTATTGCCACTCACACCACTGGTCCTGAAGGGACCACCTGACCTGGATTCCCTGTGTTTCCAGTTCCTATCTGTACCAGTGTATGTCCTCTGGTCTAGCCAGACTTGCAAGGTCGAATTCGGATCATGATAGTGGGGGGAGGAGGGGTTCATTTAATTTATTTATAGGCAGTATGCACAGTATACGATTCAACAAGAGTACAGGTATTTAGTGTTTAGTATTCTGTAAAAAAGGTGGGGTGGGGTGGAGGGGACATCTGACCTCTTGTAGCCTCACTAGGGGAAGGCAGATCATTATCTGCATTAGCTGCCCCAGGCCGATTCCTCTGAGAGGACCTGTCCCCTCCAAACTTACTCCCAATCTGAAGCCAGCTGTCTTTCTCATGGCATTCTACTTCCTGCGCATTTGAGAATTCCTGGCCATGGCCTCTCAAAACTCACAGATGACACTAATTGTGGGTTTCTTAGGGAAGTAGCAGATTACAGTTCAGAGTCAGAAACACTCTAGATAGAGATTTTCAATATGAACAACCTCTGTTTAGCCTTGTCTGAAACATTCCTCTCTGCAGCGCTTGGCCTCTACCCTCTCAGGAAAGTGTAAACAAGTACTTTGAACTCTGCTATTAGTGCCCAGAAGTACACTGCCCCACCTGTCAGCCTGTACCTGCCAGGGATTGCCAAGCCTAGCTCTACCCACAAGTGCTCAGAGCATCCTATTCTATTTTAGCAAGCCCTCCGCCTCAAGCCCCTCAGTTTTGGTTTGCTTGCTTTTTTGTTTCCTGGGCCCACAAGCCACTGTGCTTGTCTCTTGCTGGTCTCTTGGTCCTCCCGCCTTGGCTGCTGCTTTTCTCCACCTCTGTTTCTCCCTGTCTCCAGCGTCACTGCTCTGTCTCTGATCCTGGAAGATTCTTAATGCAGGAACCCTCGTGCTGAGTACACACTCCACTCCCAGCTCTTCCTTGTTGACCGTTGTGAGATCCTCTTTTCCAACCTTGGTATGGTTCATGTTAAACCTCCCCCAACCAACTCACTGCCATTGAGTGAATTTTCCTACCCATACCTGCCTTAGATGAGGTTTCCGAAGCAGTAAATCTTTATGAGAGCAGAAAGCCTCGTCTTTCTCCCTCGGAGCAGCTGGTTGGAGCCGAATGTGTATGGAACCGAGCTCTTTCATTTTACGCTTATTGATAGGTACCATTGCAGATGTTCCAAATCTTTTTGGCTCTGTGTACAACAGAACAAAACACTGCCCTCCCTGTCCTGCGCCACCCTCAATTCTTCTTATGTTTGAGCCCATTGTTGCAGCTACTGTGTCAATCCATCTTCTCAAGGGTCTCCTTTTCACTGCCCCTCCATTTTGCCAAGCATCATGTCCTTCCCTAGGGACTAGCTCTCCTGATAGCATGTCAAAAGTATGTGAGGCAAAGTCTCACCATACTTGCCTCTAAGGAGCATTCTGGGTGTATTTCTTCCGAGACAGGTCTGTTCTTTTGGCAGTTCATATACTTTCAATATCAAATGCCTCAATCTTTCTTCCACCTTCCTTACTCAGTGCCCAGCTTTCACTTGCACAGTTTCAGCCGAGTGATGGCAAAACGGACTAATCCCCATGTTTAGAGTTTCTTACACCTTAATAGCAAGGTCTCACCCCCGACAAGGATGCTATATACCTTATTTATATTGTTAACAAGCTATTCAGTTCCTGTGTTGGGTCTCAAATACCTCTCATTTCATATGTAGTCCTACCTAGTCATTTGGTGGGAGTTAGAAAGACTGCCTAGAAGGGTCATATTAAATAATTCACTGCTCAGCATACTTTTATGGTAGTTTGTATGTACATGCGCATCAATGAACAGCTTTAATTGAATTATTTTGCATATTGAAATACTTTACACCATGGTGTATTCTATCCTGTTCTCCCGGTATAGTGTTTCTTAGCTCCACTCCTGTACATCATTGTTGTTGTCAGACGTCATCGAGTCAGTTCTGACTCACAGGGACCCTGTGTACCACAGAACCAAACACCACCTGCACCGTCCTCAAGTGTTGCTGTGTTTGAGCCCTTTTTTGCAGCCACTGTGTCAATCCACCTCAAAGGCCTTCCTCTCTTTTGCTGCCCTTCCACTTTACCAAGCATGAATGATGTCCTTCTCTAGGGACTGGTCTCTCATAGCTGTAGATCTAGTTAACTTAAGTGCTCTGTAGAATTGTTATATGATTATGTACTACTGCTTTTTTCACAAGGTATAGGGTTTTCATTGTATAACATTACCATAATTTGTGCAATAACATATGATAAGTTCCTAAATCCTTTTAGGATGCCTGGTAGGACTTGATCAAGGGCAATGTAGCGGAGAGGAATTACTGAAACCCGAATGAAGGCTGAACATGGTAGTGGGCCAAGCGGAAAGTAAAAGGAAATAGAGGAAAAAACTAGGACACAAAGGGCATT
This sequence comes from Echinops telfairi, assembly GCF_000313985.2. Taxonomy (NCBI): domain Eukaryota; kingdom Metazoa; phylum Chordata; class Mammalia; order Afrosoricida; family Tenrecidae; genus Echinops; species Echinops telfairi. The sequence continues at coordinate 24,414,913 of NW_022104341.1, read as the reverse complement.
TATAGAGGTCAAAATACAGGTATGTACGTATGTAAATACATTTATATATAATGATAGAGAAATAGTTCTATGTACATATATTTATATGTTAAGTATCAAGGTAGCAGATGGACCTTGGGCCTCTACTCAAGTACTTCCTCAATGCAAGAACACTTTGTTCTAATAACCTGGCATTCTGTGATGCTCACCTTCCCAACACAATCACTGAAGATGAAATGGGTGCATAGCAAATGTGGTGAACAAAGCTGATGGTGCCCAGCTATCAAAAGCTGTAGCGCCTGGGGTCTTAAAGGCTTGAAGACAAACTAGCGGTCATCTAGCTGAGAAGCAACGAAGCCCACATGGAAGAAGCACCCCAACCTGTGTGATCCTGAGGTGTCCATGGGATCATGTATCATATCATTGTGAATGGGAGAGAGTGCAAATTGGAGACCCAAAGCCCATCTGTAGACAATTGTACATACTCTTACTGAAGGGTCACAGGGAGATGAGCCAGTCAGGGTGCAGTATAGCACCGATGAAACGTACAACTTTCCTCTAGTTTTTTAATGCTTCCTCCCCCTTACTATCATGATCCCAATTCTACCTTACAAATCCGGCTAGACCAGATCATGTACATGGGTACAGATAAGAGCTCGAAGCACAGGGAATCCAGGACAGATAAACCCTTTAGGACCAATAATGAGAGTAGCAATACCAGGAGGGTAAGGGGAAGGTCGGGGGAACTGATCACACTGATCTACATATAATCTCCTCCCAGGGGGACGGACAACAGAAAAGTTGGTGAAGGGAGACATTGGTCAGTGTAAGACATGAAAAAAATATATAATTATTTATAAATTATCAAGGGTTCATGGGGCGGGGGGATGAGGAGCTGATAACCAAGAACTCAAGTAGAAAGAAAATGTTTTGAGAATGATGATGGCAACAAATACACAAATGTGCTGGACACAATGGATATATGCAGGTATTGTGATAGAACTGTATGGAGCCCCCAATAAAATGATTTTTAAAAAGGTTCCTAAAAGTCAATTTGCTGGAATATTCTACATTTTACAGCCAGTGCACATGTTACATTTCTACAGATAATACTCAATGGTCCCAGTGTGCGTTCCTTTTCAACACACAAATTGCTTATCCTTTTTACATCCTTTCTGCCTTTTACGGTATTTGCTGTCTCACATATCGGTGTCAGTTAATTCTGTTTCCACTCCTCTTTTCCAAGTTGAATGAACTAGCAGTAGTAACTTCTCTCATCGCCCACTGACCATGTTGCCTTCCAGAGGTTGGGTGAGTGTGTTTCCCCCAGTTGTTTTATTGCTTTAACTTTTAAAAAGTCTTTGCCCACTTGTATGTGTGCTTTTTAAAAATAAGAAATTAAAAAGTAATTTCTAATCTTAAGCTCTGTCCTCAAAATGTTTTGCTTTGTTTTAAAACTTACTGAAACGTTTAGGGTAGGGAGTCTCGTAGAGTTAATGAAATGTACTGTTTCCGTGGGCGTTCTCCTTTAGAGGAGTTTCATGTATTAGTTTTATTATGTGTCAAGAATAGCAGAGCATCTTGACCTTTCTTCTATCTGAATCCAGTCTTTCTGAGCCAGCTGTTTCTTTACAGGAAACACTGATCATTTCCTGAAGAATATACTTCCTTTCACAGATTGAAATGTAATGGAAGTCTAGGCAGCTTTCAGGTAGCTTAAGAAGCAGCAGCAGTGGTAGCAGGACAGTTGAAAAGGGGAGGAGGCATTACTGTCAGCTGCTCGCATTGTAAAGTGCTGTGATGTTTCTCCTGTTTGCTGTAGTCCATTTCTTGAGAGCAGGTAGAAATAGATGGCCTCTGTTTAAAGTAAGACGTGGCCATTTCAGTGGGGAAGTAATGATTCCATCTCATGGTCAGGCTAGGGATGGAGAAGGGAGTTGACTATGGGTGGGCAGTGAGAGGAGGAAAACCATGAGCAGTATAGAACATCTGTTTTTATAAGGTAGGTGGTGTGTATCATCCTCTATTTCCCTTCTACATTTTCTCAATCTGAGAACCTAAATAGGAGATTTAGATGTGAGTTTCAAGGTTTAGCTTCAGGAGGAGAATCAGTTAGCTCAACTAAACAGACTGTAAGGCTTGTCTGCTTTGTGTACCGCTGTGCCCCCATCTTTTGGGAGTGTGCGTTGACACCAAGTAAGTGCTTGTTGAAGGAAAAGATGCCTGCATACATGGATGAAGTAGATTGGGCCCTTAACTCACGAGGACATGAAGTACAGCCTTCTCTGAAAGACCTGAAATCCTGAGTTTGTTCCAACATTTTTACCGAGTTCTTCCCGTGTTTGTCTTCCTAATCTAACCCCAGGGATACTGCTTGCAGACTTGGTATCTCAGTCCACAAGTTTGTGCTCTGCCCAGTATCTTTGTATCTCAAGCAATTGGTACACTGTGCAACATGTAATTGATAGTTTATTATTCTAATTCTGTAATCAGACTTCATGGAGATTCATCAACCTAGATGTTAACTTAATGAAAGTGTGCTTATATTAATTTTTGTCTAATAGAATTTATTCTGTCATGCGTGGTTGTTTATCAGCTGCATCCAACAAAAACCACTCCACTGCCATCGAGTTGCTTCAGACCTACAGCGAACCCAGTATAGAGTTTCTCAGTAAATCTTTATGGGAGCAGATAGCCTCATCTTTCTCCTCCAGAGTATCTGGTGGGTTTGAACCCACCAACTTTGTGGTTACCAGCCCAAAGCTTAGCCCAAGGTACCTAGTTCACACACACACAAAGGGAGCCAGCAGGGGTTGGAGGAGTGGATAGACGGGGCAATAGGCTGGGGACAGTGTCCTTCTGGAGTTTCTTGCTTATGCCAAGTTTTTCCTGCCTATTCTCCCAGTTGTGATCAAGTAAATAGGCTCCACCACACTTCATGTGTGTGAGCCCCAGTGGTGTAGTGGTTACCTGTTGGACTGTGATCCACAAGGTCAGCCGTTCGAAACCACCAGCTGTTCCGTGGGAGAACAACAAAACTTTCTATTCCTTCAAAGTGCTACAGTCTGGGAAACCCCGAGGACAGGTCTGCCCTGTCCTCTCGGGTCGTTAGGAGTCAGCATTGACTCAGTGGCCGTGAGCTTGGTGTGTGTTGGTGTTTGTGTGTTTGTTTTCTTTTGTACACTTCATGTACTTCAAATATAAGTACTTCATTCTAAGTTTAAAATATATATATGTATATATTTTTGTGTGTGTAACTATTGTGAAAATATACACAACAAACCATTCTCCACTTCAATAACTCCTACATACATAATTAGTGCCATTGACTTCCGTCCTGTGTCCTCCTCCCACCCCAGGCCCTTGAGTGGCCTCCCTCATGGATGTCTCAGAAACTTTTCCAGTCGTTTGGCCAGAGACGTTCTTCCTTTTCTCATGACCCTGCTGAATCCATCAGGGATACTTTTCTTGTTGTAATTTTGTCTGTTTCTCCTGCTAGAAAATGAGCTGTGTGAGTGCAAGAACCTCTAGTCAACTGCCTTTGAATTTATGAGGGAGAAAGAATGAATTGGCATATGGCATATTAGAAACGATAGGACTAGGAATCCAAGTCTCCTGTAATGGTATCAGGGAAAATCTTGCTCAGGGGGTTTTGTTTTAATTATGCTTTTAATGAGGAGATGTAAAAGAAAAAAAACAACAGTGGGTACTTGATTTCTCAAGCCTTTTCCCTGATGTATCTCCAATTATTAGCACATAGCTTGATGGCCATCTTGCTGCACAGACACATTAAACAGGCTCCACCATTGTATCCTTGCACTTGCTGCGACTTCTTTGTGCAACCTTCTTATCCCAGATGTTTACGTGGCTCTAGCACATCTCACTTCCTTATGCAGTTTTTAGACATGCTGAATTTCCTGAAAGCATGTTTAAATACGAGGAAGCAGTTCAAGTCTCTCCTCTCTAAATGCAGCACCCACCTTAATATTTGTTTATATTGACTAAGTTGAAACATGATTATTTAATCATATTTGTTGTAGGTTTGTTAGAGTTTTCCTCACAATCTTTTTTCCTCTTTTCTTATAGAAAGAGGGGAAAAAGGAGCGCGCTATGGTGGACAGGGTGTTTTTATCAAGACTTACAAGCATTTTGAAAATCATGGTCCCTAGAACATTTTGTAAAGAGGTAAGTCTTATGGAATTATAATATTATTCTCACCTTTGAGGTTACATGAAATCAAGTCAGTAAAATCATATTATAAAGCCTCAGTTATGCCATAGGCCAAATATTTTCTGTGTTTGTAATAAGGGCTACTAAATTCTTGTCTTGATGTCACCACCTGTCATGAAAGGATGCCTTTAATGTTTAATGCTTGTTCTTAAATAGGTAGTGTCTTACAATAAAATATTATTTCATTTTATCTTATGTGAAATACTATTAAACTGTGATGCATTTATGCTAAGTGGAGTTGGTTTATTATAGCTAAATACTGTTAATAGAAACGGTTAGGATTTCAAAGATGATCTTTTTACATTCCAGTATTAGTAAGTCACATTGACATGGGATAGGATTGACCAATGCTTTTTCATACATGAAGAAGCTAACTGGATGGTGGACATTATGATGGGCTAAATAAAGTTAAATGAACAAAAAAACTGATTATGGTTTTTGATACTTACCTCCTTAAAAATACTTTTTAGGAAATGAGCTGGTTTGTCTTTAGGAATCAAGTTTTATTATCTCTTCTGCCCTTTTATCAAGATTATCATTATTAGATAGACATTTTTAATATTTAAAATGAAGTATCATTAATCACCTCAACATCCTCATTTTACACCAACTAGAAATGTCACCTTTGACTCTTCTTCCCAGTCACTAGGATCTGATAGATTTTTCTCCGAAGTGTAATTTTTTCCTTTTACCTCTTCCTACATGGGAATTATGACAATAATTGGACCCCACTGCCATCGCAGCCTTTTGTAGGGTTTTCCCCAAGACTGTAAATCTCCATTTTGGTGTGCAGCCGTCTTTTATGTGAGCACATAATAAAAACATGGGACACACTCACACTTTTGAGGCGCCCTCTCGTGTTTTTAACATTTTCCCCAAGTACTCTTGAGCTTCTTGCAAGGGAATCTCTTAGTAACTTACAATTCCCCTTGTTCTCACATTACCTTCCTTGTATCATTCTGATTTCTGATTGATCCCTTCCCCTTGCCTTTTCAACTAGTCTCCTGTCTAAAACCTCCAATAAAAACATTGGACTCCTTATAGAATAAACGGCACTCTGAAGCTGGCACCTCTTTTCAGTACCATCTGTGTGGAAGATTCTTTGCTGTTTGTCCACCAGGCCCTGATCTTTCATTTGTTCACAGGGGTCAAGTCTGTGAGAATCTCCCCAACAAAAACAAATATGTTGAAAGATAGCTTTCTGCTCCTCATCTTCTTTGTGATGTCTCTCATGACCTTCCGGACATAATTAACCGGTCGTTGTTTTCTCATGTCTAAAACCTATCTGGCTTTGAAGAATCCTTATTTGAAATGCAAGCATTTCTGGAAAGATTTGTACCTTACCCCTTGTCAGTTAACATAGAGCCCGGGGGGTGGGGGGGTGGGTGCTAGCTGAAAGGTCATCTGTTGGAACCCTGAGGTGTTCTGCAGAAGAAAGATGCACAGTTGGTTTCTGTAAAGATTACAGTCTTTGAAATCCTGTGGGGGTAGTTGTACTCTGTCCAATAAGGTCACTGAGTTGGAATCAACTGATAGCAATAGATTTAGTGCCTTTGGGCTGCTAACCGTAAGGTTAGCGGCTTGAAACCCTGCTGCTCCACCGGAGAAAGACGAGGCTCTCTCCTCCCAGGAAGGGTCACAGTCTCAGAAACCCAAAGGGACACTTCTACCCTGTCTATAGGGCTCCCATGAGTTGTAATTGACTCGATGGCAGTGAGTCTGTTTTTTTTATCAGTTACATTTTAAAGGTCATTTAATTGTTTCAGCAGGGTTTCCATGACTGTAAAATAAAGGTGAGGCATTGGATAGCGCTCAGGGAGTTAGTTATTAAAGGAGGTGGAAGGATCTAACTATTGGGCTTCACCATTTGTTAGCTGCTTAACCAGAAGTCCAAAAACATTGCTGCTTTGGTTGCAGTTCATGTATGCACAGGCTTACTCCAGACATGCGTAAACCTGTCTCTGCAGAGACATTCTCTCAGTGTAGCTTAGGCTCCACAGGTTCCCTTCAAAAAGGGTCCAATCAGAACAATGGCTTTCAAGGGGATCTGCTGGGTCACTTATCTGAGAAGCAGAGAGGTCAACTCAGGTCATGGTCATTCGTTTTGTGACTCCAGACGGGCAGTCTTGATAGGTTTTTCTCAAAGGATGAAGATGACCACAGCATTTATTAGGAAGTTTTCAGAAAATGGAAAAGTTCTCATTCAGAAATGAGAGAAGGTTCACCGAGACATTTTTTTTATCACAACAGTGTGTCTGCTCGTTCTTTAAGGCTAACAAGGGCTTATCCTACAAAAGTCTCATTAGGAAACCTTACCCCACCTACCCTCCAGCCCTGGTCTTGTCTCTTCAGACTGCATTTTGTTCCCCCAATCTCAGAGAACATAATTGATTCCCTTGAGGAAGCCAAAACTGCTGCTTTGACGTATGGTGTAAATTGAAGAATTTATAAGTGTACAGTTGTAATATACAGATTCATGGTGTAAAGTGGAGACTTCTTTCTGGATGGGTTAGTGAGGTGAAAACACTGCTCTGGAAGTATGTAGACCTGTAAGGAGGATGTATTGGGAAACATTCCTTCACATTTTGATGTTTTTATTTAACACAGCCTTCTGTGATTTTAAAATACTTTTTGACTTACTCATCTATTGGTCATCTATTATTGTCATTAGAAACAATCTAAGTTGGATATTAACAACATAATAAAATCACAATAGATAGTAATTCAAGTAATACATTATGCCTTTAACTGCTGTTCTTGACTAATTGTATGAAGGAAACTCATTTTAACTCTGGATGAGAAAATTAGATTAGGGCATGTATAAGGCCTTTGTTATTGATATTATACTTAAAAATTATATGTAAATTGTATCTTTAAAGCACGAGTAAGCAAAAGTTTTTGTTTAACTTTCTAAAACGATTTTTATTTAATATGGTTTTTTTCAGACAGGTTACTTGTTACTTATTGCTGTAATGCTGGTTTCCCGAACATACTGTGATGTTTGGATGATTCAAAATGGGACGCTTATTGAAAGGTACTTTCCTTCGCCTTCTTCTTATATGTGTGAGATACTGTAGGGTGTGAAACTAGATTGAAATGCCTTTTGAAGGAGTTCCTCAGCACAAAAGATATTTTAAATTAGTTGTAATATACTAAGTCAGTTTATAAGTTTGTTCACGTATTCAGTAAATATCGAGTGTCTGTCATGTCGGGGTAGTACTCGTGGACAGTGGGCAGAGGTTGCCCCACATGTCAGAGGGGAGCTGTGTTCTATAAACTTTGCTCCATCAAGCTTTCAGTGGCTCATGTTATGGGAGTAGATCGCCAGGTCTTTGAGCTTTCTCTGAGTGGATTCAGTCCTCCATGTAAACAAAATTAAAGCGCAGTACACTTAAGTCTGTTAAAAAAAAAAGTCAAGTTGGATATCTGGAATTAATAAGATGATTTGGAGGAAAGCATCATAGCACTTAAAAGTGAACCTCTCCGGTTATTTTATCCATTTACTTACTAATGAACAGCAGACCAATTTAAATGTTAAGAATAAAATTTTTTTCTATGAGATTTTCTTTTTCCTCTTCCCTATGGCTTTCTCACATAATCTTTTTGGAAAATACATTATTTTGATGCAATTTCGGCTTACAGAAAAGTTACAAGAGTAGTACAAGGAACTTACTTGTGCTTTTAACCCAGATTCACTTATTGTAAAAGTCATTTTAAAGTTAATTGTTCATTTCTCTGTAAACTATAGTTTTGAGCCTCTGATTGGTGTGAAACCTTTACAAGTTGTCTAAAAAGTTAAAAAATACTGGGAATTCATAATAATCTTATTTGAAAAATTAACACATTTATCTAGCATTGCTATTTTAAAGCTACATTGTAAATAGGTATTGTTCCCTTTTTGCCTCTTCCAAAATAGATTTAGACTCGTACATTTTTGCTGAGAAGAGTCTCAGAGAATTATTGTGGTCCTTAACGCACTTCGTGTTTGCATCATTCTCATCTTCTAGGCTTACTTGTTAGCAGTGGCTAGTAGCCTTGGAGGATGGGCAAATCTTAACAAGACAGAGTCCTTCAAGGTAGAAGCTGTAGTAATTCCATGATAGAGGGGAGACTTGTTCATTCCCTATTGCTACTATATGTAGTGATAAAGATGTATTTTATTTTCACTCAGTTGGCTACAAACAACATTTTTTAAATTTCCAAAGTTTCTTTTATAAAGACTCTAATGTGTATTTTAGAAGTATTAATGATTAGAGCTACCAAAAATTATCTTGTTAATTATTTTCTCCCCCTAGTGGAATAATAAGCAGAAATATGACCTTATTCAAGAAGCCATTCTTTAAGTTTATAGCTGCTACTCCAATGGTAAACCATTGCTGAATGATGGCATGCACTTTCCCACCGTTTCATACATAATCTGTGTGTTTCATAGCTTGGGCACCACTGAAGCACTCTGGTTTTTGTTTTTGTAAAGATGGATTCAAACAATTTTAACTAAACCTTTAAATCTTTTGTACTTTGTTAATTGCTTTGTGTTTCTAATATTCTTGCTACTTGTAAACAAAAGGGTTTTTTTTTGTGGTTCTATTTTAACTTACTTTCTAGTCCAACTTTTGTTTTATAACATTTTTATCATTTAGGAGTTAATATCAAAATTAGACTATGATTTTTCTGTCAGTTTAAAGCAACATTTCCTGAAGCATATTTTGTGGAAGACTAGGTAGAAGACATACTGCATAATGCACATGGATTGAGGCCGTGCCTGCCACCCTGGGCTCAGACAGAACAACAGTCACGAGGTGGCACTGAACCAGGCAGAGTTTCGTTCCATCCTGTGCAGGGTTGCTACACATCAGAACAAACTCGACGGCACCTGGCCAACCGACCACCGCCGCCACTCCCCTCCGAGAATTAGAATGCACACATTCCACCACAGAGACTTGACTTGCAAAAGTTCTTTGCCAAAGTCACCTGTTAACTTTTTTTCACCTAGGGTTTCCCAAATTTATTTGACCATAAGGGGGTTTTTTTTTTCCTCCCCTGTAGAACAGCGGTTCTCAACCTGTGGTTCGCGACCCCTTTGGTGGGGGTTGAACAGCCCTTTTACAGGGGTCGCCTGATTCATAACAGTAGCAAAATGACAGTTATATGAAGTAGCAACAAAAATAATTTTATGGTTGGGGAGTCACCACAACATAAGGAACTATATTAAAGGGTCACGGCATTAGGAAGTTGAGAACCACTGCTCTAGAAGATTAGTTAAAGCCTGTTATTATTCACTTAAGCCTTGATAAAGTCAAAATTATTTTTCTGTCATATACTTTTCAGTTTTTGGAGGGAGATCGTTTAAAATCATTTAGTCTAGTGTTTTGCAACTTATATTTTATTTCAGTTTAAATGTTATTAGGAAAAAGAGTTCTAGGGTCAGTAAATTATTTCTTTTTGTCACATCATAAACAGATGGGATTCAGGCACTTAACTTACATGATTTCAATCTCACTGCCATCCAGTTGATGCTGACTCATAGCAATGACCCTGGAGGACAGGGTAGAACTACCCCTCTGAGTTTCCATGACTGTAACTCTTTACAGGAGTAGAAAGCCCTATTTTTCTCCCATGGAGCTGCTGGTGTTTTCCAGCTGTTGAAGTTGGGTTGGGGTGAACAGCTCAACGTGTAACCATTAGGCCATCTCCTTATACTTACATGATTTAATGTTAGTCATACTTTTAGAGTAGTGGAGCCCTTACTTTAAGTAAATTTTTAAGGTATATTTTAAAAGCAGTTAAATACGAAAACTGAAAATAAAACCAAGCCTCCCTGAACAGCAGATAAGGGAGGAACTGGTCTAATTGTCAAGTGTTAAAGGGCTTGAAACCACCACTGGAGAACCATTCGGAGCCTCTGAGGAACCCCTTGTCTGTTTCCCAATCCAGCAAGCAGTTCTGCTCTCTGTGTTTGTAAAGGTTTGACTGGAACCCAGCAACACGCATTCTTGATGGCATTCCTTCTTCAGTGGCAGCATAGTCATGATAACATAGACCTCTTATGCCCGACAGAGCCAGTATTTGTCTGTACCATTTACAAAAGCTTGCTGGCTCCCATCAATTCATCTCCTTGTCTTGAGTTCACACATATGACAATCAGGGCATTAAAATATTTCAAAACAAATAAGTGGTACTTTTTCTCCCCATTGTTGGGTTTATAGAGTTGCTCATTGTTTTTTGCCATCTGAACCCCGCTTGTGTCACTTGCCTTGGCGGTTACACTTGGGCTGCCAGCCACAAGTTCTGTCGTTCGAAAGCACCAGCTGCTCTGAGGTGAGGGCTTTTCTATTCCTGTAAAGAATTATGATCTTGGGAACTCACAGGGGCAGTCTACCCTGAGCTATAGGGAAAGGCGTTCTGTTGGCTCCCAAGGAATGTTCTGGCTTCTACAGTTTCCTGACTTTTTGGAGATTTCATGTGGCATTACATCCATCTTCCCCCACCTACTCTTCAGACCGCAAAAGAGATCTATTTAAGACATACTCTACATTAATACTGCCTCATGTAACTTAGCCAACAACCCTACATGGGATTGGGACCCCAGGTAATACAAACACCAGGTCCATTGCCTTTGAGTTGGTTTTGACATGGCAACCCTGGAAGCCAGGCTAGAACGGCTCCAGAGGGAGGGTTCCGTGCTGCCGCTCATTGCAGAGACAGACAGCTTCATCTCTTTTTCTGAGGAGTGGCTGGGGGTTCACGCCACCGAGAGCTTACAGTGCATGCGTTGTAGAGACACGTTCAATCCATAAAACATGCCTTAAGTCTGATTTTAGTAGCCATTTTTACCAAGTAAAAAACTAGTTATTCCTAATTTTGTTGTCTGTAGCAAGCTGTTAAAATTGTAAGACTTCAAAAGTGGCAAACATATTTTCGTAAGCTTTTTTTTTCATTTTTTAACCGATTTTTTTGGATTAAGAAAACACTCCTAAGAATAATTTTGTGATCTTACCAAAGTTGTCTCGGTGTTATGGTTTGCTTCTTTTGCAACTAATGCATTGCATGTGGTGGTTTGCAGTGGCATCATTGGCCGTAGCAGGAAAGATTTCAAGAAATACTTATTCAACTTCATCGCTGCCATGCCTCTTGTAAGTGTACTACTTTATACATCTTATGTCTTTCAGGAAAAGAAACATCTTATTTAAATCTTTCAAGAATTTTTGCTTGAAAAATTCTTTAAAGATTTATTATACCCAGCTCTTAATGTAAGTTTAATTTTGTAATTTATAGCAGAAGTTTCCATTGCAAGCCTTTATTCCAGAATGAAAGATAAGAGGAATTACCATTTGGTTCATTCTCATTTGGAGTATACATATGTGGCTAGAGCTTCTCACTCTCAGCACTGCCGGCATTTGGGGCTGGAACATTCCTTTTTGTGGGGTGTTGGCCTGTACATTTTAGGGTGTTCAGCAGCACCTCTGGTCCTTCACCCACTAAATACCAATAGAACCTCACCCCCATCCATTTGTGCAACCAGAAGTGCTTCAAGATATTGCCAAATGTCCCCTTGGGGGCACAGGATCATCCTGATTGAGAATCATTGTTTTTGACCATAGGTCCCCATACTTATTTGCCCTACTGTGGCGGTTGGGCAAATAAGTATGGGACCTATGGTGGGCAGGGGGAATTTATTGTCAGCTTTTGTAGCCCCTTGGATTGTTCCAGCACCCCTGCCCCCCAGGGGACAGTATTGCTATTTTGGGAAACACTACTTTTTACTGTAAATTAATAGCATAAGTTCAACCAAGAATGCAGTTTAAGATGGATTTGTAACAAAATTTCCAGGTAATAAAGAGATCTTGGTTTTGACATCAAATTAAATTGAATGTGTCAGAAATTTTCATGTGAAAAATCATGAGATAGGGGATACATTATTTGTTGACATTTTTAAAAAATATGTAAGCAGAATTATCAGTTATTGAAGGAGGCTTCCAAAGTTCATGGATGAAAAATCCATGATCTCTTATTTCCATTTTTCTAAGAACATGTTTGAAATCCTCTTTTAGATTGAGACTCAGCAAAAGACCGGAAAAGCAGAGTTGAATCTTAAGGGATTGTAGGAAATAAATAGCAACCTGCTCCAAAAGAGACAGAAATTATATTCAGGTTTATCTAGCCATAGTAAAATAATATTTATAAAGCCTACAGAAGATGATACAAAATAATGGTATAATTTGATTTTAAAAAATAAATCACCTAAATTTTAGCCTCATTTGGGGATATAACAGTATGGGAGCGCTTAAGATCTAAAGTTAAGCTAAACTATAATATGTAAAAAACAAAGCTCTATGCATAAAATGAATATTAAATGTTCATTTTACTTGTGCTTATGATATTTGAGCATTTTAAAAAAATAATGTATTTTGTAATGAGAACAATTAAGCATTTATTAAAAAAGTAACCTAATGCCTATAAAACGCACAGTGTTAAGCTCTGAGAGCTTGAATGCATGTATCCGAATGTAAGGACTGACACTCTCTCCTTCAGTCTTCTTGTGAGTTAATGTTCTGGGAAAAAGTCCATGGAAAAAGTCGCTTTTTCTTAAAGCCTCCTTGTATTTGAGGGGGAAAAAGGGAGGGGATTTGTGTGTATATCAAGGGGTATTTGTAGTTTTACAGACAACTGCTAAGATTTACCAGGTTATCTATTTCATGGTAGCGGTAAGGAATACTTTAGGACAGATTTAAGTCGGTAACAAAATTAACTACTTCTGGTTTGGCACCACCCACACTCCCACGGTCTTTGAGTTGCTTCCGACTCTTAGAGACCCTGCAGCACAAAGTAGAACTGCGCCCTGGGGTTTCTGAAGCTCTAAAGCTGTATGGAAGCAGATTGCCTCATGTTTCTGTCACGCAGTAGCTGGGGAGTTCAAACTCCTAGCTTCTTACTTCTCAAGCCAACATTTGATGCACTGAACCACCAGGACTCTTGGCCAGGTAAAGGGGTGGGGTGGATGATGCTTTTTGTACCAGACGCCCTCAGCATTTCCATTGCCAGAGGATACTCATTCTTCACATTCTGAAAGCTTATGGATTTCTAAAAGCAACGTTGAGATGAAACGAGGGAGAAAGATGCATTGGTTGAAGGAACTTCCACTAGAAAGAGGGGTGGAATAAACTCACTGCCTGGAGGAGGGCATACCCTGGCAGTAGGTTCCAGCTATATTTCTATGGCCAATCAGATTGCAAAAGTAGGAAGCTTCTTTCCCTCGCTCTTATTCTCCATTACTTACCATGTTTTTTCAGCGCACCACACGCCCTTGTAGAGAATATGTTCAGACATGGGACACACATAGGAAACTAATACATGAGTGTGCACATATGTAGTTTACTTGTGGGGGGTTGAAGGTACCCATATAATGGGCACATTATTAGCATAAAAATAGCATTTAGCATTGATGCTATCTTAAAGCTGACTCATTTAAAAAACAAAATTCTGACGTAACAATAGGAAAACATGTTTCAAACACTATTTAATGATTGACAATGCAGTCTAATGATCATCAACTAAGAAAGTATCAATCATTTTAAAGGATACATGCATACCCCAGTACTGCAACATGAACCGTTGCCATAGGAAAGATTGGTTGGGCCTCTGTTCCACCTGGTAACATAGTGCTGGTATAATGCAAAGTACCCTGAGCCTAAGTTCAGAAGAATTGGTCTCAAGTGTCAGTTTTGTAGTACATAGAGGTATGCCTCTGGTCAAGCCCCTTGCTAACTCTGCCTGGTGTCTTCATTTGAGTTAAGGTTTTCCAATTCGAAGATCTGTGAAGTAGGCTATTCTGTTAAACATAATTTTTTGTTGTTAGAATTCCATTACTAGGCAAAGTTAGATGTCTAGGGTAAGAGAAGGAAAAAGGTTGGCCATATAGAACTAAGCACTGTGGCTTTCATTGCAGTCCTTTGGTGGTACCAAGGGTTAATGCAAGGCTGGAAGCTCAAGTCCACCTAGAAGGGCCTGCAGGAAAGGCTAGGCGATCTACTTCAGAAAAACCAGCAAGTAAAAATCCCGTGAGGCACAAAGGTCCAGTCCCATTGTGCATGGTGTTATCAAGAGCCTACCCAAAGGCAATTAACAAGACCAGTTCCATAGCTTTTGATTGGATGCCAGGTCATAACAGTTTTCCTAGGCTATAAATCTTTATGGGAGCAGATACCTCTTCTCTGCCCTGTGGAGAAACTGATAGACCTTGCAGTCTAGGGTAACCTGATCATGCCACCAGGGATTCTTGCTGGGTGGATTAGGAAAGACTTTTTCGGGGAAGGTCACAACTTAGCGGAGTTCTTTGTATAAGAAACTGTTTCTGTTAGATGCCATCAATCTATTTAGATTTATAATGATCTAATCCCTCAAGACAGAGTTACACTGCCCCATAGGGGTTTTGTGACTGTAGTCTTTAATACAACAAAAATGCCAGTTCTTTTAACAGTGGAGCCACTGGGACGATGGGTTCAAGCCCCCAGTCTTTCCATTAGCAGCCAAGTGCTTAAGCTTTGTACCACCAGGGCTCCTCAATAAGAGCTGAAGATAATAAGGAAAGAGGGTTAGCCACCTAAGAACTGATGATAAGGACTTTGAAGGCTGAGTGCAGCAGAAACAAGTCTGGAGGCTGGGAACTGGAAATGAACACATCAACCTAGAGAAAAAGCTGGATTGAGATTAGCAAGTATCATATTCAGTGGAACCTTTGGTGTTGTAGTACGGAGTCAAGAGCAGGTTGAGTGGCAACTAATCACATCCCCAAGGGATTAGGACTTGTATTGCTGGCCTGTAAACACCATTTATGGATTTTAAGCAGCAGAATACAATAGTCAGATGAGTGTTTTCAATAGCTCACTTTGACTGAATTGTAGAGAATGAATTTGAGAATAGCAGTTCTCAACCTGTGGGCCGCCTGATTCATAACAGTGGCAAAATGACAGTGATGAAGTGACAGTGACAATAACTTTATGGTTGGGGTCACCGCAACATGAGGAACTGTATTCAGCGGCCTTAGCAAGGTTGAGAATCACTGCTTTAGAAGGTTTGTTGCAACACATTTGATCATGATGGTGGTAGACTAAAATCGTGGTTTGAGCGGGAAAGAAGTAGACAGGTTACAATCAGTGGGAACTGATTGGTTGGGGAGGAGGAGTCATGGGGTCATGGTTCCTGTCAAATTTACAATTTGGGCAAATCGATTAGGAAATCCATGAGTTCAGAGTTTTGAAGTAAAAGTTAACCCTTTGCAGTGGTAATTCTTTTCTGGATATGAAGAAAACATTAAATACTAAAATTAAAAATAAATTTAAATATGAAGAAAAAATGTAAATATTGTCAAAAAGGACTGTGCACAGGTTGACTGTATTTGACAATACTTAATTTTTTCTTAAAGAGGAGAGAAATTCCTTATAATTGCTGGGGGGTGGGTGTTAAATAACAATCGTAAGGAATACTAAGTAAATGATTAACTATATCACAAAAGAATACATGGATGTTTTAATGCTAGAAGAAGTCAGCCGATAGGGTCATCTGGAAACCCTTTTGTATGTTTGGCTTATCGATCCTTTGTGCTTTGTTAGGACGCCAAAAGCCAAACTCCCGTCATCGAGTCCGAGTCCGCTCTGACGGAGAGCAGCTCTGTGGCAGGGAGGACTGCCCTGTGAGTTTCGAGACTGCAACTCTTTATGGGAGTAGAAATCTCTGGCTGTCTCCTGCGGTGTGGCTGTTGCTTTTGAACTGCTGACCTTTGTTCCAGTTGGCAGCCCAACTAGTAACCTCGACACCACCAGGGAGTCACTGACGTTAAGTCAATGTGGACTCATATAGGACAGGATAAGATTTTCCCTCTGGCTTTCGAGACTCTATTTATAGGAATAGAAAGTCTCATTGTTCTCAATTGGAGTGACTAGTGGTTTCAAACTGCTTACCTTGTGGTTAGCGGCCCATCGTGTAATCTTTACTCCACCAGGCTACTAAACATTTGTATGCAAACTTGAGTTCAGAACTATGGAAGAATTATTTTTAATATGGAAAGGAGTAGATGATAGAGAGGATGATTCTATAAATCTGGAAAATAACATTCATGGCCATGAAACTTCTTAAAAAACATATGTAAATATACCATGTATACAATTCCATTGACTAGGGGTACAGTACTGACAGTAGGCAACAAGATATAACAACAAATGTAAGGACTGTTAAAAGCAGGTCTTTACTTCATTGATAGAAAGGTAACAGATTTGACTGTTTTACCCAATCCCATATGAGAATATGATATTAAATAGCATATTTGAAAATTAAGTTCCAACTAAAATTTAACAGAGGGTCTTATAGCAAGACACATTTAGTTTACTATGCTCTCCTTGTATCTTTAAGAATTCTAAGAAAAAAAAACTGCATTATATCCATTGGGCCATCAACTATAAAAATCTTAGCATTGGGGGCCCAGAAATTGATAGAACAATAAAATAAGTTTATTAAGTAGAAATGAAACAAGACCAATAACGTTTGTTTGTTTGTTTGTTTTAGATCTCTCTGGTTAATAACTTCTTGAAGTTTGGGTTGAATGAGCTCAAACTGTGCTTCCGAGTAAGACTCACTAAACACCTCTATGAGGAATATCTCCAGTAAGTGATAAGCTATTCGTATTAGCCATTTTTAAATGGAAAAGTAATATTTATGGTACTGAGATGTAGATACTTCCGTGAAAATTCCCTTAGGAAACGAAAGCATATAGGAAATACTGCTCAGCTCTTTGTATAGGCTCTTGGGTTTCCGTCAGTTGACAAACCATCCCTCGCTGCATGTGGTTTTCTCTTGTGTAAATAAGGACAATCTTTACGGCCTACATTTTGGCTCCAAACTTTTCTATTTCTGTGATTTGGATTGAGGTAAAATGTGAATGTGTGTTTCATTTTGTCTTAAAATCTTTTGTTATTTCTGTTTTAGAGCTTTCACCTATTATAAAATGGGAAACCTGGACAACAGAATAGCTAATCCAGACCAGCTGCTCACACAAGATGTAGAAAGGTTTTGTAATAGTGTAGTCGATCTGTATTCAAATCTTAGTAAGGTAAGTTTCTCTAGTGTTAAAAAATGTGTATTAGGTTGTTAAATTTTGAAGCAAATTTACATAGAATTGACTTACAGAACAACAAATAAACATTGAATTCTTTAATAAGTAAATTAGGGTTTATGTGCATTTTTATCCATTTTAGAGGTGCTTGGGCCAAGAACTGACAATGAACGCCTCATTGCCTACCAGTTTAAGTTCCAAATTCCACATTGATCACACCAGGGCTTGTTGTTAGGCGCTGTTGAGTTGGTCCTGAGTCGTAGAAACCCCACATTCAGCAGCGTGCAACACTACCCGGGTCCAGCCCCGCCGGCATAGTTGTTGCTGTGCTTGGGCCCAGTACGGTAGCTCCTGTCAGCGCTGTCTTACTGATGCTCCTCCTTTTCACCGACTGTGCTTCATGAGCATGGTGCCCTTTCCAGGGACTGCTTTCACTTCAGAAGGTGACCAAAGCACACACGATGAAGTCTTGAAAGCGTTCCTTCTAAGGAGCAGTATCTACTCATTCATCTAGCGGCCATGGTAAATTCATTACTCTTTGCCAACACCATAATTCAGGTGTATTGTTTCTTCCGACTCCCTTGTTCAGTGTCCAGCTCTCACATGCGTGTGAGGTGATTGAAAAAACCATGGCTTAAGTCAGGTGCACCTCAGTGCTCAATGTGACATCCTTGCTATTGTATGTTTTAAAGCGATCTTGCGCAGATTTGCACAATCCAGCATGTTTTACATTTTAAAACTATTTCTAATGAATTGAGTGGAGGTGTACAGAGAAAATTTATTTCGTTAAAAAATTCATGCACATTTTGTTTCATGTCATTGATTGCAATCCCCACAACATAACATCGCCTAGCCCCTGTGTATCCTATTTCCATGTCTTCTCCTTTCTAAACCCTTCCTGCCTTCTGGACTTTGTCCTTATGCAAATGCTTCTCTTTTGCGCTCAAATGGTTGATTATTCTAAGGAAGCTATACCTTTCTAGTGTTATAGACATGTCTTCTCACTGGCTGATAATTGAACTGTAGTGGTAAGTTCACTTCCAGGCTTGAATGACTGCAACCACAGTCTTGGGGATTCTGCCAGTTTATCTGGTCAATAAGCTCGGTCTTTTCCATGATTTTAAGTTTTGTCCCCACTCTTTGATCCCTTTCAGAGTGGTCATTAGCGTAGCCAGACTTGCTGGCTTTCGTGAGTGGAGCTTCTATGGGCGTCGGTTATGGGTTTATGTGAAATGAAGTCCTTGAGAGCATCAGCATTTGCTGCAGTTACCATGCTGTGATAGGGTTTTTGGTCTCTGTAATGTAAGTTGATTTGAGGTGTGGAGTATGTTGAGCACACTGAAGGGCGCAGTGTTGGATCTTTTATCAGGAAATGCTTCAAGTCTTCCCTTTTAGGCGGCAGGGTTGTGTAATCTGTGTCTTGCAGGTTGTTAATGATTCTCCAATCCTGATGCTATTTTCTTCGTATCATCCAGCTTTTGGAATTATTTGTTAAGCATATAGATGGAATAAACCGAACCAAACTTGCTGGCTTTAAGTCAATTCTGACACACAGTAACCCTATAGGACAGAGTAGAACTCCATATGACTGTCAAGGCTGCAAATCTATATGGAAGCAGACTGTCACCTCTTTCTCCTACAGAACAGCAGGTGAGCTTGAGCCACCAACCTTTAGGTTGTCAGCAGAAAACTGACCTCCATACCAAAGGGCTCCTTATAAATTAAAAAGGATGGTGAAGGGATAACGACCCTGATGCATACACCTTTCCTGGTTTTAAACCACCTATTATCCCTGTGTTCTGTTAGAAGGACCACCTTTTGATCTTGCAAAGGTTCCCCGTGAGCACAATGAAGGGTCCTGGAATTCCCATTCTTAATAACCATATCCATCATTTGTTAAGATCGCGGTCTCCGTCCAGTTAAATGTATTTGCACAGTCCCAGGAACTCAAGTAAAGCTTTTTGTTCTCAGCTTTTAGTCAAGATCCATCCGACATCAGCAGTGATGGCCCTTCTTCCGTGTCCTCTCCTGAATCTGCCTTGAATTGCTTTTGAATTATGTTCATCAAAATTTCGTTTGCTTATGATATTAATGATGCTGTTTTAAAATTCCTCCTTTCTATTAGCTAGCCTTTTTTTTTTAATGGGCACAAATAATGCCCTCCTACCTGCCTATTTCTCTGCTTTTTTTATACCTACATCTTCAAAATTCAGAACATTTCCACAAGATATTAGTTTATCTCATAAGTTCTCTAATTATGTACTTTTCGTTTGCAGAATATCTCAATGTTCTTGATTATGATAATGGACCATAACTCTTCCTTTTTTCTTCGTACTGATTTCCTCAGTTCTTGTCTGTCTTACCATCCTTAGAGTCTGTGCTGTATAGTCTTCTCATGAAGCCAGTGTCTTTGCCATGGCCTCCTGGCCTGACTAAACATGTGGTGAGCAAGTTCAAGATCATCTACCCAGCATTTCTTCCCTCTTCATCAGAGATACTCCGCTTTCCACTCCAAACTACATGGTTGCCCTTGGCCTCGGTGGGAACTTATCTCAAATTGGACCAATTTTAGTGTCTTCACTTTTGATCTCACTTGAATCAAATATTCAGTCTTGGAGCAAAAAAATATACACTTGACTCAAATAGGAATCCTTCTGCTTCAACTAACTGGGTGGAAGAAAATGGGCAATTCTTAGAAAAGTGATAGGTAATACACGGAGAGTGTCCTCCCCACACCCCCCAAACACACACTACTAGGGTCTCATGGTACTTTATGCCAACCTTTCTTTTTTATTTTGCTCTCCAGAGCCTTTGCTGACTGATCTAAACTAAAGGAACTTTAACAACTGCAGACAGATCAGTAATTGGGCTTTCTTTTTGATCCTCATTAAAATATTTTGAAGTTTGATCTGTGTGTGCTGGTTGGCAAGGATGTATATATAAAATGTTTTTATAATTCCATAGACATAATGAGTTATTCTCTTATCTTGACACTTAAGTATTCTTTACATCAGTTGATAGCTCAGGTATTGTTACATCTGCAATAGGGAAGAATATTAACAATTAATTGTAGTGGTACTCATGTACCATAGTGGGCTTCCTAGTTTATACATCTAATTGTTTAAACTCTTTACTTAAATTACCAGTCATCATTTTTTGTCAATAACTTTTAAGTGTACTTGAATTTTATATCTAATAAAAAAGCCAAAAAGGCTCATCTTAGGACAACCCAATTATCAAGCCAAACCTTCTATTCTAATAATGATTATAATGATGATGCAGCTATTAGAAAGGATATATGAGGATATATCCAAAAATATTGCTACTAAATCCTAGAAACCTTTACTAAAACTATGAAGACATGAAGCTGCTGCTCCATCTCGGGGTAGGTCCTTCTGAAGCCAGTGTCTCCGGTTCTTGGACCTTTCCCAGAGAAGTGTGCACTCGTTGTTTGTACCGTGTTGAAATGGTAGTTTGGGCAGCTTCAAGAGACTCCAGTTGCGTTCCTTTTTAACCATCTTTGAGTTTGGGGAACAAAAAGACGTCGCAAGGGGCAAGACCCGGCTCATTGGTGGAAAGGGGAAGGTTTTCCAATGATATTCTTCTGGGACCAGTATTAAGCACAGAAGCATGATTGTGATGGGAAAAAAATTTCTCATCCCGACTTTCTAGACTCTTCTACCACTAGTAGTACTGTTTTCAATTTTCTGAAAACTTCTTCCATAGAAGCCCCCACGATTGTGTGTGTCCTTTGAGTAAAATCTGGCGAGTACACCTTTGGAATCCTCCAATACAGAAAGTACAGTTAGTTCTCCTCTCTGCTGTGATTTCACTGGCCCAGCAGATCCCCATGGAAGCCACTGCTTACTTGATCCTTGCTTTCTGGATTGCATCGGTAAATCCAGGACTTGTCTCCACAAGACCAGCTTTCTCTGGATTAAAATATTAGAAAGATCAGAGCTTTTGGAACTAGCTGATCGTTGTGCAACACATTGGGCATCATTGAGGTGAGAGCTCAAGATGCGCAACTTTGTGATCCTGTGGTATCAGTGGTAATTAATAGATTTCTCCCACCGTTTTTGTGGACTCCAACCCCAGTTTCTCCTCTTTGTCTTTACTGTGGTTGGTCTTCTCACTCTTGGCTTACCTCCTAAAACAGTTGCTCCACCTGGAAACTTACTTTATTGTGGGACAGCATTCTGTAAACTTGCCACAGAGTTTGTGTTTTGGGAAGATGTTCACTTACATTTTGTTTAGAATCTAGTATTAGCCCTGACTTCAATACCATTCATTTTTCATGGCACAAAAAGCACCCCTTTTGGAAGGCACTGTAATGAGACGAAGGTGAACGTTACTGAGAGAACTTGCCTGCAGACATGCACTGACGGCAGAGACCTCTTCTACACGTTTTGCTTGGAATAAACTGGTGTTTATCTCAACTCTGACCCTAGTGTAAACACAGTGTGAGTTTCTTGAGAAACACTTCAAAATATGTGCAGCTGATACTGCATCACTCGAATTGTCTCCATGTGTTAGGGGTACTATGCTAGTATATTATTTTAGTTCTAGAACATTCAGTTTGATATCAGAAGACTCAGATTCAATGCCATTGTTTCAGTGCACGAATGTGAGAAAATTACAAAGTTAAGCACATTTAGAGCAGGATGAGCCTCTCGTTTTATAGGTGATGATACAGAGAGACCGGACAAGCTGGCAGCAGATTTGAGGTGACACAGGTTATTTTATTCAGTGTCTTTATGCTATATCGAGAAATTATCAACTCATAATGATTAATTATTCCTCTAGCATTTTGGGTAGATGAGAAGTGGCAAATGTGTTTCCCACTTGATGTCAGTAGACATGATTCAGGCTTTCTCCATGTTGTTTCTTGAGGACAGGAACTGTCCTTACATATTCCTGTTCTAAATATGATCCCAGTATGTTTTATACTACGGGAGCTCTGCATGTTGAAAATCGTGTGCTAGATGTCCAGCATCATTTTGTGTTAAACATATCAGCTACCTGTCTAGTTCTTTAGTTTTCATTCTGTGTTTTAATATTTATTTTACAGCCATTTTTAGACATAGTTTTGTATATCTTCAAATTAACAAGTGCAATCGGAGCTCAGGTGAGTTGACATTTATCTTAAATTACTGTAATGCTATATTACAAATCACTTGATTTATAAGCATGTTTGTGAATTTAAAGAATATGTTTTCACCTAATATGTCAGTAAAATCTGACTGTGTAATATAGCACACCTTTCTCACAGCCATCAGACCAATTTTGACTCTTGATGGCCCTGTAGAGCAGCGTAGAACTGCCCTGGGCTTTCTGAGACTGACTCTCGATGGGGTAGAAAGTCTCGTCTTTCTCCTGGCGTCAAATGGTACGATACTAGAAACTTATAAGGGAATTCCAATTTGACTTTCTGATTTTCATTAAGTTAGTTACATAGAAAATGTTTTGATGTAAATATCAGAAGTGCTTAAGAATTGAAAATAGGTTGCAGTAATGTCTAAAAATAGATTTCAAAACAGGTTTTTAAGGAAAAACCCAACCCAACCCACTGCCGCTGAGTCGATTCCAACTCCTGTCCACCCTGTACGGGGTGCTTGAGGCCTCTGTAAATCGTGAAGGGAGCAGACAGCCTCATCTTTCTCCCACAGAATCCAGCCTTGCAGTCCGAAGTCCAGTGCTTGCCCACTAGTGGCACCAGGGCTTTTTAAAGGAGCAGGGATAATGCCTTTAAAATGTGATTCCAGATTGAAGACTATTATATAATAATTTAAATGGTTGACTATCCCATGAATCCTAACACCCTTGTTTTCTGATATGTGGTGATAAGAATGATCTTTAAATTTTCTTTCAACTTTCTTATTGAAATTAAGTTTTAGTAACTCAGTGTGTAATATTGCTATATATTTATAACCAACCATATAATAGCCAAGCTATTTTAGGTTTATATGTGTATGTGTGTATAAATTACTGAGTTGTTTACTAAATAAATGCTGGATTTTGCTGCTTTCCAAAATACTGATGAAGACACTCTTTTATACATATTTTTTTAAAATCTGTCTTCTTATTCTTATATTGTCCTGTGATTGAAGTTAGTCATTCTTATAGGTTCTTTTTAATTGGTAGACCTTGTTCCTCTAATCCAGTGGTTCTCAACCTTCCTAATGCTGCGACCCTTCAATACAGTTCCTCATGTTGTGGTAACCCCCAACCATAAAACTTTTTGTTGCTACTTCATCACTGTAATTTTGCTACTGTTAAGAATCGGGTGACCCATGTGAAAGGGACGTTCAATCCCCCCCCCCAAAGGGGTCGCGACCCACCGGTTGAGAACCACTGCTCTAATCCCTGTGCCAGAATATATTTATAGTACCTATTACATTTTCATAATGCTCCCACAAATTTCTATTACCAGACTGTATTTTTAGAATGTAGAGACCATGTTTTAATATCTCTTTGGCCCATACTTACACTAGCTTTTGAAATGCATTCAATAATCATATTTTATATACAACATACGTTTTTGCTATCCAGTAGGAATAAAAAGATGAATAGCAGTTAAAGAGGGAGATTGTATGTCTAATAAAATAAAAGACTGAATATTTAGTGCCTAGAAGATTTGGAGGTGATATTTGAGGAGGTGCTTTGGGGAGGATGGTAGGCTTACCAGACAGAACAGTAACCTCATTGGATGGCATGTTCAGAGAGCGACAGTTCTGCATGACAGGTAATATTTCCAATGTAAGGATAAGGAAAGGCTCTGTCATAGGCTTAGAAAGGCGAGCTTGAAGCTTCTGTCTTGGTGTGGTCAACAGGCGATGATGCCACTTATCATATGAGAAGGTACAACAGGAAAGAAGCAAGATATCCTGGAAGAGAAGGCCACGGAGTCGTGTTGACAGCGGAGCTTGCGGCATCTGTAGAGCAGTCCAGTAAAGATGCTCAGTATTTATGAAAGAGCATCAAAAAGCTAATGGAAAAATGGAATTCAGAGATAATGGAATTTTCCTATGAACTTTTGGAAAAACCCTTCATATTTTTGAAACACTATATTAGGTTCAAAAGGGTAATGGAAATGGAGATAAAAATTTGGGATAAGAAATCTAAGGGGGAAAAAAAAGAAATCTAAGGAAAGACTTTCAGAGAATATTAACACCGGAGGGAAAAAACCCTATAGCCCACTCCCATGAAGTTGATTTTGACTCACGGTGACACTACAAAGGATCGTCCTTTTGTTTTTTCTTTTGAGAGTGTACTTAAAAAAATCATTTTATTGGTGGCTTGTACAGCTCTTATCACAATCCATCCATCCATCCATTGTGTCAAGCACATTTGTACATATGTTGTCATTATCATTCTCAACATTTTCTACTTAATCCCCTTATATTAGCTCATTCCCCCCCACCCCCTCATGAACCCTTGATAATTTATAAATTTTTATTTTTTCACATCTTACACTGACCACTGTCTCCCTTCACCCACTTTTCTGTTGTCCTTCCCCTTCTCTTCCTGGTATGGCTACTCTCATTACTGGTCCTAAGGGGTTTATCTGTCCCGGATTCCCTGTCTTTCCACCTCTTATCTGTACCAGTGTACGTGCTCTGGTCTAGCCGGATTTGTAAGGTAGAATTGGGGTCATGGTAGTGGGGCAGGGAGAGGAAGCATTAAAGAACTAGAGGAAAGTTGTGTGTGTCATCAGTGTACAAAGGTCTTTCTGGGAGCAGACATCTTCATTTTTCTCTGGCGGAGCAGCCAGTGGACTTGAAATACTGACCCAACATCAGCTCCACCAGAGCTCATTAACACTGAAAGAGAAGGTGGAAAAGATGTCTGAGAACTATTGTCCAGTCTTAGAACAGATTTTTTTTTTCCTTTCTTGGAACAGAAGAGTGCTAAACACTAGAGAAAAGATAGGACTAAGGGAGTGGTTCAGAGCTTTTAGGTGAGCAGATACAGGGGAACTAGGGGTCAGACTGCAGTGGTTAGAGGTGAGTAAGGGGGAAATAAAAGTAGAGAGGCCCAGGATGTGTTTCTTCTTAAGAATTGTGTAAGTTTGCATATAATGAATTTATTATGATATGCTTTCTACCAATAACAATAGGGCCCAACCAGTATGATGGCCTACTTGGTTGTCTCGGGGCTATTCCTAACTCGACTTAGAAGGCCCATTGGCAAGATGACGATAACTGAGCAGAAGTATGAAGGTGAATATCGATATGTTAATTCCCGGCTCATCACAAACAGGTGAGGAAAAAAATGAATTAAAGCCATGCAGAGAGTTATTCTGTACCAGTGTATATGTTTAGTGTGCATGTCTGTGTATTTGCCTGCTTTGAAAGTATACATTATGAAGGATATTAATTTTATAAAGTTGTAACTGTCCACGTTTCTAGCTCCCTCCTTTTTTTGCTTGCTGTGTAATGTACTGTGTCACATCTTTGTATCTTCTATATGTTTGTTAATTTCTCCTAATTTTCTGTTAATTTTATTTTAAACATAGCCAAAATATAAGTGAAATTAAAGATAATTTGCAATATTGCTTCAAAGAAAGTGTCTCAACTTATCTACACATTTTTATTTTGAGATGGTGTTTGAAATACTCAGTAAGTAGCTCACAGATAAGAATCTTGTCAAACTAGTTTCAAAATCTACTTTCTTTAATCTGTTACATATTATATGACTTTCAGCAAGTTATTCATAGCCTCACATATTTACACTATGTAGATAACCTAGGGTTTTTGAGATTAAGCATGATACTATGTAAAAAAACTGGCTTACACAGTTTTCTACATGTAACAGATGCTCAATAAATTTTCTCACCCCAAAAGGTCATTGCTCTTTAAGCCTTAAGACATTTTGAGGACTCCGATAATTGCAGCGTGGTAACCTTGTGGGGTAGTTCTCTGTCCTTTAGGGTCACTGTGAGTTGGAATCAACTTAAAGGTCATGGGTAGAACTTGGTGTATTAGTTAGGAAAGAGTGTTTCTTACACTGAAGTCCTCCCCACTGAAGGTCTCTGTCATTGTACCAAGGAATATGTGAAACAGGATAGATGTACATGATGCATCCTTATGTAAAGCCAGTTTTCCTAGAAAGAATTGAACTGGGAGATACCTTTTTATGATGAAAACTATGTGGTAGAAAATGTTAGCATAGACTCTAAAAGTCACACAGGGACAAAAAGAGACTTGGAAATGGTGAAGGCCCTTTCAGCTGTGCCCTCTAGACTTGTAGTGTAAATATTTACTCTCCTCTGCTGTAAGAGGTACTGCCAGGAAGATTTTCATCATACCGATGGAGTGGCAGGAAAGGCTACAGACTTTAGGCCCAGATTAGAGTCATAATTTCAACTCCTTCACTTGTTAGCTGTGTGACTTTGGCAAATTTACTTAGCTACCCAGAGCTGTTTGTTTATCCATAAAATGTTCTCTTTTCTTGCGAAGGCTCTTGAGGCTACCAGCAACAGACTCAATGAAGCCATTTCGAGAAAAGGGAGGTTGTTGTGCTGATGAGGCTGGGGGGTGCGTCAAGGAATGAGTGTGCCCCGCGAGCCTGTACTGTGAGACTGCCAGGCTTTAGCCCACTGTCCTGATGTTTTAAAGACCGCGTGCCACCACATCACTGCCTGTCTTTTTCTAGCTGTTTCCCCATCCTCCCCATCTCTGGGTTTGCATTTCAGCTTGTGACCCATCTGCAACTCTGTCCCGGCCCCATGAATATCACAGCAATTCCCTCCTGTGTCTTATTTCACATTCCTGTGCACTGGGTTCAGCCTGTGTAGGCATCGGTTGCAGCCCACTCTGGTCAAGCCAGGTGCTCTCATCCACTGTGCTGTGTAGACCACTGCCGTCCAGGGGCGCAGGCAGAGGCCACCCCCAGAAACCAGGCAGGCCTCATAAAACCTGACTAACATTCCTGTCCAGCAGCAGTAAAGGTAGGATTAAAGATTATATATGCAAAGCGTCTGTCGTAATTCCTAGGATTTTGTAGATGTTTAGTAAAGGTGGCTCATTATTTACTATAGGTTATTTAACAAAAGAGGTGGTTTCCTCCTTTAAGTGAGCTTCATGTGCCTTAGGAGCAATGATTATTTCAATAAAAAATTATACATGTAGATTTTTCTGAAGGGGAAGATAATATCCAAAAAGTGGGAGGAAAAAGGAAGGAAGGAAAGAAGAAACAAACAAACAGAAGGGTCGGGGTGGGAGGCAGGAAATGGCAAACTATTAAGAAATTTGATAGGCTGAATGAAAAATGATCTGGAAACAAAATATCTTATCCATAAACCTTCCCCTAGTTCAGAATTTTTAAAAGTATGCACCAGAGATTACAAGTAAATATAATGAACCTTACTCTAATATCTCAAACAAATATCAGTATACCGTTCATTAAGCCAGGCAGAAATATTACTTCCTCCTCTTTCCCCATTTCTCTCAAAATTGAAAGGGAGTTATGTACTTTTCTTCAGTGCTTTCACATTTGACACTAATTAGATGACATTTCAAGGCTGTAAACTCTTTTTCTCTCCATTCTCCCCTACAAAAACCATGTGTATCAGATGCCTTTAGAACCACTGGCTTTGTGGTGATGTAACCAGCTTGCTTTCTGATCAGAGGATGCTCAGCTCCCTAATCAGTCACCACAACCAGGAGTAAGCGCTCACTGACTCAGCAGTGCAGAGAGCAAATCTGAAGTGGAAGACATTATCCAAGTAGAAATGTGTGTGTGTAGTTCACAAAGATTAACTCTTCAACTTTATGTTTAAAAAATCTGACCATTATCACACGTTGTATTATAATGATTTTCTCAAGTTTAGGTATTATTAAAATTAATTGCTAATTTCTTTTCCTTAATAGTGAAGAAATAGCCTTTTACAATGGAAATAAACGAGAAAAGCAGACAATCCACTCAGTCTTCCGAAAACTGGTAAGAAGAATACTAGTCTTGAAGCACACATGTTTAGGGAAAGGTTTTCTTAGCCTGTGCCACAATGTGAAGACATAAAAGTCTTTAAGATACTTATTTTTAATTAGTTATAAAATATTTTAATAAAAATATTTTAAGTTAAAATATGAGATTAATATTATTGTGTCAATATAATAAGTCAGTGGTAATTGGTGAATTCATTAAGATAATCTTCAGGCTATCTTAAACATTTTTTAAACTTATTTTGCTATTCTTGAACTATTCACAGCATAGCATACCCAGTTTCTACAAGTTCAATTCAGTGGCATTGATTATATGCTTTGTTTAGCATATTTTTAAAGAGGTTCCATGAGAGTCTTTTGTAGTTATAAATGTACAAATTGTTGTATTCCCACAGAGAGAATTTGCTCTTTTAGCTATTGAGATAACCCAGTGACACATATTATTTACTGCAAGGCACACTTTTTCTGTAAAATAACGAAGTATGTTGGACTTTTGTGGCCCATACAATTTCTTTCCCAGTGTCCCACTTTGTGAAAGTAGCTACAAACATGTGGATGAGTGGTTTTAACTGTGTTCTAATGAGATGTTTACAGAAATAACCACAGGCTAGAATTTGACTGTTGACCATTATTTGCTGATCCATGGTACAGAGTATGAAAATTGTGCTTTGTATAAATGATACACCATTGTTTGTTTACTCGTCACTTCAAAAATTTGAATCCTATTAACGTTATTCATTACTCAGTGCCTAAATTTAGAGTGCCAGTTAGGAGCTAGTGCTTTTTCTAGGGGCCACTGATACAGTGATAAAAATGGCAGGCAAAATTCTGCCTTTAGGAAATTCACATTTTCGTAGATGCCTGTAAAACTGAATACAGATTTTAGATGATTACAGAGATTAAAGAAGTTGCCATTTTACATCATTTCGGGAATTAGGTTTTTTGCCTTAATAACATGACTGATCTTTCTGATTTTTAAAATCCTCTCTAATACATGCATTTAAGATAATTTTCCAGAACAGTGCCATTTACCAGTTTGCTCATCACGTAGCTTGCTTATTTTCAACCTTCTGGTTTCAGCCCAAATGTGTTTTTGAGGTCTGGCATCTCTGATTAATCTACCAATTACTCCTGGTCATCAGACTTCTTTAAAAGCATAGATTTCAACCTGTCATTATCTTATTTACTTATGCGTTTGCCTCCTTCACTAGCGTGTAAGCTCTGTGAACTTGTGTAGTTTATTCAGTACTGTATCTTTATCATGAGCGCAGTCGCTGGCACATGGGTTTCATCAAATAAATGTAGTAGGTTGTTTTTTTTTTTAGATACAGGGAATACTAAGGCCCACCTTCCAGGTAATCAGAAATTTTACATTTTAGTGGAAGAGACAGTAAATATGTGAACAACTGTATATTTATGTAATTTCAGGTGATAAGTTCTGTGACCAAAAACCAAACAGGAGAAAGGAGTAGAATATGATAGGGCTGCAGTTGCTTTTGTCCATGATGGCCACGTGGTCTTTGTCAAGGAGACGGTGCAGGAGGAAGTCCTCCCGAGTGTGCTGGCAAGTCTTCCTGGCAGAGGACCCAGAGGCGGGCCTGAGGCAGGCCCTGCTGGAGGAGCAGTGGTAGCTCTGTGAGCAGGGCGAGACTGAGCCTGTGCCCAGATCCTACAGGGCCTTGACACGCTCATAGATGAGAAACTGGGGAATACTAAACATCCCGAATATGAAGCATTTTTAGGCTTGTGTTTTTGAGGTAAGGTATGTTGATTAAAGTTTTAGACTTTGGCTGTTTAGTATGGAGTAACACTGGCATTCCGTTCAGATTGGGTGTGGGTTAGTGGATTAGCGAAAGTAGAGGCCAGGTGCACTGGGTGCCACTCCACATAGCTAGTACTCCATCCAGTTCACTCCTCCCTCCGTTCTTCTTCGGCTGATTAGTCTGCGATTATGTCTCCGGTAATATTGTGAGTACAGTGGCCTGGCGTTGCTACATACATGGGAGACCACATTACTAAAATTCGTTATGTAATTTTCACTCTGCATAAAAATGGTTTTTAAGTTATGAAGCTTGGCTTCTGCTTAGCATTGTGCTCAATGAAGTGTGATACACAATATAGCAAGAAATGGTAGGCACTCCGTTACTATGTGTTGAATCGTAACAGTTTGTTTTTTCTCGCTGGCAGATTCATGTAATTTTCTATCTGTGAAAAAAGTATGTATGTCTTGCCCTTGCTTCCTGTCAGGTGGAGCACCTGCACAATTTCATTTTGTTCCGGTTCTCGATGGGCTTCGTCGATAGCATAATTGCCAAATGTGAGTATGATCGGAGCGCGATAGAGGGCTGAGCCCGGGGGAGGCAGACGCTGCTCACGCCGTGCGTCCCGCCCTCTGTTTCAGACTTCGCCACTGTCGTTGGATATCTGGTTGTCAGCCGCCCTTTCCTCAATCTGGCGCACCCGCGGCATCTCCGGAGCACGCACTCCGAACTTCTGGAGGTAAAATGGTGACAACGGTACTGATGATGACTCAGGACAATTACAAGCACAAACGCTATTATCGCATAGTTTTTAATTCTTAGAGAGGTTGGAAGCTGACGTCTCTCTCTCTCCTAGGATTACTACCAAAGTGGAAGAATGCTCTTACGGATGTCTCAAGCCCTGGGGCGCATAGTCCTGGCTGGTCGTGAAATGACAAGATTGGCTGGGTAAGATTAGTAAGAGGAGGGCCGTAAAGCCTTATCTTCAACCATGGCGCCCAGTCGCGGTGGAGCTCAGAGGGCAAGGGGAGCGTCATCCGCAGTCCAGGAAGCGGAAGTATCCGTGTTTTCCTGAGACAGCCAGTTCTGAGTGCTTCCCCAGCTTTGTTCCATGGACACTGGGGCTGGACAAGCTGGGAGATGTCCAAGCGTGGCAGTTTCTTAATGCTCAGTAAATTCGATTAATGAATAGAATTGAATTCATTTTTTCTCCCACCATAATTTTCCTCCTTAGCTCTTTCATACTAGCAACCTAGCAAAATAAATCGATAAGCAGGAAATTGCTGTTAATGAAAAGAAAGTAAGAAAAGCCAGGTTGAGGATAAGCCACAAGTATTGCTTCTAGAGTTCTAGCTCTGCCATGCCAGGGTGTTCCCAAAGAAAACACGTTTAGATGTGTCTCTTCAATCAGCGGATAGCGGCGGACAAGTTCCCTCTCTCGTTCAGTTGTTAGTCTAACCCAGGAGCCTTCACAGTCAGAGCAGTGGCTTGGGAGGGGATCTGTTGGGTCAGTGATATTCAAGGAGAAGAGGTCAGCGGGGAAGGTGATGGTGGTGGTTTGGGGGCACTTCACCATTGTCTCGGGGGAGACAGGGTAATCACGAGGGCTTACCGTAAAGAAGTTTTAACAAAATTGAAAACTGCCCCGGTGGGAAACAGGCCAGGAAAGTTGCCCTGAGGAGTTTTTGCGTCATGACCATGCGTGTGCTCGTTCTTGAGTTCTTAAGGGCCGTCCTAGGAGAAGCTCACTGGAAAACCTTCTCCCTTCCACCCTACAGTCCTGATCGTTCCTCTTAAGACTTCTCGTGGTTCCCAAAACTCCTAAGACTATTTCAAAGGATCATAATGTGAGTCCCCCCTGATACCAGAACTGCTGTTTGATGGGGTGTAAACGGAAGAGGTAAAGAAAGGGACACGCTGCCCTCGCCAGT
The DNA here is from genome assembly GCF_000313985.2 of Echinops telfairi. Classification (NCBI taxonomy): domain Eukaryota; kingdom Metazoa; phylum Chordata; class Mammalia; order Afrosoricida; family Tenrecidae; genus Echinops; species Echinops telfairi. The sequence continues at coordinate 24,382,962 of NW_022104341.1, read as the reverse complement.
GCCTACTCCTAGAGGGAGCTGTGTCAGGAAGCAGCGCCACGGTTCTGTGTTTGATTCAGGAAGGTTGTTGGGCTCAGCCTTGCACTGTGGGATCTGTGGGTACAATTGTAAATGTGTTCATGCAGTCTGGCAGTAAAATTGTTTTTACGTTATGCATTGGAATAAAATCTTCCAGTATTTCAGGCCCTAATAGAAAGATTGTATAGTCTGGTATGAAACAGGAGCCCTGGTGGATTACATATGGCTACTAACCACAGGGTCAGCCCTTGGAAACCAGCAGCCACTCTGCGGGAGGAAGAGGAGGCTTTCTGTTCCCGTAAAGATGTACAGTCTTGGAAACCCACAGGAACACTTCTACCCTGCTGTATGGGTCGCTCTGATTCATAATTGACTCATCTGCAGGGTGTTTTTCTAGAAGGGCATGAAAAAACCACCCTGGGGTACCATAAGGGTCAGGTGCTCTGTAACTTGAAGAAATTTGATGACTTAAGATCTCCCCGAGCCTTTTGACTCGTCGTCGTCTTTATATTTCCTCGAGCTCCTTTACTGCCGTGTTCTCCCCCCCCCCCCCCCCCCCCCCCCCCCCCCCCCCCCCCCCCCCCCCCCCCCCCCCCCCACCCCCCCCCCCCCCCGCGCGCGCACACACACACACACCGCCTTAAGTTTCCATGCTAACCGTCTATCCAGCTGCTGTCACTTTTGTTAAAGCCTTTACAGCTCCTGATTTATGAGTGGTTTGTGTTTCTTTAGAAGGTTTCTACATGTTACCCACAAAGAATTTTAGTTTTCTTCTTCGATGCAGATTGCTTTTCTTTTGACCATCGTGTCATTCTTACAGTCATCAGTCTCATGACATTACTTTTTAGTTGTCTTGCTTGCAATAATAAATTCCATCTAAAAATACTTCATCTTCTCCCCTCTTAAGGCCAAGAAAGAGAGGAGTCCTTCAAATTCACAGGTGTTTGCAGAATGGCAACTTGTACTGGGTATTCATATAATAAATGCCTTCCTTAGATTGCCTCTGAAGATCACGCCACAAGAACTCAAGTGTATATTTCCTGCGTCCACGGAGTGTATTAGTCCTTCAGTATCCATTAGAAATTTCCAAAAAGTTCCAGTAGTTAACAGCCTGCTTGACATGCCGAAATGAAGTTATCTGTTAGGCGGGATCCTACGAAATCTCTGTCCTTATACCTGCGCTCTTGCTCTTCTACCAAAAGTAATGCTTAAAATGTGCACACTGCCATCAATGCTGTGCGTGTGAGGTTTGCGTCAGGTTATTTAATTTGAACAAAAATAGAATCTTAAGAGCTTCCGTTTAGGTTTGTATGAAATTAAAGATAAGGGTAGTCTTTGAAGTGTTGATTATGGTTTCTTCTCGTTTTAATTTTAGTTTTACTGCTCGGATTACAGAATTAATGCAAGTGCTAAAGGATTTGAATCATGGCAAATATGAGCGTACCATGGTCTCTCAACAGGAAAGGGGTAACTATGAATGTATGAGGCCACGATCTTATGTCTTCACCGGCATGATGTGATGCTGAACACTTATTTTCCATTTAAGGTATTGAAGGACCACAAATCATTCCCTTGACACCCGGGGCTGGAGAAATCATCAACGCAGATAACATTATAAAGTATGTCCAGAACAAGTTCTTCAGCACTTCTAGCAAATGTTGATTTGACTTTGAGCCTTTCTTATTTAGTTTACATTTGCTTAGTGTTTAATGTAAAACCTGCCCCCTTTTAATTTCTTTTTCTGTAGGTTTGATCATGTTCCTTTAGCAACGCCAAATGGAGATGTCTTGATCCGGGACCTTAATTTTGAAGTAAGTGCTTGAATGGTCACACAAAAGCTTTATTCATCTTCCAACTGAGAACTAGGTTCAAATTCTTAAAATAATTTTAAGGCTTGACTTACTTTCTAAATGCACAGAATTACTTAAAAAAACAAAACAAACTAAGTCTTTGTAGAAACTTAGTTTTCTCACTTGACAGGACTTTAAAATTTGAAATATAATTACAATAATCCTACTGTCTGCCAAAGCAACAACAAAACAAACCTATCAAAAACTATAGAAGATAGAGGTAATTTGAATCTCTTGTTTAGAATAAAATATTTGAACATGAAATATAATTTTAGTCTGTTTAAATTTTTTTTAAAAAATCTTTCTTTTGGCCTTGTTTGGACTCCATAGGAAGATCCTACCATCCCTGTCATTGAGTTGATTCGACTCATAGCAACCCTGTTTGACAGAGTAGAACTGCCTCTGGGTTTCGGAGACTG
>NW_022104341.1:24363257-24380485 GCF_000313985.2 Echinops telfairi | reverse complement strand
TGATAGTTTGTAAAATAAGATAAGGCATATAATTATTGGCTTTCTTTGAAAATATTTACAGACTTCAGTCACTTCAATTTTCTTAGTAATTTATATTAAGTGCACTTTTACCTTTACAAGGAACTATAAACATCAAAAATGTTAGTTTTGCAAAGTATCTTGAAGTTACTAAAAATGAGTAGTAAGAATATACATGTATGTATATATAATAATGAAACACTATTCATTCTTTAATAAGTTCAATATTAAGCTTTATATATATTTAAAATTGTATTTAAAGTAAGGAAACACAAGAGGAAATACAGATAATGTGAACATTGTTGGTAAATATTGAATGACTCCAAGGGTCCCCAAAGTGGGTTTTAAAATGTTTTTCCCTTTCTCACTTAACTCTTCATCGCTCTTGTTACTATATTGCTTCTTTGACAAGGCAGGTAGCTACCCGCCAAGCTTGACTACAGATAAAATAAATCTTAGAACCCCATCTTTAATTGACTTCAAGTAGCACCTGTACTGCCACTAATAGGGGGTAAAGGTGACACAAGATTTCTCCAGTGACAATGCCTCTCTATCTTGCCCATTTCCCCATCTCTGTCTTTATGCAGAGGCAGAAGCACCAGTAGACAGGTGCACAGACAGCTTAACATCGTGCGAGGAGGTATTTGCATGGTAGATACGTGTGCTAGCGAGAGCATGCTTGTAGGCAATGACACCACGTGAGATGATGGCGTTTTAGCTGTCACTCTGCTTTGAATTCAAAAGCTCTTCCTTTGAAGCCCCTGTGCTTGGAGTTAATGTATACATTTGTTTCCATTCTTAATTTTATCCCTCTGATTTTAGTTTCATTTGGAAAGTCTTTTTTGAGCCCTAGATACAGTCCTACTTGTTCAAGTGTTTTACTTCCTGACTCTCTTCCGTAGCGTCTGTCATATGATCTTTTTTTTCCCATCTCCTCTGGAAGTAGTTTCTCCTATTTCTACTTCAGTCCACTGGTAGGAATTTCATCATTGTTGCCTCCTAATAGCCATTTTCCCACCCTTTTATTCATGATTTTTCCTGTCTTCTTTCTTAACATTGTTGTTGTCAGGAGCCCTGTGATCCATGCCGATTCCCCGTGACCCTGTGCACAACAGTGTAAAGGCCTCCGCCTCCTGCGCCACCCTCCCAGTCTCTGTCACGTTTGAGCCCAGTGTTGCTGCCAGTGCATCCATTCATCTCCTTGGGCACGCGCGCGTCTTCCTGTGTTCACGGACCTTCCAAAGTACATGAAATTAAGTTCTTGCCGTCCTGAATTCTAAGGAGCGTCTGGCTGTGCTTCCACCAAGATTTAATTATTCTCCTGGAAGTCTGTGGTATTTTCAATATTCCTCACCAACAGGATAGTTAAAATGCCTCAGTTCTCTGGTCTCTTGTATTTATTGTGCAGTTGTCTTGTGCATAAGAAGTAATTGAAAATACCTTGGCTTGGGTCAGGTGCACCTTAGTCCTTACAATGACAGCTTTGCTCTTTCACACATTAAAGAAGTCTTTCCCATCGCCCTTCTGTTCCTGGGAGCCTCCATTTGTTGGGCACCCATGTTGCTTCCTTGAAAGTGAGCATTACTTCCTCCTGCAAAGAGGCATAATAACGGAGTCTTGCCACCAAAAGTAGTCAATGTCTCTCTCCTACTTTATGAGGCATTTGTCTTTGTTGTTTACATTGTGCAGTAGTTGTTTGTGAAATAGTAGCTTTTACGTGTTACTCTTTTATAACTTCCCCACCACAAATGTAAAATCATCCAAGTATTCTTCTGTGAGGGTGTAGAGAAAGACACCCTAATACATATTATCTATATGTTATAATACAGGAATAAAACAATACTTTGTAAGCATATTTGCAGTCTCACAATTCAGTAAGGCATATTTAGAGTATTTGAAGAAGCCAATATCTCTTTTTCACTTAAACCGTATTTATGTGTAAAAATTTTTCATAGGAAGTAAAATTTATCAAGGGCTTAGTTCTGGGAGAATTTTTAAAAATATGGTTTCCGTGACATATAATTCACATGCTGTGTGATCCAGTGGTTTAAACATATTAAGAAGAATTGCACAATTATAGCCACTATCAATTTTAGAACATTTTCTTCTTTCTCAAACTCATTATTAATAGCTCCCTGTTATCCCCTAGAATCTCCATGCCATAACCCTAAGAAACTATTACTCTAGTTACTGTCTTGATACATTTACCTATCCTAGATTTCACGAAATAAACGATTGGAAAAAACAACAACAATAAAACATAGAAAAACCACATGGAAAAGAAAGCAGAAGCTAAGAAAAACTAGAACAAATTTAAAATGGGTCAAAAGGGAGACCAAAGGACAGTGTCAATTGTTAACCTTTCTACATCTGCATTAGTCCACTTTCCAGTGCACTTGGTCTGATAGCAAGGCTGTTCACCTCCCTGATCAGTGGTCCGAGGGGGAGAAGTTTTTAATGGATCAAAAATGTGAAGGTTCAAAGCATTCTTTACCCCAGGAAAGCCATGCAGGAGGCAGGAGGTTCCTTTGTTAATAGAAACCTGATTTTCAGTGAAAGTTGCTTTGCCTTTTTGTCCTAATTCTGCCCAGAAAAACAATTACAACTTGTAAATTTGTAATATGGAAAACTTATCATTGTCCCCTGCCCTAGATGATGGCATAATTGGAGGTTTTTCTCCAGCACTGTCAAAACCATGGAATGAGAAAAAAGGCTCAGGTTAAAGCTTTAAAGCTTGAGCGTACTCCTGGTTCTCAGTCAATCTAGTTATTGATACACGTTACTAATAACTTTATTTGGGGGTTTCCTGTGATATTATAATAAATAGTGGGAGCAGCGGGTATTGTTGGAGGCAGCGATAATGATGTTTGTGAAAAACTGCAATGAGCAGTTGGGGCAGACGGAATCTGTCATCACTCAGAGAAAGCACACTAGTGGAGACATTTAATTAACGGCTCTCCGATTCTGAGGAGCTCAAGAATTTCTCACCAAACGGTACAGCTCATTCAGAATCTGAAAAATCACTCAAAATAGCTCATTCTTCAGTCATGGCCTGCCTTGTTTTGAGCATTTTATTATAGATCACTGTGTAGTGGGTTAGTAATGGCTAGCCTTTTGAAGGCTCGTTCCTAAATAGAATATTTGGCAGCACATTGAAAGGTAAATTTTGATTAAAAAAATTTTTTTTCACAAGCTAGAAAACACATAATGTCAATACATAGGTTTGTAAATAATGTACATATTATTAACTTTTTTTATCCCCAAAGCATCAATAACTTCATCTTTGCCATTCTGAGAATTCAATTTATAAATTAATTAATGTTATGTCAACATGCTTATAAGGTGATATCACGAATAATAGGGCCTATCCATTTCTTATTTTCTACTTTATTTAAACGTTTCCTTATGTACATTTGCTTTGTAAAATTTGAACTCCTCTAAGTAGCTTATTTTGAAACTGAAGATTATTATCAAGGCTATGCTTTGAAAATGCACTGTGTTTCTTGAACCGTGCAGGTGTATTTGGCAATCCTGTTATGGATTGTGGGCGTGGGTGTGCTCTGGCACCCTGAGAACCAGTATGGAGGAGAACTGTTTTGCCATGTAAAGTACTGTTTTCAATCAGACCTGAACTAGACCAGCATTCATTTGTAAAGTGGCTGGCAGAAGGTTTGTGCCTGTGATTACGTGTGAATTGTAGTAGAAACTACAGAGCTAGGAGACACTTTAAAAATGATCTACTCCAGACCCTCATTTTGCTTACAGACTTGGGGAGGTTATCTAGCCAATTAATAATGAAGAGACCATTAATTAACCATCTACCGTGAACCAAGTATTATGCTATAATCTCTCTACAAAAGTTTCTCATTTATCTTTGAAATAGTCCCATGAGGTAGCCGGTGTTTCCCATTTTACGTAATCATACAGTTCCTCATTCCACCCCCTCCCTCATCGAGACCACTACATCGCTTCTAAATAAACAGCTTGAGTCCAGTGACCTGCGAGAGCCAAGCCTCACAAGTTTTCCACCTTTGACAGAGTGTGCTCTTAGCCCTTAGCTATCCCTTGTTGTCGTGGGAAGTACTTTAATTTTCACTTCTGAGGGGTGCTGTCTTGAGCAGGTTTTGCAGTATATCCGGATGCTGCATGCTCCGTCCGGTCTGCCTCTGAAAACCACGTTCACGCTTCCCTCGGTCTGTCCATGACAGCTCTGGCCTTCCTGTTGCGCAGGCCAAGCATCGGCGGCTTCCTTGACTCCTCTTCCTCGCTCAGACAGCGGTCCACCAGGAAGCACTCTGGCTTGACCTCCAGCGGACAGCACATTAACAGCCTGATCATTTCCCAGCTTCACTGTGGCCACCTGGTCCAATGGCCATCATTTCCTGCCAGGATCATTGCAGTGGAGCCCAGTGGCATAGCGGTTATGCTTTGGGCTGTTAACTGCAAGATCAGCATGTCGAGACCACCAGCAGTTCTGCGGGAGAAAGCAGAGGCTTTCTACTCCTGTCAAGTGTGGTAGTCTCAGAAACCCACAAGGGCAGCTCTGTCCTGTCCCATCCGGTTGCTGTGAGCTGGAGTCACTTTGATGGCTGTGAGTCTGAACGAACCTGACAGGACTTAACAAAGGCAGCTCTCCTCCCACCTCTCGCCTAGTCGTTTTCTCCAGCCCAGCCAGTCTCTTTAGTTCTTTCAGCAGGCAGGCTTATGCCTACCTTTGTTCCTTGGCACTGTTTTTTGTTGTTGTTTTGGCGCAGGGGTGGTGGTGGGTGGCATCAATTATGGTTTTTAAATGGAACCTTCTGATGTTAAAAAGTAGTAAATCTTCATTGGAATATATACATAAAACTGTAAAAAATTAAAAATAAACAACTGTGGAATGTTCTCCCTACACCATTACCCCTCCCTTGTTTCTACTTAATGTTTATTGACAAAATCGTCCACTAGAATCAGTAGTTATTCAGCTAAGCCAAATGTTCATTGATTTTTTAATTCTACTTAATCAACACATCAACTAATTTCCATTTCAGGTTCACTCTGGGGCCAACGTTCTCATCTGTGGTCCTAATGGATGTGGGAAGAGCTCACTGTTCCGTGTTCTCGGTGAAGTACGTACAAAGTGGCTTCAACACGTAGTGTCCTTCTCATAGCACATGGTAACATTCACAACGGCCTCTCTCTCCCTCTTGTCTCGTTCGTAGTTATGGCCTCTTTTTGGAGGACGTTTAACTAAACCCGAGAGAGGAAAGTTATTTTATGTGCCTCAGGTAAGGCCTTGGCTTAGTCGTTTCACAATCTTTGGTTTTAAGAATTCGCTTTTGATGCCTGTCTTTACTGTTCTCAGAGACCGTACATGACCCTTGGCACACTTCGAGACCAAGTGATCTATCCAGACGGAAGAGAGGATCAGAAAAGGAAGGGCATCTCTGACCTGGTAAGGGACTCTGTACGGTGGACCCACGGACGGAATTACTTCCGAGGCTTCGCTTTCTTCACTTAGCTCTGTTAGACATCAGGTAGTATTCTCACCTGGAAGATGGTAAGCACGTCATGCTTCAGTGTGACACATCACATATTTAGCTGTGTCTTTATACCACGGGGAACCACTGCGTGGTACAAAAGTGAATGCCTAGGTAACCAAACGATTGGAGATTTCAGTCTCCCCAGAGGCAGCTTGGAAGAAAGGCCTTTCCCCAAGCCAGCCATTGGAAGCCCTGTGGACACAGCAGTGCTCTGCTGGCGAGGAGTCCTCCCCAGTGTACTTCACCCTGGGGGGGCGTTTTCTCAGGTGGTCATTGTGGTGGCAATGGCCACACTTTGTCAAGGTTGGTGTAGTCAAGAACTGAAAGGTTCAATGCCACATTTTTGCTACATTTTTTTGCAATGTGTTTCATAGGTGTTGGCAAAGAATTATAGTGCTTGTAGTTTCAGAAATAAAATAAGGTGGAGAAAGCGGGTTTATGTTAACCTTGGCATCACCTTTAACCCTTGTTTTCTGACAGGTATTGAAGGAATACTTGGGCAACGTCCAGTTGGGCCATATCCTGGAACGTGAAGGCGGTTGGGACAGCGTTCAGGACTGGATGGATGTCCTCAGTGGTGGAGAGAAACAAAGAATGGCGGTGCGGACACTCTGCAGACATTGCACACATACACATATGCAGCCAGTTGTAAAAAGTTATTCTTCTAATCCAGTCATTTGATTGATTAAGGCATAATACTTATTTTTAATAATTCTTACCTGTGGCTTTGTTTAAATGATCATAAAAGTACTCCAGAATGGATAACTTGTGCTTGAATTTGGAGTTCTGAACTCTTCATGAAACCAATGGCAGGACCGTGAGAACACGAGCTGCAGCCCGAGCTACAGGCAGGGTTTGTAGCACATCAGTCCTGGGCAATGGTGGGCCTGCCGGGGTTTGGAGATTTCTGTTTCTCAACCTCCCTCTGCCTCTCCTTCAAGCGCTCTCCTGATGGAGTGAAGGTATCAGACATGAGCAGCTCCAGGCCGACTGTCATCTGCATTCTGTTTTTGCCTCCCGCCTCCACCAGTAGGGCCCTTGTTCTGGGCTTCACTGCCTGCTCCCCAAAGTTACTGAGAATCAGTACCATCGCTCAGGCAATACAATGTTTAAAAATTAGAGTTTTTTGGTACTAGAGGCCATCATTATTCTGAATATTAAAATGTGGTTAAATTCACTACCGTGAACTCCTTTAGTGTTTGTTTATAACTCAACTTGAGCTCAGGTCAATGAAATGGTTGAAGCTGTTTACCAGTAAACATTTCCTGTGCATTATATTGGCCTCTGTTCAGGAGGATATTAAAATAATTCAGCCCATTTATATAGTCTCTGCTTCTGGAAAGCAGATATTCTTAGAATAATTTCCTTGCCTGTTTACATGTGCAAGCCTAAATATTTAAAGTAGATTTATTTATTTATTTATTTTCTTTCTCTTTTTTAACATTTTATTAGGGGCTCATACAACTGTTATCCCAATCCATACACACATCAATTGTGTAAAATGCATTTGTACATCGTTTCTCAAAACATTTTCTCTCCATTTAAACCCCCAACATTAGGTCCTCATTTTTCCCCTCCCTCCCCGCTCCCCCCTCCAAAGTAGATTCATTTTGACTGTCGCTTTGGGCTGCACATGGTTTATGCAAAGTGTGTCTCTCTACGTTTCAGATGGCCAGGTTGTTCTATCATAAGCCCCAGTTTGCCATTTTGGATGAGTGCACGAGCGCAGTTAGTGTGGATGTGGAAGGCTACATTTACATCCATTGTCGGAAGGTGAGTGTGACCGCTTCCAGCATGCAGGTCCATACCTCCCCCTCAGTCAGGTGTGTTCCCAACCAGGTACCTGTCCAAGGAGAAGATGCTGGAATATTATGCCTTAAACAAAATTACTCCCAAACTATGCTATCTTGCCTTTTTAAAGATTTTCAAACTGATATTTAATAACGGAGTAAAAGGCAAAGAACTATCAATGGTTTACGTACACAATTTTCTAGCTACTTCTTATGTATGAAACAGTAAACAATCATTATTTAGATCTAGTTCCCTTTATTTCATTGTCTGTATTTAGGGGTTAATAAGCTTATCTTTTCGCCATTTTTTTCTAATAACTTTACTCCACTCTCACTTCATTTTTAATTGAGAGAGCTTGGCAGTTTTTGTACTTGTTTTTTCATTAGCTTGGGCAATATTTTACCAAACTTTATTTTAAATAGGCTTGTCTGGAGCTGTCGAATTGGGTTCCGCTGTATTTCCTTCTGTGAGGAGGGGCCGTTCCCAGCTGTGCACTGCTACATAGTACTGTTGATGCTTTCAGAACGGGAGTGCTATTTCCCAGCTGATTTGCAGCTTCTAAGTGCAAGAGGATTTTGATGTTTTTATTTTATTTATTTATTTATTTTTTGTGTGGTATTGTTTGAAGTGAACTTGTCGCAAGACAAGTCCATTTCAGTTCACTTTCCTCCTTTTTCCTTTAAGCCACTCAGACCACTGTTTAGGTTTGAGGGCTAAGGAATCTGGAGGGAGATTTTGATGTTTTTAAACCTCTTTTTGGAACCAGAATGTAAAACGTGTTGTCACACATCCGCGTAGTGTAAGCTGTTGTGCTCATTGTGTGGTCACAGAAGAGGAGCATCAGCACTGCCGGGCTGTTAGGGTCCAGTCTTGGGCCGCTGCATCACAGTCCACAGCGAGCGAAGCGTTCTCACTCTCACAGATGCACATGGAAGCTGCAGAAGCATTCGTGTAGTGGTGAAAGGATGAAGTTGCTGTATTCATCATCAGGTGTTTCTTCAATCTGTTTTGGCAGTTTTTTAAGTACCTGTCCACATTGGTTTGTGGATTTATAGCTGTGTGTCTTGTTGTCTTCCTGCTGCACTGCCCTTCAGCATTTCTCATGTCCACATTCTCAAGAGAGGACCTTTGTACCAAGCAAGCATGTGCTGCCTGCCAGCCCTTGACTGCCTGCTTTACTGCAGAAAGGACGCCTCGGGCAGGGAGGCCTAGAGGGAGACTTTCTTCCCACGGAGCCCGCCTTTGGGGTGGTGGATCGTAAATAAAGCCCGAGACAGTCCGTGCACAGTCATGGATAAAATGTGAATGTTAACCTTTTTGTTTTCAATGTGGATCTGTAAATCAGAGTGACTAAGCGAGTGTTCCTGATTTTGTCAACACAGTTGAGGAAGAGATCAAAACATTATTTGACTGTAAACCTTCACCCAGTTCATAATAAATAGTTTCCTTTTCTAAAAGGAATTATTTGAGTACTCGGGAGTATTGGCTAGGAAGAATATTAAAAATAGTTGACAAAAACTTCACTACAGAAGTGAAGGAAATGAATAAACATGGCCAACAATTTTCATTACTTTCCTAAAGTATTCAAAACTGGAAAACCCTTGAATTCCTTAAGTTCTGGATTCTATAGCTATTCAATAGGAATAGAAATTCCATAGGAACGCTGTGCTGTTCACTACCATACCCATTTTTCATCTGCACTGTACACAGCAAGCTGTGGGCTGCTACCTGGGGCCTGGGACCCTGCTGAGTGTGACCTTTTTGGAGGGAAATGGCGACATCTGTTGGACACGGTGTGAACAACCATGATAAGTTTTGGTCTAGCTGCTTTAGAAACAGAACCAGTTGGTACATTATTCTGACTTTGGGACACTGAAATTTTAGTGTACTAAGAGCTTGCACAATGAGATGGTTGGACAATTTCTATTTCAAGGTCATTTATGTGAAACTTTAGTCTGTATTTGATCCATTGCTAGTAATTATAGTTTCCTCTGATGTGCAAACTAGACTACAAATTCCTATGTTAGATGCAATTCTCTTCTAAAGAATAGATTCCATTTAAAAGAAAGTTCTTGAAACTTAAAGATTTTTCACGGTTTGGATTGGCGTGTTCATGAGTAGCAAAGTCCGACCTGTGCTCACCAGTTATTTATCTGAACTCGCTTGTCTGTCTCTCTCACTTAATAGGAGTGTCCCTAGATGTTTGATGCCTGAACTCTGCCCCGGGGCCCTCCTGGAGTGTTTTTATGTTTCCAAAATCTGAATTCTCAAACCAAGGCTTTTCATTCGGGCATATTATGAGAAGGAAATTGCTTATAGACAATGCTATTCTGAATTAATATTTACTGGTTTTAGCTTTTTAAACTTTTTATCATCCGTATACTTTCCTCACCTTTTTTGGTAATAAAATAGACAATATTCCAGAGTATATGTTTTCTGTACCAAGTAAAGTATTTTATTAATTTGGGGCAGTACCCGTTAGTTTTTATTACGAGGTTGAAGGCCCAAAGGTACCTTGCATTGCCTTAAGGAATTAGCGTAAGCTGTCACAATTTCCCCTGTGGACCATGAGTTTTAGCTGTTCGATTAAAGACAACCATCTAAACGAGGTCAGCATCTACGGGAAGTGCCGCTTGTCTGGTGCTGGTCGAAGCCTGACTTGCTTTCTTGCTCTTAGGTCGGCATCACGCTCTTCACTGTGTCCCATCGGAAGTCTCTGTGGAAACACCATGAGGTCTGTATTTCCTACATTTAACGGTACAGGCCATGCTGATAGGGTTTATTGACACGAATTTAGGTGAATGTGACTTTTAGACTTCTTGGTTCATGTCTGCCTTTTAAACCCAAGTTGGGCTGCAAACTGCAAGGTCAGTAGTTGGAAAGCATGAGAGAAAGATGAGGCTTTCTTCCCCGGTAGATATTTACAGTCTCAGAAGCCCACAGGGACCCTCTGCCCCCTTCTCTAGGGCTGTCATGTGTTAGAACTGGCAGTGAGTTTAGTTTCTTTGTTTTTTATAAATATAAACTTACGGGGGAAAGTTAGGTTAGTTCATTTTATGAAATGCAGTGTGACTTTCTTAAATATGATGGCGACTCTTAGTTTTGAGAACTACAGTGTATACTGATTCTTGTGAGCCACAGTAGTTCTACGAAACCTCCGTGAGCGCTGAGTTACTGCTTCCAGGGAGACCACAGGCCTCAGCACGTTTGTCTGTCAGCCAGCACGCTGGCGTGTATCATGTATGTTTACGTTTAGAAAACATCTTATTCCCTCTACATGATGGTCGGTTCTTTGGTGTGCTGTATAGTTTCATGGACCTAGAGCCCGTGGCCATCGGTACGCTAGCTCTTAACCTGCGTGAAGCTTACGAACAGGCTTTCCCTGCAGACCATCACAGGCTTCTTGCACTGAGGGCCACTCGGCAGGTCTTCTTCACTCGGGGGCTATTTTAAACAGCACAGAGGACAAATATGTGTAAAACATGACCCTTCATAGGCCAGACGTGCATGGTTCCAAAACGATTGCTGAAATGAGAAGGCAGAGTTTTGCTTTGTTTGACCCCAGCAGGGTCGTGTGTAAATCACTCAAATTTTTCAAGGCCCGACGCATGTCTACTGAATAGCTGTGCGGTGTTCTTGAGTGTTGACTTTGGGCCACAACTGTCTCTTGGTGTGTCACTGCAGTCACAGACACGGTGCAGCTAAGAATCATGAGCTTGACTCCATGTAAGCAGCCCCTCCTGCCAGCTTTCAGGCTACGGCCCGGGTTCCCGGAGACCCTGTTTAAAGTGGAGCGAAGCCCTGCGTGAGGCAGCACCATGCCCATGACTGGCTGTGGCTCAGAGGGGTTTGTTTTTGTCAGTTTTGTTGGTGAGAACTTAATAGAGTAAAACACACCAAGCTAAAATGTGCAGTTCAGTGACATATGTGTTGAGTTGCGTAACCATTGACAACTCCTTTTCCAAGTTTGTCAGTGAGTGATTTTTCAGAAGCAGGTGGCTGGACCTTTCTCCCAGTCCATCGCAGTGTGGACACCCCACCGCAGCCTGCGGAGTTAGCACCATTGCAGCATGCAAGCTCCGCTGGGAAGGAAGTGGTGGTTGCACATGAGGTGCATTGCCTGGGAATCGAACCCGAGTCTCCCATGTGGAAAGTGGGAATTCTGCCATGGAAACACCAGTGCCTCACTAACAATCCCTAGTTAAGTGCAAAGGCATTAGAAAACAAGCCAGCCCTTCTCAAGTTGTGGAGATGACGTAGTACGTAAACATTGACTACAGTCTGTATATCTTAGCACACTTCGTATGTCAAAGTAAACGTTATCATTTTTAATCAACCATTGACAGAAGGGAAAGAATCGTAAGGATTGGATGGCAAAAAGTTTGGGGGCAATGATGACATGTTTTGAGAAATGAAACTCATATCACTAATAATTTGTGTATAAATTATTAAAGAGGAAGCTAATTTGTTATGTAGACTTTTACCTTAAGCACAATAATGTGTGTATGTTTATATATATATATATATATATAACCAAAACTGACCCAGTGCCATGAATCTTGGCTCACAGTGACATTGGGACAGGAGAACTACCCTGTAGGGTTCCCTAGGCAGTCCATCTTTAGGTAACTGACTACCACATCTTTCTCCCTCGAGTGACTGGTGGGTTCAAACTGCCAACCTTTCTGTTTGCAGCCCAACACTTGACCGTCCTAGAAGTCAAGGCTAACTCACTGTCACCAAGTCCCTCCTGACTCCTAGAGTGGGGAGCGGAGCTGCCCTTGTGGGTTTCCAAGACGAAGTCTTCACGGGAGTAGAGTGCCTCACGTCAACTAAGTTATCATTGTGTTGTAATAAAGTAGAATTCATTAGGTAGTCAATATAACTTATCAAGATGATATTAATGAGCACAGATGTTTTATTGTTTTCTGGGGCACTAGCAGTACTAGACACAGTACAGTCTCTCGTCCCACAATCTACATACTTGATTGTACACTTACTCTGTCAAGTACTGTGCTGGCAAAAAGGACCCAGACTACTCACTGTCCGCCCCTCAAGAGCCTACCTGCTTAGATGGCAGTCTGCCAGCGATAAAAGGAAGACCCGCTCTGAAGTCAGCAAACCTGGGTCCAGGCACCGCTCTTCTGGGCCCTGGCTGCTTCCTTTGCATAATAAGGCCTGCTCCTCCACGTCAGGAAGGAGGAAGAGACTGCAGTCAGGGAAGTACGTACTGGATTGTAATGAGATCCTCTCCAGCTGTTGACACACTGGAGAGAGCTTGTCTGTGGACATGAACTCCAGCCATGCTGAATGGCATTCTCCTAACCCCAAGCTTGAAAACATAGAGAAAGGTAAGTGCTTTTGCTGGAAAATGGTTTAAGTTAAGACCAGTGCCCTTTTGGGCCAATGATTTCAAACAATAATTAAAAAATAATACATTTTCCTGTTCTGATGGCATAGTAGGCTTTTCCCGTTTCTCACGAATCGAATAAGGAAGTGAGTAGAAAGCAAAGCAGGTTAGCATGGAATTTTCCCGTGTGCTCGAGCCTTCGTGATTCTCAGAGGTTCTAGGCATTACAGCTGTGTGGCTGCACGAGGACTTCCGCCTGCCCCCTCTTTTCCAGGTGTCGACACGTGGCAAAGCAGCCATCAGTCAGGGCTAGTGGTCGTGCCACGGAGGAGGGCAGGAGGATAGGGCGGCAGAGCAGCTCAGGAACCACAGTGCAGAGAATGGGAAAAGGAAATCTTCTCTGCACGTTGGAAGCCCTGAAGTAAATGGGCTTTAGAGTTGCCGTGCTGAATATCTTCAGAGGGTGGGCTGTATTTAAAAACACAGCAAACCACAAAACTTCAGCTGGAGCCTGGGGGTGCGGCAGGGGCTCCGTGAAGGGACTCTGAGGGGGCGTCTAATGCTGAGCTCAGGCCAGCCCACTGGACACGTGCTCATCTGTGCTCCCGGCTTCCGTTCCTGTGCTGTCCACACGGAAGACTCTTATCCTCCTCATAAAGGACAGTACTTACGCCCACGCCAAGCAGTTCCATTCTTGTGGTTTTCTAGAGAGCCGGCTTCATCCTTTCGTGTTACCTTGGGGAATGTGTGTATACATTGTTGGAGATTTTAGTGGCTTAGATGATCATTTCCAATCATGTACTTACGCATCAGCCTCTACATAAATTCCTGACAAAAGCAGATGCCTGGTTGTTGATTTTCCCCCTTTCCTTCTCGCCCCTAGTACTACCTGCATATGGATGGCAGAGGCAATTATGAATTCAAGCAGATCACGGAAGATACGGTTGAATTTGGCTCCTAGAATCCGAAGAACAACCTGCCTCAATGAGATAATTGTTGATCACACTTGGGAAAACAGAGTACATTGTAAAACAAAGCTGAGCTTGTTTTTGTTTTGTTTTTAAAAAAAACAAACAAAGCAACAGATTAACTAGATCGAGAATAATTGAGAACACGTTAAAACATTTAATATTATATAGGATATTGCTAATGTGTATATGTTGGTTTAATTATTAATATGTACTAAGAATGCCCTTATTCTTGTGGTTTAAAACCTGCCTAAATTAAATTGGGCTTAAATCAGTGTAACCTGATTCATCCTGGGATGTAAACCATTTGAAGTCAGCTAATTTGACTTTTAGGGATCTCTTTTTTCCTTCAATGAAGAACCCTGTTGACCACGGGTCATCGCCTGCCCTGTTCTAACCAGCGAGTCTTGCGTCTCGGGTTCTCCTACCCCGTGCTCCGGGGAAACAAGCAAATCTTCACGTATGATTGGAACGCAGAACTGCATTTCACAGCAGCATTGAGGACACAGTGGTTATCTCATTCGCTGCCAGTTAGGCCTCGGAGTGCATTTAACTCCAGGATAGCCGTTCAGATTTAGTCTGGCTGAATTATACAGGCGCCCTCTCCAGCTCGTATTGAGCCGTTCTGAGGGTGCTGGTAGTGACGTAACAAAAGCCTAGTGCTTAGAGGGGTGGTCAGTGTGTGTCACACCTGATCTTCTCCCTGGTGGGGTGCTAAACCACAAAGCCCTGGCAAGGCCCAAGGAAGACCTTTACGTTTGTGAAGGGATCGGACCGATG
Organism: Echinops telfairi; assembly: GCF_000313985.2. Classification (NCBI taxonomy): domain Eukaryota; kingdom Metazoa; phylum Chordata; class Mammalia; order Afrosoricida; family Tenrecidae; genus Echinops; species Echinops telfairi. Next base: position 24,366,059 of record NW_022104341.1, on the reverse strand, counting down.
TGCGTAGGCTGGACACCCGGTCACGAGGAGCTTCGTGGTTCTGTGGTGGAAAGCTTGCTGGGAGCCACGGGCTGCACTGCGTGGAGTCGGGCACTGCGCACGATGTCTCTCCACCGTCTTTGACTTCTTTTTAACGTTTTAAAACGTTACAGAATCAGTATGCACATGGGTGGGTTAGCTGTGTCCCAGGTGCTGCTTTATCTCGGTGAATCTTGAATAGCCTTTTTTATATTGGGGGTGTTATGCTGTGATAATGTCTGCGGAGAAATTGATTTCAGCTCACCAAACTGCCAGATATGACTACATGTTAATGACTTTGCACAGGGAGAACTGAAACTAATCAAAAGCCAGACATGAAATCAGTGTGATGAAAATATGGTTCAGAAAGGGGCATTGGATGTTATGCGTAACTTTTTTTTTGCTGAATTAATTGTAAGAAACACTGACTTCCGAAGTAAAACTTGATGTACTGACTGATTCCATAGTCCATAACTTTCAGTTTTTACCACTCGCTAGCAATCTTGTATACTTACTTTCTTTTCAAATTAAAAAAAAATCAGTTATCCTATACAACTTGTGCTTGTTTTGTTTTCTTTCCCCTGGTACTTAATACCAGGTAGTTCCTACAGTCTTGACTTGGTGGAGAGGAGGGGTTAACAGGCAGAAAGCCCTCTGCCCAACCATATCTGTTTTCAGAATGCTTTCCTCATGGGGGGGGGGGGGGGGTAACTGAGGAGCTCTCTGCCCAAGAGCACACCTCACTTTTCCCTTTCTTATTTCGCAGATGGGAAATTGCCCCCCCCCCCCCCCACACACACACACACACACACTGGGGATAGGGGCAAGACACACACACGCACACACATACAATGGGGACAGGGGTAAAACCCTCTACTGGAAAGACACCATGAAGGTTCTAAGACCTCCAATAAGCCTAGTGTTTCCAAAGTGGGTTTGATTAGGGAATTGCTTTTCCCACATAATTCCTACAAGCGTCTCCCTAAGTCCTGGGAAATGGTCGTTGGATGTGAAGCTGTAAAAAACGAGAACTTTCACCAGTGAGAAATACCAGGGGGCTCCTAGAAACATTTCATCTTTTTTTTTTTTATTCTATTTATCACAACCCCTTTTTTTTGGGAAGGGGGTCTCCCTTACATACCGTATGCCAAATGTATCACCCAAGTGTATCACTGTATGCCAAATGTATCACATCTTGGTTTTTATATGAAGAGACAGAGACTTGACCTGGTTGATTGCTGTGTATTGATAGAATGTGTTTTCTGTCCTTTAACATTATTACACTAATCTCTTGTGTGGCAATAGATCACTTTTTTTGCTGTATGCCATTATGTGAATACCAATCCATTGTCATCGAATTGATTCCAACTGTTAGACCCTACTTAGGGTTTCCCAAACAGAATTTTGGCAGACACATACCTCTTCACCCCACCCTCTCCAACTTAGTGACTAGTGGGGTTAGACCTCGTGCTTAGCAGCTCACCACCTAGCCATAGCAGCACTGTAATTTATTCACATTACTGTTGGTGGGCATTGGGTGGTTTTCAGTGTGGGGCTATTATGAATAGTCCTTTGAACATTCTTGGGCATGTCTTTTGGTGCACACGTACATTTTTGTAATGCAACCTAGTCAAGTTTGTTAGGTACTTTCAGTCTTCCATGTTTTTAATTCCATGACTGTATCTGTGAAAAGGAATGTATGCATTTGGATTATGACGATGGGAACAAATAGCGAACATGGACTGCCAGAAGTATGTCCAGAACACTCCTTGGAAGCAACGATGATGAGACTTTGTCTCAAGTGTTTTGGACATGCTATAAGGAGTTTCAGTTACTGGAGAAGGACATCGTGCTGGGAAAACTGGAGGGTCGGTGAACCAGAGGAAGACCCCCAACAAGGTGAAATGACACAGTGGTTTCAACGGGGCTCAAACGTGGCAATGGTTTTCTGTAGAGTCCCTGGAAGTTAACACTGACTCCATGACATGTGACAGCCATTTGAAGTGCATGAGTTTCCCAGTCGACTTATCGATACTTGGTATTGGTGTTGTTTTCACTTTTATCCATACGTGCAGCCACCAATGGCAAACCATTGTGGTTGAATTTTGCATTACCCTAATAACTAATGAGATGGCATTCCTGCTTGTTGACCATGTAAGTGTTTTCTTTTTTGAAGTCATTCATCGTCTCTCCTAATTTTTAGTTATCTTAAATGCAACATACTGGTATGAAGCAGGGAATCAATAGAGAGGTCTGAGGGGCCGACCCCAATCCCAACTACATGGACAGCTCCCCCTCCCCCCAGAATTCACTTCAGAGGACAGCACTGAACCTACAGCTCAGGGAGGAGGACATGTCTGATCAGAGCACACAGGAACAAATGAAGGGGGAGGAAGAGAGAGAGGAGCACACCCTGGCCCACCACGCCCTGAGGACGATATTCCTGCTCAGAGCAGCAAGTGCACAGAAAGGACCATATGGCTGGCCCCACTATGAGACATGACATCCCTCACTGACCCATAGTGCTATGGGGGACAACAATGGAGACACCGTGTGGGAATTGTGCCCAATCTGACCCCACCACACAGAAGTGAATCACTAAGGGCGTGCAGCAGAACAGCAAGGAGAGCAGAGCAATGAAGTCCCCAGGGAATACCAAAAATAGACTTTGGGGCCAGGCCGTGGCAACCCATCAGACTCGACCAGAAAGCACTTCTAAAGGTCAACAAACAGACCTTGAAGTATTTACAGGCTTTTCTCCTTTTTGTCATTTTTTTTCTGTTG
>NW_022104341.1:24361521-24362730 GCF_000313985.2 Echinops telfairi | reverse complement strand
CATTTTATGATGCTCATCTTCCCAACACAATCGCCGAAGACAAAGCTGGTGTATAAGCAAATGTGGCGAAGAAAGTTGATGGAGCCCTGCTATCAAAAGATATAGCATCTGGGGTCTTAAAGGCTTAAAGATAAACAAGTGGCCATCTAGCTGAGAAGCAACAAAGCTCACATGGAAGAAGCACCCAACCTGTGTGATCATGTCGATAGGATTAGGTATCAGGCATCAAAGAACACAAAATCATATCATTGTGAATGAGGGGGACTGCGGAGTGGAGACCCAAAGCTCACCCGAAGACAACTGGACATCCCCTTACAGAAGGGTCGTGGGGAGGAGACAAGCAAGTCAGGGTGCAGTATAGCACCAATGAAACACAACTTTCCTCTACTTTATTGCTTCTTCCCCCCCACCCCACTCCACTATCATGACCCCAGTTCTACCTTACACACCTGGCTAGACCAGAGTATGTACACTGCTACAGATAGAGCTGGAAGCACAAGGAATCCAGCAGATAAACCCTCCAGGACCAATAATGAGAGTAGCAATGCCAGGAGGGTAAGGAGAAGGTGGGGGAGAAAGGGGAAACTGATCACAATGATCTACATATAACCCATAGGTCAAGGGAGATATTGGACCGTGTAAGACATGAAAAAAATAATTTATAAATTATCAAGGGTTCGTGAGAGAGGGAAGGTGGGGGAGGGAGGGGGAAATGAGCTGATACTAAAGGCTTAAGTAGAAAGAATGTTTTGAGAATGATGATGGCAACAAATGTACAAATGTGCTTGACACAATGTATGTATGTATGGATTGTAATAAGAGTTGCATGAGCCCCCAATAAAATGATTTTTTAATAATAATTTTTTAAAATATCGGCTTCTTTTTTGATGGCCCTTTACCCAGTCTGATGTCCTTCTCCAGGGACTTGTCTCTCCTGATAACATGTCCAGGGCTGTGAGACGAAGTTTTGCCATCCACACTTCCAGGGAGCATTCTGCTTGCACTTCATCAAGACAGACTGCTTTGTTCTGCTGGTTCATGGGACTTTCTCTGTTCTTCTCCAGCACCGTAATTTCTTTTTTTTTTTAAAATCATTTTATTTGGGGCTCATACAACTAATTACAATCCATACATACATCAATTGTGTAAAGCACATTCGTACATTAATTGCCCTCATCATTCTCAAAACATTTGCTCTCCACTTAAGCC
>NW_022104341.1:24349503-24360316 GCF_000313985.2 Echinops telfairi | reverse complement strand
CCCTTGTCCCTGGGTTTGTTAACACTACCTTTCCCCCCATTTCCCCTTCTCCCATGTACCCCCGGAACTGTCCCGTTTTTTTCTCCTCCATATTGCTCATCCGGCCTATCTTATTTAGACAGACCTGTGGAGATAATAACATGCACAAAAACAAGACACAGCAAAACCAAGCAACATTATACAACAACAACAAACCAATGACAAAAATAAAACAAAACACAAGAAAGAAAAGCTTGTAGTTAGTTCAAGGATTATTTGTTGGCCTTTAGGAGTGTTTTCCACTCCAGTCTGTTGGGGCACCACATCCTGGCCCCAAAGTCCACCCTCAGAATTCCCTAGGGACCTCGGTGCTCCGTTCCCTTGCTGTTCTGTTGCACCCCCTTAGTGTTCTGCCTCACTGTGGCGGGATCTGATCAGATGCAATTCCCACACTGTGTCTCCGGTGTAGTCCCCTGTAGGGCTATGGGTCAGTGAGGGGCATCATGTCTCATAGCGGAACCAGCCATGTGGTCCTTTCTGTGGACTGGCTGCTCTAATTGGGTACATCATCCTCAAGGCCTGGTGGGCCAGGATGTGCTCCACTCTCTCCTCCTCCCCCTTCATCTGCTCCCGTGTGCTCCGATCAGCTATGTCCCTCTCCCGGAGCTGCAGTCAATCAGTCCTTCTGCCGTCTTCCTTATTCAATATTCAACTCTCACGTGCTTAAGAGGTGGTCCAAAATACCATGGCTTGGATCAGTTGCACCTTAGACCTCAAAGTGACATTTGCTCTTCAACACTTTAGAGAGGTCCGGTGCAGCAGGCAGGAGCCTGGTGGTGCAGTGGTTAAGTAGCTATCCTCAAGGTCAGCAGCTGGAAACCACCAGCAGCTCCATGGGAGACAGTTACGGTCTCAGAAGCGCACAGGGCTACCTCTACCTTGTCCTACAGGCATCGACTCCATGGCAGTGAGTTGGTGGCTGGTTTGGGCAGCAGATTCCTGTCGAGTTGTGTATTCTCATTAGTGACTGAAGATGGCGCCACTGTGTCAGTCACAGAGGGAAACTTCCTGTTCTGGATTTCCATTCATAGGAATTCACGTGAGGATAAAAGCATTTTGCTGCTTTTTCTAGCGTTGGCCTCTTATTCTCAGGCCTGAACAACGCTGGCAGAGGACACGTTGTTTTGTAGATGGAGCACAGTTTTCATGGTGGTTTTTGGAAATTGGGTGATTTTTTTTTAAGCTAAAGAAAAAAAAGAATTCCTCAAAAATCAATTCTTATTACGTTCCCTGTGAAAGAGTAAGCCTACAGAAAATTTCTTTCTTGCTATGCTTTTGGTCCAAGATGTGTTGGATTGCCGCCTCCTCCTTCAGACAGCTGGAGGTGGCCGAATCTATGAACGAGTACATCGCCCCAAAGGTGTAGCGTAAACGCAGAAGCGATGAAAGGGAGACTGGGAACCACTGCTGGAACCTGGCCAACTGGAATCTGCTGTGTCGAAGCGCCACGCCCCCAGTGCTGTCGAAGTGCCACGCCCCCCAGGGCTGTCGAAGGTCCACGCCCCCAGTGCTTTCGAAGCGCCACGCCCCCCAGGGCTATCGAAAGGCCATTCCCCCCAGTGCTGTCGAAGAGCCACTCCCCCAGTGCTGTCGAATCGCTACGCCCCCAGAGCTGTCGAAGCTCCACGCCCCCCAGGGCTGTCGAAGGGCCACGCCCCCGGTGCAGGCGCTCCTTGGTCCGCAGCCGGCACTTTTCCTGTCCTGACCGACTGTGGGATCCCGGCCCGGTGTCCACTGCTTTGCGGGGAGAACGAGCCCAGGAGCCCGCGTTAGTGCCACGACAGGTCGGACCTAGAGGCTGGCAGTAGGCAGAAGCGGGCCACCCGAAGCCCAGTGGATGAATTCTATATTCAAGATGCCCTGCACTTTCTCAGCTTTAAAGGTCTGGATTTTTTTGAAAAGTGTTTTTATTCCCACCCCCTCGGTGAAAACAATTTTTTTTAATGACTGATTATTTTATTAAAAGATCGTTTTATTGAGACCTCCTACAGTTCTTATAACACTCCATACATCAATTGTATCAAGCATATTGGTACATATGTTACCATCATTATTTTCTAGACATTTACTTTCTATTGAGCCCTTGGTGCCAGCTTTTTTATTTTTATCATTTTATTGGGGGCTCGTACAACTCTTATCACAATCCATCCATCCATCCATTGTCTCAAGTATACTTGTACACATGTTGCCATCATCATTTTCAAAGCATTTTCTCTCCACCTGAGCCCTTGGTATCAGTTCCTCATTTCCACCCTCCCCCTCCCTTCCCCATGTACCCTTAATAATTTACAAATTAGTATTTTTTTTCATGCCTTGCACTGTCTGATGTCTCCCCGCATCCCCTTGTCTGTTGTCCATTCCCCTGGGAGGGGGCTATAGGTAGGTCATTGTGATCTGTTCCCCCTTTCTAACCCCACCTTCCCCTTCCCGCCTGGTTTGGCTCCTCTCAATATTGGTCCCGAGGAGTTTATCTGTGCCGGATTCCCTGTGTTTCCAGCTCTTATCTGTACCAGTATACATGCTCTGGTCTAGCCAGATTTGTAAGGTAGAATTAAGGTCATGATGGTGGGGGGTTGGAAACATTAAAGAACCAGAGGAAAGCTGTATGCTTCATCGGTGCTACACTGCACCCTGACTGGCCCGTCTTCTCCCCACAACCCTTCTGTAAGGGGATGTAAATGACCAATTATTGAGACTCTACCTAGTAATATGTAACTATAGAACATATAGAACTATAAAACTTAGCTAGAAGGAGCTAAGACACTTACTTGACAACAGGAAACCAGCTTTAAGCTTCTTTTTTATTTTGACTTCAAGGCCCGGGAATGCCCCGAGGGGGTCTGTGGCTCCCCCAAGCTGCTCATGGTTGTGAACGATATTCACCTGTTTCTGATTCGTTAATAGGACAGGCCAGAGGTTCTCAATCATCAGTGGAAATTAGAATCGAAATTAGAAATTAGAATCGCTGATGGGCTTTTTGCTAGAACAGAGATTACTAAAATGGGGACCAAAGATTTGCTTTTCCGATGTCTCCAGTGGTGCTAATGAGCGGATCATGGCCCACGTTTTGGTTGGGGACCATGGGATGAAGCGAATACTGAAACAAAGAAATGGACTTAAAAGCATTCAGGAAAGCAAACAGATTTCCTTCAGGGAATCAGATATGCACACACAGATTTAATCTTTGCTACCATGCAGACAGCTTGGCTTTAAAAGGAAATAGCATGGCTTCACTGGTGAGAAGGAGGGCCAAAAAAGAGGAGACGAGCAATGTAAGTTGTGGTACAGCAGGACTGCCTGGGGGCCTCGGAGAGGCACGGGCTGCTTCACTGAGCAGAGGGCATGTTAGGGAAGAGTTCTTCTCGTACATTCCTACTTGCTCCCCTCATCATAGCTACCGAGTGAAATTCTATGGCTACATTCTCATTCCTTTTATTCTTAGACTGTGACTCTAAAGAACTAGTTGACGTTCAACCATTTCAAGAGGTATCCTATGGGCAAGAACCAATGGATTTAAGGAAGAAGTCTAAGGCAAACGGAAGGCAATAGCCACAAATAAGCCCCCAGGAATGGATGGAATGCCAGTTGGAATGTTTCAAGAAGCTGATGAAGCACTAGAAGCCCTCACTCCTCTATGCCAGGAGATTTGGCCAACTGCCTGGAAGAGATTCATGTTTGTGCCCATTACAAAGAAAGATGACCCAGTAGAGTATTCAAATTATAGAACAATATTATTGAATTGCATTCAATTATGCTTTCCTGAAGATCATCCAACAACAGTTGCAGCAGTACGTGGATGGAGAGCTGCCGGCTCTACCTGGCAGCCACATCAGAAAAGGATGTGGAGCAAGGGATATCATGGCCAACGTCAGCAATTGGCTGAAAGCAGAAACTACCAGAAGGCTGTTTACTTGGGTTTTATTGACCATGCAAAGGCATTTGACTGTGTGCACCATAATACATTATGGATAGCCTTAAAAAGAATGGAATTCCAGGACTCATATATGAGGCAGCTGTGCAAACAGAACAAGGGCATGTTGTATGGCTTACCATCAGGAAATGTGTGTGTCAGGGTTGTATCTTCTCTCCATACTTATCCCATCTGTATGCTGAGTCAATAATCAGAGAAACGGAACTATATGAAGAAGAACAGGGCATGAGGAAGGCTTATTAACCTTTGCTCTATAGTTGACATGACCTTGCTTGCAGAAAGGGAGGAGGACTTGCAGCACTTGCTGATGAAGATCAAGGATCACAGCCTTCAGAATAGATTAGAGCTTAATGGAAAGAATCTGGAAATCCTCACAAGTGGACCCATAAGTAGCATCGTGATCAATGGAGAAAAGACTAAAGTTGTCAAGGGTTCCATCTTGCCTGTATCTACAGTCAATGCCTATGGAAGCAGCATCCAGGCGATAAAATGACACAGCACATTGGGTAAATCTGTTGCACAGAATCTCTTTAAAACGTTGAAAAGCAAAGAAGTTACTGATCGGACTAAGGGGTGCCTGACTCAAGCCGTGGCATTTTCATTTGCTTCATATGCATGTGAAAGTTGGACATTGAATAAGGAAGATGGAAGAAAAACTGATGCATTTGAGTTACGGTGCTGGTGAAGAACCTTGAAAGTAGCTGGACTGCCAAGAGCACACACAAACCGCTCATGGAGGAACTGCGGCCAGAACCCTCCCGTAGAAGCGAGAACAGCACGACTTGGCATCACTTACCTTGAACGTGCTTGTGGTAATAATCCCTTTTAGAAAGATTAATAGCAGACTAGTGCCAAGGTGTGTTAGACTGGGTTGTGCAGAGAAACAAAATTCATATATGTATAATAAAGACCTTTATATGAAGAAGTCATTTCATTTCAAAAAGGCATCCCAGTCCAGTCCCAAGTCAAGTCCATGGGTCCGATGCTCACCGAAGCCCGCTCCAGACTCATGGAGTTGCAGGGCGATGACTCCGAAAGGGGACGAAGGACCAGGGAGCTCAAAGACCAGTCCAGTGGGTGTAGAGTAGCATGGATCCAAGGTCAGTGGAAACTTGGCAGGGTGCTGACAGCTCTCAAGGTCAGGTGGTCCACATGGGCCCCCCCTTGGAGGCAGACATCGAATCTCCGCCAGCAGGAAAGTGAAGCGGCAGAGACAGCAGTAATCCCCTGGTTTCCTCTTATTAAAAGGCCACACCCCTTGGAGGCATCATTAGGCTCTGAGCTGATTGACAGGTGGGCCTCAACCCCTAGCCAAGTGCAAGTTGACATACAATCTAACCGGCACACAAGGAGCTGGAGATTAACGATGTCTCAAATGCCCAACGCTTCCGTGATGCTCTTCAGCTCCGTTTTGCCCTCACTTCTCCCTTGAGTCTAGTCCCTCATGTTTCTGGGTTCTTCGAATTGCTGCAACACCCCACAGAAACTCATAAAACGCTGAGGAATTGTCTCATGTGGTGGTGGGGGCTGTTCTGTCCAAAATCCAAAGGTCAGGCTGGGGTGAGCCAAATGCAGGGACCAGAGCCAAAAATGTCCAAAAGTCGCAGCAGATCCTGCCGCTGCCACCAAGGCTCCGTCAGGAAATAGAGGTCTGGCTTTTCTGGCGAGGCCCTGGCCTCAGTATCTGTCCAAGGAAAACCAGGAGGGTGGCCTGGTTTGTGCCCGGTTCGAAGGGGGAGATCTTGAAGATGTCATCAAGGACACAAAGAGGTGGGGCCTGATTCACCCTCTGCCGTGGTCAGGTCTTAATCTCATCCTATTCCATCAGTAGAGGAAGTTCTCCCAATGGGACGATAGCCACAGGTGTACAGAGGCCAGAAGGATACTGTAAGGAATTGTGGCTATGAATCGACTGCAGTTCACTGCTGTCAGGAGAGAGCATCCCTGTGGACGGTCACTGAAGAATGACCATCATTGGCACAATGGCTGCGAAGATGGGCTCAAACAAGACCCAGTTGTGAGGATGGCGCGGGCCCAGGCAGCGCTTTGTTCTGTTGGACAGTGGGCCACTCTGGGTCCGAACCCACTACGGCCCCTCACAACAGCAGCACAGCCCCCGGGGAAGGTCGAGAGTCAGCTGCAGTGCAATGCGAGGGCCCTTTAAAGCCTCTTTTTCAGTTGGGAACGTAGGATGATAGCTTTTAAACTATCAGTAGGTCCCCCTGGCCCGCCCGGGTATTCCTTTTTGTTCTGACCCTTGTCCCCGTTCCGTTGGCTTGGGTGGTCCTGTGGTCATTGCCTTGGGGAAAGGATAGGGTGGTTGAGAGCAGAAAGGGTGGGTTCAGCACAGTCTAAACCGACAGGCCTTGTGCAGACAATAGGTTTCAAAGGGTGGCAAGAGTGCGTCTTCCTCACCCAGCTCACCACCCTCAGGGGAAAAAGGGATTTCCCAGGTTGGAGGAAGGTGTTTTAGTTCAGATGGTGTGTCAGCTTGACTGGGTCAGGATACTCAAATGATTGGCTGTCCAGATATAGTCAGATATCATATATTATAGTCAGATATTTTACAGTAGATCATTACAGGCAGGTATTGTATTAGGTGAGATCTGATATCATGTCATCATTTCCATGAGGAGATCTGCTATGAGGAGCTAATCAATTGAAAGGTAGTTTTCTTGAGGGTGGGGCTGCTCCTACTATATTTGGATGATCTGGCAAGGCTTGCTTGCACTTTGCTGGGTCTGGATCCTGCATCTGGCTTCTGGTTCTTTGGGCTTAAGCCAGCAGCCTTCTGATCAATCCTAGGACTTGTCGACAGTCTCCCATTTACCTACTGACCTGGATTCATTCACCTCTGCAGTCAGAAGCCTGCTGTCTGATCGACTGATCTTGGGTCCATCAGCAGCTGCTCTCTTACCAATCAGAAGAAGCCTCCAGCCTAACGTCTAGACCTGGAACTTGGCAATCTCTAGAACTGCGTGAGCCATTTCCTTGATATGAACCCACATCACCTGTATATATATACACACATCAGCTTCGTTGACTTGCTTCTCTAGAAAACCCAGCTTCAGAAAGCGGAAGCTAGCCAAAAGGAAGGAAAGTTTTCTGGAAGGTGGTAACAATGGTGGTGGGGTAGTGGACTTGGAGACAGCACCAGGGAAAAGGCCATGTTCAAGGGCAATCACCAATTTGCCTGGGCTGGCTTCTGGTGGAAAGGGATCTAAAATTCAAATTCAAATAATGTGTTACCAACCCTCTGCCACCCAGTCCACTCTGACTCGGAGCGATCTTATGAATGGTATTTCTCCGACTATGAGTTTTTAGGGGAGCAGAGCGCCTCATCTCTGTCCCAAGGAGTGCCGGTGGGTCTCAGTGGCTGACGTGGCTGTTAGCAAGTCACTGACCTGGCTGTTAGAAACAGGAATGAAGCCACAACAACGTGACCACGAGCTGTGGGCCCTATTGGTACTACTTTTGGAGCCACTGCAGGGAACCTCATCAAGACCCATGATTTTCGATTGGGGAAAACCAGTGGCTGCCAAGTGGACTCCCACTCACGGTGAGCCCGCCTGTGTCTGAGGAAGACTGGTGCCCGACTTTGGCCTTTCTTCTGAGGAGCTTCTGGGTGGGCTCGAACCTCCACTCTTTTCATTAGCATACAAGCATGCCAATTGCTTGTATTACGGATGGACGGGCCTCTTTGAAGTGTTGAGAAGCAAGGGTGCGATTGTGAGAACTGAGGTGCACTGGACCCAAGCCAGGGTATTTTCAATCGCATCACAGGCATGTGAAGGTTGGACATTGAGTAAGGAAGACGGAGGATGCATTTGACTTACAATGCTGGCGCCGAAAGTTGGGAGTACCGTGGACTCTCAAAGAATAAACACATTTGTCTTGGAAGAAGTACAGCCAGAACGCTCCTTAGATGCAAAAATGGTGAGACTTTGTCTTAAGTATTTTAGACATGTTGTCATGAGAGACCCGTCCCTGGAGAAGGACATCGTGTTTGGTGAAATGGAAGGGGCTGCAAAAAGAGGAAAACCTTTGACAACATGGTGACACTGAGGCTGCATCGATAGACTCAAATGTAAGAACAATCATGAGGGAAACTCATTGTGGTACCCACTGTATTGAACTGTCTGATGTGATTGAACTATGGAATGGTGTGCTATCTGTGTTAGCTCCCAATAACGTGGTTTTGGAAACACACACACACACACACACACACACACACACAAAAATGTGTTAAAAACAATGAAAACCAGTTTCATCTTTAAAACAAATCATAGTAATTATTTTTTTCACAAAACTACCATTTGAAAATTCAACAAACACTTCTATTGTTACCATTTCACATAAATCTCATTCTCTCATTAAAAAGGGATATTTCAAGAATTTTATTATCAACCAATACCTTTAGTTTGCTCAAATTAAATAACTAAAGCCTCTGACACGGGATTGCAATAATACAAGTTTATGTATGTGCAGCTGTTAGTGGAAAAATTAAACATGCACTGTCAAAATTTTTAAAACAGAAAGGTGTTTTGTAACATTTCAAAGAGGAAAATGGAAGTACAGTGTTATTCTCTTTTTAGAGAAAGACTAGTTGTGAGGATGGCACAGGACTGGGTGGTCTTTCGTTCTGTTGTGCGCAGGGTCTCTGGGGCTCACACAGAGCCCTTAACAACAGTGACAACGACAACAGCTGCATGAGAACCAGACGGGGACGGATCAGGAAGGGGGCCTGGCGTGGGCAGGCCTGCGTGGGAGGCACCTGAAAGAAGCGCTGGTCTGTGTAGAGCAGCCTCTGGTCCTCATGACCCTGGAGTGCTCTCCTCTGAGAGCTGGGGGCCATGGGAAGAGGGACACTGCTGACACACCCACTTTTGCCACTGAAAAATGGTGGAGAAGCCGATGGGAAATTGTTCCCTCTGCGGCTGGTGGGAGACCTGGGGTCCCAATGGCCCAGAAAGAAGCATTAGTCACAGAGCAGCGGAGAGAGAGGGCCAGCGGGAGTCTGCCGCCACCATGGTATCTCTCGTCCCTCTGCTCATCAGTAATGGCAAGCTTTCAAGAGTAACGGCTGCCCTTCTGGCCAAATCTTGTGCTGCGGTCTCTTTTGCTCAATTCTAGTCTGTAAACATAAGAAAGGAGGAATCTGGGAAAGCTGCTTACCGATTAGCCAGGTGGATGCAGTACAGCACAGCCCACAGAGCCGTGGAGGGTCAAAAACAGTGACCATAAAAAGCATAGCATTTATTTTAAAGGATTATTCTTAAGGACAGCTGCATAACACAAACGCAATTCATCATCAAGTGTACGGATTGCAAAATGGTTGACGTGGCAAACGCTTTGCTTTATGTATAGCCGCTATACATACACTATAGCCCATTGCTGTGGAGTTGATTCTGACTCGTGGCGATCCTCTAGGCCAGAGCAGGAGGATCCCACAGGGCTTCCACGGCTAGGCATCTGTTAGGAAGCAGGCTGCCACGTCATACTTCTGTGGGCTGGCTGGTGGGTTTGAACTGCCAGTGCTTTGGTTAGCACCACTTAACCACTATGCCACCTGGATACCTCCTCATAGACTTGTGTGTGTGTGTGTGTGTGTGCTTACCACAATGACATTTTTTTTTGAGAAGGGGGGAAAAAAGAGGAAGGATCGTTTCATTGAGTCAGTAAAGAATGCCTGCCTTGAGCATTCTGCTTTTTCAGGATCGATTTGCATGAGATCAGAGAGCCAGCAGCACATCCAGCGTTTAGACGAGATCAGAGTGAATGAGGGAGGAAGGCAAGAGTAGTTTATACCACTGGAGTCACTGAACTGTGCATGTGGACACTTGACTTCATGTGGGGTTTCCCTGTGTGTGAGGGGGCTTCTCGTATGTTCACAGTACATTGAAGATAGATGATAGATAGATAGATAGATAGATAGATAGATAGATAGATAGATAGATAGATGGATGGATGTCAGGGGGAACAGGAAATGAGGAGGTTCTGTGGGGTGGAGGGAAGATGACGAAGCAATGATAGCATGTTTACATCCTAATAGGCTGACCAAAAGGAAGGGAGTGGGATGGTGGTCCACACGACTCTAAAATTTAGGGCTGCCTTACATCAGCAGCTCTCAAAGCTAGGTTGTTCCTGTTTGATGTTCTGCAAGAAAGAGAACAGCCCAACATTTCCAGGAAAAGCTCTGAGATTTGCTCTTCTTGCAGGCTTAGGTTATTTGCTTAGCCTTTAAATATGTTTGTACAACCAATGAAAAGGGATGTGCTGATTGGCAAAGCCAGAATCACCTGTCTCCCCACCCTCTCCACACACACACTGAGAAAGTGGGGGCTAGAGGGAGCAAGTGTTCACTATCATCATCTGAACAAATGTCATGTTATGTTATGCCAGTGATAAACCCGGTTAGGAAACCACTGGAGAAGATTAACCTGTATTCTGTTGTTATTAAGGGCTGTTATCAGTGCCGGTTCACAGCAGCTCTGAGTACAGCAGACTGAAACAGGACTCGCTCCTGTACTGTCCCTCCTGTACTGTCCGCACAGCGGTTACGTTTGCGTCCATTGCTGCAGCCACTGTCAATCCGGCTCACGAAGGGCTTCCGCTCTCTCGCTGCCACTCTGCCAAGCGGAATGTCCTTCCCCAGAGGCTTGTTTCCTGCTGGTATCATGTCCCAAGTACAAGAGACCAGGTCTCACCATGCTCACTTCCAAAGAGAAACCCTTGTGCACTTCCTCAATGGCTGGTCCGTGTGCTCTTTGACGGTGTGCGGTGCCTTAGGTCTTCTCCGCCAGCACCGTGATTCCAGGGCATCCGTTCTTTGTCTGTCCAAGC
>NW_022104341.1:24343600-24348509 GCF_000313985.2 Echinops telfairi | reverse complement strand
AGGAGCCTAGGAAGAAAGACCTGGTCATCCTCTTCCAAAAATCACCCAGGATCACAATGGCCCAGTTCACAATTGAACATGAGATGAGGCAAGACCGAGTACTGTGTTGTTCCTTTGTGTGTGGGCTCATTATGAGTTGAGGTATTGGTCGGGCAGCTGACATCAACCACTTAGATTATAGGCTATCAGCTGTAACTGACGTAAAATGTCTTTGGGTTTCACAATTATTAGTTTCCTATATGCAACCGAACTCAATCAGTAAGTTAAGATGGCAAAGCTCTCTCTTCAAAGCATGGCATTTATTTTACTAATCATTAACTCTGTGGAATACAATAAGGGCCAGGATAAGTAACAAAATGTTATTTGGCCCACTGGAAGACAGTAGTTTCTGGATGCCAGCCAAGAACTTATATAGGCAGCCCTTGGATTATGAATGAACCCTACTGAGCATGTCTGTAAATCGAGTGTGTAGGTAAATCAGAACAGGTGGATACAGTTCGCATTTAATCTTACTTCAGTATAAGATTCAGAGGAGGGCGTAGAACAAGGGATCTCATTGCTGATGCCAGATGGATCTTGGCTGAAAGCAGAGATCCAGAAAGATGTTTATGTGTGTCTTTTTGCTCTGCACAAGCATCTGGTGTGGAACATAGCCCATTATGGATAGCCTTGAGAAGAATAGGAATTCCAGGGTACTGTGTTGTGCTCATGTAGAACCTCTACACGGATCAAGAGGCAGTTGTGCACACCGAACGAGAGAATACTGCATAGTTTAAAGTCAGGAAAGATGTGATCAGGGTAGTACCCTCTAATCATACTTACTCCATCTGTGCGCTGAGCGAATCATTAGAGAAGCTGGATTATATGGAGGAGAACAGCACATCAGGACTGGAGGAAGGCTTATTCATAGCCCTTGCTATGCAAATGACATGACCTTGCTTGCTGAAAATGAGGACTTGCAACGCTTGCTGATGAGGATCAAGACTTGCAGCCTTCAATATGAATTACAATTTAATGTAGAGAAAACAAAGCCCTTACAGCTGGACCAGTGGTGACATCATGATCGATGGAGAAAAGATGGAAGCTGTCAAGGTTTCCTCTTACTTGGATCCACAATCAATGCCCATGGAAGCAGCAGCCAAGAGATCAAAGAGTGCATTGCACTGGGTAACTCTGCGGCACAAGACGGCTCTAACCTGATGGAAAGTTAGGGTGTTGCTTTCCAGATTAAGGTGCCCCTGACCTAGCTCATGGTAACTGCAATAACCTCATATGCATATGAAAGTTGGACATTGAATACGAAGACTGAAGAAAAGTCGATGCATATGACTTATGGTGCTGGAGAAGAATACTGAAAGGACCGTGGATGGCCAAAAGAGCAAACAGTCCGTCTTAGAAGTCCAGCCAGCACACTCCTTGGAAGCGAGGACGGGGAGGCATCATCTCACACACTCTGGACATGTTCTCAGAAGAGAGCAGTCCCTGGAGAGGGACATCATACTTGGTAAAAGGAGCAAGACCCCCAACACACAGGGAACATACCGGGAAAAAGAGCAAGATCCCCACCTAGATGCACTGACACAGTGGCTGCAATGATGGGCTCAGTGGTGAGGGTGACGTAGGACCAGGCAGTGTTTCCCTCTGTGGTCCCGAGGGAGGATCGCTCTGAGTTGAACCTCACTCCCAGGCACTCACTAACCACAGCAGCGACCATGTAGTGCAGGAAAAGGGTCTTGGTGACCATGATGGACTACTAACCCAAAGGTTGGTGGTTCAAAGCCACCAGCCTCTCCTAGGGAGAAAGAGGGGGCAGTTCATTCTGCCAAGGTTCACAGCCTCCGAAACCTACGGGGCAGTTCTTCTCTGTGCTACAGGGTCATTATGAGTCAGCATCAACTCAACAGCAGTGGGGTTAGTGTTTGGAAAGACTCAAAGCGTTCCCATGGTTTAAAAGTTGCGTAAGCAGCCGGTGAAGCTGGTGTGATGAAGAATGTGTGTGCGTAGGGGCTGGTGCAAAGTGAGGGCCACATTTACGGAGCGTTGAAGGGCAAGCAGGATTACTCTGTCGGCATTGGTGACCAGGCGACTGCCTGGTCGTGCCATGTTCTGGGCCAGGGTCAACCAGGGTGCTGGCTTTAGCAGCAGCTGTCGGCCTCAGGGATACTGAGAAGCGTGACACCGGAGGAACCGGAGGAGTTAAAATTCAAAGGAGCGTTGCTGCCTCCTCCGGTCTGTGAGTCCTTCCCTGTGAAAAGCCAAGCCACCGTTGTCCCCGGACCTGCTTTCAATCTGCCAGTGCACTCTTGAGTGGCATAATTCAAATTCCTTAGATTAGGCGGCCGGAGGAGAATTGCATAAGACTAATTGTTCCTGGCACAGGGATGCTGCTAAGCCGCTCTCCCCTGCAGCTGGTCCTGCCTCCTCCTGTGTGCAGGAAGGGCTGTCCTGGGTAGCCCCCCGGGAGCAGGCATCCAAAAGCAAGGGCAAGGGACACTTCTTTCAGGACATGTTCTCATGCCAGCGTCTCTGATGACGACTCCGCTGAGAATGCCTGGCCGCCCTCAGGTCCCCAAGAGCCGTCCACGAGTGCGAGAGTCAGTCTTCCCGGCATGCACGTGGGCTGACGTTGGCAAACCAACAAAACCAGGCAAAGCAACCAACCACGAGCCTGTTTCCCCCCAATGTCTCCAAAATCGCTACCATTTCAAGCGGAGGTTTATTTTGCTCTTTCTTCCCTAGAATGTAGTATTCGCCCCACATGCGAGGTGGGGTTCTCCTGGCCATGCTGGGAGTCCCTTGGGTCTGAAGTGGACGGGCGGGACAGCACACTGCGTGGACACTCATTTTAATGCCTGTTCAGTGTTCCCTTTGTGGGGCCTCGCCCAGGTGGCTGTGCGCTCTGGGGGCTTTCCCTGAACCATGGCTGCCCAGCCTTCCACGGGGGGCAGGGGGTGGTGGTGACGGCGGAAGCAGAACTGGTTGTGGGCCCCAGCTGAGTCTCAGGAACCTCGCTGTCCATTCCACTGAGCCCTTTTTTCTCTGAGTGTAGTTCCCAGAGCAGGATGGTTTTGCTGTGCTTTATTTCCGTCTGAATGCCCTCGCGATGGCTGTCAAGCCAATGGCAAGATGTCCATGTTGACTCAGAGGGACTCTATAGAACAGACCAGATGGCTCCATAGGCTCTCCTGGGTTGCAATATTTTTTTAAATTAATAAATCACTTTATTGGGGGCTCTTACAGCTCTTATAACAATCCATACAGCTGTTGTATCAAACGCACTTGTACATATGCTGCCATCATCATTTTCAAAACATTTTCTTTCTGCTTGAGCCCTTGGCATCGGCTCCTCTTTTTTCCTGAGCTGTAATCTTAATGGGAACAGATCGTCTGGTCTTTTCTCCCACGGAGCAGTTGGTACTTTGAACTGCCAACAGCCGAGCACCTGTCCTAACCTAACCCCTGGGCCACCCAGGCGCCTCAACTTTATGGAAGAAGGCAATCGAGTTAGACCCAGTTAGGAAAGACTGACCCCAAACCACTGACTGCAGAGTCACCCTGCAGACATTGAGCTAAACCCACTTCCTGCCCCCAAAGAGCTTCTGCCTTGGAAAGTTTGAGACCATATTCCACACCTAGCTCTACCTATGCTTTAGAGCAAGGGGCCCTTGTGGTGTAGTGGTTACGACTTGAGCAGTGAGCCCAAGTTCAGCCGTTTGAAACCACCAGCTGCTCCGTAGGAGAAAGATGGGGCTTTCTACTCCCATAAAGAGTTAGTCTTGGAAACTCACAAGGGCAGTTCTGCCCTGCCCCATAGGGTCACAATGAGTAGGCATTGACTCGATAGCAGTGAACTTGGCTTTGGTTTATGCTTTATAATAGCATTGTTATTTTATCTAATTTTCTTTTAAGATAGTAATTCAAAGTAATTCTTTTAGGATCGTAATTAAGGAGTAATTCTACTCCTCCATCATCATCCTCCACTCAAACTTAATGCCCATGGAAAGAAATCTAAGGCTGCAGTCGACAACCTTGCCTTCTCTGTAGGGGACGACACTGCGCTGCCCATGGCTGTGTGGTTTGTGGTGTCTCCTGGTAGGACGAGCAGGCCTGACCACGTGACTTGCTTGGGCCAGTATGGCGCAAAAACCTTAAGAGATGCCTTAAGGCTCCCAGATGTGGCTGCCTGTGACAACAATGTTTTGCTTTTCTCTCTGCGACGGCCCAAGTAGAGACACGACTTCAGCACGTGTCCTAGACTCAGAAGACATCGTGAAGAGCTGTAGTCCTCCCGCAGCCAGGGGAATGTAAAGTGGTTGAGGAATCAGGTAGCTTGGTGTAAGCCACGGCGACTTTTAGGGTCAAAGGGGAGACAGGATAAACACCACCATCAATGTCCAGTCCCCTTTATTTATACAAAAGAATAAATAAACTATATCAGTATATACAAACAGAATAATATTACCACTATAAATAGAAAATCCCCCAATATGAGATCTTTTTAAAATCATACAATCTATATACACTGTTGACCATAGAAGTTTTAAGTACCTTAAATCACAAACTCCATGTGTTTGTTTACATAGTAGTCTTATAAAAATAGAGTTTGCTGTCAAGTGTTCAATCAACAGCTTTTAAGTCAGTTAAAGTGCTGAGCTGTAGCGCATACCAGGGGTACCCCAAATAAAGTCTTCGGCATTTCATACATTCATATAAAAGTTTGTCAGTTGCTTCGAGGCTTACAAAGTACTCCTGAAGGTCTGGTAGGGCATGATCAAGGGTAATGTAACCAAGAGGAATTACTGAAACCCAAATGAAGACTGACCATGATAGTGGGACAAGAGGAAAGTCAAAGGAAATAGAGGAAAGAGCTAGGAGGCAAAGGGCATTCACAGAGGTCTAAATAAAGGCA
>NW_022104341.1:24330608-24342723 GCF_000313985.2 Echinops telfairi | reverse complement strand
TGAAGGGAGATGTCGGACAGTGCAAGATATGACAAAATAATAATTTGTAAATTATCAAGGGTCCATGAGGGAGGGGAAACATGAGGAGCTAATGCCAGGGGCTTGGGTGGAGAGCGGATGTTTTGAGAATGATGAGGGCAATGAATATACAAATGTGCTTTACACAATTGATGTATGTATGGAATGTGATAAGAGTTGTATGAGACCCTAATAAAACGATTAAAAAAATGTACTCCTGAAAATAAAATCTCTAATCACCATATTATGAAAGGGTACCTGCGGTCAGAACTCCTAGAAAATGTCCCTATTTCTACATCTTACATTCTTTAGTGTCAGTCGCTCACAAGTTCTCCAGAAGTCCATGTAGGAATTTTTAAGGCATTTGTTTTCCTTTTCTTGTATGACCTGATTCCACCGCTAGTGTAGAATAGGCCGTCTATAGCATGACATGTACAAGAAGTGGTGTAGTGTCAACGTAACATAAGAACTTGGGATTGTTCGTACCCTTCATTACATTCCAAAGTGACCCATGCTAATGTCCAAAGCAGAATGCTAACTGTGATAACAGGTCATAGTTAAAAACAGCTTTCTTTGAATCCCCAGGGTCTCGGGCTCCAAGGTACAGGCTTGTGTTTGTATCGTCTGTTCTGGTAAAAGGTCTTGGTCACAGGGCAACAGGGAGCTTGCAGTCGTTGGCAGATCCAACACACTTCCGTTAGGTGATGTTGAGGCGCGAGTGCTCCTTCCCCCTCCGCCGTCCTTTCCCCTTCCTGCACAGACACACGGACAGGGCGATGGCTCCCAGGATGATGACCACCAGAGCCACCGCTCCAAGGATGATGACGGTTTCTGAAAGACAAAAGGCGCCAAGCGGAATCAGTGGGGGTGCTCCCACCCGCGATTTTGCGTCCTCAAATGCTTCTTTCCTCCAAGCTCTCCATCACACTAGGTGAGGAAAGAATTTGTCAAGCCCTCTAGGCTTCGGGGCAATTCAAAGAGCCGCCTCAGAAACCGAAGAGTGTTCCCAGTCTAGAAAGGGTTCACAGAGAGGAGAGCAAGAACCGCTGTGGCAAAGAAGTGGTTAGAGGACCCTGGCTTGGCAGCGGGTGGAGACAGGAGCCTCACCAGGGAAGGAGGGAGGGACAAAGTGTTACCAGTGTTGGGGAGAGAAGAGAGCCCTAAGAAGGCTTTGGACGGGGGTGGGAGTCCCGAGGTGAATGCTCAATTGCTACCCCAAAGCTTGCAGGGTTATGTCCATTCCGAGGTGCCTTGGGACAAAGCGGGGGGAGCAGCTTCTAAGGAAATCGGCCCCTGGGAATTCTATGAAGCAGAGTTCTCCTCTGGCCCACACAGGCTCCAAACGGACTCGGGGGCCACTGGTGGGGGTGGCAGCATGGGGGTGGCATTTGAAATCGTTCCTCAGGGGGCACAGTTCCGCAGAAAGAGCGAGGCAGGGGAGCAGAGAAACCGGGATGCAGAGGGCGTGTGGAAGCGTACCCGCCAGGTGGGAGCGGAGGGGGAACTCCACAGGAAAGGAGGGTGCTATCTTCCCAGAGTTTGGTTTGGTTTGGGCGTGCTTTTACCATTTGAAATCTTGTCTTAGCAAGGCCTGGGCCATCGTCACGCTGGTTTGTCCCTTTGACATGCTCAGAGTACTCCCCCCCTTCCTAGGGGGGCTACGAGGTGCTGAGTGCCGCCTCTTCACCCAGTGGATCTGAGCGCAGCGTGTGCGCATGCACCAGCTGGTCAGGTGCCCACCCCCCACATGGGGGTGTATCTGACCCACTCAACCTCTTTCCTTGAGGGCTTAAACCTCATACCCCCCTACCTATCCTTCCTTCCTTCCTAAGCGTCCTGGAGGAGCCATGGCTAAGCCCGCTGCTGCTAACCCAAAGGCAGGCAGTTCAAACCCACCAGCCACTCACTCCCTGGGAAAAAAGCCTTGGCATCTTCTCCTATGCAGGTTTCACCTGGGGAACCCGGTGGCGCCGTTCTACTCTGCGTCACTGTGAGCTGGCGTCTGTGCCAGCAGCAACCATGACACTCCACACTGGTGCTCGCTGGGCCTCTCAGCGAGCTGCTGGTCCAGAGGCGGTACCCACCCTGGCTCCATGCAGTCAGGAGAAAACAGCCCAGAGACATCGGTGATGCGACGCTAAGGGTGTGCTAAGCACATGCCATGTGACGGCCCAGGGAGCTACAGATGCCCTGTGGACCCCAAGGAACCAGCCCCCCACGAAGGAAATGTTGCTGGATGCTAAAATAGAATTTTAAAAAGGACGGGTGGGGGTGCTGTTTCTCGCCAAATACTTTATAAACGAAGTGCCTTCCTGGCTCTGAGTGGGGTGCTCCGGAACACTCACCCCTGGAAATGCCTTCCTCCCTGCTGGTGCACCGGCTGAGGCTTTCTGGGCTCTTCTGATTTGTCTTCCGAGAGAGAATCACAGCCTGGACGCTGAAGCAGTACTTCCCTCCTTCTTCCACTTTAACCAAAAACTCCTCGGAGTCCGTCTGGATGCTTTTCTGGGAGAAGGTAGAGAGTTCTTAAGTCACCTTTACTAAGACGCCGAGGAAGAGGCCCGGGGCAGGCATGGACCAGCTGATGTGGACGAATGGGAAGCATGTCTGGGAGAGCAGCATCCTTGATCGTGGCTAAGGATGTCTTTTCTAAGACGTTCCATTCAATTCACCGCCACCAAGTTGATTCTGACACACAGGGGCCCTCTAAGACAGGGCAGAACTGCCCGTGGGGGCTTCTGAGGCGGTACATCTTTCAAGGGGCAGAACGCCTCATGTGTCTTCCTCAGAGCAGCTAGTGTATTTGAGCTGACCACCTTGCAGTTGGCAGCCCAATGCGTAACCCACCGTAAGGATGATAGCCTAGAAGACGCCACGGGGCAGTTCTACTCTGCCAGCTGGAGTCTGAGTCAGCACCCACATGACCGGCTCGAACCGCAGCCACAGGGACGTGCGTGATACTCCGGGCCAGCCCTTTCAGAGCACCGGGAGGGAAGCTCCCAGTCCCACGGCAGCAGCCGACATCGCAGGTAGATCTAGAACGTGAGGCCTGGCTTCCCACCTGGCAGGGACCCTCCTCAGTCAGCCCCCATGCTGCTATCTCTGAGCTGGAGAAGCGACAGGAAGTGGGTCAAATCAAGGAGCCACCACTTAAAACAACCCACAGAAGCAAATGAAAACACACAAACTCCTCACCTTTCCTGTGGTTGAAGCTTTCCAATAACTCAGAACATAGCTCAAGTCCTTCTGAAACACCTTCCGGAGGCTGAGGAACGTGCCATTCGCCCTGACTAAGGTCAGCGGATCTTGTACTGTCACGTTCAGTTTTGTCCCAACTTGTTCAAAACCCTTGATTGTTGGCTGTATGAGATTTGCTGAAACATAGACAATGAGTCTGCTTAGATCCGAAGGATTCAAGGAAAATCTGACTGACTTGTTGCAGTTAGTAAGCCCTTCGTCATTCTCCATAAAACACCTGCATAGGAACGTGACTCCTGGTTTACAGCAGCATTGTCCACGCAGACAGAGCTGCAGAGGCAATTGTAAACTTCTTAGTAGCTACGTTGTTTACTTTTTCTCATTGCTACTGAGTCCATGCCTACTCATGGCGGCCCTATAGGGCAGGGTCGAACTGCCCCTGTGCGTTTCGGGGACTGTGACTTTATGGACGTGAATAGAAAGCCCCATCTTTCTCCTGAGGAGCCACTGGTGCTTTTGAACTGCTGTCCTTGAACCTAGCAGCCCAACCACAGCCTTACCAGGGCTCCTTTAGGAAAAAAAATTTTAAGGTACAATTAATTCTGATAATGTCTTATTTACTCAAATATACATAAAGATAGCATCTTAACAAGTAGCTAACATAAAAAATCCTGTTCAGATATTTACATTTTTTAAAGCACAGTTATGTGTTTTATACTTAGGTTGGTCATATTTCAAGAACTCAACAGCCACAGGGAGTTATGGCTGAAGGGTGCAGTTTCTAGGATTCCATGGTTTGGGGGTCCATGGTTTGGGTAGGATGGTTTAGGGTCCAAGGTTTGGGTAGGATAGTTTGGGGTCCATGGTTTGGGGTCCATGGTTTGGGTAGGATGGTTTGGGGCCAGGGGAAAGCCTTTGGCACCTCATTGGATTGCCATAATGGCTCAAAGATCTCATGTACTTTGGTTGACTAAGAGTAAAATAGATTACAATCATTTAACACCAACATATACAAGCAATAGTGTGTGTGTATGTACATGCACACATATACCATGTTGATTCTCCAATAAGCAAGGTAAGCACAGGCTTACTTGGGCTTACTTGCTAATCAGCAGTGCACAGTTCTATATTTGCGCACCAAAGATTCCACTTGCAGGTGCAGCTGGCACCTGCCTCTCTCCCAACCAAGCCCACAGCACCTTCCTACCAAATCAAAGGCTCTTTTCACATTTGCAAATCCCAGGTAGGGGCAGAGTACCCTGTCAGCAAGGCTGCAGGTTTACTAATCTGTACTGAACAGTCTCACATGTTTTTTTTAAGCAGATGAGAAATCAAAGATGCAGTGAAGCCAGAGTAAAATTGTTCACTACAGTTTAGTAAGGCACAAGTAAACCTGTGCTTACCTTGCCTACAGGATAATCCACCCCAAGACGCTCATGCCAAAGTAGCAGCAGATCCTAAAGAGGGGATCCCCCACCCTGGGGCTCAGGGAAGGCAGCCAGCTCCCCTTCTTTTAAGCCTCAAAGTCAATCATGGAACAGGTGTATCCTCTCCACCCCCAGACACTCTGCTCTCACTCATGAGGTGGCCAGGGGGCCACATCTAGAAGCACAAAGAACATCTCTTCGTTGTTCTGGTCAGTAGGCCTGGAAAGAGCCGCTCTTCTCACCCGGCTCCACGTGTCTCTCTGTCCTCCCTGGTCTGGGGCTGGAGATGTACACGCACACACACATTCAAAGCTCTCCCTGGGAAAGGAGCCTCGGCATGCTCTTGTTCGATCCAAGGTCAGCCTAGTTCACTGGCGCAACGATTGTGCAGGGAAATGCTCCCCCTTTTAAAAGCCAGCGGGCAAGGCATGGGGCTGGGCACTGGCTGATGGCGGCTCCGTCGCGGCCCATGGAGGAAACAAACTGGCAGTCTCAGTATGGGATAGGAAGGGCACTGTGTGGGCTTTCCTCTTGCCTAAGAACCCCGAACCCGGACTTCTGCTCCGAGGCTGGCACCGCTCATTCAGGATCGAAGAGGACAAGGCAAGCCCACAGCCCGCACTGACTTCTCACTCCCAAGGATGCAGAGAGTTGCTGGCAGGCACTCGGTGACACCATCATCGACTCAGAAATTCACGTCCCCTGGAATGCCAACCTCATCCAGTGCGAGTGGACAGGGCTGTGGCCCCTACTGGTTTCTGAGAAAAACAATGTGTTTATGTGTAAATGGTTTGTCTAGTCTACTGCTTGCTAAGCTCATAAGCTCACAAGAGTATCAAGAAGTTCATAACAAGAAAAGAGCCCTGGTGGGGACGTGGTTAGGTGCCAATCTGCTAATGGAAAGGTTGTCGGTTCGAACCCAGCAGCAGCTTTTTGGGAGAAAGGTATGCCGGTTTGCTTCTGTAAAGATGACAGGCCCTAGGGGGCCGTTCAACTCTGTGCTATAGGGCCAAGATGAGTCAGCGATGATCCCAGGGTCAGGGGTGTCACAACGACCAAACCGCTTCCCTTGCTACTCACTTTCTAAGTAAGGGATGAAACTCGGGGACTTGTTAAATGAAGGCTCCTCTACAGGGTCAGGGTCATGTCCACTCCCGGGCTCCAGGACGGTCAGAACTCTCGCTGTGTACGTCGCCTTCACGTCCTTCACGATCTCATCCGTGAGGTCACACTCGGTGTCTCTGGTTTGGAAACATTTGTTTTTCCAATCTCCTAATTGTGTGCTGATGAAAGAAAGAAACGGGCGTTTGGAACAGCACGATTTATGAGCAACGAAAGTTGCATTCAACACTGGGTGTCCTGGCGGGAGCTCTGCAGCCACGTGAACAGTGCGTCCGGCTAACCCTGCGAGGCAGTGCCCGCCCTCTGCTGAGTGCTTTGGCTGCCGCCCGAGTCTTCTCAGCAACCAGGACATGGCTCTGCGAATGGGCCTGTGTTTACGTAAAAGACAACCAACCGAGGCGAGGAGAGGTGGTGGTTCGCTCTCAATCGCACAGCTGGACTTTGCATCCGGCAAAGTGCTAACCCCTGGCTGCGGCCTCTTCACCACTGGAGCCGCCGAGTGTGCAGCCGAGTTGTGTCAGTGGCGTGGGAGGAAGAGTGACTGTACTGCTGTGTAGTCTAGTCAGCTTCTTAAACGACAGCACAGTTGTGTCCAGTCAAGTAGTGTCCTTAGAGAACAGAGTAAAATAGCCCCAGAAGGGTTCCAAGATGGGCATGTCTTATTCCCCCTGAGAAGCTCCTGGGGGATTCAAACTGCCGACCCTTTGTCTAGCAGCTAAGTGCTTAACCACTATGCCACCAGTGCGCCTGAGATCATAGGACACTCTAATGATTATCATGACCATCTCTCATCACCATTATCAGTGTGGCTATTAATCATTTATTGAATTTACTATATGCCATGACCTGTACAGGGCTCTTTTCATGTTACTTCACTTGAGATGAGCTTTCTAAGAAGGTATTGAGGAGCCTGGGTGGCATAGTGGGTTATGAGTTGGGCTGCTAACCACAAGATCAGCAGTTCAAACCACCAGCATGCTCCAAGAGGGAAAGACGAGGTTTTCTGCTCCTGTAAAGAGTGACAGTCCTGGAAACCCACAGGGGCCGTTCTACTCTGTCTCAGGGGGTTGCTTTGAGTTGGCTGTGAGGAGAGTGTAAGAAGGCGTTGGCTCTTTCATAGAGATGAGAACTCAGGCGCCCAGGGACACTGGGCAACTCCTTCAAGGTCACACCGATGACGAGTGACAGAACGGGGTATCTGGCCCATCTGCCTCCTAATGCTACATGCCTCCCTCACTTGTACAAGATAAGGACCCGTCCTGCCCAATATTTCAGAATACAATACAGGTAGGCCCTGCCTAATAAAATCAGAGAGGCCAACAGACTGGAACACACATCTTTCTTGTGTAAAAAGCAAAGAAACAAACAAACAAACAAAAAACCTTGCTGTCATCAAGTCAATTCTGATTCATAGTGACCCTACAGGAGACTAGCACTGTCCCTGTGAGTTGCCGAGACGGTGACTCCTGACTGGAGTAAAAAGCTCCATCTTTCTCCTGAAACATGACTGGTAGCTTCGAACTGCTGAACTGTGGTTAGAAGCTCAACATGTAACCCAGCATGCCACCAGGGCTCCTGGGGAGACATCAGCAAAGAGGCCAGGATTCAACAGACTCCAACTGGAAATGAAATTCTCCTAACATCCCCAAACAATCCTTAGAAATGTGTGCAGACTGGTGGCTACCTGGTCCTTCCCTTCAGCATCACCTACTGCTAAGACCGTACTCCCCATTGCTGGTCAGGCTCCCATTCCACGCTCCCAGAGCCCCCAGATCTCCTCCTCAGAATGTCTCTCCTTCCTCTGGCCCCTGAGGCTGCCCCTCCATACAGCACTTAAGGGACCCCTGTCTGCTCTCGGCCCCGTGGCCATGCACTGTGTCCCCGGTGAAGCAGCAGGCTTTGCACACAGCAGATGAGCTGAACTCAAAGGCTTCATGACTCCATTGAGTGGGGCGGGGCAGCAGGGGGAGCAAGCTGCCACGGAGAGTCAACTGCCTAAATCCAGGCACAGGAGCCACCGACATGGGTTTATTTGTTTGCTTGTTTTCAATCTGAATTAAATAACTAGAGTAGAAGGACTTGGGTAAATTCTGTTCTTGACCTAAAGCTTACAAACGAAGATAGTCATATGCCAGAATGGCCAAAGTGCATTTTTCTTTAACCTCTTATTAAACTCTCCTTTGGAAAGGAGAACGGGTGCACACAGTGTCCCTGAGACGACAGCCGGTGAGCAGCTCGGAGGACAGGGGGAGGCTCAGCCTGGCTCTGGTCTACGCTCCACCTGAGAGTGGGTCTGCGGGGTCTCCACGCTCACACGCTGGAACTGCATGCTCTGTGGCACAAAACAGCAGGAGGATTTGGAAACCAGCAGGGAAAAGCCCTACCCGAGGGACTCCAAAATCCCAACAGCACACCCACGGTCACCAACTTAGGGGCAGGTGGTTTTCCATAAGCTTGACACATTCCATTTTGGAATTCTGAGCATTGCCAGAGTCAGTATGGTAGTTAGCTTGGTGCTCAGGCTTGAGACAGCAACACTTTCCCAACCACTGACAGCCGTGTCCAAGTGTGGGGAAATGTCACTGGAGTCAGGGCTTTGGGCCGGCATGGGCGCCCTGTGTCCCGAGGTAGGCTGGGCGGCAGGGCAGTGTGGGGAGGCGAGGAGCAGCAAAGCAGGGAAGTGTACTTCCTCCTGGCAAGGGACCCGGGGAGGACAGGAGGCAGGGCAAGCAGACAGATTGGAAATGCTTTCCTTCTTCCTCCCAGGCACGGGGGCCTCTCTGCTAGATCTCAGCAGACCTCACAGGAGGGAGGCCACAGATGCAGCTCGGGCTGGGGCCCGCATCATCAGCGCACCCATTCCGATGTACCTCCCCCTCTCAGGACAGAGGCTTACTATGGCCCCTGTTCAAGCAAGGAATCCTGTTTTCGTGGAGAGGGTGGAGCAGAATCTGACAGGTCGGCTCAAGGGTCCCCTAGTGGTCCCAGGTTGGTAGGTGCCCCACCCCTGTGTCCATCTTCAAGCCTGGACATCCCTGCTAGATGTCCACAGCGGCATCAGCAGCTGGACTCAGTGAAGCGAAGGTGGCTTTCGGTAGTTTAAGAAGTTACAGTTGTCAAAGGGGTACTTTTTAAAAGATCAGGCCAGTCCCAAACATATTCTCACATGCTCACCAAGCTTAAGTCTAGATATGTTTAGGTGGCAAGCATTCTGCCTGAAATCTGATTTGCACCATTATTTTTCAGTATCCAGAAGGAAGGTGTTTAAGGTAAACTGCTCCATTATTAGGGAATTCGTGATCAGGGTAGTCTGAATGGACACATCTGGCCATTATCTCAGGCTCTGAAACAACTGTACATATCTGACTATCTACATACACATGCCTGCACACACAGAGACAAATGCTTTTCCCTGCTACTGATGGTTGTCCTCAAGTTCAATTTGAAAGCCAAGAATATCCACCTAAAAGCACTCATCCCACACTGAGAAGTTACGTTCCAAATGCTGTATAAGGCTTGATATGAGTTGATCACACACACACACACACACACACACACACACACACACATATTTAAATAAAAACACCCTTTAATCTTACACAGTGATATCTTTGCATCTTTCTACAATTTGTTAAAAGCATATCCCTAGGTGCTTTGCATAAAGGATTAATTTAATAAAATCTTTCCCAAAAAAGCCAGAAACCAAACTCACTGCCATCAGGTTGAATCCGACTCATCAAGACACCATAGGGCAGGTAGAACATATTTCAGAAAACAAAAATATTGCCAAGAATATGGAGAAAACCTTCCAGAATGATATGCTGCATGCTGCTAACATTTAGACTGAATGCAATGAGTTACAAGGAGCCCTGGGGGTGTGGTGGCTTAGGCATTGGGCTGCTGACTAAAGCGTCAGCAGTTCGAGTCCACCGGGAGCTCCTTGGGAGAAAGGTGAGACAGTCTGCTTCCCTAAAGATGACTACCTTTGAAGCCCTAGGGGGCAGCTCTCCTCTGGTCACGATGAGTCTAACTCAGCTGGCTACAGTGGGTGGTGGGTGGTGGGTGGTGGGAGAGCTTTCCATCAGTAAAGAGATGGAATAGGCAGGTGAGCCTGGACCACTGAGCATACGCACAGAGGAGTCTTCCCTGGAGTTGAGGTGAGTCAGTAATTTGGCTTCCTAAGAGAGCATGGAGATGAGGGAATGTTGATTTAGTGTCCAATAGGAATGAATCAAAGACTGCCAGAGGGCAATGCATACGCCGGAATTCCTCCCAGCCTTCGGTCTAAGGAGGCCCGCTGTCTAGACAGTCAGCAAGAGCAGAGGCATCTATACTTACAAGGCTACCAAAACAGCCAGACCCCACGGCCCTTGAAGCGATTCCAACTCACAGCGACTCCTTAGGATAGAGTAGTATTGACCCTGTGGGTTTCTGAGGTTGTAAATATTTGCAGCACTAGCAAGCTTCAGCTTTTCCCACAGAGAGGCTGGTGGATTTGAACTGCTGACCTTGGAGTTAGCAGTCCACCGTGTAACCCACCAGACCTCCAGGGACTCCTCTGGGGCTGTAAAGAGTGCTCCTCAATCCAGAAATGTATCTATTGCTGCCCTACTCCATCCCCTCTATCCCCCCACCTCACCCCTGCCAGTACTGACTCAAAAGGTTTGCTTCTCCACAGTTTATATTCCACTTAAGATTTTTTCTATCATTTACAAAAAAAAAACTCTATATCAATTTAAGGTCTGGGAATGTTTCAGTCTTGATAGAGCACTGAACTGGCCCTGCAAATGACCACAAATGCCTGCCTCTTTTTTGGCCAATAAGCTTATCCATTAATCAACTTTAAGAACATCTATTTTTGGCGCAGGAAAATGTAAGCAACAAAAAACTTTACACCCTGCCACCCACCCCCTTCCAACACCTTTAAAAAATTTTTGTATTTAACTTACCTTATCTGAACGGTGTAGGCATGATTGCTGGGTGTGGGTATCCACTCCAAAATTGTCTTGAAGTTAGTTGATTTCCAAGTTAAATTACGTGCCACCAATGTATCGGCATCGCCTTCAAACAAAGAAACAGCTATTATTGCACTAACCATGGACTTCTCTGCACACTTCAATTTAATCGTATAAAACAACGCTCCACCCTCTTGTCACCATAAACCAGAGTTGGTTTTTTTTTCTGGACCACCTCCCCCCAAATATCACTACTGAATTATCAAGAAAAGAGCATTCATGAGAATGCGCCCCTGGCAAGATCGACCCTGTAATGCATGAAAACTGGCACGAGTCTTGAAACACGTGTCTGAACTTATTCATTGGGGGAAATCCTGTAATAACGTGACAGCGCAGGTACCACCAGGCTTCCGAGGCGCCCCTGACCAGACGCCAGTGGCCAGCCCCTGTAGGAAAGGTTTCCAGAACATTTTGGAATGAGCAACTCCTACTACATATACAGGAGGGTTAGAAAGGTATACAATGGGGAAATAAACAAACCAAATATTGTGATTTTCCATTTGTATCCAAAAATTCTTTTATACTGACCCGTCCACCGAGACTGAGTGGCCGTGCGGCGGTCACGTTGTCGGGCGTATTTGGCGAGGGTGCTTTCCGATTGAAGTCACGCTTTCCCAATACTCCACGGCCCCCCACCCCCGTCTCTGCCCAGTCCCCCCCACGGAACGAGGATGGAGGGCGCGCACAACGCCATGCCCGTCCCAATTACCGTCCCCAAGAGCGCGGGCCACTTCATCTAAGTCAGGAGAGATGACCTCCAAACCCCGGGCCCGCGCGACCTAGTGCAGGTAGGGCCCACGCGCCCGACCTATCAACAGGGCTTCCAAGGGTGACATCGTAGATCTGCTCCAGAGCGTTCTGGGGCCAGAAGAGCCCAGGCGGCCCTTTGCTCAAACTTAAAGCCAAGAGCCAAACCCGCGCTCAGGCAACACAATGGACTCAGTCGCCCCCGCAGGAAAGGGCAGCGGGGTGCGGGGCGCGAACCACCGGCGTCCCCAGCCTCCGTGCCCCGGGGCTGGCGGCTCCGTCAACGCGGTGGGGTCGCGGGGGCCAGCCCGGGGCCACCTTGCAGGCAGGCACCCCAAGCGAGGCGGCCCCGCCGGCTGCGGGGGTCCGGAGCTACTCACCTGCGGCGCTGGTCAACTGGGCGAGGACCCAACTGAGCAGCAGCGCCCGCGCCACCGCTACGTCGGGACGCGGGGCGCGGGGTCCCGTGTGCGGCGCCATCTGCACGAGCTAGCCGCGAGGTCCGGCCGGGGCGCTGGCGTCCCGGAGGCTGCAGGGAAGTGGAGCCGGTGGCGCCCCGGGACGGCTGGAGGGAGCGCGAGGGGCCGC
>NW_022104341.1:24309306-24329159 GCF_000313985.2 Echinops telfairi | reverse complement strand
AAAAAAAAAAAAGCCGGACAGCCTTGAAAGCCCCGTGGAGCAATGTGTTCTCCTACAGAAGTCGGCGTGGATTCCGTGGCGTCCAGTAACAGGTGCCTCCAAGACCTGACCGGAGGGTTATTCTGTGCTTTTCGCCAAGGGAAGTCGGCCTTGCATTTTTAGTACACGCTGTGCACTTTCCATCGCATCTGCAGAACCGTAGCATTACAATCATTGCCATCTATTCCTGTATTACAGCCTGCGAAACCTAGATAGCACAGGCCCCCAAACTTATGCGGTCTATTCCACCCTCTTTCAGAAAAAAAATTACTCAGCTTCCCCCTGGCAGTTAAAACCTTTTGTACTATAGTCCATAATCCCGGATAAAGTGTAGGTATTGCTTTTGCACACGCACCCCCGCACACCGTTCCAGATCCCCCCCGCCCCCACACACACACACCCATGGGGCAGTAGCACCCACTTTGGGAAACACTGCTATCTAGGGTCCCTATGCGCCGGAACAGCCCCCATAACAGTGAGTAGGTTCCGGAAAGGAAATAGCTTATCCAGGTTTGTGATGCCGAGGAGTGATTCTGATTCATAGTGACCCCATGCGACAGAGGACTGCCCCCCACCCCATCCCACATGGGTTTCTAAGTTGCAATCCTGAGAAGAGTAAATGCCCAGGTCTTCTTCCACAGAGATGCTTGCTGGGTTCAAATCACTCACCATTCAGCTGGCAGCCAAGTGCTTAACAATTGTGCCAAAAGGAACTGGACGCTTTTCTCGGCATCTCCCACTCTTTCACAATAACTGGCACAGAATCGGCTCTTTAGAGATTTTGGATCATTGAATACTCTATGGATTCATGCATAGAGGCAACTGTTTTCATTGGCATAACAAAGATGACATCCGTCATCACTATTGCCCTGTCTAGGGGCCAGACAGTGAGTGCTCCCCAATGCTCAGGTCAGTAAGAAATTACATGTCCATTTGGGGTTGACAGCATCGCTTGACAGCGAGCTCTGGCTGTGATTAAACCATCTTTGCTCCAAATACCGGAAAAAACCGCAACCACTGCCATTGTGTATTCAATGCCAACTCCAGAGACCATACGGGACAAGGTAGAACGGCCCCTGTGAGTTTTCAAGATGATAACTCTTTACAGGAGTAGAAAGCTCATGCATGTCTTTCTCCCGAGGAGCAGCTGGTGGTTTCAGTTGCTAAGGCGCGGATCTACTTAAGGTAGCTGTAGAGCACAAAACAAATGTGGGAGGCTGGGAACTGGTTAGCCTTTTTTTCGCTGCATGAGTTTTAGGATGATTCAGAATATATTCTGTCATATGATGAGGTGGTTGATAGCTTCCCTCTCATTGCAAGCCTTAAGGTTGTTTTAGAACAAATTGCAGGAGATGGGTATCTCCCCCAGAAACTGATAAATTAAGCTTCTTGCTGGGGGAAGCTGAGAGTAAGGAATATAAAGCTTTTGCATGCATATGAAGTGACAAAAGGAGCCATGAAACTATTTTATCAAAAATCTAGGTTAAAGAAACCCCAGCAAATATGAGGAAAGGCTAACGAAGAGTTAGAAGTTACTAGGAAAACAAAGGTCCAGGGGGAGAAGATGACTCAGCAAAAGCAAGAGACATCTGGCAGGGTAGCATTAGTCACGGAGAACTCAGCAGTCATGAGTATGCATTTTGTGAGAATGATTGTAGACTAGTCAAACAGTTTCAGACCAAAGTTAAATCCTTAAAAGGCTGTACAATGAAACGTATTCCCCAAATTGTTTTATCAACTATCTAGAATCGCTTCTGTGAAGATTCACCAAATAAATTACTACATAGCACCAATATTTCGAAAAATATGCTTTTAGAGAAAAATCTGTCCATTCAAACCTTGCAGGAGGAATAGTGTGTTCAGCACAGAGTTGCCATTATAAACGCAAGGCTTGTCCAACTGCCTGTCTGCTTACGTCTTGATGAATCCTAAATCTCCTGTGCAGTCCCTGTCTCCACACGTGCTGAAATCTGGCCAAAGGCCAATCGTGGGTATCATTTTAGCAGCAGAAAATCATTTAATATGAAAAGGGTTTGCCTTTATTCTTAATAATAGAACATATATGGGATTTGAATGTTTTGATGGTATTGTTTCATGTAGGTACCTCTTAATTCCCCATCTCTATAACTTTTTATCAGGAATCTTGGTGGCATAGTGCGTTACGTGTTAGGCTGCCGGCATCCCTGGTTAGCAGTTCGAGTCCAGCAGCCTCTCTGGGAGAGCGACGAGAGTTCGCTGCAGTAAAGATGGACAGCCCTGGAGACCCGAGGAAGCAGGTCTACTCTGCCCTATGGGGTCACTATGCATCAGAACCGACTTGATGAGACTGGATATCGTTCCTTACACATGACATATGCACCAAATTCAATGAACACAAAGTCAGTCTCTCAACACATTCTTCGATGTTTACCAGATCTAAGATCCTTGCTAGGTTCTGGGTGTTGATAGTAAAATAAAAGGGGTCCCGTTCCTATTAAACACATGATCCCTCCTACACTCTGCCAGATTTTGATGCTTTGAGTGCTAGTCTGTCAGCATTTTGGATTGAAGGTCAAAAAGACCTCAGCAATGTTATTTATTAACACATTTTGTGTAATTCAAGTTTTTAAAAAGGGTGTAGGTATATCCTGGTCAGCTCAGCATACTGATACGTTTAATTGTAAAAAGAATGGAAGATTTGAGATTGTGCATTTTATCAGTTTGAATATATTTGAAGAGGTGCTTACGCTTTGCCTACATGCAAAATAGTGTGCCCTCCAGCACGGAAAGGCAGTCATATAAAGTGGCAAGGCGAACAGCAAAGACAGCCAGCGGGGGCTTCCTCAGGCGAAGAGGAAGAGCGACCACCACAAAGCGAAAGGGCCCGCTAGGCGCATTCTTCTGTATTTGGACACTTCGTTGCTGAACGCACACACGTGAAACATTTGATGAACAAGCCTATTTCACACGTGTTTCCAGTTTAGACCCATAACCCATCCAGTCACTGCATCCTTCCATGGATGGTGCTACACTCTCTCGCACACATTCTCCTTTCCAGCAGCATCCTCAGGGCAGGGAGTGGTTTCAGTCGAAGCAAAGTGACTTCCACACTGGATCGTGTTTATAATGTTGGGTTAGTTGGAATGATTCCCCTAAACCAGCGGTTCTCAACCTGTGGGTTGCAACCCCTTTGGGGATCGAACGACCCTTTCACAGGGGTCGGCCGATTGATAACAGTAGCAAAATGACAGCTATGAAGCAGCAATGAAAGTAATTTTATGGTTGGGGTGGGGGGGTCACCACAACATGAGGAACTGTATGAAAGGGTCGTGGCATTAGGAAGGTTAAGAACCACTGCCTTAACCGTAGCCCTGTATGTTTCTCACAGTTCTGAATCCACTACAGACAGACCATAAATGGACTCCTGTTCTGAACTGTCATAAGAGGAACAATGGGACATACATGGTGGAGGATGCTTGTGGCACTGAAAAATGCCTGACTTTCAGAATTTGGCAGACTTTGTAGGAGCTTAATAATGGGTCACATAAGCCTGAACTTTACTTTTAAGAATAGTGTTTGTTTTACATTTTCTACTACTTATAGATTTATTTAGCAAGATCCTGCCTTTACAGGTAAGTTAATATTTAGTGAGGGTTTTGTTATATGCAAATAGGTGGTTCAGCGATAGGGTTCTTTCTTCCCATGGAAGAGCCTAAGGTTCTTGTCCTGCCCAATGGCCCTCATGCACAACACCATCCATCTTGAAGTGGAAGCTTCTGTGTTGCTATGATATGGGATAAGTTTCTGTTAAGCTTCCAGATTTAGATGGACTAGAAAGGTCCGACAATCTACCTCTAAAACTCAGCCAATGAAAGGCCTAAGGAACACAACCGTTTGAATTCTAACTGATCATGCGATGACACAGGACCAGGCAGTGTTTTGTTCCATTGTGCCTGGGGTTACTATGAGCTAGGCATTGACTTGACAACAACAACAACAACAACAACAACAGAAGCTATGTGCATGGCAATGTCCCAGGAGAATTCCAGTAAGAACCGCTTTTCTGAGGTATCCTGCAAGCTGCTTGGAAAGATCAAACAAATGCATCAACTCCTCCGGGAGCTGGGGTATGAGGCTGTCTCTCCCTACTGGACTGAGCGTTCAGTGCAGGCAGAGATGGCCTTATCTGCCCGGGTCACCGTGGTGCCTGCCACCTAGTAGCTCCTTCATCTCCAAGGCATGCATGGTGTTCTGGACGTCCCAGGAGAATCCCCTGCCTGCACACTGGATGAGAGAGGGAAAGCAGTGTCTGCTGACCATGGGGGGAAGGTGACCAGCTGACCAGTGAGGGGGAAGGGTGGTCTGAGGTCTCTGTGGGGAGGGAGATGCTTGCTGGGTCTAGACAGCTGCTTCCTACAGTTTCCCCTTCCTTGTCAGCATGGGCTAGCTTCTGGGGGTGTCTCCCTGGGCCAGTTCTGCTGACAAACCACAGCCAGGAGAGGAAACTTCTCCAGGTTCCATGTGCTCAATCAAGTCCTGACCCTTACTTAGCACAACCCACAATGCTGCCCTCGAGCTGCCTGGCTGGGCTCAGCCCAGATCTCTCACCTTGAGGTAGTTAGTTTATTGTGCCTTGAGGTAGTTAGTTTATTGTGCCAACCTGGCCAATAAACACATGTGGGGTTCATTGAAGGGTAGAGGGATAAATGGCTCAGTGAGCCTCGCCTTTTGAGTTCTCACCATCTAGTTCTAGATGGTCGGACCAGGGTGCAGCTGCCTTAACCAGTACCCTGCTTTAGCTGGCAGGGCTCACTTCCTGCAAGACATCCCTAAGGAGAAGCCACATGGACCTACCCCGATGCAGCCCTGGGGGCTGGAGCAGCCCTGCCAGCGCTGAGATGTTTACACATTCACTGATTCGGCTTTCCTCCTGCAGTTGGCATCATTGCATGTGTTTTGTGAGATGGAGGAGGACTTTGTGGACTGATGTTGGACATATGGGTTAATGTTGGACTCGTGGGCTTAGGCAGCACGATGTTTTCTTGATGTGCACTTAACCTTTATATAAAACTCTCTCTTATACATGAGTTTCTGTGGATTTGTTTCTCTAAAGTACCCAGACTAACACACATCTACAAGACTTTGCTCTCTAGACCTGGTCATACATATATATTTGTAGTGTGTGTGTGTGTGTGTGTGATTTATGGGATAGGATGGAGAGAACTTTATTTTTACCATGGGCAGGAGTTTGGAGCAGAGTGTGTGGACCTAAGCCGCAAGTACCCACTCATTGCTTCTGAACACCTGGAGAGAGGCAAAGCACTTCCTTCACCTGCCTGAGCAAGTCACATTGCCTTTCTCTCCACAGGAGGACCAGGAAAAACAGCAAGGGGATGGGGCGGGGAGGGGCGGGGCGGGTTACACATCTGATCTCCTCTGTCTACACCAGGGAGAAGAAGAGAGAATCCCTCGCCACACAAACCCAAGGCTAAGTTCCAGAGAGCAGAGGTCAGACTTGCCTCCACCCCGCATCCTTATTCTGACACCACTGCTCCTCCCGTGACACTTGACTTCTCTCCCGGGTTCCTAACTCCTTGCAATGGCCACACCGAATTCACAGACAAACTCACTATTGAGAGGGATTGTTAGGGAAGTTAATTGGTTCCCACAAGTCAGGAACAGAGAGCAGTACTAGGCTACAATCATTGGTCCACAGCAATACTTCGCCTCAGACAGCAGCTAGGTCCCCCTCGCTGGTCTTCAGCCTCTCAGCCACTAGGTCCCTTGGTCTCTGCCTCAGTGGACCAGAAAACCTGGCTCACAGGCTATTAGTCTTGGTGCTACCTGTCTCATGGTCTCCTTGCCTCCGCCTCTGGTGTCTGGTCTGAAACGTGTTCCGTTGATGCTCTTCTTCCTTGATGATCCTGGGAATTTTCTCTTCTGACTTCTGAGATAGCTCTTTTTGAGCCAAAGGAATAGTAACCCAAACTGACCAGTCCCCCTGTTAGTGTTTCACACACCCGATTTGCATGGTCCCTACCATTGGATGGTAGTTACAGAGACATGGATGGAAGAGCCATATTAAGAGCCACATCACTTTACCACAGAGATAAACTAACTTTGGGGAGGAAAGAACTTAACAGGGACAGAGATGCTCAAAGCGATTTTCTAGAACTCTCTTATTGTCTATAGTCCCCTCCCAGGCAAACTCATTGCATTCTCCCTTGAAGAAAAAGCTGAGATTTCAATTCTTCAAAGTCTTCTGGAGGATAATGGACAACTAAAGATTTTTTGAAACACTCACTTCCTGAAGGTCACTTTAAGGAGCTTAAGGAGCCCTGGTGGTCTGCTCAATACATGTTGGACTACTAACTACAAGGTTGGAAGTTCGAAACCACCAATCGCTCCATGGGAGAAAGATGAGGCTGTCTGCTCATGTAAAACGTTTGCAGCTTCCCACAGGAGTGGATGCATAGAGACAGTAACTGAAGCAATGGTTTATTGGGGATTGGTGGGGGCGGGGGCGGCAGGGTGTTGGTGGGGGGAGGATGAGGGGATTTGGGGAGCAAAGAAATGCAGGAGGGGGCATGGGGCATTAGAACTGATTGTGATGATGCATATACAATCCTTTTTTAATGGCTATTGAACTATGGAAAAGTATGCTATATGAATATTATATCCAGAAAACTACTATTAAAAAAAGAAGAAACCATATTTGACCAATGGAAACCATGGGTGAAGGAGGAAAAGTTGTTTCTTAGGGGCATTGAGTTTATGATAATGGTGGTGGAATCATTTGGAGAAAGGTATCAATAGGTTGTACAACACGAAAAGTATAATTGATGGCACTGAATTACACATGTAGAAATTGTGGAATTGGAGAATTTATTGTTGTGTATATTTTTGCCACAATTAAAAAATAATGACGCGAATAGCAATGAGTACAACGAAGAAGAGAATGTTCTAGAATTGATTGTGGCGATTGGTGATTGCACACCTCTTCTTGCTATTTCGGAATGATTGAATTGTATGACAGGTGGGTAAAATGCCAATAAAACTGTTAAGAACAAAAAGCATTTGCAGCTTCAGAAACCCTGTTTTGCGTTGCTGTTGAGGCCACTTTGTGACTGAAGGCATCGCGCTGTCGTAACTGCATGTACAAACATGATATCAATATAAGCGATGAGCAGTGGCTTCTCAGCCCAGTGAGGCTTGTTAAGTCAAAGGAGGACAATACAACGCAAACCAAGCTCATTGCTGTTCAGTTCTTTCCGACTCACAGCAAACAGATAGACAACGGAGAACTGCCACTCAGGGTTTCTAAAGCTTCCGCCTTTTTGCAGACAGCCTACCACATCTGTCTTCCACAGCGCGATCGGCTTCCACGGGAGCGATCGGTAGCTTTGAACCACTGACCTTTTGGTGAGCCACTGTGCCCGCAGAGCTCTTTGCCATAATAGACCTGTGGAAAGTGCCATTGCTGTGGCCCGCTTTCACCGAGGACCTCACCTGCTGTAAGTTACCCAGGAGAGTCACCTCCTTCACTGCAGTCTCTGCTCTGGTCACTGAGAATATCTGGTGCCTCCCCACAGAATCTGGACTTGACCTGGACCCAGCTTTGTTCTCTGACAATGGTCTGCTATCGCCAACGCAGGCGCCATGAAAAGTCTGGCCCCAGGATAACTGAGTCAGCCTTTCCTGTTGCTGAGAAAGTGTACATGCTAGCTCTCTGCCTTCCTGGGCATCTGTGACCTGTTGGGCAGGGCACTACATATTTTCACATCAGCATTTCAAAGAGAGGA
The DNA here is from genome assembly GCF_000313985.2 of Echinops telfairi. Lineage (NCBI taxonomy): Eukaryota > Metazoa > Chordata > Mammalia > Afrosoricida > Tenrecidae > Echinops > Echinops telfairi. The sequence continues at coordinate 24,321,339 of NW_022104341.1, read as the reverse complement.
TTAAGAACAAGTTAAGCCTTTAGTTTAAATAGGTTCAGTTAATCCAGGAGCAAAGCATGCTGGTTTAGAAAGGTCTGCAATAGCCCAGGTCTTACAGTCAAAAGTGGGCTGAGGAGAGAGGGGGGTAGAGAGGAATTCATTGCTTAGAAGACACTGAGCTCCTCGCACAGGTGATGGAAAGATCTGGAAATGGGTAATGAGGATGAAAGAACAACATGCTGAAAAAAAGTAAGTCACGGAATCGCACGTGTAAAAAAGGTTGAAATGGCAGGTGTTTTGTTACATATTTTAAAAATGGGCAAGGAAAAGTGATGTACACTCCTTCCATTGAAGTGTGTGTGTGTGTGTGTGTGTGTGTGTGTCTAGATATTTGCTTTCATTTTCCCGACAGTGAAAAGGAAAGAGACCACAGCTGTGTGGAGACCTCAGGAACCTGGACATGGGGCCTAGAGACCATTTTCCACATTGGTATATGTCAGTTGTACGGAATGATTATTTCAAAAGTTTTAATGGACGTTTTTGAGAACATACCTTTTCAGTGGACTTTTTCTCCCCAAAGTGTCCAGTCGTTCCAGATGCAACTGATGATGGGAGTTCGACACCAAATGCAGACTCAACAGTTCTTTGTCACTGAAATTAACTCCGACTGAGGGGCCAGTAGGACCCCTGGCGGTGAGCGGTTATGCACTGTGCTGCAATCTACATAGCTGACAGCTCAAAACCACTAGTAGCTCCTTGGCAGGAAGACTGGGCTTTCTACTCCTGTAAACAGTTACAGTCTTGGAAATCCACAGGGAGTCGCTATGAGGCAGCATTGACTCCATGGCAGTGAGCTGGGTTTTTTGGTTGGGGGAGGGGCTATGTGCTTGTGGCTGTGCCTCTTTTATTTCCATGTTAACCTGTGCATCACTGTGGATATTGCTGTATTTGCACTGCCAGATATTGCTAAGATCCAGCCATGCAATTGGTGTACAACTCTGAGCAGAACCACTGAGCCAGGCACACTGGGGGCGAGGGCACCGCAGATACCTACCCAAGGTCAAGGGGGAGGCCCTAGGTGGAAGTGGGTTTCATGACGCATTCTTCATGCTCATCTTGGCCGACATGTCCCACTTTCAGAAAGGATGTGATGTTCTGGGAGGGACTTTGAAGAGGAGAGGGACAGAAGATGGGGCTCACAGCGATAACCCAGGTTTCCCTATTGCCTGTAGGGTCCTCCCAGCCAAACTCACTGTCATCTCCCTTCACCTCTGAGCTCTTGAATCTCGACTCTTCAAAGCCTTCTGGAGGATCACCGAGAAGTACTGGCTGTTTCCCCAGCATCCACTCTCGAACCCTCAGACCTGCCTACACTGTTAGGTTCCCATTTTTGTAAACAGATCCTGAATAAACACTCATTTGATTGATTCCCACTGGCGAACATGTCAGTCCGGCTCAAGATTACTCAGTCACGCCTAACATTTTAAATATGGTAAGTGCTACCCTGCGCTAGGCTTGCTCAATGTGCTTCTCATGAAAAGCCTGGGAAGGAAATTCTGTAATTTCCCCTGCTTGACTGTTGAGCGAATGAAGGTTCAGAAAAGTTAAAGTAACTGAAAGTTAAAGTTGCAAGATCACACACGGGGACCTGGCAGGGCTGGGGCTCTGATGCAATTGATGGGTTCAGAGCCGGCGCTCTGGACGGTGCCCTAACCCGCCGCCATCCCCACCACTGAGCACCTCCAGCCCAGGAGGAGGTCCAGACGGCACAGCACAAAGGCCAAGACACTGCTTTCAAAAGCTTCGCAGAAAATTGGCACCCAGGAAAGTGGAAGGTCCTCAGGTGGCACAAATGGTTTGCACGGAACGGTGAATGGAAGCACCCAGCGGCTCCATGGAAGAGAGACCCGGCAAAGAGGCAAGCCCAGGAAGGTGGCTGGCGCAGCGGCTGCTCTGGAACACACGGGGTCCTGAAGAGTTGGAATTGGCTTGACGACAACGTGTCTTGGGGAAGGGGGTTGGTGCAGGCAGCACGCAGGCAGCTGGCTGTGGATAAGAGGTACATACCATGTCCATGGCACAAGTAGACTCACGTGCTGCAGGGAATCCAAGAAAAGAGTCATCGGTGCTGGATGGGGGTGATTTTGTTTTTTTCTAAATAGGTCTTGCTACCTTGAATCCGTTAGTATGCCAGGGGGCTTCAAAAAGCTTGTGCGAAAATAGAGTTAAATGATAAAGGGATTTTTCTAGGAACTTTTGGAAGCCTCCTCATATATGAAAAGGACCACTCGGACTTTGAGAACGAAGAAAAGTTGCATTTTTACCAAAAAGAAAAAGAAAAAGCGGGTCAGCGTGGGGGAAGAGGATGAATAACTCTACATGTTCGCTCTTTCTTTCTGGGAGGGGCTAGGCAGGGACACTTGTTGCTCTCGGTTCGTTTTTTTCTCCTTTCCATTGTTTTCTCCTTCAAGGCAGGGTTCAGTTTTCTTATATCGCTAATTTCATTGCTTCCCAGGCATCGACAGAGCTGTCAAATGTTTAAATTAACAAGGAGAAGAAGCGCAAGCCCTGAGGTGGCCTCCTCCCTCCCTCCCAGACCTGCTAAACGATTTAGCTTGCTTTAACCAACGAAATCAGCCGGAGAAACACACAAGCAAACTCCACTCAGCCTTCAAGTCCCTGCCCCGAACAGCTGGCTGACTGATGCATAATGCACAATGTTCTGAGTTGATTGCTCAAGTCCGTGACAACGGTGGCACTGTTTTGAACTCGGAGAGACAGCCTAAGTCTTCATTGCTTTGCCAAAAGTAACAAAACCCCTGAGCTTAGTCTCATGATCAAAAAATCTACTTAGGAGTCGATTGAGCAGACTCATTCATTTTTCTTAAGTTCTAAACACGTTCCCGCTGAGTGAGGCAGACAGAAACTGTGGGGTGAGCTGGGTCAGAAGGTCTGTGATGGGTCAGAATGGAAGCAGCCTGGATGGTCAGGGAGGAGGGCAGCTTCCCAGAGGCCTGCTGCTCCCCAGGCTCTAACCTCCACCAGGGCTCCAGGAGCCCCACTTCTTTCTTCAAGACACGCAAAGCGTCAAGGAATAACCAAGGACTTTCTTAAACCAGCTCAGGAGGCATGGCTGTTCATTTTAACCACTTTACCAAACATGATGTCCTTCTCTAGGGACTGGCCGCTCCTGACCACATGTCCCAATACATGAGACAAGTCCATCCTTGGCTCTCAGGAGCATTCTGGCTGTACTTCTTCCAAGACAGATTTGTTTGTTCCTCCACGGTCTTTTCAATATGCTTCACTAGCACCGTAATTCAAACGCATCCTTTGTTCTTTAGTCTTCCTAACGTTCTATGCGAATTGCCGCCTGACATCCAGCCTCCCGAAGCAAAGCAAGGCAGACGCTTAGCTAAGTGCCATCGAGTTGATTTCAACTCATAGCAACCTATTTAGGGTTTCATCTTTCTCCCGAGGAGTGGCTGGCGGGTTGGACCCACTGACCTCGCCGTTATCAGCCCAATTTTTACTCGACAGCACCCCAGTGCTTGTTTAAGTCCTTGATTCTTCTTCTTTTTTTTATTCTTTAAAATAAGGCTTTTCAAAATAAATAAATAATAAAGACTTTTCAAAACCGTTATTCTAAGAAACAGGCTCCATGGGTGTCAGAGGATAGCTCTGCTCACACAAGGTGTTCTTAAAGATAGATTCCGATACGTTCTCATATCATCCAAGAAGCTGGATTACATGAAGAAGAGGTGGCCTTAGGATTAGAGGAAGGCTTATTAACAGCCTGAGACATGCAGATGACACCACCGCCCTTGCTGAAAGGGAGGACTTGTAGCTCTTGCTAATAAAGGTTGTAGCCTTCAGTGGAGGACAACCCAATGTCAGGAAGACCCAAGTCCTCTCAACTAGACCAACAGGTAACATCATGCTAAATGGAGAAAAGGGTGAAGTCGTCAGGATTTATCTTGCTTGGATCCACAATCAATGCGCATGGGAGCAGTAATCGGGTGATCAAAGGATGCATTGCTTCAGGTATATGTGCTGCACAAGGCCTCTTTACGAGTGTTGAAAGCAGGAAGGTTACTTTGAGGACTCAGGTGTGCCTGATCCAAACCATAATATTCTCAATTGCCTCATGGCCATGTGGAAGTTGGACGCTGACGAAGGAAGACTGCAGAAGGAACCATGGATTTGAATCGTGGTGCTGGCAAAGGACAGTCAAAGTACCCTGGACACACAAATCTGTTTTGGAAGAAGTACAGCCAGAGGACTCCTGAGAGGAAAGGATGGCGAAACTTTGTCTCACGTACCTTGGGTGTGTTATCAGGAGAGACATCATGCTTGGTACAGTCCAAGGGCAGGGTCGAGGAAGAAGGCCTATAACGAGATGCTCTGACACCGTGGCTGCCGCAATGGGCTCAGGCACGGGAACAATTGTGAGGAGGTGCAGGACTGGGCAGTGTTTTGTTCTGTTGTGCATAGGGTCACTGTAGGTCGGAACCGACTGGATGGCACCTAACAACAGTGATAACATGTTCACTAGGAGCCCTGGTGGCCTAGTGAGTTTTGCTGTGGGTTGCTAACCACAAGACCAGCAGTTCAAAACTCCCTCAGAGGGAGAAAGAGGCTTTCGACTACTGAAAAGATTACAGTCAGGGAATCCAGGGCGGATGATCCCTTCAGGACCAATGGTGTGAGTGGCGATACTGGGAGGGTAGAGGGAGAGTGGGTAGGAATGAGGGAACCGATTACAAGGAACTATATGTGACCTCCTCCCTGGGGGACGGACAACAGGAAAGTGGGTGAAGGGAGACGTTGGACAGGGCAAGATATGACAAAATACTAATTTATAAATTATCAAGGGCTCATGAGGGAAGGGGGAGCAGGGAGGGAGGGGAAAAATGAGGAGCTGATGCTGGGGGCTTAAGAGGAGAGGAAATGTTTTGCGAAGGATGAGGGCAATGAATGTACAAATGTGCTTTACACAATTGATGTATGTATGGATTGTGATAAGAGTTGTATGAGCCCCTAATAAAACGATTTAAAAAAAAAGATTACAGCCTGGGAAACAGAAAGGAGCGTTTCCCTGTCCTACAAGGCCCATGATGAGTGGCGGTGAGTTTAGTTTGGGGCTCTCGTGTTCATTAGAGTGCTTTCACTACGTGAGGAAGGGCCTGGTGGCACAGAGGGTAAGCATTGGGGTGTTAACCACTCGGCAGCCGTTCAGACCCCCAGCCTTTTCAAGGGAGAAGGAGGAGGCAGAATGTTCCTCTAAAGTCTAACCATACAGAACCCCGGAAGAACCGTTCTACCCCGCACGATGGGTCCCTATGACTCGCAATGGACGTGGCTGCAGTGAGAGGGGCTCTCAGGACTTCAAAGGGAGAATGTAAGCCAAGGACACCTCACATTATGATCTTTCGCAAAGCAAAAGCAAAACAGATGAGAAACATGGGGGTGGAAATCCGGCATCCCAAACCGCCCTGCCAAGTATACCAAACAAACACAAACTGGGCAACCCCACCAGACTCCACAGGGTGGGATCTAGCTGGGACACAGCCTGAGCCGGGAGCCACTGCAGCTCTAAGGACCGAGAAGCGCTGAGCCTGAGAGGCACCCAGATCTCCGGCCCTTGTTAAGCACCTCTGATGAAGGGCCTCATGTGGTGGCAGGAGGGAGGAGCCTTGGCCCCTGTGTCCTTTGAGAGCAGGGAACACAGGGAGAAGAGTTCGAGCCTTGGTTGTGGAGAGTTGCTGGTTTATCGCATGCAAGTGGTGGATACGCTCCCCACAGACAAAGTCCTCCTGATCTTCAACTGTAGCTCCTTAAGCTGATACGTGTCGGGAGACTGGTCTGATAGTAGCTCCCAATGAGAACACCAGGAGCTGTGTATGCATAATGATTACCCTCTGGCGGTCCCAGCCCATCCAGCATCTCCACGGCCGAAAAACCTGGCAATCTGTTCACGGAAAGCTTAGAAAACCTGATGTTGTTGTTTGGGGCCATTGAGGTGGTTCCATCTCATAGCAACCCTACGGTCAACGGGCCGCAACACCGCCGGCCGGCCGGTCCGGCCCCTAACGACAGGAGCAGCAGCTCCGACTGCCACGTGAGGCCGCTGGGAGCTGCACCGGACTCAAGGGCACCTGACCCCGACATGGAGAATATAGGGAGGCTCCCAGTGAAATGGGCGATTGCTGAGATGGCAAGCGTCCGAGCTTAGTCTTTCTTCTCCCTCATCCTACATGGGATGTGGACTTTGAACATGAGCCCTTGCTTAATAGGCAGCTGTCAACGGCTCATGCTCCAAATGGTTCAGCCCATTCCGGTTGCTACGAGCCAGCATTGGCTTGATGGCAGTGAGTTTGGTTTTTTGGTTTGAAGTGTTGCAGCCCATCAGTCAAGCACTCCCAATTCTCCTCACTCAGGTTTCTCTTTCTATTTTAAACAGCGCTTATCCCTTTATTACTAAAATTTTCTACTTATGGTCTCTTTCCTGTTTATCCTCTGAGATGGTAAATTCCTGGAGAGCAGAGATGTTGGCCTGTTTTATCCCTCTGTTCCAAGTCCTTACACCCCTAGCAATAGATCATTGTTGAATATAGGAACGGATAAACGGCAATCCGGATCGCTTCAGATTGTCATCCATCAAATGGCGGAACACGGAGGCTTAAGCTAAAGCAGAATCCAGACTTTGTCCTTGGTGAAACACCAGTCCACTTCAGCCTTTCATTCTCTTCCCTGTCATAGCACCACTGTGCAGAGCACACCGCGTGCTCAGCGGAGTGGGCTTGCACATTCCAAGTGGGGCATCTGAACCAGATTTGTTAGGCTCACTGCTGACATTTGTATGGGATCCTGCAGGATTTGATAAGCAGGGGGCTCTCTGTTGGAGGGTCACACTGGCCGGCCTCTGTCAGGGTGCAGCTGGAGTGGTTCCTGTAGACTCAGAAACCATTCATTTGCATGCTCCACTGTGTGAGTAAACCCCGCACTCAAAATCTCGCAAGAGACTTGTTTTCCTCCAACCCTAAGTGATGGGAAAATGTAACTCCTAGGCAGACTAAATAATCAAACCAAGTTCACTAGCATGGTCTTTTCCCACGGGAAGTCAGATTTCCAGCTTTAGCGATGCGGGATTAGATCCAGGGAACATAGTTTTAGAAGTCAGACTCTGGATGGTCAGACTTGGATGGCTCGATGTGTCCTTCTCAACATCTGGACAGATGCCCATGGAGTCTATTGAGGACCCTCTGGGAGAGAGGGGGACAAAGTGCGTGTCTGTGCTTCCATAATCGTTGACACATATTCGCATAAAATTCCTATGTGAATGCCTTGGTGAAGACTTGATCAGGCCTGGGATTCATTCTGCTTTGGTAATTCTTTTGAAGCCCTGGTATCAGAAAGTTTAAGAAGTTGGCCAGCCTGTCAAAGCCACCAGCCCCTCGGTGGGAATCTGCTCTCATAAAAATTAAACCCGAGGAAACCCTGTGGGGTAGGTAGTTTGACCCTGCTATGGGTTGGGATTGACTTGAAGGCACACAGCAACAACAACAACAGTGCTGACTCTAATGTGGAGAATGAATATTTCATGTACCTTCACTCCAAGCTTTCCAACACACATGACTCTTCTCTGACACATCGAGTGATTGGGCTCTATAGTTTATGTCTGAGGACACTCATTCTTCCCCTTTGCAAACGTGAGAGACACCCTCTCTCTTCCTTGCCTACTGCTTTTGCCAAGCAAGCAACCAACCTCCTACTGTGGGGAGACTGACTCTCCCAAGCAGTCCTGCCCTTGGAGATGAGAAATGGCTTTCTGGCTTAAAATTTTAATCCCTGGCTTAAAAATAAGTTACCCGGTTGCCTTCTGAGAATCTATGTATACTTGTAGTGAAGCTGGACAGTTCAACTTGTCCTTTGAGAAGCGATCATTCCAAGTAAGGAGGAGTCAGAGAAGTCCCATACACCATGGCGTGACTATGAACATATGGTTAGATGAGAGGTGGCCTGAGGCAGGTGCACATTAGCTGCATTCTTCTTTGAGAGCTCACGCCCATCCCTACACCACAACCTCTTTTGTGCAAAGCCATCAGCTGATAGCCTCCTGACACTTTCCTTGCTCAGAGGACGCACCCTGTACCTTCCATTGCCCTGCCTGGGTTGGGGCTGAACGCATAATGTAGAGACCTTTGGGAGGTGAAAAGATGAATTAGCAAGAGGTCAGACAGAATAATCCTGAAAAACCTGTCTTTCTGGAAAGTCATTGTTTTCCTACTACGTCTTGAGAAACGTGTCCCTGAGAGCTCAACTGGGTCACTTATTAACCCAGGTTCTGAACCTGTGAAGTTCACCACCCCAGGTATAGCTGCTGACAGAGATGAGCCAGGTTGGAAGAGCCAGCGCCACAACCAGCAGGCCATGGAGCAAGGTTTACAAGAAAGTTTTGGTGACACGGAATTAAACATTTGATACATTAATAAAAGCAAATGGATTCGCTTTGCTAATTAAAGCCAGAGAACAGACAAACACATTGTAGGGAAAATTTCAGTCTGTCTTAAAGTTACAAAGGATTTCTTTGTAAAATTCAGTTTATAATTCCAGGGCTGCCTAACAGAAATATAATGTGAGCTAAAAATGTGAGGTACAGATATAATTTTAAATTTTCTGTAGCTACATTTTAAAAATAGTTAACATTATTTTAATAATCTATTTCTTTAACCTACTATATCACAGGTATTATCTTTTCAACATGTAATCTAAAAAATATTAATAAGATGTCTTTTAAAATGTGGTAAATAATTTACACTTATAGTCACCAAGTTCTCATTTGCTACAGGTGGCTAGTGTGTACTGTACTCAAGAGCGCGATCCATAGTCAATGTTCATGGAAGTAGCAGTCAAGAGATCAAAGGGCACAGGATATTGGCTATGTCTGCTGCATAAGAACTCTTTAAAGTGTTGAAAATCAAGGGTGTTCCTTTGGGGACTAAGGTGTGTCTAATGCAAGCCATGGTGTTTTCCATCATCTCACGTGCATGTGAAAGTTGGACGCTGAATAAGGAAGATTGAAGAAGAATCGATGGATTTGAATTATGGCAAAGAATATTGAAATTACCACGAACTACCAAAAAACAAACAAATCTGTCTTGGAAGTAGAGCCAGAATGCTTCTTAGAAGCAAGGATGGTGAGACTTCATCTCACACACTTTGGGCATGTTGTCAGGGGAGACTGGTCCCTGGAGCAAAGCATCATGCTGGGTGATGTGGAAGGGCGGTGAAAAAGAGGAGGATCTCTGACAAGATGGATTGATCCAGTGGCTGTGTGTCGATGGGCTCAAAATAAGAAGAATTGTGAGGCTGGCCCAGGACTGGGCAGCGTTTCATTCTGTTGAGCATACGAGTATAGCTGCTCTGAGTCAGAACCAACTCTATGGCACCTAGCAACAACAACAGCAACAACAGCAACAACAACAACAACTACAACGGCCAGGAAGACTTGGTCCGCAAGTCAGAGGTTTGTTATCTGGAGACTGCCTGCATACTGTCTTTGGTATGAAGGTTAAGTGTTCAACTATTAACCAAAAGTCTTGTGGACTTTATTGTAGATGAATGTTTCTCATTAAATTTGGGGCGCTATTCTTTTCTCAAGCATGTACAATGAATTGTCTTTCTGACTGTTTCGCTCATCCGCTCCGTGGGTTCCTGCTGCACTTGCTGGGTCTCGCAGCTGTCCCAGGCTCTGTCCAGTTTTCGCCGCTGTTCTTCCTTTTCCTCAAACCAGATCGTCCCCACAGTTCTGTCTTGAAGTTTGCCGATTCTTTCTTTTGTCTGCTCAGAGTTGCTGATGAAGCTCTTTAGTGAGTTTTCCCAGTTGTTACTGTACTTTTCAGCTCTAGAACTTTTCTTTGGTTCTTTAAAAATATTGATGTCTCAATTGATTTCTCTATCAGGAAGATATTTTCTCACACTTCCCTCTGTCTCTATAAACATGGCTCCCCCCATGGCCCCCCAGTTATTTTAATATATTCAAAATAGAGCCTTTTTCTAGAACCCCCAGTTTGGCTTCTTTAGAGCCAGTTTCTATGGACTTTCCCCCGATGTGTTTGAGCCATACTCTTCGCTTCTTTGTCTAGCTCATAATGGTTTCTTGAAACCTGCACATTAAAAACAATGTAGCATCTCTAAGAATCAAGTTTCCATCCTCCTGAGGACTTGGTGTTGCTGATATTGGTTGTTTATTGGTTCATTTGGTGATTTTTCTGAATTCGGTAAAACCTATATTCTTGTCATGTGTGGCCACGGAAGCCTTCAGGATTCTGCTGTGCCATTTGAGTGGTCAGTTAATAGTTGAACAGAGAGGTCACTTAAGGATGGAGAAGTCTCACAGTCTTTGTGGAGGGCTCTGTGGATGGACAACAGAAAAGTGGGTGAAGGGAGACGTCGGACAGGGCAAGATATGACAAAACAATAATTTATAAATTATCAAGGGCTCATGAGGGAGGGGGAGTGGGGAGGGAGGGGAAAATGAGGACCTAATGCCAGGGGCTCAAATGGAGAGGAAATGTTTTGCGAATGATGAGGGCAATGAATGTACAAATGTGCTTTACACAATTGATGTATGTATGGATTGTGATAAGAGTTATATGAGCCCCTAATAAAATGATTTAGAAAAAAAGAACAAACATTGAATAAAAAAAAAAAGAGAGATATGCCTTCCACACCGCTGGGACATTTGCACATCTGTCCCAGCGTTCACTTTCTGCTAGCATAGCGCCGTCAGGGTAACCAGAAGTGAGAACCTAGGTCCTTCTCACGTCTTCCCTAAGCACGTGCACAATCCTGGACTTGTGTAGACGTCTAGATGCCCTGAAATACGTCAAAGAAAAAATAATTTAGGATTTTAAAAAGATATTTTTCAGAATGTTTCCTATCATCATCTTTCTCTATAGTTTTTCCTTTTAAGCTTTTGGGATTTCGTGTTGTTTGTTTCAACCATTATCCACCCTGCATGCAGCTCTGGGGTCCGTGGAAAACAGCCCTCTGGGGAAAGGCTGTTCTTAGGGAGTAAACTCCAAGTCAGGTGAAATAAAGACAGCTTTTCTAATGAGGTCTTTCTTCCAGGCTGGTTAAACAATGCCAATTCTCTAGGAACAGGGCTTTGAAGGACTTGCTGGAGAATAGTAACCAAGCAATTAAAAATGTTGCAGAATTCACTGTTCTGACTGAGATTCTGTCATTTTTTTGGTTTCCACTTTTAATAAATTCTCCTTGGATTGCTGTCTTCCTTGAGTTTCACAAAGTTGAGTCTGACCATTTGTGACAGTATTCCCAGTGCTTTTATGGAGAAGAAGACTTTGGAAGACCTTTTCTGCTTGTTAAAGCCACACACTTGTGAAATTTCTGTTATGCTAGCCCTGTATAGCTTAGATAGAATTTGGTACCAGGAATAGGGTGCTGCTCAAAAATGACAGTGGTTTTGGAGTTGGGTAATGAATAATGGCTGGAAGAGTTTTACGGTGACTAATAGTAAAAGCGTAAGTTGCCTTTATGAAACTGTTGGTGGAGTTATGAATGTTAAAGACATTTCTGGTGAGGGCTCAGAAGAAAATGAAGAAGCTGTAACACAAGATGGCACAAACAGCAAGAGACGTGGCAGAGATAGGATGGCAACAGAACCAGGTGACTGGTGTGAGATGATGTAGAACCAACCTATGCGGTGAGATCGCTGTGTGCAGTCAGGCAGGAGCTTCCCTAGAGAGTGGATCCCTCTGAAAAGTTGTTCATGAATCTCAGATTGCTGAAAAATGGAGAGTTGAGCATTTTCAGGATGAGTCTTGTGGTGGAGTGGGGTTCCCCAGGCACTTGTAGAGCTAAAGAGTTTTGTTACACTTTTCCAGGCAGGGGAGAGATCATCTTAGTTCATGAGATCAAAGGACTAAGAAGTAGAAAGATCGAGGAACCAGGAAGCAGAAGCTAAACAGACAAAAAAGCATGGGAGTAGAACTGCCTTCATCTCAGAGTGGGGTCATGACCATTGGG
>NW_022104341.1:24305894-24307708 GCF_000313985.2 Echinops telfairi | reverse complement strand
TTATCTGACCTCTGGCTAGACAAAGAAGGAAAACTTCCAGGAGGGAGAGGTCAAACAAACATCTACTCTATATCTTGTGATTTGTTTCTCCAGTACCCCACTCCTGGTATCATAATGTGTTAGTCTAGGTACTTTGGAGAAACAAATCCACAGCAACTCATGTATAATTACAATTATACTATAATTATACTATAATTACAATTATACTCACAATTAACTAACTCAGGCACCCAAAGCCAAAGGAGAAGAGATGCCATCCCAGTGGGTCTGGAAGACAGAGCTAATGCCCAGGGCTGAGGGGTCTGTGTTAGTCCGGGTTGACTAGAGAAACAAATTCATAGATACTCATGTGTATAAGAAAGAGCTTTAAGTAAAAGAGTAATTGTATATTAAGTAAACACCCCAGCTCAGTCCAGTTCAAGTCCATAAGTCTGATATTAGCCCCTATGTCTGACACCAGTCTCTAAATTCCTCTTCAGACTCATGCATTACATGCAATGATGCCGAGTGCAGGAAGATTACAGGCCAGTAATCTTTCCAGTGGGTGGAAAGATTACAGGCCAGTAATCTTTCCAGTGGGTGGAAAGTCTTGTGGATCCTGTGGTGGTGGGAGCATCTCAGAGCTGGTGTGGGTCTCCATCTGGCTTCTCTAGCTACTGGGCTCTGGCTTCATGTGGCTGGTCAACAGGAATGTCTTGCAGGGAGAGAGTGTGTCCCGTCTCCAGGGAGGAAGACAGGAGTTCTCAGAAACCTCAGGAGAAGGTCTGGCTCACACAGAGGCATGATTGGGTCTTTACCCAGAATCCAGAGAGAATGGCCGACACCCAACGTATAGAGGGCAGGCACTGCCTAGATGGTTTCAGAGAACAAAGGACTATTTTCAGTCCTTGGAAGTTAATGTAAATTGTACTACTGGGTTTTTTACTTACTTGGTGCCTACATTAATCTCTTCTTTTCTTCCAGTTTCTCTTGTTTGTAATGGAAATGTCTACCTTGTGTACCTTGTACCTGTTCTACTACCGTACTTTGGATGCAGTTATATTCTAGATGTATAGATAAAGACAAATTTTGCCCCAGGACATTTTTTAATTAGAGTTGAATTATGACTTTCAGAATGATATGATGAGGGGAATATATTTTATAAGTGTCAAGGACATGAATGGGGGGTGGGGCTGGAACAAAGATTAGATTGAGTTGTGTTCTTCCAAATTATGTATCAACTTGGCTAGGTCATAATTTTCAGTGTTAGGTAAATAGCTCCATTTTGTGATTTTTTTATTTTTATATTTAGAAAGTGTTCTAGGAGAAAAAATATTTCTGCTTTAATCATTAGTCTAATTTTCCTAGTTGTTACCCTTTCATTTATACAATATATAGCTTATACTAAAATCCACTGAGATATCTTAAGGAAAACAAATCTCAAGCTTGTGAAAATGTGAGGCAAAACAATTTTGTAATTCATTGTATTTTTAGTGAAAGTTTACCAACAAATTAAGTTTCCATTCAACATTACCTTTAAATCTGTTTTTAAAAAATGTTTAATAGTTCATTGTTCTGTGAACTTGGTTAGAATATTCACAACCTATCAGAATTCTCATTAGTTACACTCTATTATTCTGTTCTTTTTTAAAAAATGATTTTATCGGGGGCTCATACAACTCTTATCACAATCCATGCATATGTCAATTGTGTAAAGCACACTTGTACATTCATTGCCCTCATCATTCTCAAAACATTTGCTTTCCACTTAGGCTCTTGGAATCAGCTCCTCATTTTTCATTTTTTTTCCCTCTCCCTCCCTGCTCCCCCCGACT
>NW_022104341.1:24302110-24304545 GCF_000313985.2 Echinops telfairi | reverse complement strand
GCAGGAAGTGAGCCTTGCCAGCTGAAGCAGGGAACTGGCTAAGGCAGCTGCACCCTGGTCCAACCATCAGAAAGCAAGAGACCAGAGAACTTGAAAGGCGAGACTCACTAAGCCATTTATCTCTCCGCCCACATGTGTTTATCGGCCAGGTTGGCACAATAAACTTTATAACAGGTGGCATTATTCAGAAACATTTCACATATGGCAGGAAAGAACCCACATTTGGGATTTTTAAAACATTGTGTTGTGAATTGGGTGAAGGTTTACAGAGTAGACCCCCTGTTTTGCACTCAAGGAGTCACACATCCTGTTTCATCTCATTCCCTGCAATCCCTTCAGTGTAATATCATGTATTCCACCTTCACATTGTGTTTCCAGCCTCCATGCCGCCTTCTTTCTGAACCCTTTTGAACTTTCTTCTTGGGTAAATGCTGTCCTTAGCATTACAAGTGCTCGATTATTCTGAAGTGCATGTACCGCACCAGTGCTATTGTAGAACTATCTGTTGTCTGGCTGACATTGAGTCATGGAGTGAGTTCAGTTTCAGACGTGAAGGTGATCAAGGGCCATAGTGTTGGGGCAGTCTACCAGTCTCTATTCTACCAGCAAGCTTGTCTCCTTCGTGATCTTTAGTTTTGTTCCACATCTTTCTCTCACCCTATCCAGGGCATGCGCTTCTTTTCAGAGCAATTGGCAGTGGCAACTAGAGACTGACCAAGTGTTTATAATAATTGCAGACTCAAGAGGCAAAACCATGACCTTTCCAGTGTAAGAGATGCTATAATCATTGGTTCTGTTTTTATACAGAAATATTGTTGTGATGGGTTTTATGTCTACTTGGCTGTTCTAGGATTCTCCTGTGATATAATCTAACATGTGTGGTCCACTCCATGATGGGATCTGTGAGGCAGCGAAGCAGCTGGTAGAATCAAGCTCTTTAATCTGGCCGCAGCCTTTATCCAATTGAAGGAGTTTCATTCAGGCTGTAGCCTCGTCTTAGTATGGATTGAGTGTGTGCAAGCTAGCTGATTGTATTGCTGGATTTGGAGCCTTCATTTGGTTGCTTGACCTCTTACACCACCTGCCAATCCCAAGAGCAATCCTTGCCAACCTTGGATTCATTCAGCTGATCTCAGATTCCTTCTGTTTAGTATCAACCAGTTTATAATCTTTCTGTTCCATCTTCCTGCTTCCTGTTCATCAACCTCTGAAGCCACAGGAGTCAGGCGAAGTCTTCTGCTGACATCTGACTCACGAACTTGAACTGAGCTGGTCTTACGCATTTCTACGGCTGTGTGAACCATTTCTTGATCTAAATCTCTTTCTTTCTACATGCATATACAAGCGTCACTAGTTTTGCTTCTCTTGATAACCCAGCCTGTGTTAGTTAGGGTTGACTAGAGAAACAAATTCATAGAGACAAACATATGTGTGTGAGAGAGAACTTTATATCAAAGAGCAATTATACATTAAGAAAATATCCCAGCCCAGTCCAGATCAAGTCCATAAGTCTGATATTGCTCCATATGTCAATACTAGTCTATAAATTCCTCTTTAGACTCACGCAGCAATGAAATGACGCCGTATGTAGGAAGATCACAGGCCAGTGGGTGGAAAGCCTTGTGGATCCACATCTCAGTGCTGGTGTGGGTCTCCATGTGACTCCTCCAGCTCCAGGGTCCTGGCTCTATCAGCGTAGCTCCATGTGACTTGTCAACATGAATGTCTCGTAGGGAGAGTGTGTGTGTCCCACCTCCAGCGAGCTATTTATCTTTGTAGCACCTCCAAATGAGGTCATCAAGCTGTGACCTGATTGACAGAATAAACTCCACCCCTTCATTCTTAATATTCTCGAGTTGACACTAGATTGTGTAACTACCACAAAGTCTAACACACATGTACAATAGCCCTTGTATTCCTAAGGGAATGTTCTTCATGTCACTTCTTTTAAAAGAGACACTAGCCCTTAATTAAAATTCAGTATAAATATTGTTCCCTAAATACTTGGACAGCCGATTTTATTATTTTCAACACCTTCCATGGAAGTTATTCCAACTTGGGAAATTAACCCTTTCACTCTCCTGCCCCTGGGGGTCCCTCTGTGCTCAGTCTAGCTTGGTCTTGGAGTAGGCCTTCCCGGGCAGCGTGCTTGTAAAAACTAAACCAACCTGCTGCCACCAAGTCTATTCAGACGCAGAGCAACCTGATGCAGGGTTTGCAAGACTGTGCATCGTTATGGGACCAGATGGCCTTGTCTTCCTCGCATTTATCCACAGGTGCGTTTGAACCACTGACTTTGGGGTTAACAGAGGTAAGCAGCCCAATACCTAACCCCCAGCACCACCAAGGGAGGGCACACATCTCAGTGGTTAAAGCTTGGCTCCTGTCAGAACTGGACTCAAGTTCTGGTTCTGCCACTCGCAACCTTGTAACTT
>NW_022104341.1:24286853-24300666 GCF_000313985.2 Echinops telfairi | reverse complement strand
TCTGGGAAACCCATGGTTGCAGCCCTACCCTGTCCTATAGGGCGGCAGGGAGTCAGCAGTGAGCTTGAGTTTTTGAGAATAATTGGGAAGATTCACTTTTAAAGTGAATTTAAAGTACCCAGTGGCTGGCACAAAAGTTGAAAACACAACAAGCAGTAGCTCTAAAGCATGCCCAATCTGAAATGTTAAGAATTGGTCTTCTGGCTGTCTTTTAAGAAACGTGTCACAAATCGCACTCAGACCAGTCCTGCGCTCGCAAAATGCGGAAAGAAGCAAGTAGAAATAAATTATGTGTCCAGAGAGAATGAGACAGGACAAAGAAGATATCGCATTAAAAGCTTTAATTCCTTGAAACAAATTCTGTCATCTCAGGCATTTGTTTTTATAAACAGGAGCATTTAAAAAAATAAAGTAATGCTTAACTAAAATCTTTGAGGATACTTATTATATTATATACAATCTATCATATGCATATTATAAAACATTACAATTACATAATATTATATGATCACATATAGTAAATGGTATATAATCTAATTCCCTCATATCTAATGACGTCAACTCTTGGCTAAGAAATGAACCATGGGTAAAACTGTCCTCGGTACTGAAACACTTTACCAGTCTTTCCAAACCTGAGAGTCCAAGCACTGCAGTCCTAAAATCCTCGCCCCAAGGCCCCCTGCCCCCTACCCCTCTATGCCCCCCCTTTAAACAAACACTCTTATTTGCTTTAGATCCCAAAGGTACTTTGAATTTATGTGCCGGTGATTGAAGAGTCAAATTTTCAGAATTTCCCTTTCAGGTACTTAGAAATCGGTTTCAATCCTTGCATCCAGATAGGGACTGTCCACAAATAAACGTACTTCATCTGAAGTTATTGGAAATGTGTGGAACCTTTAGTATCTTAGCATTTCAAAAGAGTCCTTGTGTGTTTGGCTTCAAAAGGAAGATACGAGCTGTATGCTTGAGAAAGCTTTTTGTCCATAGCTATCTCAAACTCGGATTGAAATGCCCCTCTCCCCTACACCCCCCAACACCCCTGCTTTAAGCTTCATTGGATCAAATGCACGGAGCTCAGGAGCTCACTTTTCCGTAAGTGCTCTGTGCTGAGAAAGGGCCACAAACCCACATTCCTGGAGACGACAGAATGACGGAACACAGTTGGGGTAATCTGGGGCGGAGTGAGGGGCTCAGCTGCCTGGAGGTATTTACAGAGACATCACGGGGTCCACAGGGCCCCTCTGGAGTGAACCCTAGTCTGCCCAAGTTCCCTGTGTTCCTGTGACGGCAGATCGTGTGGGTTGCTCAGTCTCACTCTTCTTGGAACAGTGACACTCGCACACGAAGAGCTCACGCTTTCCCAACAACAGAGAACAAGACACGAGAGCGGAGCAATGGAGACAGCCCCTCCGTTCCTCTTCCTGCCGCCAGCATAAAGACCCCATCGGTGTGCTTGTCCCAAGCATTGGATTCCTTTGCAGAAATCCCCCAAACCAGACCACCAGTCCTGGCTCACGGCGTGTGAATCAAATGCCCTTCTGGGGCCGATGAACGGCCCGAGTCATAGTCACCCTGTGGGGTATGTTACAGCGTGTGGAAGGAACAGCCCACTCCCACCGTGACAACACGGGTCACTCAGCCACATAATGTTGAGGGAAAGGTTGATTCCTGTTTCATAAAATACAGAAACAGCCCAGCAAGTCAGGACCCGGCCTGCCTTGGGGAGGGGATGTGGAGGAGTCTTGTAGGGTGCTGGCCGCTGTTGTTCTGAGTGCGATATTTCTTTTATTCCTGGAGTACATATAGTACCATATTAATATCTTATCAAGAAGTCATTAATAAAGTGCTGTATTATTAATACGATCTCATCAAGTGTGGACTCACCATATGTACCTGCTCTGTCAGCGGGGCTCGCTGTATTAAGAAGAGTTGGTTTTTTGTCTTAGAGAAAGGTGGAAAGACATGAATCTCAATCTGTTGGTCAAAATCTTTTCTGATTTCTAAGGTATAGCTTTAGACTTTCCTGGATTTACAATTTATGCTGACAGAAAGCTCTTTAAAACATTTAAAGTATTCCAAGGGGATATTCCCAGCATATACAATCCTGTGTTTCTTGTGACTTTGGCAGGTCTTAGGGTTGTTAAAAGGAGCGCTGGTGTTGATGTCAGGTTAAGCCTTGGACAGCTAAACACAAGGTCAGGGGTTCAAACCCACCAGCCATTCCCAGGGAGAAAGATGAGGCTATCTGCCCCTGAAAAGATTTACAGACTATACAAGGTCCCTATGAGTCGCAATGTCTTGACAACAGTGGGCTTGTGCTTGGGGGGGGGGTTGATAGGCTGTGTATCAAAGTGGACCGATGACTTCTACCAACAGCAGCAGCAGCAGCAGCAATAGTTGACAAAGGAGCCCTGCTGGTGCCAAGGATTACTACACATTGCCGCTAGCTGAAAGCACCACGATTGCAACTCACCACCAACTTCCCAAGAGCGATCTGGTGACCAGCTTCTATAAAGATTACAGCCAATAAAAAAGCCCAGGAAGCCCTCGGCTTCATCACATGGGGTCATTATGAGCAGAAAACAAACAACAATGAACGATCTGTGAGTTTTGTGTCAGGGATGATGGGTACTCTTGGCAAACACTGTTTTGAACTTTTCAGGTTACTTTTGAAAGAGTCATTTGAGCCATTGACTTTTTTTTGTTTAAAAAGATTTCAGCGAGATCTGTGGTCTTTTATGGCAAGATTGCTTTGGTGATTCTCAGCTGGTCTGGATTTTCTCACCCATCCCTTAACTTTAGAAGGCAATGGAATAACTCAATGAGAGGATGAAAGAACACAGTCTACAGACAGCTCTTTTTAAAACACAGTTTTATTGGCAGACAATCCACATAGCACACCAATAGTTCAATAATATCAAGAAGAGTTGTACAATCATCACCATAATCATTTTTACATTTTCTTCTGTTTTGTTCTCATTGTTATTAGTTCCCTATTTACCCCAGCTCCCAGCCCCCTATCCCGCCAATACACACACAGAGGTCCCTGCCCACATAGGTCTCCTGCCATTTACCTATCCTGGATTTCATATATAGGAAAACATACAAACAAACAAGCAAAAAACTAACAATAACAAAGTAAAACAGAAAGATCTTAATGGAAAAGAAAGCAGACAATATTAAAAACTACAAGAAATTTAAAATGGGTCCAAAGGGAGATTAAGGACAAAGGGTTAAACTTGAACCCAACTGCATCTTCAATAATCCACTGCGCAACGCACTCTGCATGCTAACAAGGTGATTCACCTCCCTGGTCTGTGGTCAGGGGGAATTCACCAGAGGCTTAATCCATACATATTTCCTCTTCGCTTTTGTTTTGTTTTTATCTTTTCAGTGGGTCAAAAGAGAGATCAAACGAGAAGATATCACACTGTTGTGATACATGTTCTTCGATGGCAATCTTGCCACCGATGGTGGTTCTCAGCTGGCCTGGATTTTCTCAGCAACCATCGAATGTTCCAAGGCCATGCGAGGCTGATGGAGCACAGTCTACAAAAAGGTCTTTTTCTTCTCTTTTCTTAACTTTTTACTGTGCATTAGGTGAAGGTTAACAGAACGGATCATCAGTTTTCCATTCAAGAATTCATCCACATCGATTTGATCTCATTCATTGCCATCCTCTGAAATCTACCATCACTTATCTCACTTCCTGCTTGAGCTCCTGTTTCCATTTTTTCTCTCTTAACCTTTCTGAACTTTGTCCTTGCATAAATGCTGCCCTTTTGATCTTAAATGACTGATTACTCCAGCGGTTCTCAACCTGTGGGTCTCGACCCCTTTGGGGGTCGAACAACCCTTTCATAACAGTAGCAAAATTAAAGTTATGAAGTAGCAACAAAAATCATTTTATGGTTGGGGTCACCAGAACATGAACTGTATTAAAGGGTTGCAGCATTAGGAAGGTTGAGAACCACTGGATTCCTCTTAGGTGTGCACAACGTACTGGTATCACTGTTGCCCTTGTAGACTTGTCTAGCATTGTTATACTGAAAGGTGAGCCAGGTGGGTGACGTAGTCCCAGACTTGAAGAGTGACTACGGACCAGAGTTGAAGGAGTTTCATCAGTCTCTGTGCAACTCGTGAGCTTGGGTTTTCAAAAATGTCTTTTGAGTATGGAGACGCCAGCCGCTTTGGAAGCGTTTTATTTGTTCTTCATTGCGATTCGGACGGTTTGAGATCAGAGTTCTCCCGGTGATTTCTAATACACAGAAAGGGACAATTAATTAGTTAAGTAATTCACCTTGATGTTTGTTCAATGAAAGACCAAAATTAGCTTTAAAAGTTATTGTATGTTTTTAAGGATATGGGAGTCTGAGCTCTTCAGAAAGAATGCTTTAAGGCAGTTTTAAATGCTTGAGTCTTGAAAACCCCTTCAAAGTGTATTTTTTCAAACGAGGAGCTGACACCAAGGGCTCAAGTAGAAGAAAATGTTTTGAAAACGATAATGGCAACAAATGTACAAATTTGCTTGACACAATGGATGTATGCATGGATTGTGATAAGAGCCCCCAATAAAATGATTTTTTAATGTATTTTTTTCAGTGGGTTTTATTCTTGTTTTAAATTAGTCATATTTTGTGAAAAAGGAATGCATTTTTATTTACAAATACTACTAAAATATCATTTCAGACACTATTATTTGTCCAGAAACATTTTAAGCTGTAAACTATACCTTGAAAAATGCATTCAAATGAGAAACTATATTGTCCTAGAAAGTATTTGAATTCAATATTTAACATTTTTCACATGGCAGGTCTCATGTTCCTGAGTAAGAAGGTGTTTTATTCAATTTCCCCCCCTCTAGCATCATTTGGTTCCTTTCTGTGAGGAAGCCCTTCAACACTCTTTCCTGCTCGGGCCAGGACTATGAGAGCTTAACACTGAGATGGAGGCTATCACTCAAAGTCCTCCCGGGCCAGTTTTCTAAAGAACACACAGCTCTAATCACACCTTCCTTCCTTTGGGAAGAGGCGAAGTAATCTATTGAAGGTGTGTGGCACGTGTGTGGGGAGAATGGCCGGGCAGAGAGGTCCTCAAGGCCACCTCTAGTTGTCCGACAGGGGGATAGGGTCTTGGAAGAAGCTCTCCTTTGGCTAGAGTCTTGGTTTTGCAAGGCTAAGTTCCCTCTCCCTTAACCCTGACCCAGAAGCCTTCTTCGTTTTCAGTATTTCCTTGGATTCAAGAAGAGTAGGGAGAGCACCCCCCTCCCCCACAGGACCAGGATTCCTGGGTCAAAAGAGGAGACCCTCAGCTAAGCCCTGTTCATTTCTTTTGACCTCCCAAGTCAGTGCCTTGCTTAGATGCAGGGATTCATAAAGACCTGCAAGGCACAGCACACTAAAACACTTCCCAGTTTATCCATGCCCATCCCCTTGAACATGGAGCAGGCTTTGTGCACATGAATAATTTCTCAGGATGGCCTACCGATCCATTACCGATCGCCCCAAACAGGGACTGTCTGGACTGCGCACGAGACAACATATCCTCGGGTGTCTCTGCTCAAGGCTCAGCCTTCAGCTGTATCTGGTACACAGGATATTCTCTCTCTCTCTCTGCCCGCCCCCCCTACTACCCCCCTGCCCCAGGCTCCTCTTCAGCTACAGGAAATGGCCTGGGATGGGTCCTTGATCCCGGGTCATGTATAGACTGTCCTTTGGCCTATGAGATGACTTAGCTGAAAATGATGAGATCCCTGAGGAATTTCAACTAAGTTTATCAAGAGGATGAAGTGAGCAGCAGGAGCTGAAATGCTGTGGATGAGACTCAAAGAGAAGCAGATAAAGCTGGGCTTGTCTCTAACATTACTTGGAAGTCAATTTCTGAGCAAACACCCATTGGGAGGCAAAAACCGGATGGAAGGAGCCAAAAGGCAGAAGGCCAAAAATTTTTTTAAAAATTGCATGAACTCTGAAATATCTATTTGTCACGTGCAATAGAGCACATCCAGAACAGCTGGGACAGGTGTCTTTGCTCGCCCTTTCCTTCCACTGAGCAACTAGGGGTTGTGGGGAATGACGAAGAGCCCTGACGTCATTGTGGGCTGGGCCAGGCTGCTAACCCGAAAGGTCTATGGTTCAAGCCCACCAGTTGTTCCTTGGGAGAGAGATGAGGCCGTCTGCTCATATAGAGATTGACAGCCTTGGAAACCCTAAATAGGGTTACAGTGAGTCAGAACCAACATAATGGCAGTGGGTTTGGCTCTGGGTGTTTGGTGGAGAATCACACATTACTCTTGCTTCGAGTAATTCCTTGGCACAAATGGTGTCGGCTAACTCATGAAAAATACTACAAACATTCCAGGTCTCAGAGCTACAGCTCTCTAAATTACAGACTCAAAAATAGTGACATCTTTTTTTTTTTAAACAGATAATAAAACTTTATTAAAGAGTAATAAAAGAGATGATACTTAAAGTTCTTGTAACCTTCACTTGTTCATGTGACACAACGTGAAATAAGAAGAAATAGCTGCAAACATCCATTAATTATCAGAATGTGGAATGTACACAGTATAACTTAAGGAAAATTAGAAGTTTTCAAACATGAGATGGATGTACGAAGACCAATATGCTAGACACTAGTTAACTGAAATGAACTGGTATGAGTCATTCTGAGTAGAAAAATCATATGGTCCACTGAACACAGTTACACCTTACTGTCCTCATTTCCTTCTGGTTCTTAGATTCTAGGGGAAGGTTCCATGGGGGCTGGGAAATACCCAAGGATGTAGAGGTCATCCACTTGGATTGCATTCTCTCCCCAGGGCTCCCACAGAGAGAACAAAACATTCCCCAGGAAGGCCTTTGGACTGCAGGAGACAGAAACTAGAAGAGACAGCGCCCCCACGGCACAGGCTATCACGTGAATTTGGCACATCAGGGTGTTTGGTATTTTAAAAAGAAGGAGAAAGAAGAACGGAGAAGGAAAAGAGCAAGGCGGAGAAGGAAGATCAGAGAGCTAAGCCCTTCAGGGCCGCAGCTGTTCGCTTTGTGCTGACTGATAAGATTGGCTTCTTGCCTGTTCTCAGGTGAGATACTTTCAAATCCTGCCCTTGTGCTAGAGGAGATAGAGGCGTGTGTCTATTCCTGCAGGAGGGGCACTGCCAAGGCTGGGACCACCTGCCCACATGCTTTCCACCTTCCTAAATTCTGTGTACACTTCATTGTGCTCATGTGGAACCTATACAAAGACAGAGAGGCAGGTGTTCCAACAAATTAAGGCTTAAAATCAGCAAAGGCGCCTGTCAGGGTTGTATGCTTGCACCAAACATGGTCAGTCTGTATGCTGATCAAGTAACTAGAGAAGCTGGCCTATGGGAAGAAGAGTGTGACATCGGGATCGAAGGCTCCGAACAACGTCAGATACACAGTGATTGATCCCACCGTACTTGCTGAAAGGGAGGAGGATTTGAAGCACTTGTTGAGGAAGCACTGCCGCCTTCCTTCCGTGTGGATGGCAACTCAATGGAAAGAAAGCCCGAACCCTCACATTTGGACCATTCATCAACAGCCTAACTGGAGATGAGACGATGTTGTCAGCGATTTCATCTCACTTGGATCCACAGTCAATGCTCATGGAAGCAATACTCAAGACATCAAAGGCCATGTTGCCTTGGGCCAAGCTGCTGCAGGGCACCTCTTCAAAGCGCTGAAGAGCAAGAACATCGCTTTGAAGAGGATGGTGGGCCTGACCCAAGCCGTGGTGTTCTCAATTGCTTCCTGCGCAGGTGACACCTGAAGGATTCAACAGGAAGCCTGGAGAAGAATCGATTGCATCCCGACTGTCGTTCTGGTGAAACTATGGAAAGTACTGTGGACTGACAGAGGAACACACCAACCTGTCTTGGAAGAAGTACAGCCAGAATGCTCCTTGGAAACCAGGATAGCAAGACTTGGCCTCACATACTTTGGGCATGTTTCCGGAGAGACAAGCCCCTGGAGCAGGCCTTCAAGTGCAGGGCCGAGGAGGAGACAGACTCTCAAGAGATGGGCCCACACGGTGGCTGCAACGACATCCCCTGTGAGGATGGCGCAGGCAGGGCGAGCTTCCCTCCGCTGTGCACAGGGGCGCTATGACTCGGACCTCATTCAAGGGCACCTAGCAACAATAACAGCATCCTCTTCTATATAGGACCTCAGGTGGCCCAGGAGTTAAGCACTCTGCAGCTAGCAGAAAGATCAGTGGGTCAAACCCACCAGCTACTCAACAGGAGAAAGCTGGGGCCGCCTGCTTCCAGAAAGACCGCAGCTGTGGAAACCCCGTGGGACTCTCGGCTCTGTCCTATAGGTCACTGCGAGCCGAGATGCGCTTGTGTGCAAAGGGATGGTATTTTGTGTGTCCTTTAGGTAAGATGTGATCGTACCGTGGAGTCTCTATGGTCTCTTTTCGCTTCCAAGTCCGCAGAATGGTTTCTTGAATTGCATTCCACCTCGAAAAGTAGTTGAAATGACTTACTGACAGAATTTCTTAAAATGCGCAGCTCATTCCTTTCCGTCGCTGCACGGAACCGGCTGGCTGTCGGAGCGCTCCATCTGCAAAAGCAATGGGGCCGCCGGGCCGGGGCGGTAGGAATCAATGAGGGGTCCTCTTCCCGGGAAGGAGGGGAGGCCAGCTCCTCGGGACAGTTCCGAGGGCCCGCACTCTGCGGTCGCTGCAGGTGCCATCGTGCTTAGAGGCGCCCCGACTCGCCCTCTCGCCCGGTTTCTGGTGGTGGTGGTGGTGGTGCAGCACATTGCCTGGGGCTCAGGACGGCTTCGGAAAAGGAGCTACACGCCCTCCCTGCTGAGCAGAAAACAGAGGACCTTTTGTGCAGTGTCTCTTCCTTCGGTCGTCCTGCCTGTGTTCTGGAATAATCTGCTCCATGAAAAGAGTGCCCAGGGCCCCACATGGCAGCTCCTGGCCGGTCGCCCCCTCCCCCCCCCTCAAGCTCTCCTTTCCCCAGTAATTCCCATCGGAGGAATGTCCCCAGTTTACCGCAGAAGAAAACCCCATTCAAGGAAAAGTGCCCAAGCAGTTTTCGGAAACCAGAGCCCTGATTAGCATGGTAGCCTTCTTTCCCAGTGAGAAGGGGGAGCCGGAGCTGGCCCGGGCCTCTGGGGCATTGAATTAAAACCGTTGCTAAGCAACGGTCTCTAAAATGCCCGCCTAGGACCTTCAGGAGGAGACAGTGTGGGGTCATGAATCTACTGATTTCTCAATCTCTGTTCATTACCTAACCCGGTCCCTGGGTGGCAAAGGGATTTGTGATTTGTAGTTATCTTAGTGATAATTCAACTGGCTCCCAAGACGGGTCTGGCAATCGACTTCCGTAAAGATACCAGCCGAGAGAGGGCTAGGGAGCAGTTCCACTTACCACACAGGGGTCGCCGGGAGTCAGAAAGGACTGCATGATGACGGAGTTCGAGTGCATTGCCAGCTCTAGGCGTTGAAGAGACGGTGATTACACGGGGTGGGGGTGGGGGTGGGGGTCTCTCTCCTAGTGAGGGTGCACCTCATAATGGCAGGCTGTGAGCAAGTACGGCTAATGCTGGGGCTGCCTTCCGCAGCTCTGCAGACAGGCACCTGAGACCCATTATGTGTTGGGCAATTTCACCGCCATTAGTTCACATGATCTCAGCACAGCCCTGGGACATGGGCGTTAGCTCTGTTTTGCTGATAAGGGAACTGCAGCTTGGAGACGTGAAGTGACTGGGCCAACATCACAGTGGCAGATGGGTGGTGGAATCAGGATCCTGCCGCTGTCTGATCTACAACTCAGAAAACCAAACTCACTGCCGTTGATTCTGACTCACAGCCACCCTACAGGACAGGGGAGAACTGCTCCTGTGGGCTTCCAAGACTGTAACTCTTTCCTGGAGTAGACAGCCTCATCTTTCTCCCTCTGAGGCTGGTGGTTTCGAACTGCTGACGTTGCATTTAGCAGCCCAATGCAACCAAGCCCCTTGGTCTGAACTAATTACTGGTCATTTCCATCTCGTCCACTGCAGCTCCCAGTCTTCCACGGTGCAGACTGGAACGCTAGCCATGCAGGTGTGAGGGGGTTTATTAGTAGACTAAATGTTTGCTGTCTGAATTGCTCAGCAGTTGATCATGGAATGATTTCTTTCTGGTCACAATAGTTTACTGCGCATCCACATAGTTAGACTCACACAGTGTTTATAGAACGCACTGAGGTTCCCAGGGAGGAGATCAGGTCTTGGTGGTGGGATCAGGAGAGAATTAGTCTTCATCTCCCTCTCAACTCACAGGCAGCAAAGGTCTATTGGTGCCAGAGCTCAGCATCAGCCAGGAACCAGTTACTTTTGAGCCAATCCCAACTCACGGTGACCCACCCATCCATGTCACAGTGGCACGGGGCTCCTCAGGGTTGCCAGTGGCTGATTGTTTTTCAATCTTTCCTTCTTCCTTGGTAGAGATGAACCCCAAGCTTTCAGTTAGCAGCCAGGCATGTTACTATCTGTACCACACAACTGGGCTTCCTGCTTTCAGACGGATAGCTCTTCTCATCCTTAAAGACTCTTCTCCATGAAGCATCCAGGGTTCTTCCAGACAGCTCATTGCTCCCTCACTTTGCTTGATGTGGTGAACACGGGGGTGCAACACCCCCCAAACCCAAGCCCACTGCCATCAAGTCAACTTTGACTCGTAGCGACCCTACAGAAGGTTTCCAGGCTGCAAATCTTCATGGGAATGGACAGCCTCACCGTGCTCCCTTGGAGCAGCAGGTTGGTTTGGTCTTCTGACCTTGCAGTCCAGCGCTCACCATCACCCCAAACCCTCCAATGGAAGAAAGGCTGCTGCTCCGTTTGCTAAGAGTGCAGGTAGCTGTCAATTCCCTCAGGAGTTGCTTCAGCCACCCAACTCATACCACTTTCTGGGTGGCTCAAACCGAGTGACTGACCACAGCTGAGTATAAAGGCTATCCTGGCTAATAAGCTCAGAGCAATTCGGAGGGATCCTTCTAACTCCACAGAGGCCTGCATCCCAACTCAGTCTCCTTCTCTGGCCACTCCGGCTTCTTCATTCTCTTCCAAGGCTGTTGATTCTAAGGGAATTCCTGCCTGCTAAACCCTGACTCAGAGTCTGCCTCCTGCGAAGCCCACTGGGCTCACTTTCTTTCCGACCTTTCCTATGCATGACTGCCCTGCCCTGCCTTGTCCGTTAGACTATGAGTTCTCCAGGGACCTTGCATACACGAGTCCCAAGCCCCCGGGGCCTAACTCAGACTCTGGCACACACTAGGTCTTAAGAGCTGTTTGTTGAATGCATACATGCAGTAACACACAACTACTGGAGAATGAAAGGAGCTGAGGGTCTGGATGGCTGTGGACGGAACCTTTCAGTTGATGTCTTTTGCTTATTATCAGAATACTGCTCTTCCAGAGGGGCATGAGTCTCTATTACACTCCTAGAAAACTCCGTTGTTCTACTTGGGAGTGGCCTGTCATCTCCTCGCTGTCAGTTCTTCCCTCCAAACTACACCAAACTCAGTCATTGAGTCAATGCCAACTCACAGCAACCACATAGGACAGGATAGAACTGCCCCTACAGGCTTATGACACTGTAACTCTTTATAGGAGTAGAAAGCCTCCTCTTTCTCCCCGGGAGCAGTTGGTGTTTTTGAACTGCTGACCTGGTGGGGAGCAGCCTGGTGCATAAAACCACTACGTCACCAAGGCCCCTACTGGGTTCCAAACAGGCTTTCATGTCCGAGGAGGAGCCCAGGCCAGAAACTGTGTCAGTTCAGTAAATCTCTGACTCTTCTGGTCACTGCAGGGTAAAAACTCGGCTCCTTGCATACCCATCCTTGTGCACGTTTTCCTTTAAAGGGATATTAAAAACATTTTAACCTGAGACCATTTTTGCATACCCTGTTTCAGGTGAGCTGTGGTGCTCAGCCCAGACCTGGTAAGTTGCAGTGGGTGCCCAGTCCAGATGGATGAAAGCAGGCAGAGAGGAAGCCAGCAACCTATGGAACTTGGAAAGAGCCACACCTTCTTGAGATGATCCTTCCCTGACGACATTCAGAGGTAGGGGGTTCCTTTCTTCCAGCTATAGATCTAGGAGCCCCAGAAGAATTGTATATAAAGATCGACCAGTCCTCCCTCTGCTCAAGTTGAGATGAGGGATCCCAGTAGACATCTCGGCACTCCACGGGGCTCTTGCCATGTCCTTCCTGTGCTCAAGGAGGGGGCTGGGTTTCAGAGAAGGGCCTTCACGATTCTGGCCCAGGTCTACTGCCTGTGAGGGAGCCTCCACGAGGGTTGGAAGGAATTTGCATCAAAGGAAGCACTGACCAGCATGAGGGTCACCTTCACTGGCAGAGACGGGCTGCTCCGCTGCCTGGGGCAGCACATGGCTCAAGTCACCTCTCCATGGCTCCCTGGGGTGGGACAATGTGACAGCGGAGGCGTTCCCAAGGGATGGTGCTCCCACTGGGGTTTGCGGTGGCGCAGCTGTGTTTACGTGGGTGCCGACATGCGCCATAAACAAGTGTCCAGTTGTTGCGCAAGCAGACTTATCGTCCGAAAGCAGTTTTATTTGTCATCTCCACAGTTTATTCCTGCTATTCTTTCCATGGTCTTCACGAAAACTCCCGCCGGCCCTAAGCTTTCTTTGCTTGTTCTTAAGTAAGGGACAATTTTTGAGCCATTCAAAGCAGCGCACACTGATTGGATCCAGCAATTCCTTTGTCCAGTCCAAGAGAGTAATCAAACCTCTGAACTTGAGAAATTGTCTCATCTCTCCCCCTTCGCCAGCTGGGCCCAGTTCGGGCAGGAAGCCAGTGGTAGGTAACTGGTTAGGGGTTTGGTTGACTTCTCTCTGGTGAATTGAGCTCCCCTGGGACTGTCCATGGGAAGGGGAGAGGGGGAATCAGGGGCAGGGAAAGTCTTACTGGAATCGGGGCTTACGTACACTCCATTTATCTGGAATGGAGGCTTGCGACATGTCCAGGCAAGGCATTTCACAGATGTGAATCTTTAAATATTCAAGTATTTTTAAAATGCTCCTTGAAGGGTGCTAAGTTTGGGTTAAACATTTTTGGATGAACCATTTAGCCCAGGTGCAACCGGTGGGTTTCAAAGCAAGAGAGCAGTTCACATTAATCTGATAACTGATTTTCCTAACTCGATCCTAAGTCAGCAAGACAACGCAACCGGGCGCTATCACACTCTTGCTTTGGAAATCAAATGGCGTTTTGCCTTGGGCAGATCTGCTGCCCAGGATCTCCTCAAGGGCTGGAAAGCAAGGAGTCACTTTGAGAACTGAGGTGCTGCCTCCTCCAAGCCCTGCTATTTGTCAGTCGCCTGAGATGCATGTGAAACCTGGACAATTAGCAAGGAAGCCTCGAGACAAACAGATGCATTTGATTTGTGGTGTTGACAAAGAATAGGAACAATATTGTGGATTTCCACAAGCACAAACAAATATACTGGGAAGAGGTACAGTCAGGATGCTCCTCAGAAGCAAGGATGCTAAGACTTCGTCTCGTGTACTTTGGGCATCAGGAGAGACCAGTCCCTCACGCTGGAATGAGTAGACAGCATCATGATCAAGGGAGGAAAAACCATTCCAATGTTAGCTTGTGTGCTGTATAGGAGGCGGGCACAACTGGGGGAAGATCCAAGTAGCCAAGAACTTCCTTTTTGCTTGGAGCCAGTCAACGCTCGTGGAAATAATGGTCAAGATATCAAACAACGTTGGCAAATCCACAGCAAAAGACATCTTTCAAGGGAAGAAAGGCAAGGCTATCCCT
>NW_022104341.1:24280216-24286159 GCF_000313985.2 Echinops telfairi | reverse complement strand
TCTTTCCAAAAATCAGGACTTTTAAAAAATGCCACAGGACGCGGGAAAAATTGTTAAAAATCGTCTGGTCACCTTAAATTTGGGGGAAATCTGTTTCCCACAAAAGACCAAAGAAAACTTGATGCATTTGATTTACGATGTTGGTGAAGTCTATTGAACCCACTATGGGCTGCCAGAAAGGCAAACCAAGTACACCTTGGAGTGTTCCTTAGAAGCAAGGATGGTCAGATTTCATGTCACATACTTTTGACATGTCAGTTTCTTAGGAGAGGCCAGTCTCTGGAAAAGGCCATCATGCTTGGTAAAGTAAAAGGTCAGAGAAAAAGAGGAAGTCAGGGAGATGGGGCGACCCAGTGGTAGTAATGATGGGCCTAAATAGAACAGCTGTTGTACAGGGGGTCATTACAAGCGGAAATAGGCGAGACTGCACCCAACATCGTCCCTCTGGTCCAGACCATCATAGTTGCAGCATCTAGTGGCCCCTGACATCCCTATAGCTGCCCAGGGACTGTGTGAGCACTTGAACTGTAGTGCAGGGCCTCAGATCTTAGTTTTAATCCCAGCTTTGTAAACATCCTTGAATACACACAGAACCCTGGTGGCATGGTGGTAAAGAAGTCAACTGCTAGTTGCAAGGTCAGTGGTTCAAACTCACCAGTTACTCTCTGGGCGATGGATGTGGCAGACTGTTTCTGTTGAGATTACTCTTTTGGATAGCCTATTGCGCTATTTCTACTCTGCCCTATAGGGTCCCTGTGAGTCTGAATCCGTTTCTCAGCAGTGGGTTTTTGGTTATGGGTGCCCAAAAGGAGGGAGAGAGAGACTAGCCAGGTTTACCATCTAGCTGATTGATATAGAGAGTTGTTTAACTGGGATTTGTTTGTTACTTAAACCAGGTTCCTTCAAAGCCTAGACTTTGCAACACCCCCACCCCCCTATTTTGCACAACCCTGTAAAGTAGCTGGATGCTTATGGTGTAAACTCAGATTCAGTAAACCAAAGAGCCGGTGTCTTGCTGGTCAAGTGGACATGGTAGGGCCCCATCCACCAAAGAGTCACTCCTTTATGTGAGGTGAGAGGACGTTCCTGGTGCCAGGACTTTAGATAAGGACTCTGTGCAAGATCTCCAGTCTTGCCACATTGTCAGGTCATTGCTCCAGGATGCGATTAAAATGATCGAGTGATTACAATGTCTGATGACATGATGACATTTTATGTGGGGTGCCTTGTTATAAAATCCACAATGTCTTCCCCACAAGAAATGGAGAACACGATTTATAGAGGAAACACTCAGGGGTCCAGTAAATGGAATCGATCAGGTGTCCCAGTGGGGTGGGGGGCGGGGCGGGAGGTGGCATTCTGAACAGCAGTGAACGGTGGAAATGAACACTTTACCTTGAAGACGACAAAGTCACACAAGGCAGTCAGCAGGTGACTGCAGGAATGCGGCTGAGGAACTAAAAAGCAAAGGGACTGTGTAGGTTGCCTAAGGGGAAGCAACTCAGAGTGGCTCTTTCCCGTTATAAGGAGCCCCGGTGGTGTTGTGGTTACATGCTGGGCTGCTAACTGCAAGGTCACCTGTTTGAAACCACCAACCTCTCAGTGAGAGAAGGACAGGGCTTTCTTCCTCTGAAGAGCGGCAGTCTCGGCAGCCCCCAGGGGCTGTTCTACCCCGTCCCATAGGGGCACTGTGAGTCGGCATTGACTTTATGGCAGTGAGTTGTGCCTGTTTTCATTTTCTGCCCCGTAAAATGGCGATGTGATGGTAAGTCCCACGTTATAACGCAGCTTTGGGGGTGATCCAAGGAGCTCTGGTGAGAGAGTAGGCCGAGAGAGTCAGCTGCTAACCAAAAGCTAACCCCGGGACAAAGAGGAGGCAGTCTGCTTCCGTAACGATGGACAGGCACGGCAGCTCTAGGGAACAGTCTTCCCCGTGCTCTGGGGTTGCTCTGAACCCCGGCAACGAGTGGGTAGGGCGAACAGCTCAGAGAATTCGAGAACATTCCGAATGGGCCCCCTGAGATGCCCGGTGCCTCGCGTCCACTGGGTAATTCCTCAGTAGCCTGGCCTGTGTTTCGGAGTTTCCAGGATTTCCAAAGGCTCATCTCGGAACCAGCCCAACCAGGAAAAGAAGTCCCAGGGTATAAATAAAGGCCTGTATGGGGAATGAATGGTGACACATGGCCTTTGGAATGCGCTGAGGTATGCACTGATCCCTACCGGGCTGGGTGGCCATGAGGATGACATCATAAAACACTTGTCGGTGTCAGAACAATGCTGGGCTGCACAAAGCGCGCCCTGACTACGCTACTGTGGACAGTTGGGACGAGAGATGATGGGCAGCCTCTCTGTTCGTTGCAGCATGCTCCGGGAGATGGTGGTGGCTTGGATGCAATGGTATTGGTGGGAGTGGTGAGGGTGAGGAAGTCTGTCTGGAGGACGTGCCTGCGGAGGCTGCAGGGGCACAACAGTATTGATGCGGCTGCTGGGGGGGTGGGGTGGGGGTGGGTAGTGTCTTTGCTCAGACTTCCAGGAGGGGGTCTCTGGTCTGATGCTGTTTTGGAGCTGAAGTTCTCAGCATACCTAAACTGATCGCTGTCATATTAGCATATGCTTCGCAAACCAATGGTGATGACCAAACAAAATGTAGGTAAACCTCTCAGCTGAGTGCCTTGTACGTTTTACATCATGACAAACATTTCCCATCGCTTCCCTGGAGCCCTGGTGGCACAGTGGTTACATGTTGGGCTGTTAACTGCAAGGTCAGCGGTTCGAAATTACCATCAGGTCCCCAGGAGAGAGAGGAAGCTTTCTACTCCCTTACAGGGTTCCCATCTCAGAAGCTCACAGGTGCAGTTCTACACAGTCCTACAGGTGGTTATGCGGCTGGAATCGGCTCAATGGCAGTGCGTTGCCACCGGAGAGGCAACCCAGAGGTTTGACCCTCTTGTGAGGATGGCGAAGAGAACTGGGCACAGTTCTGAGTCACTGCCCCGATCCCTGAGGCTCTCCATGCCCTGTGGGTAATTCCTGAGCTGCTTGTTCTTGTGCTTTACAAGTTTCCATGGTCCCCGAAGAGCTCAGCTAGGAGCCAGTTCAAGCAGGAAAAGAAGCCGTAGAGCACCGGAAAGGGATGGTATTCAAAAGGCAGGACTCCTTTGCCATCCACTGATTTTCCTGTTCGTGGAATCCAACCCAGCCATTTCAGACTTTGAGTGCTGGTTATAGTCTGTGCCACCTTGCTGTCTGGTTATTCATACGCCACGAGGGGACCTCCCATTTTAGCTGGTCTTG
Source organism: Echinops telfairi (assembly GCF_000313985.2). Taxonomy (NCBI): domain Eukaryota; kingdom Metazoa; phylum Chordata; class Mammalia; order Afrosoricida; family Tenrecidae; genus Echinops; species Echinops telfairi. The sequence goes on along the minus strand of NW_022104341.1, from coordinate 24,282,865 downwards.
GATGAATGTGCCGTATAAATCTTTCATCAAAAGCATCAAGGTGAGTCTCCAGTCAATAATGCCACATATAAAGAAACCGTCATTTTCTGGTCCCTCAGCCAGGGCTGTGGTGCCGGCGGTGAGCCAGTCATTAGGAAATGACTCAGTGGTTCTCTCCTGAGGCAGTAAAGTGCGCCCCAGCTTTGGGCCTGACTCAAGCTGGCTGGAAACAGTATGGGCATCACCGAACTACACTGGAGTGTGTCACCATGTTTACCTGACTTGCCCTGATATTTTGTACACAAAGGCAATCCCAGCCCAGTTCAGACAACAGATAATCTCCTTCCTTACCTTCCAGGAAGTTGAGGCGACATTGCTTCTTTCTCCAAGGGGCAAGCAAGCTCTCCGAGACGGTTCGTGGCCTCAATTCAAAGTGAAGCATCTGAGTTCTCTTTGCACACCTCACAACAAGTGGAATCTCCTATCAGAATGACTGTAAGACCCCTTGGTCTTTCTTTAGCTAAAGTCACCACCACTCTAGGGCCCATGTAATGACTTCAGGCTGGCACAGCACCAGGCAGTGTTTTGCTCCGCTCTACAAGGGGCACTCTGGGCTGAGTTGGCATGGGCTCGACAGCACCTAACAACAGGGTACATTTGGGGGCCCTGGCTGTTTAGAAGCCAGTCCGGGGTCATTCCTGTATTTGACTGGCAGGGTGGATTTTCAGGGCCTGGCAGGGCAAGGCATTGAGGATGGAGAGACAGAAGGTGCACCACTCAGTGGTCCGGTGGTCTGGTGTCAGGGATGAATGAGGATGTGATCAATTCAAGTGCAGCCTGATTCACGTTATCAAAGATCTGTGGGCGCTACCGAGGCCTGCAGGGAGTCCCTGGCCAAGACTGGTGGTCCAGAAGGATTTCCCAAAGGAAGAAATGCTTAAATGTCTCCGAGAGGACACATAGGAGTCATCTAATCAGAGGAGGGCCAGGAAAGAAGCAGAGAACCCACTTCAAAAGAGAGGGAACCGCATGTGAAACCAAACCAGCTAGTGTGAGCACCCACATTCCTTACCTCTTTCTTCCTCGGGACTCAGCGAGACTACATTTCATATGACAGTGTTCTGGCAATGGCAAACATGCCCAGGCGGCAGGGGCCTCTTCCAGGTCTAACCCACAAAATTCTCTCAGTTGTGCTGTTCTGCATGCTCCTCTATGTCAGCTAAGTGGGAGATGCCCAGGGTACCTTTGGAAACACAAGTCAAAGATGGTCGAGTTGAAGATGGCCAGCTTCTTGACCTTTAATTTTCTGAGTTTTCTCTCAGCCTATCAGCCAACCAAACCAAGCCGTTTCCATGGAAACAATTCCAACATGGCTACCTACCCCTCGTGTGTCAGTGTATACTGTTGCTCCAAAGGGTCTTCACTAGCTGTGGTCTTTCAGATACAGGTTGTCAGGTCCTTCTTCTGAGGTGCCTCTGGGTTGCTTAGATCCACCAACCTTTCCGTTTGTGGCTGAATATTTGTGCCACTCAAGGGCTCGTTTGTGGGAAACTGAGAACTGGGAAGAGAGTGTACGCGGACAAATTCTCTACACATATTTAAGCAGTCTGGGAGGCAAAGCCTCTGGTGGAGGGAGGACTTCACGTTCACGAGTTGGAGATAAATCCCAGCCATATTCTCCTAATTAAAAGTTATTCCCCACAATGTCCCCCTGTAATAATGCCAATTCTAAGGTGCTGCTTGCAAGCACGATTGCTACTATACACCTGAAGTTTATCTGCCTAAAGGCTGTCTGCCATCAAGAATGATCAGCCCATCCCGCCCTAAGCAGGGCTCTGTGATAGTTAGATTGATTGTGCCAAACAGGCCAACAGGAACATGTGGGATTCATCAGGTCATAGTTTGGGGGGCAAAGAGAGAAATGGCTCTGCAAGGCCAGCCTCCCCCACTCTCTTGCTCTCTGGTGATCAGAGTATGCTGGAGCAGGCTGCTGCTTTAGCTAGTTCTCTGCCTCAACCTATGAGCTACACTACCTGTGAGCCAGGCCAACCCATGGATCGTGTGGCTAGAGCCTGAGGCTCCTTTGAGACCTGCTTTGCCACGCTGCTGGTGCGTACACTGCTTGAGCTTGAGGCTGGTGGATCCTGTCACCTTGCATTGCTTGCTTTCCATACCCCATCTGGGACTGCTTTGATAAGCTCTCAAGCTACTGACTGTTGGTGACCCACCCTAATGCTTGCTGCCTGTGGGCAGTCTCTGCCTCCCTTGCTCAAGGGAGGACTTGGCTGGCTGCTTCCTTAACCTTGGAACCGGCAGCCCACGTGAGTGGAAGGACTTCCAGTAAATTAACTGTTCCACAGAAGTGAGTTGAACTGAACCTCTGTACTGTGTGGACTAATTAGCTGTTATATTCCTTCTTGCTGTATAAACCTAACCATATATGTGTGTGTGTGTGTGTGTGTGTGTGTGTGAAGGAGGTGTGAGTGTGTGTGTGTGTGTGTGTGTGTGTGTGTACATCGTCAGTTCCGGGCTGGTGTTTTGTGCAGCAAGTTTCCTTATCTGTTTCTTTCCTCATTACACCCAGGAGCGAGGCGACTTGGAGACCCCGACCCTGCCGGACGCACGCCCACCCTGGCTGCCTTGCTGTTCTTGAGTGTGAGCGGGCGGCGC
>NW_022104341.1:24267814-24280116 GCF_000313985.2 Echinops telfairi | reverse complement strand
GCGCATACGTATGTGTCCTGATTTTGTTTCTCTAGAGAACCCTGCCTATCACAGGCCCACTCCCTTCTCATAAGGATTATAGATTGTTCTCCTGGAGAGAGCTCAGAGACACTTGAGGTCTAGCCAGTTCAGAGACAACCAAGGTTAAGCAGCCCTCTTAATTATAGCCCTCCCCCATCTTGTTACTTATGCACCTTCCTGTTACGTGTATGTCCCTAGCACTTCCCCTTCTGTTGCATGTGTACCTCTAACACATCCCCTTCCTGTTACGTATGTGTATGGCGTGGCTTGCGTGCCCAGGATTATATAAGCTGTGGGAGAATACAGTTGTGCTCTCTCTCTAGCTCTTGATCCTGTCATTGCATGATCGGAGCACCTGCATGCCTTGTCGTTTCTTTCATTTACCCTTCGATTATGAAACCACCCCTTAGGAGCCATTTGGTGGTGGAGGCTGGTCTCCCCCACTCGTCCCTCAGTGAAACCTATGCCAAGCCCATTACCATAGAACAGACTCCAAACCACCAGACTTTGCTTAGCAGATAATCAAAAGCCATTTGCACCAACCAGGCTGTCTCACCCAGCCTACCTTAATGAAGGTGGCAAAGAGAATGGAGGGGAGACTCCTCCTATCCCTGAGCCCCTACTCTTCAGACAGGGGCTTTATTTGGAGTGGGGTGGGCATGTGCAAGAACCAAGTGAGAAGTCATTGGCTATGGAGGGGGAGGTTGGCTTATCTAAGCCTTTGTCCTTAAACCTGATGCTGTCCAGCTGATTCTGCCTCATAGGGCAGGGTACAATGGCCCCGAGAAGTTTCCAAGGTCCTGGTGGTGCTGTGGGTTCAGCACCCACCTGCTAACTGCAAGGTCAACACATCAAACCCCCACAGTCACTCCTCGGCAGAAAGATGAGGCTGCTTGCTCCCGTAAAGACGTGCCGTTTGGGAAATCCGAAGGAACATGCTCCTTTCTGCGTTGGAGGGTCACTGTGGGTCACAATGGACTCCATGGCAGGAGAATCCCGACTCAACCAACTTGCCACGTCTTTCCCCTGGGGAGCAGTTGGTGGGTTTGAACCGCTGACCTTTTTAGTTCGCAGCAGAGCTCTCCAATACTAAGCCACCAGGGCTCCATACAACTCTGCCAGGTCAGTATGATTTTAGTGACTATTGATGTGTTTCTCTGGCTCCTGGAAACTTAACAGATTCACTCAGGAATGGCCGGGTTAGCCTTTCAGTACTACCCAGTGGTTGCTGGGTCCTGATCCACGAAGGGGTCGAGCACTGCGGGTGTGTGCAAAGCAGCTGGAGAACCCAGCCTCGTTCACCCAAGAGATGTGGCTCAGCGTCTGACAGGGAACAGGACAGGCACAGGCTGTGCGAAGCAGCTCCCAGGAGGGAACATGTGGGCTGACCCGTGAATGACGGGAGCTGGACCAGAGAGAAGAACAAGGATTGCATTGCAGACAGGGAGACGAGGTCAAGAGGGGAGAAGCCGTGGGCTTCAGCATCTTGTCATGAACTTGGGGCTCCGGGATCACTTCAGTCCAAGCGTGACTGGGGAGGGGAGGGAGGCTCTTCATTCCTTAGCCCCTTGTCCAGCCTTCCGGCCCCCCTCACTGACACTGGGGCAAGGAGATGGCACCAATGAGTGGAGAGAGGCAGGATTGATTCTCTGCATCGGCTGGATGTTGTTGCATAAAGTTTTAGCCAGATGTCCACAACCTACAGCTGGGTGACCTGCCACTACGTTTCTTAACTGGGATCAGGTTTCTTAACTGGATCAAGCCCTCCCTCTAGGTTCTTCGTAAAGGCCAGGTAATAGAACATTATCTGTAAATCTTTAATAAAACCTGCAACGGAGGCCTTCCCCCCACCCCCCCAGGAATGTGCACTCCTTAGCACAGGGGCCCGAGGAGTGGAAGAGAGACAGGGGAAGGGAGAGGAGGGGGTCTAGGTGAGCTCAGAGAGGGAACCAAAGCTGCCCTCTTTGCGCTGGTTGTGGACAACTCCAGGCCAGGGGCGATCCAGCTAGCCTCAAACTGTGTAGAGGAAAGGCACGGATCAGGAGCTTGGGGAGTTCCTTCTTGACTGCATTTATAAATAGCACGGGCAGGGAGCTCTTGCGGCGCAGTGCCCAGGAGAGCCATGTGGCCCTGGAGTTCTGCACCTACCTCCAGGGTCGGTGCCTGGAAGTCAGCATGGACTTGGTGGCGGCGAGTCTGGTGGCTTTGGGAGGTCATCAGCAAGGACAGCACTGTTCCCAGTGCTGGCGTTTAGAGATGAGGTTGGGAGAGGAGAGTGGTGATCACGAGAAAAGGCAGCCGATGTCCCTTCCCTCAAGAGGAAGATTCTTGGCGCAAAGAGGCCCTTCTGGGCCGAAGAAAGAGCAGCAGCAAGGGGTGTGTGGGTGTGTCCTGAGGAGGGGAGCTCTCCACTGACAGCCTCCTGAGCCCTCTCCCGGAAACGCTGCATAATAATCCACTGGAAATTCTCTCCCGCTGGCTTGACTTTAGTCATTCCTTATCATTAACTTCACCTTTTGCTATCTTCCAAGTAGACTCCTTTGTGTTTGGGGACTAGGGGCACTGGGTCAAGGGGGGGTGTGTTCTTTTTTTTTCCCTGCTGGGAGAGATCATCTGATTGCACACTGGCTGGCTGCTTGAGTTGGTGGGTCTGGGGCAATGCGGACGACATCTGAAGCTCAGGTGCATGGACGCAAGAAGGACTTGGGGCGATTTCCTTGCTCTCCCCTCTGCAACCACGAGGGCGGTTAGAGGATGCCTGAATACCTATGCAGACAAAGATTCGTTTCAGCACTCCTATTTTGATGTTACGATGCCTTCAGTCAGGGGTCCTCAAACTTTTTAAACAGGGGGCCAGTTCACTGTCCCTCAGACCATTGGAGGACCGGACTATAGTTTAAAAAAAAAACAAACTATGAACAAATCCCTATGCACACTGCACGTTTTTTTTTAAGGGTGGAGACAGACCCAGTCATGGACACGGCGGCCTGCTGGGTCTCCTTGCTTTATGAGTTTCCAGATTTTATCATCACGAAACAGACGCGGTGTCTCCCTCCGCCATGGGAGCCCAGCTTGACCAAATGGCTGGGCAGACAATGACTGCTGTCGGTCCTTGTCATGGTCCACTAGAGTTGCAGTGCCAAGTGCCCCGTATGACTTTTACTTTAAAGAACCAGAATTATCTGCCTCAAAAGGAACCACCTTTAGGATGTAATTGCTTTATGCTGTAGAACATCTTTGTGCATATCACTTCATTCTTAGGATAATCCTGTCAGGTAAGCATCATTAGTAGGGTTTACAGCGGTAGCAGGAGGCCTGGTGGCGTGGCTGGTTACTAGTTGGGCTGCTAACTGCAAGGTCAGCCATTCAAAACCACCAGCCATCTGAGGGACAAAGATGAAGTTCTGGGCTCCTGTGAAGACTGACAGTATCAGAAACCTGTAGGGGTTGATGAGTCAGAATCAAGTCAATGGCAGTGCGTTTGGTGTTAGTTTTGAAGTTAGTTAAAGTCGGGCTTTCTGTATCATTCAGATGATTGCTCCCCACAAATGACAGGGGTCCTCGTCTTCATCCATTTATTAGCTGTAGATTCTGGAGAACGAGAAGCGTCTTTCATGTGTTGTTAGGGCTGGCGAAGGGGGGTCTGAGCAACTCTACGGGCATTCTAGGATAAAGTCACCTTAAAACCACGCCTCTGTCCCCTTCCTACCCCTCAGGGTCTCTCTCCTGGGACAGGGTCAGTCCCTACTAAGGGGGAAGTGCTGGGGAAGAAGGAGGAGAGGTGGTGTTGGGGACATTATATAAAGAGGGGAGAGGTTTACATGTGAAATGCACTCTTCAAACCCCAGAAAACCAGACTTCCTGTTGTCTGGTCGAATTTCAACGCACAGTGATTCTGTAGGTCAGAGTGGAACTTCCCCAGACTGCTGCATCTTTTCCTCTTTGGAGCCACTACTGGGTTTGAACCACTGACCCTCTGATTAGCATCTGAGTACTTGACCACTATGACACGAAGGCTCCTAAATTGAGGCTTAGGGAAAACCAAATGCCACAGTAGGCATTCAGTGAGAGGTCAGCAGCGAACATGTAGTCCTCATATTTGCACATAGAGGTGAGAGGTCGAGTTTCAGGAGCCAATGAGAGAAAGGCACGCAGTGGCGGAGCCAAGGAAAAGACATTTGCGAGGGAGGAGGAATTAGGGGAGAGATTACGTAACTCTTACTCCACCTAGCACTCATGGCTCTCCAAGGCCATTTCACGGGCTTCAGAGACTAACTGCTATGGGAATAGAAAAACTTATCTTCTACAGAGCTGCCGGGGGTTTCAAACTGCTGACCTCATGATTAGCAGCCCAAACCATAACCACCAGGTCTCCTATCACTACTATCACCCCTACTAATGATGCTTACCTTACAGGATTGTTAAACGATACAGACCAAGATGTCCTAAACCAATGGTAGTGAGAGGATTCCCTTGTTTATTTTAAATTCTTCCAAGAGCCTTTTGAAACCCCCTCTTACACAGATGTTCAGAAAATGTAGTCTCTTGTTAAAGGCATCTGACCCATTCCTTTTCTATAACTCATTAATTTGTCTTATTGCAATGTAAGCACATGTGGACATTTAGAGAAAATTGCCCTTTGCAAGTTTTGGGCATAATAATTCTCATTTTGACAACAAACTAAGAATGCCTGAAAAGTAAATAGTTTGCATAGACTAAGTGTGGAATCAGAGCAAAATAATATCCCCACCCTAGGGATGAAACTAAAATACTATTATTTAAGATGACAAATAATACTCATTATTAATATCAACTAAATAATAATTTATCAATAACATTTATTAATACATTGTCAATATCATTTATTTTAGATTAATATGAAATATATTATTTTAGAGTAGCACATTGTCAACCTTTTGTGTAAATCTAGGGTCTTTTAGTGATTTTGAGTAGCCTGTAGTCTTGGAAGTATATGGTAAGATCATACACCGGTATGGGACTGCTACGTGGAAAATCTGTCTGGATATTTCCAGGGATGGGCAATTTTCCTGGCCTCATAGCAAACACCTTTGTTTCTCTAGAGTGAGAAAGAAGAAGAGGACAGGGGACACATTACATTTCTAAATTAAATGCCAAAGTGCACGATAAAGGCAAAAGACTGAGGTTTCGGTTACTGAATGTGTTTGATTTTCAAAGCCTTTCACGAATACGTTCCACCTTTCTACCACTTTCCATGTCACAGGCTCTCAGTACGTGTTTGTTGAGGAGGATGGTGATGAAGATTTTGATAATGATGATATCAATTATTTTACAAGGCCCCTGAAGACGAAGGTTGACTGCAGAATATGTCCCAGTTATGCGGAACCAGGGAGAAATGGGACCGTGTGGTGTTGACATTTGAGATGGGACAGTTTTTCATTGTGCAGAACACCTGCTGCACTACATGCTTGCACCAGTTCCCTATCATACTAAAACCCAGACCAAACTTGCTGTCATCAAGTCATGCCAACCCAGAGCGACCCTACAGGACAGGGCAGAACTGTCACTGTGGGTGTCAGAGATTTTAACTCTTTATGGGAGGCACCTAAAACCACCTCCCATGTTTCCAAATACCTACAAAGAGCATCACTCTCTCTTCTTAGTGGGTAACCACCGGAGAATCACCTCTTTGTTTCTAAAGATGTGAGTGTTGGGGATCTCCATTTGAGATCTCCTAACCCACCCTTCACCCACTGCCTCGTTCTTTTAGAGACATGTTAATTTCACCCCCTGTGCACTGTCAGGCAGAAATGGCAATTTGAGATTTTGATGTGTGTCCATTAACCTAAAGGTTGGAGGTTCAAGTTCACCCAGAGACACCTTGAAGTTGAAGCCTGGGGTCCTACTTTTGAAAAATTAGCTATTAAAAACCCCGTGGATCACGGTTCTGACACACATAGGGTTACCCTGAGTTAGAATTGACAGCAATTGGTAACCGGTTTGACTACTGTCTATCCCAGACTTCCCTACTAAATTGGACTGCTAAGTGCAAGGTCAGCTTCAAAACTGCCAGCTGATTCTCAGGATAAAGACGGGGCTTTTCTACTCCCATAGAGTTACAGCCTCAGAGACCTACAGGGGCAGTCCCACCTGCGGTGTAGGGTCGCTGTGAGTCAGCATTGACTCCAGGGAAGTGAGTAGCATAGACTCGATGTATTATTCCTTGGGGATTATTTTGTGGAAAGGGGAAGTCTAAAGATTCAGAAACTTGGAACTTGTGATTTGGAGTCAGAAGACATTAGGCAACAGTAGCTCTTCTTTAGAACAACCTGGTCATCTGAGAATCATTTTTCTAGAATGGGTGTGGATGTGGATGAAAAGGTTACCCCTCAGCTTGTGTAACCACTGTTGCCTTGCCGTCACCTCTGAGAAAATGCTCTGAGATTGCCTTTCCCGGCACCACCCTCGCCCGGCCTCTTTCAGGTGGGTGGTTATGCCTGTGAACATTCCCGGCTGAACTACTGCTTTAGGTTAGTTTTGGGGTTTATTTTCCTTAGAAAACTTTCTCTGTAAACTTTTTGTGGTGAATTGAGTGAAGGCCTACAGGAAAGATCCTCACATTTATGTTCAATAATTCATACACGTTTCATTTCACCTTATAGATGGCAGCCCTGACAACAGAACATCACTCATCCCACTTCCTGTGTTTTCTGTTTCTGTTCCTCCTTTTTCCTAACTCTTCTGCACTTTGTCCGTGGACGGTGGTGTCTCTGAGGAAAACATTGGAATGGATTGTTGTTCAAGGGGCCTTCTTCTTTGGGAAAGACCTGGAATTTCTCAGGACAACTCTATTATCTTAAGAGTATTAACATAGTCCTGAAAGTGTTATCAAGGATGGCACAGTCCTCATTTCTAAAAGGGACATCCTGCTTCTCCAATGGCAGATTGTTCCATTTTCCAGCTTACCTAAAAGGAGAGCGTCTCAGCATCTGTTTCAAAGTAAATTATCACTGCTTCCATGGAAACAAGAATGTTTCAGAATGGAGCAATCACTCAGTTCTCAGGAATATAAATGTTCAGAACAGAAAAAAATATAGGGAGGAGTTCTGAAGCCCTCTAGAAATTTTGAGAACATAGTATAATGCTCCGAAGAGACTAGCTGTTGATGTCTGGCTTCAAGTTCTAGCTCGGTTAGGTGGTGGGATGGTTTTCCCTGTTCTTGCTTCTCAACGCTGAAAGAATTCACACGGCAGCAGTACTTTTGTAAATCTGAAAGGGAGCTAGATTAGGCATAATGGGGTTTTCTCCCCCATGCTTGCACGAACGGAAATTGGCTGGCAGGGCCACAATAAATGGGTCTCAAAGAAATCAGGCTCCATCAGACTCCTATGGGAAAACGCCTAGGCACCAGTGATGCGGCATCACACAGGTGCACCTGGACTCATCAGCCAATACCCTCAACCACGCCTCCCAGCCAGTATGGCGGGCGAGGAGGGGAGCTACACCACAGGTTGCGGGCGCTCTGCGAAGGGAGGGTGGGAACCCCTGGGCCCGGGCTGCATGCGCGCCCAGGGCGCTCTGGCACCCGCATTCTCTTGGCCTCTGGGGCTTTCCTGCTCTTGGTTTCTTGGTGGTACTCCTTCTGCGTGTTCCCCGCGCTCCCCTGAAGAGGCTGGGGTGGCCATTTTCCCAGTCCCCACCATGCTTTCCAGAGATCGAGGATACAGGTTTGAGGCAGTAAATACCTGAAACTTCCCTTGGCCTCCTAAAAGTTACTTGGCTTGACACAAGTGCTTCTGCCGCGTGAATTCTTTCAGCGGTGGGAAGCAAGAACCGAGGTCAACCACCCCCGAAAGCTAACAATTCCAAGTACCTTTGACGAGGGAAAGGGGCGTGTCGGTCCCACGGTCTTGGCTCGTCCACACACTCTCGGGAAAGTAAGTGTGCAAGGCCGCGCGGGGGGACCTGCATGAGCGTTTGTTCGAGACCCAAGATGGCTCTGCTTGGGGGGCGGGGGGGGGCACAAAAAGCCATGTGGGAAAAGAGGAGGCCGTGGAGCCAGAACTGAAGCCCGCCGAAAAACAGCTACCTACAAGCGGAGAGAGCGAGCACGCATGCTCACGCCTGCGCACATGGGAGGCCCCGCCCACCGAACTGACCGCTCTGCCCTCCTGCCGCGCGTGTTTTATCCCCGCCTGCACGTCCGCGGGGAGCGTGGGTATTGGCGTTCTTAGTGGCTGTGTGCAGGCACATGTATCACGTGGGGTTGCTGGTTTCTAGAGTGCATGCCCAGGTTGACCTTCATCCGCACGTCTAGGTGCCCTTGATCTGAGCCCAGGTGACCTTGGTTTCTGCATGCCCGGCTTTGGATCTTCCTCAGAGGTTTCCAGCGTGTGCCTGATTTCGTTCAACACCTTTGTTTTGGCGTGGCCAGCTAATTTTTGTGTAGCGTGGACAGTTGATGGAGACAACCCTCTTTATCCTTAATCTTCCTAGCCATCAGCTCTATGTGTGTGACCTTGGGCAAGTTGTCATGTCTCAGCTACAAAATACTGCTTCTAATACAGGACTGTTGGGAGGATTGCATGAGATAAGGTAAATGAAGAGTTTTACTAATTCCTGGCATATAGTAGATATTTAACAAATTCTAATTGTGATTATGAAGAGGAAGATTATCTTTACAGAAAAGAGCAGACACTTGAAAAAAATAAAAAAATTCTTTTTCTTTTGGTCACAGGATGGCGGGATGTAGAAGAGGAGAAGTGAGGCCAAGGAAGCTACAGCGTTTCCCGCCTACAGTTATAAATACATTAATTCCATTATGGTTACAGGGAAAATTAGAGCAGAGGAAAGTTTTTTAAAATGGCGGAGATGGAAATGGAATGAATTAATGGAATCTCTTTAAGAACCAAAACTTTGGAATGAAGATGCTGAAAGTGATAACAGGTCTCCTAGCCCACCAAGAAAGCATTTAACCAGGGATTCTTTTTAGATCAAACAGATCTCTTAAATTCCTTCTGCGGCAATAAAGTGGCCTAGCCTGCTGGACCCGACAAAGCCCCTCCATTGAAGGGAGGCTAACAGAGTGCCTGCCATTCCACAAATCTCCTGACTGGGCAAACAGGAGGGGGAGCGCAAGTCTCTCTCTAAGGCGTGGTCTACGTCAATGCCTGCTGAGTCCGTGAAGTTGTATTTCCAGTTAGGGAGCCCTGTGGGTGGGGCTAGGGTTCTGGAGAGCCAGAATGATCAGCATTCAAGTAGGTTCCTAGGGATGCTGGTGTAGATGTGACCCACCAAGACTGTACACTACGGCGGCAGTGGGTTCCTGGATTAAACTCACGTGTGATCCACTGAGCCCCACTTTTGGAGAGTCCCTCTTAGCTCTCTTCTTTCTTCTCCACGAAGCCCACACTGTGAATAATGATAATAGTATGAGTATCATATTAATAAAAACTCAAAACACTGCCACAGAGTCGATGCTGATTCACAGTGACCTTATAGAATGGGGTCCCTGTGAGTTTCCGAGATGGTAACTCTCTGTGGGAGTAGAAAGCCTTGTCGTTTTCCTGAGGAACAGCTCGTGGGTTGAAGCTGCTGACCTGGTTAACAACTCAATACATAACCACTGTGTCACCAGAGTGCCTCTGTTCTATTAATAGTAACAATAATCATTTTATACCCCTTGTCTGTCAGGATTGAGATCTTGATTGACCATATGGACAAAGGGAGAAGGTTTGTTTTTGATTGCACCTTTAAAGACTGTGGCACAGTTGAATTACTTGGGGTGGCCCTTCTGTCAACTGTCACAAACGACTGGGTGGGAACATACATGTGAGGTCGATGGGACTCTACCGTGCGGGTTGGTCAGTCTGGCTATTCACTGGGTACCCAGTGCGCCGTCTCGGAAGCAGGAAGAGGAGATCGCAGGGCCGTCAACAAAGAAGAGTCAGGAGGGGAGCGTGTCCTCTGAACCTCAATATCTCTGCTGCAGGACTTTCTCAAGTCAAGGGTCAGAGCCCTGACACCGGAGGTAGCAAGAGTGAGGAGAGGAGTGTGGAGAAGTGGCGGCTGGGCTACAGGGGCACCAGGAGCATGAGACAGGGAGAAAGACTGAGTGAGTGTCTTGAGGCCAGAGGCTTGCAGGCAGTGTGAGGTGCTGGCCTCCAGACACTTAATCTGGGCAGTAAAACTTGCCGCTGAAGCCAGAGCCAAACTCCTTAGGGCTGAGGCCAGTGAGGAGAAGGGGGCTGTGCCCTCTGGCCTTTTGTTTTTTGGTGGTGCTGAAGGAGCATTGTGACACTTGGCTAGCAGGCCAAGGACAAGAGAGAGAGTGATGTCTGTAGGCAGGGGTGAGAAGAGGCTGTTTGTGAGATTGCACAGTAGCAACCTGTTAACTTCCCTCCCAAGGCACATACTCCTGAGTGCTATCTGTGATGCTGCGTGGCCACTGCAGTGGGTTCTCAAGCCCAGCAGAGAGGTAGAGACTGTGAGAGGGATGGTTGGTATCAGAACTGGTAGACAATCTCGGTTACTTATTTTCAAATATGAACATATACCCTTATCCTGTACTTGATAAAGTGACCTTTCCAAATCTGTACAAAGTTTCATGAATTCTCTACTATTTCTATAAGGAGCCCTCATGGTGTAGTGGGTTACGCATCAGGCTACCAGCCACAAGGTCAGCTGTTCCAAACCACCGGCTTTCTGCTCCCATAAAGAGTTATATACAGTCTCGGAAACCCACAGGGCCAGAACCCAGAGGGCTCCAATTGAGTTGGAATCCATTCAATGACAGTGAATTTGGTTGATTTACTGCTAGATCAAGAAATCAACTCTTGGGCTTATAGGTAAGTAAAAAAGTATTCCTAGAAAATCAGAGAAACCTTTATTAAACATATCAAAAAGCTGTCCATATGCTTCTGAAGGTGAGGTTTCCATTTCTCTAACCTCGCTCCACCCCCACCCCCAACCCCCTTGGAATGCTGGGCTCTCCGATTGAGATAAGTGTGACTTATCCCTGAGGGGCTCACCTTGTGTTTATTCGGAAGTTCCCGTGGGGTGGAGAGCACAAAGAGGCCAGGGCGAGCTAAGAACGGGGTGGCTGGAGTAGGCTTTGAGTTCCGGTAGGCCAGCTCGTGCCCACACCCGAGGAAGGAGCAGGCACATGGTTGTGATGATAAGCAAGCCAACAAGGGAGAACTTTTCTCGGCATAACTTCTCCGGCCTTCGTCCTCCCCCTCGCCACTTTCACTTTTCTCGAAACCGTTATAAGGAGCCCCCGGGGTCATTCCGGGTCCTTTGAGCAAAGCCATCCACACCACCCCTCGGAGTCACCCAAACAGTTGCCAGAACCCCCCGCCTTGCACTGAACTCGCCCTTCAGATCCCTTCAGAAGCCACTGTGTGGTGGGCGCTCTTTGCGAAGGCATCCCCGGGAGATGAAGTTACGAGTGTTATGGAGAGACCTGGTCCGCAGTCATCCACTGCTCAAAGAGACATGTGCTGCACAGACATGTGACCAAGATGGCTCTTCTAGCCGGCCTTTGGCATTCCTACCAAACGGCTGGTAGAACTCATGTACAGATATGAAGTGCTTGGTCTACCAAGGGGGAATAGATAGCTTGCTGATAGTGTAAACAAGGGATAGGGCACCCACCTGGGGCGGGAACATGGCAATCCGGTGTGTGGGGCTCTAATGTGAGGATTAGTCTGTTTTTCCACCCCATTAGGCTTAAAATGAGTCATGTCAGGAGCAAATCGGGGGCTCTCACTACCACCATGAAATAAGAACCCAGAGTGAGGCATGTCATTTGAACCATGAGATCCCTGCACTGAGCCACCTCAATCCAGGTGACAGAGAGCTGTGACCCCCTGAGAAGTGGTAGAGAAACAGTGGAAGGAGGACCAATAGCATGAGGCGGAGTGTGGGCTTTCCAACCCTGGGAGTAAGAAAGGCGAATGCCTTCAGCCAGAAGGACTGCTCGCAGAAGTAACCTGGGAATTTGTCTAAGAAGCTCGGCCTGCATACACACCGAGTGAGAGCTGAGCGCTCTCAGACTCAGGCTTATTGGCAGGTGAAGTGCTTTGGGGGCATTTACCAGCAGAACTAAACAATCTTTATATTGTTGCCTGAGCAGGGCAGAGACCAAGGGCTGCATGGCTGGAAGGCTAAGGACCAGAGAAAGGCATGCCTGCGGGTACTGCTGAGTAGAGGCTATCCTAACTGAAGAACTGTATCCTGAGCCCTTCTGATCCTGACCTGTAGTCTGTTACCTTCCTTAATAAAACCCACAATTGTGAGTC
>NW_022104341.1:24258751-24267623 GCF_000313985.2 Echinops telfairi | reverse complement strand
GAGGAGGTCAAGTTCGGCTTCCACACCATTTCAACACGACCTGTGTGGTAGTCTTGAGGCCAGAGAAACTTGGAGCTGAAGGTGGCTTCTGAGCTGCAAATATCACCTTGGTCTTGGCCCCAGGTCACCTTTAGGCATCATGGACCTACTCATTCATTCACTCATTCATTTGTTCATCTAATTTCTCTCTTTTGGAAATGCCTCCAGAGGTGTCACCCTTGTTGTCTAGGAGGGAAGCCCTCTTCTGGGCTCCATCCACAAACGTCCTCATGTAAACGTGACGGAAGTGAGGCAGAAAGAACAACAGAGGTGCAAGTCTCCCGGGGAACCAGGTCCCTACTAGAATCGGTGATGTGTGACCTTCAAGGTCATCAAAGGAAGCCCAAGATACGTTCGTGAGATCCACATAGGAGGTAAGCCCCAGTGATTTCTCTCTATCCGCAATAGGAGGATGGGGATAAGCTGGTGACCAGAGAGTATTGGAGCAGTGACTTCCGGAGGTCAAAATGATAAACCTGACTTGAACGGTTAAAACCTGTCACTTGATCGCCCCTCTGACACAATTTGGGGCTAATCTGGTTTTCAATACTTTCTATGGGTTTTTTCTCTCTCTTCAGATTGGGGTTTCTCTCTGATGCGTTTTGTCATTGGAGGTAGCCCCTCTTGAATGTTTGTTTTATGCTTTTCCGTTTCTCAGTACAGGAACCCCAGGATTGAGGAACCTCCAGAGCCAACAAGTAGAGGAAGGCTTCCTGGCAGGTCGGGTGGGGGCAGGGGGCGGTCAAGGGAAACTGCTCCCAAGGAGTTCAAGAAGGAAGAGAATGTTTGAAAGCTCATTGTGGTAGCAATTGTACAGTACTGCTTGATGTGATTGAACTAAGGAGTGGCATGATCAGTGTAATGGCTCCCAATAAAGTGGTTTTGGGCAAACAAACACAAACAAACACATGGACAGAGGAATGCTCTCGCAACTTTCAACTTCCCATGCAGAAAGTCAGCTGCCGTCGAGTTGACAGCTTCGTGGTGACCCCAGGTGCTACACACGGATCTCAGTGGCTGACACTTTTGAAAGCAGATTTCCGGACCTTCTTCCAAAGTGCCTCTGAGTGGACTTAAAACAAATAACCCTCCCTGCCATCAAGTCCATACTGCCTCATGGAGACCCAGTAGAGCAGAGGAACTACACTTGTGGGTTTTTGAGACTAAATTTCGCTGAAGGTAGAAAGCCTTATCTTCGTCCCTCAGAGCAGGGGATGATTTTGAACTGCTGACCTTGAGGTTAACAGCCCAGTGCGTAACCCACTCACTATGCCACCGGGCTTCCTCTGGTGGACTAGAACCGCTGAGATCTGGGTCAGCAGCTAAGATGTTAACCATTGGCACCAGCCTGGCCAGAGGAACCTGGGAGGACGTTTCTGTTGAGCCGCCCTCCGCACTCTCCCTATGTGAGTTGGCCAGGCCACTCTGCAACCAAGGCATTGGGGGGCTGGCGAAGTCAGACCCAGCCAACAGCGTACCAGCTCTCTCCGTGTGTTTCTCTGGGAGCCCTGGGCCCTGCTTGAGAGGCCCAGTGAGCTTGCCTGCCAGGAACCACACTGAGGAAGGACAAAGGCCAGACACACTGGGCTCCTCAGTTGTCCCTGTCTGAGCCCAGGCTTCCCAACCAGGGCAGTGTGTACAGACGCCGAGTCTCAAGGCAGGCACAGGAGCCCTGGCAAGCTGCTGTCTAAGACCGATGGGTGATAAGAATGATTTATGATCTGGTCTTTATTTCAAGTGCCAATAGCTTTTTGCTCTTCCAGCTTAATTTTTTTATCTTAGTAGAGGATATTTTTTAGCCTGGTTACATAAAACAGATTCCTCAAATGCATTCCCAAACTTGGATCTCACCAGGATGTTTAATATCCTTCAGGCTCGCTGTCCTTCATGTTCATGTACACTAAGTGCTACAACCAAATACCAGTATACTGTGGGGCCAAGGCAGGATTATCTGGGGTGAGTCTTGCAAAAACAGCCTAGGAAGGAGCCCTAGAGATGCAAATCACAGTTCTGGGGCCGGGGAACACAGCTCAGGGCTCAGGGCTCAGACTATAAGCTTCTTTCACCAAGACACCAAAACACAGTTCTCAAGCAGGAGCCCCGTGTAGGCTCTAGAACTCTGGACTCACAATGGACACAGAGACAATAGGCTATCGCGACTTCCTGATGGCGTTGTGGATTATCGGATTACATGTTGGGCTGGAACCAGCAGATCGGGAGTTGGAGACCACTGGTTGCTCCATGGCATACAGATAAGGCTGTCTACTTCTGTCAAGAGTCACGGCCTCAGAAACCCACAGGTGCAGTTCTACGCTGTCCCACGGGTTGCTATGAGTCAGCATCAACTGGATGGAGGGAGGTGGTGCTTTCGTCTGAAACTCTTGGTACTTGGCATCTTTGAGGGGACAAAAAGATCTCCAGCTACAAATCTTTTTTTGATGAACTTTTTTTTGTGAATTAGCTTATGGTCATTTTCTCTTATCACAGAGTTCTTTGAAGAGCCTCTTTCCAATTGAACTGCCCTGTTGGGAGGCCAGCTTAGGGTAGCATTTGTGAGGAACCATTTAGTGTTGCCTCTGTGCCAAGCTCTGTGGAAATAAAGTCCAACACTCCAGTCCCTGACCTCAATGTTCTCAAGCACCCAGCCCTTTGCGGATGAAACTATCGAACACCAGGACAGTGATAAGAGCCCATTGTTGGTGAAAATTATTCACCAGACCTACCTTTCCTAGGAATTTAGGGGCCAGTTATCCTAGAGGAGGTACTATTAATACTGTCATGAATATTTCCCATTTGCACAGGATGTTTAAGAAGGAGTCCCGGTAGCAATGTGGATTCAGCATTGTGCTGCTAGCCACAAGATCAGGTTCAGACTGACCAGCCATCCATGGAGTGTGTGGCCTTGGGAACCCTACAGAGCAGTGCTGCTCTCACCTACAGGGTCCCCATGGTTGGAGTCCATTCCAAGGCAGTGGGTTTAGTGAAGTTCAAGGAGCCCTGTTGGTTTGGTGGGTAACGCACTGGGCCGTTTGAAGGTGGCCGTTTGAACCTACCAGCAGCTCCGTGGCAGAAGACACTCTACTTCCGTGAAGAGTTTCCATCTCAGGGCCCCATGGGACAGTTCTTGGTCCTCTTGACCCTTCAGGGTCTCTATGGGTCAGAATTGACATGACGGCAGTAGGTTTAGCTTTTGGTTCATTGAAGGTCAGGGACAACAGGTAATGCATTCCCTACTAAGCTCCAGTCCCCACTGAGATGTTTCAGAAGAAAGGTTCGGCATGCTGCTTCCAGAGAAGCAGCCCGTGCACACTGTGCGGCACAGCCCTGCTCAGACACGCAGGGGGCAGTCATGAACTGGAGTTCATGCAGGGGCAAGAGGTTATGGTATTTGAGTTTAAGGGGCCTAATGTGAGAAGGAAGGACAGGCCACCAGGTGAATTAGCCGGGCTCCATCCCACTGGGGATTCTGGGAGATGATAGAGCATGTTTTCAAGTTGTTCCACCCAAGGGAAAGAGGTGGGCGATACATCGACCAATCCCCATGTTCATAGGTTGAAGGTACTCTGATACCAAGGGCTCAAATAGAAAGTAAATGTTTAGAAAATGATGATGGCAACAGATGTACAAATATGCTTGATACAGTTGATGTATGCATTGTGATAAGAGCTGTAAGAGCCCCCAATAAAATGATCTTTTAATAAAAAACAAAACGAAAAACCCCTGTGGGGCAGGGTAGAACTGCCCTTTAAGTTTCTAAGACGGCAACTCTAAAGGCCTTATCATGCTCCTTCAAGGCAGCTGGTGATTTCTAAATGCTGACCTGGTGCAGTAGCCCAGCGTAGAGCCCACCTCGCCACAAAGCTGCTTCGCATGGTCTGGGGAAGCAGAAACCCCGCAGCAGAGAGCTGCCGCAGCACACGCAGGCAGCCAAACACAGCTGCGTGAGCGCTGAGTGGAGGCGTGTGCCTCCTCTGCCCAGATCAGAGGCAGATTGTATGGCACAAGGAGGAGGGCAACCCTCCTGAGGAGGCAGACGGTGTGAGAATGAAAACCTTCATGCCCTGACCTCACAGAAGAGGCACGTGGACCCCTGGAAGCCGGTGCCCCAGCTGATCTCAGCAGGAAGAAGGCCTGGAAGCGGGCTTGGCTGGGCCCTCCCTCAGCTCATTCTCCAGAGAAGTTTCCTCATGCAAATGAATAAATACTCAGGGACACAGCGCTGGAAAGAACATTGCCCACAAGGAATTGCCCTCAATCCATAAATGACCCAAGTCTATATGGAAGATTAGCTGGTGGCCGGGCTGGTGTTGGGCAGGAAGGTTTCATGAATCCTGCCTCTCATGCCCATGATCTTGAACTTTCTGAAGCTGGTGCCACACCTTGAACACCCAGAGAGTTTCTGTGTCCAGTGGAAGTTTCTGTGACCTAGATATGGGAGCCTGATTTGGTTGTCATGAGGTGGCAGCTTGGCAGCAGCAGCAAGCTCTCCTGTGCCTCCCTCTTCACCCAGATCCAGCAAAGGCTTGGAGAAACCTGCTGCTGCATCACGGCCGATAACTGGTCCAAGGGCACACGGGAAGGTGCTCTGCCTGGCTTCCAAGTGCCACGGAGTTTGCCCGGATGCGTGAGCTGTTCGTTAGTATTAGAGGAAATCAACCCAGACTGGTGAGAGGCGAGCCGAGACCAGCTTTCCCCCGAGTGTTTGTGTTTGTCTAAATCGTTTGGCACTTGGTCAAACCATCCTGCCGATGGTGGAGCCTCTGAGACTGCCCTTCAGGACAGCTGGGGCTGGCAGGAGGGGGATCTGTGGTAGAGTTGGCGGCAACCCCTACTCACCGACCTGAGGAAGAGCGCATTCCGGTGAAGGGCTTTCCCTCCTCTTCATCCTCACGCCAAGTCTCTCGGGTTTCTTGTCAACCCACCTTCAGTTTCCAGGTCCACAGTTTGGCTTGAGGGTCTTTCATTAGGGGAAAGCACGGACAGGCCGGACAGGCAAGTTCCTGACTTAACTCACTGACCCTCCAAGCGGGTCAGCCCCAGCTCCAGTTCAGGTGGAGGCGCCCGGTGGCCTTTCTGAGGTGAGTGTCGTCTGCTCAGAGATCAAGAGCAGGATTTCTGGTCCTGACCTTCCCAGGCCCTGGCACTCTGTCCTTCCTTTCCAGATTCAGGGAGACCCAGCCACTCCCCCAGGGTGGAGACCGCAGCATGAAGGGCAGACACTCCACCACCACCTCTTGCTTTTAAGGCATAGGCCTCCATTTCCACTTGATGTCTGCCTCCAGCTGCTTTTCAAAAAGCCCATCCTTTGATGAAGGTTGTCATGAAATAGTTTGGTCACGGCTAACGAACCCCCAACTAGGAAGGTGCTCCTTGGGAGAAAGATAAGTCAAGAGGCGTTAGCAAGGAACATTCTGAAGAGGCGTCAAGCCCCTGCCATAGCAGAAGCAGAACTCCGGAGAAGGGAGGAGAACAAGCTCCAGTGCAGCCTTCCCGGGGCCTTCGTTCCCAGAGCCAGGCAGAGCCTTGGGAGCAGGAGAACACGGGTCCCTGCTGGGGTTTGGCTGAGCCGACATCTGAGCAGAGCAGGAAGCGATGCGTCTGAGCATGTCGGAGGAGGACGTTGGCAGAGTGGTTACGAGCCGGGCTGCAAACCGACGGCCAACAGTTCAAAACCACCAGCCACAAGGCTTTCCGCTGCCCTGGGAGTCACAGTCCTGAAGCCCACAGGGCGGTTCTACCTGGCGTGGGAGTCTTCCCTGAGCGGGAATCGACTCTGTCACCAGGAGTTTGCTTTTTGGTGTTGGTGTATGTGTGGAGCTTGGAGGCCCAGACCTGGAGATTCCTGAAAGGAGGATGTCCATGGGAGCAGCCTGTAGCCATTGTGTCAGGGGCTGTAAGGAGTGAGGGTGGCTGCCTAGCAAGGAGACCAGGAGTGTTCAGTTTCCTGTGGTTCTTGCAGGGTGAAGAGGTGGGTGTCATTGATTCTGAAGGTTCCTTGGAAGGAGCAGGGACAGGGGGCACTATGAGGCTGCCCAATTGGCCAAGAGTGGCAATGGGCCACCCAAACTGGAGGTGGAAAGCACAGACTACAATCTGACCTGAAGTTTGCCCTCACCCAGTAGGAGAGGCATGGCTGGGCACCGCCCCAAAGTAAACCTTAGCCATCTTTTTACTGGCACTCACACATCGGCCCAAATTCCCAGTTTCACGTCTGACCACAGCATGCCCAGGTGGCCAGTCATGTCAGTCCCCCATCCTTTCTCTTCCTTGCACTGCCTCACAACCCAGAGACACTGGACCCATGAAAGAGAAGAGGAAAAGAAGTGGACACACTGTAACCCCTCCCTATTTCAAGCCTCCACTGAAACCTGCCTTGCCCAGAGTCAGTCAGGAGATGGAATTTAAACTAGATGTAAGATTAGAGTTTTGAACTGTACTGGCCTGTTCTTGGTATAATGGAAGATAACTGGTTATGCAAGACAGGCGTACTAGGGTGGCTGAAGAGAATGTCTAGGGGGACATATAGCTATTTTATATTTTTCTCAAACCATCTCACATGAATTCTAGGAAATGTACAGACATGCTTTTCCCTGAAACATTAGCTCTGGAGAAATCTAGAAAACCAAGCAAGAGATAATCTTGTGGCTGTGCTTTCTCTTAGAGCAAGAGCTAACAATCCTGAAGCCTTCCTCAAACCTCGAGAAGATATTTCTTGAATATTGGTTAATATGTGTGCAAAAGCAGTACAGAGGCCATATACTGTAGTATTAAATTAAATGGTGATGGGAAGTGAGGGCAGCCCCACCCACTGCTACTACCCACGGGTTCAGTAAGCACAATTGTACGGCTGAGATATATAAGTATTATATTAAAGTCATCGAGAGCATGAGAGATATTGCAATAATGCAGTCAGACACGTTACATGGTAGCATTGCTCACCTCAGCCCAGCTTGGTGGTCCACGTGGAGAGAGGGGGAAGGGAAGGAGGGCAAGGGAACAAGGGAGAGAGGACTGGAGAGGAGAGGGGGAAGAGAGGGGAGCCAGAGAGAGAGGTCTGAGCAATCAGAGTGCTCTATCTTGCTGACCCACGCCTATATACCTTTTGGGGGCATGCCAGCCCACTGATTACAGGTAGAGACATATGTCACAGGGAGGGGCTGTACTATAGGTTACACAGTAATGAGGGGGTGGTCTAGGGGTGGTCTCTGGGTCTCCATAGGAACCATTATCAGTAAGGTGAAAACTCCGTCTACAGGAGCCTGTCCATTGTCCCCAGAGGCAGGGAGCAGGGCCCACTGCAGTTTGGCAACTGATTGCCCTCAGGGGAGGGAATGCCTGTGCATCTGACCTCCCCCCCACAATGTACAACCTCCTCTGGCGACACAAGGGGTGAGAAGCCCTCTCCACATCTGCCCAAGGCCAACTGACAAAAGGGAGAGGTCAGCCACGCCTCCACCCTCCGTCCTTCTTGGCTTTATTCGGACACTAACTGTTCCACAAAACACGACTTCTCTGCTGGGTTCAATACTTCACTGTGACCGCTGCATAGAACTCACTGACAATGCTCATGATGCAGGGGTTATTAGGGAAGTTGGCAGGTTACCACAAGCCAGAATTAGAAACCACTAAGAATGCAGTCACTGGTCTGCAACAACACCTCTCCTCGACCAGCAGCCAAACTTCTCTCTCTGGTCCTTAGCCGCTAAGCCACATGGTCCCCTGAGCTCTACCTCGGTGGGCCAGAAAGCCCGGCCAGTGCTCCGGCTCACCGCCTCACAGTCTCTGTACTGCTCCCCTGTTCTGTCTCAGGGTCCCCTTGCCTCGGTCTCTGATCTCATCCTGGCTCCTTTGCCCTGACCAATGGCCTATGTGCCACAGCCTTGTCCTCCACCTACCTCCTCAGGAAGACATTTCCAGGGCGCTCCACACATGGCTCTTCTTCCTTGGTGGTCCTGGCAATTCCCTCTGTTTCCAGGATGGCTGTTCTACACACAGGAATGGCTTTGATGGAGGTGTGCTTTTACTCTTTCAGCAGACCATATCCCCAAGGAAACAAAAGGTGTGACTTAGTTCACACCTTCTAGTAAGATGGAGACTCAGAACACATCCCACCTTAACCCTGTCACAGAGAAATCCCGCCTGATCGGGAGTGTAGCCACAGGCACAGAAGCTAGAAGTTACAGTAGATCACAAAAGGGATGGTGGCTAGAAGCTCAGACCAAACTCACTGCCATCAAATGGAATCCAACTTATTGCCGCCCTAGGACAAGGTAGAACTGCCCCTGTGGGTTTCTGATACTAATGACAGGAGGAGAAAGCACCGTCTTTCTCCTGCAGACTGGATTGTGGTTTTGAACTGCTGACCTTGCAGTTAGCAACCCAATTAGAAGGGTCATATTCAGTAATTGACTACATAGCAATATGTTATACTAATATTTAGTAGCATCACCTGCCAGTCAGTCTGTTGTGTCATGGTGGCTTGTGTGTGGCTGGGATGCTGGAAGCCACTGGTATTTCAAATGCCAGAAGTATCTGAGCTAGTTTATTGTGCCAGCCTGGCCAATAAACACAAGTGGGATTAACTGAAGGGCAGAGATAAATGGCTTGGTGAGCCTCACCTTTCTTGTTTCTTGCTCTTTGATCATCGGACCAGTGTGCGGCTGCCTTGCTTGTTCTGTGCCTCAATTTAAAGGCTATACTACCTGTGGGATGCCTAGCCTGTGAACTGTGTCACTGTAAGTTGAGATTCCTTTAAGACATGTCTGGAGCTGGGGACTGGCGGTTGGTGACCTGCCTTGTGATTGGCTGCTGTGCTGACATAGCCTAGCTCTCT
>NW_022104341.1:24236112-24247841 GCF_000313985.2 Echinops telfairi | reverse complement strand
TAGATGATTGATGATAAGTATAAGTGTGATTTCATCAATGACTGTAAATTATATAAGTATATATGGCTAAAGAATTGTGTATAGGTGACAGGTTGGCAAGGGGTGGATTGAGATAGTTTATTTTGCCAGCCTAGCCGATAAACACAAGTGGAAGGGCGGAGAGATAAAAGGCTTAGTGAGCCTCGTCTTTCTTGTTTCTCGCTCTTTGATCATCGGACCAGTGCGTGGCTGCCTTGCTTGTTCTGTGCCTCAATTTACAGGCTACACTACCTGTGGGATGCCTAGCCTGTGAACTGTGTCGCTGTAAATTGAGATTCCTTTAAGATATGTCTGGAGCTGGGGACTGGCAGTTGGTGACCTGGCTGACAGTTGGTGACCTGCCTTGTGATTGGCTGCTGTGCTGAGATAGCCTAGCTCTCTCTATATAGAGAGGAAGACCTGGCAGTAGACTAGACTTGAAGGACTGCTAGTGTCTCACAGCTGTCTCCCAGGAATGAGGTTGCACTGAGCCATTTGTACTGCTTTATAATTTAACTGTTCATTTTTTGTATATATATTTAACAGTATATGATTTAACAGTTCATTTCTTGTGTTATACATCTAATTATCTTTGTAAATACATATATTAAATTATCAGCAATTTGGTTTTATCTCTCTAGAGAACCTTGTCTAACACAGTATCCTTCACGGGTTCAGCAGAGATTCCAGATTAAGATAGACTGCAAGGCCATAGCAATTTTCTTCTGAACAAACAAACAAACAAGTAAGCAACAACCAACCTGACCAGTGAAAGCCTTCTAGATAAGAAGGGGAAGTTGCCTGATCTCCTGCTGGAAGATGAGCCCCTCAGATTATAAGGCAATAAAAATATGACTGAGGAAAGAGCTGTCCCCACAAAGTGGATTTGACCTTGACAATGAGGATGGAGCGATCTGTCGGGACTTTGCTTTCTGTTGATGTGGCACAACTAAAAATGAGAGGAAATGGCTGTAAACGTTCATTATTAATTGAGATGTAGAATATACAAAGTATGACTTTAGGAGAATTGAAAGTTATAAAAACAACGTGAAACACCTGAGGATTGATATCCATAGGCACTCGTGAGCAGCAATGTAGTTGTTGGGCGCCATCCAGTCAGCGCTGACTCATGTACAAGAGCAGGAAATGCTGCCTTGTTCTATATCATCCTCACAATTGTTGTTAAAATTGGTTTACAATCAGGAAAGGTGTTTGTCAGGATGGCATCCGTTCCCATACTCTGAATAAGCAAATCATCCACGAAGCTAGACTTTTTGAAGAAGAACATGACATCAGGATTAGAGGAAGGCTTATTAGCAACCTGTGATATGCAGATGACACACCATTGCTTGCTGAAAGTGAGGAGGGCTTGAAACATTTGCAGATGAAGGTCAAGGACTGCAGACTTCAATATGGATTACAATTCAGTGGGAAGAAAACCCAAATGCTCCCAACTGGACCAATAAATAACATCACGATGAAGGGAGAAAGGCTAAAGTTGTCGAGGATTTCATTCATCTTGGATCAGTAATAAAAAGTCATGGAAGCAGCAGTCAAGGTATCAACTGACATACTGCATCAGGGAAATCTTCAGCAAAATTGCTCTTTCAAGTGTTAGAGAGCACAGGTGCCACTGTGGAGATAAGAGGTGCCTAACCTGAGCCATTGCATTTCAGGTGCCTCCTATGCACGTGAAAGCAGGACAGGGAGTGAGGAAGAGAGGCGGCGTGGATGCATTTGAACTACAGCACAGGCGAAGACTATGGAAAGTACCACAGACTGCCAGAAGAACAAACAAATCTTTCTTGGAAGAAGAACAGCTGGTACGCTCTGTAGCAACCAGAATGGCAAGACTCCTTCTCACATGCTATCAGAAGAAACCAGTCCCTGGGAAAAAAAAGCAGCATGTTTGGTGAAGTAAAGTGTCTGTGAAAAAGCACAAAACACAGTGTATTGACACAGTGACTGTTGCAGTCATACCCCAACATAGGAGCGAGTGTGAGGATAGTACCGGACTAGGCATTGTTTTGCTTTGTTAGAGATAATGTTGCCCCGAGTCAGAATTTACCTAACAAAAAACTACAGCATTAGTTACACAGATTAGGCAGTTTACAGTCGTACGGTTCTGTACATGAGCAGTCCCACTCAGGTCTCAGTAGGATAAGACACTAGAGGAGCTGTTACTTCGTGGGGAAGAATTCATTTCCTTGCTTTTTCCAGCCTTGAAAGTTCGCCCATATTCCTTGGCTTCGGGCTCCCTTCTCTATTTTCAAAGTCAGTGAGAGCCGGCTCAGTCCTTCTCACATCCATCACTCCAACCTCCTTTTTGAGGACATTGGGCCCACCCAGCTTGCCTGGGGTCTCCTCTTTCTTTTGAGGTCAATTGATCACCAAAGCTCAATTCCATCTGCAAATCTTACTTACCTCTTATGACGTGCCCTAGCATATTCACAGGTTCTGGGAACTAGATTAATAACATGTTTGTTGGGGTATTATTCTGCCCAATACACATGGTTATATATAAATCAGTTCAAGTTTATTTTAAAAACATACATGTGATCCTCACAACTCTCAAGTCAAGAGTCAAAGCAGATCCCGTTACATTCCACCAGAGATAGTGGGGGATGAGGTTGATGGTGAACCGGAAAGGCAGCAGCTGGGGGATTGCTAGGGTTAGACATGTGTGCAGGGGCAGACATCAGCAGGGCAGCCTCATTTAAGCCCCGGAGGGATGTGACCAGTGGGAAAGGTGGTTTGCACGCATCCCTAGAAGGGCGCAAAGAGCTCTGATATTCTTCTTATTCTTTCATTCTTCTCCACTCTGATACGAGGCAGGGACAGATTGCCCAAGAGTCAAGATAAGCACAGGCTTACTTTCTTACTTATCCGTGAACTAAAGCACAAAGTAAGTCCGTGTTTACCTTGTTTACCTGGTCCTCTCTCCCTGCCTGGGACTGTACATTTAAAATAGCCTCTGGAAGACGCTGTGAGGTTGAGAAAGACAGGTGCTGACCATATCCCCAAAGCAGAACTTTGATGTAAAAAAACCAAACCAAACAAAAAAACAACCCAAACTTTGATGTGTGTGAAATTGTTCACTCTAGATCAATAAATAAGCACAATTAAGTTTATGCTTACCTTGCTTGTTGGGTAATCCAACACTGATACCAAGACTAACCCTTCCCAGTCGATTTCATAACCCTCGGAAACCATACTCAGTTTCAAGTGTCGTAAGACCCAGCTGCCCCAAGGGAACAGGCACGTCCTACCCCTCAGGTTCCTGGGAGCTGGCTGGGTTTGCGGGTGCGGCCCTCTGGTCAATCAGACGTTGTCAGTGTGCCACAGTCTCTATTGGAAGGACAGCCGGAGCCAGCCCTTGTGATCTGTGGGGCAGAAGGAAGGGGGGCTCTGTGAATGGCTCTGTGTTTCTCAGCGGGGACTGGCCCCTTCCTGCTCTCTGTGAGGCTCAATTAAGTCCTTGTGCTCCTAAAGGTTTGGAGTCTGCCTGAGTAGACTGTTACCTCCTTTTCAACGGCCATTGAGCTTATTGTGTAAGGAAAGAAACAGAATGAGGGTTTTAGAAATCAGCACTACGGAGTGTGCTGTCGGCATGGGAAACCTGGGTGTTCTTGTGACCTTCCTGTCGTTTTAAGATAAGTCCCTTCAGTTCTCCACTTGGGATAACCGCACAGTTCTCAGCTGGTCTCCATACAGAGGCTCTGGTCTTAGCCATCACATGTGGTGAATAGCATTTGCAAAGCTACAGCAATCACTTTTTGAGAAGGATGAAGGCATAAAGGAAAAGGATGCGTAATACTCTATGTATGTATACACCAGAGTTGTTTAATCATTCATCTATTGATGGAAATTTAGGTCATTTCCAGTTCTTTGCAATTGCGAACCACACCACAACGAACACTGGAGCTCAGGTGTCTGGTTGTGGTCTGTTTCTTACTTCTGGCTATATGCCCCATAGGAGGATTGCTGGGTCATAAGGGAACTCGATTTCCATCTGTTTTAGGTATTGCCAAATCGCTTTCCACAGTGGCTGAACATATCTACAGGACCACCAGGAGTGGATGAGAGTTCCTATCTCACCACATCCCCTCCAACACTTGTTGCTTTCTGTTTTCTTGAATTGGGCTATCCTTGTAGGTTTAAGTAATATCTTTTTTTTTTTAAAGTAATATCTTATAGTTGTTTTTATTTGCATTTCCCAGATGGCCATTCGGGTTTCCTCCTTTGTGAATCTTCTGTTCAGGTCTTTTGCACACTTTGACAGTGGGCAATGAATTTTTTTCTTATTGTTGGCTTACAGAGTTTTGTAGATTTTTAGTAATAAATCCTTTATCTGACATGTCACCAATGAATATCTTTTCCCAGTCTGCGGGCTCTCATTACTCTCTTGACATAATAGTGGGGCAGGAGGAAAGAAAACAGAAATAGAGGAAAGACCTAGGAAGTAAAAACTATACATATATAGTTTTTACTTATATATATATATGTATAACTATAGATATGTACATATGTAAATATATAAAGATGGGCATGTTTGTCGACATATACACACATACACACACACACAATAAGGAAGCAGATGGACTGTGGGCCTCTACTTAAATCTTACCTCAGTACAGGAATGTTTGCTCTAATATTGTGGCAAGTTATGATACTCACTTCCCCGACATGATCATTGAAGACAAATTGGGTACATACGCAAGTGTAGTGAAGAAAGCTGATGTGCCTGGCTATTAAAAGATATAGTGCCTAGGGTCTTAAAAGCTTAAAGTTAAAGAAGTGGCCATCTAGCAGGGAAACAACAAAGTCCACATGGAAGAAGCATAGCAGACTGTGTGATCATGAGGTGTCAATGGAAACAGGTATCAGAAGTTCAAAAACAAGCAATCAAATTGAAAGAGAGTGGGCAAAGTGGAGACCCAAAACCCACCTGTAAGATCATTGGACAGTTCCTCATAGAAGGACCACAAGGAAGGGATGATATATCCAGGGTACAGTACAGCACTGATGAAACACCTATCTTCTAGTTCTTTCGTACTTCCTCCCCCCACTATTATGGCCTTAGTTTTACCTCATAATTTTGCTAGAACTGAGTATGCACACTTGTACTATCAAGATCTTTTGATGCAGGAAATCCAAGATAGATAAACCCCTCAGAAAGAGTAATGGGAGTAATGATTGCCTGAGGGGACGGGAAGCAATGGAGGGTGGGGGAAGGAGAAAGGGGAACTGATAGCAATGATGAATGTCTAACCCACTCTAGGGGAATGAAAAAGAGATTGTAAATTGTAGGTGAATGGATACATTGGATGGCGTAAGATATGGCAATAATGATAATAACGTATACTATATTAGGGGTCCATGGGGTGGTGGTGGTAGGGTAAAGGAGGGAGCAGAGAAAGTGGAGCTGATATCACAGTGTTCAAGAAGAAAGAAAATGTATTGAAAATGATGATGACAATTGTACAATTATGCTTGATCTAGTGGAACTACGGATGATGATAATATCTGTAAGTGCTCCTAATAAAATGTTAAATAACTAAAGGAAAAGGAAATGGACCAAAGCAGGCTTCTGCTCAGTTAATACTAGTGTTGTAGTTCAAGGAAAAAAAGATTTATAAAACAATTTTATTGTTAGTATTTATATGACCCAAGAAACATGAATTCAAGCAATTTACAACTATACTCATCACATGTCATCCTATGATTAAAATTGATAATAAATACCACTAAAGATTCTGCATGGTCCTGTATGAGAGGAGGTCCATGGTGGTGGTGGAGGGAGATGACACGAGTTACCACACTGGTGACTCCAACCCCAATGATCCCGTTGGCCTCATGGCACGTGTGTGTCCTCCAAAGGCCCTTAGTGAGTGCCAAGACTGGGACAGAACGCACTGTGAGGCACCCTGCAGATGTCCAAGGGCTGTGTCCAGACAAGGCTTGTCTCAAGGCCAACCTGCCAGGACCCAGTAGGGAAAGTGAACACCTTCCCTCGGACCCAGAGTGTCCAATAGAGCTGTGAGGAGGGGAAGCTCCACACAGCCTCCTTCAACAATTCGAGCTGGTCTGGGCCAAGCATGGGAGGACACTGAAGATGCCATGGTTCGGGTCAGGCACACCTTAGTCCTCAAAGTAACCAGCTTTCTTTTCAACACTTTGAAGAGGTCTTGTGCAGATTTACCTAATTCAATGTGTCCTCTTAGCTCTTAACCACTGCTTCCATGAGCACTAATTGTGGATCCAACCAAGATGAAATTCTTGACAACTTCAATGTTTTCTCTGTTTATCATGAGGTGGCCTATTGATCCAATTGTGAGGATCCAATTACTGAATTGTAATCCATACTGAAGGCTGCAATCTTTGATCTTCGTCAGTAAGTGCTTTGAGTCCTCCTCACTTTCAGCAAGCAAGGGTGAGTCATTAGCCTTTGCTAATCAACAGGTTGTTAGCCAGCCTTTCTTCAATGCAGGTTGAGAGGCTCTGTGGAGCTTCCCTTCCCCGAAGCTCTTTTGGACACTGAGTCTGAGAGCAAGTGCTCACTTTTAATAATGGAAGTCGAAGCGGAAGACACAAAGATCTTCCTTTTATTTGAACTTCTAGCCTTCCAAACGGCTTAGAAAATAAATTGCTCTTTGTCAAAGCTATCTACTTGTGGCATTTCTGTTACAGGGCCACCAGATAATCCTGTTTAACTTTTTGAAGAAATGCCCAACTGGTTTCCAATGTAGCTGTACAATTTTACTATCCTACTAGCAAGGGTCCCAATTTTCCACATCTTCACCAACACACTCTTACTTTCTGCCTTACATAAAACCTACATCCGCACTAACGGGTATGAAGTGCTATCTTGCTCTCTAGTTTTGATGGATCGTTCCTTAATAACTAATGCCATTAAACATCTTTTCAGCTATTTAATGATTGTGTGTATAAATGCTCTAGATAAATGTCTCTTCAATTTCTTTGCTTGTGTTTAAATTGGATTGTTTGTCTTCTTGTTTGTTGTGAACATTCTTTATAAATTCTGAATATTAGACCCTTATCAGATACATGACTTGCAAATACGTTCTCCCATTCAGCAGCCTGTGTCTTCACTCAGGTATCCCTTGAAGCACAAATATATATTTTTTAATAATTAAATCATTTTATTGGGGGCTTGGACAGCTCTTATCCCAATCCACACATGCATCCATTGTGTCAAGCACTTTTGTATATTTGTTTCCCTCATCATTCTCAAAACATTTGCTTTCTACTTGAGCCCTTGATATCAGCTCCTCAGTATTTTTCCTTCTCTCTCCTCCCTCCCCCCTCCCTCATGAACCCTTGATAATTTATAAATTATTATTATTTTGTCATATCTTACACCATCCGCCTTCTCCCTTCACTCGCTGTCCATCCCCCCAAGGAGAGGGCCACATGTAGATCCCTGTAATTGGCTCCCCCCCTCCACCCCCCCTTCCCTCCACCCTCCCACCATTCTTTTTTTAAAAATCACTTTGTTGCGCCTCATACAACTCTTATCACAATCCACACATGCATCAATTGTGTAAAGCACACTTATACATTTGTTGCCCTCATCTTTCTCAAAACTTGCTTTCCGTTTGGGCTCCTGGAATCAGCTTCTCATTTTCCTCGCCCCCCTCCCTCCCCGCTCTCCCCTCCCTCATGAACCCTTGATAATTTATAAATTATTATTTTATCTTATCTTACACTGCCCGGCGTCTCCCTTCACCCACTTTTCTGTTGCCCATTCCCCAGGGAGGAGGTTATATGTAGATCCTTGTGATCGGTTCCCTCTTTCTACACCACCCCCTTTCCCTCCTGGAATCGCCACTCTCACCACTGGTCCTGAGGGGTTCATCTGTCCTGGATTCCCTGTGTTTCCATTTCCCATCTGCACTGCTGTGCATCCTCTGGTCTAATCCGGTTTGCAAGGTAGAATTGGGATCATGATAGTGGGGGGGGGGCGTTTAAGAACTAGAGGAAGGTTGTGAGTTTCATTATTGCTACACTGAACCCTGAGTGACTCATCTCCTCCCCACTACCCCTCTGCAAGGGATGTCCAGTTGTCTACAGATGAGCATTGGCTCCCCATCATGCACTCCCCTCATTCACGATGATATGATTTCCCACCCCCACCACTGCCTTTGGTGCTTGATACCTGGTCCCCTCAACTTTTCATGATCACACATGTTGGTGTACTGCTTCCATGTGGGCTTTGTTGCTTCTGGGCTAGATGGCCGCTTGTTTACTTTCAAGCCTTTAAGACCCCAGATGCTATATCTCTCGATAGCCGGAACCATCAGCCTTCTTCACCACACTTACTTATGCACACATTCGTCTTCAGCGTTTATATGGGGAAGGTGATCACACAATAATGTTTTTTGTTCTTTGGTGTCTGCTACCTGATCCCTTCAGCACCTCGTGATCATACAGGCTTGTGTGCTTCTTCCATGTGGGCTTCATTGCTTCCGAGCTAGATGGCCACTTGTTTGCCTTCAAGCCTTTAAGACCCCAGACACTATATCTTTTGGTAGCCGGGCATCATCAGCTTTCTTCACCACATTTGCTTATGCACACGTTTGTCTTCAGCGATCATGTCGGGAAGGTGGGTATCACGGAATGACCGTTTTGCTGAGCAAAGAGCTCTTGTATTAAGGAATGTGCACCAGGTGGCCCAATGTCCACCGAAGCACAAATATCTTAAAGTTTAATGAAGCCCATCTGTTACCAAGGGCACAAATAGAAAGTAAATGTTTAGAAAATAATGATGGCAACATGTGTACAAATGTGCTTGATACAATTGATGTATGGATTGTTATTAAGAGCTGTAAGAGCGCCCAATAAAGTGACCTTTGAAAAAAAAAAGTGTAATGCCGTCCAATGTATCTGTTTTCTTTGTTTGCTTGTGCCATATCTAAGAAGCCATTGCCTAGCCCCAGATCAGAAAGATGCATACCTCTATTTTCTTCTAGAGTTTTATTGTTTCAGCACTTATAGCTAAATGTTGGATCCATTTTGTGTTAATTCTTAATATTTGGTGTAAGTCAGCATTATTTTGCATTTTGACATTTAGTTGTTTCCCCATTATTTGTAGAAAGACCCAGTGGATGGTTTTTGCACCCTTGTCAAAATCGACCATAAATGTAAGAGTTTACTTCTATACTCTGTATTCTAGCTCATCAATCCATCCTTAAGCCAGTACCCTGTACTCTTAATTACTATAACTTTGAATAAGTTTTTAAATCAGAATGTTTGGGTCCTCTAACTTGTTCTTTTCAAGATCTTTTGTGGCTATTCTAGATCACTTACGTTAATGTGTAAATTGTAGAATTAGCTTGTCATTTTCTTCAAAATAAGCCTGCTTGTATCTTGATAAGGATTGCATTGAATCTGTAGATCAATTCATTGATAAGTGTTGCCATCTTAACAACATTAAGTCGACCTGTCCACTGATATAGGATGTCTTTACATTTATCTAGATCTGTAATTTTCAACAACGTTTCATAATTTTCAACTTTTGTATTCCTCTTGATAAATTTATTTTTAAGTATTTTAGTATTTTTATGTTATTGTAAATAGAATTGTTTGTTTAATTTTACTCTTGAATTGTTCATTGAAAATATAGGGAAATAAAGTCAATTTTGTATGACCCCAGGAAATTTTAAGTCTGCTTTTCCCTCAAAAATAAAGAACATAGTCTTATCTAAGAAACATTTTCTACATTATAAGACAAGAGATCCTTTATAACTTGCTATATTTATAAGTTCTTACAGAACACCAAAAAGCTCAAACCTGTTTTTGAGAGAAAACAGCAGAAAATGCTTGGTTTCAGGAAGTGAAATGTGTCGATTACATAGTCTTGATAATTCAGGCTTGCAAAAAGTTATGAACTTAAGAAATATCTGAGAAATCCTTAAATCTACAGATCTGAAGGTGCTACAAATTAGATGCAAAATAAAATATTCAGCTGAAATAGTTGCTCATGTTATAAGAATCAGGAAATGCATGTTAAGACACACACACGAACACTCTCTGGTACAGAGTCTGATCCCTGTACCAACTTTGGGTTTGTTTTAGTTGGTAGGGCCATGGAGTAGCCCCGACTCATAGAGACCCTATGTAAAAAGGAACAAAAAACCGTGCAGCCCTGCACCATCCTCCCATTGTTATATCCGAGCCCATTGGTGCAGCCGCTGTGTCAATCCATCTCATGGAGGGTCTTCCTCCTTTTTGCTGCCCCTCTACTTACTTCACCGAGTAGGGTATCTTTCTCCAGGAACTGATGTCTCCTGACAACCTGGCTCAAGTAGGTACCATTTAGACCTTGAATGGATCATGTGATAATCCATCTAACCTGCATTTAGAGATGAGCTCCCCGAGCCCAGGAAGATGCAAGGACTTGGAATGTTATGGAAGAGAAAGGAAAGGGTATAGAAACAGAGTGCCCAATTCTTCATTACCGGAGTCCTGGTGGCATAGTGGTTACAAGTTTGGCTGCTAAGGTCAACAGTTCAAAACCACCAGCTGCTCTGCTAGAGAACACTGGGGCTTTCTAGCCTGTAGAGTGTACAATCTGGGAAATGTGTAGGGGCAGGTCCACCCTCTCCTACAGGGTCGCTGTGAGTCGTCATTGAGGGCGGTGAGCTTTAGTTTTAAGTCCATTGTTGCAACCCCTGTGCCAATCCACCTAGTCAAGGATCTTCCATTTTTTTAGCTGCTTTTCCACTGAGGTAGTGGTTGGGCTGAGATCCACAAGCTGGCAGTTTGAAAAACCACCATCTGCTTCAAGGGAGAAAGACAGGTCTTTCTACCCAGTAAAGAGTTAGTCTCGAAACCTCAAGGGGCAGTTGTCCCCTGTCCTAGAGAGTCGCCCCAATTCGGCATCGACTCATGGGCAGTGAGTTTGCATTTGAGAAATCATTAGGAGAGGCTGCTTAGCATCCTTGATCTCAGCTCCCCATCTGTAAGAGAAGAACACAACTATGCTGACCTGCCTTGCAAGATCCTTGTAAGGAGTCAGTCAGTTTCGATTCTTTACCGAACCCAACATGCCAGGCTCTGTGCTTGGTGATGGGGACAGAGTGACAAAAAAGGAATACAGTCTGTGATTGTGAGGAAAGTGTATGTAGGGTGAAGATTAAATGAAATAATGGAGTACAAGGCTTAGCATAGTTTCTCTGGCTCATTGTCTTTCCTTACTACAAATTATTCCAGATAAATTTTCTAAGGGGGCTTACTGTGTTCATTTTTCAATCTGAATGTTTAGCATAATTCATAGCATTTTGTTCACTAGCTCCTGTTGAGATGGCCCTCAAATCATATTGTCACTATGCAAAATGCAGCAAAATACTTCCCAGTCTTGCACCATTCCCTGATTGATTATTAAGATCCATTGGGATCAGATTAGACCAGAGCATGTACACTGCTACAGATAAGAGCGCACAACACAGGGATCCAGGATAGATAACCCCCTCAATAGGATTAGAGGATGGTGGGGGTAGAAAGGATGGTGAGGATCACAAGGATCAACTAGAACCCCTTCCCAGGGGGATGAATAACAGAAAAGTGGGTGAGGGGTGATGGAGGATGATGTAAGATATGGAAATAAAAATCTATAACTTCCCAAGGGCTCATGAGGAAGGGTGGGCAGGGGAGGGAGGGGGAAGAAATGGGAAGCTGATATCAGGGGC
>NW_022104341.1:24233573-24235428 GCF_000313985.2 Echinops telfairi | reverse complement strand
ATCTGCATGTGAATGTCTTTTCCCACCAAATAAATCAGGGTGACGAGGATGGGGCAGTTTTAAAATAGAAGAAGAGACAATTTACATCAGCTTCGCTCTAAGACAGAAGGAACAGTTGTTCTGTGATCACAAACTTGTGCCTACTCATGCTGGGCTGACAGCAGTGGGGATGAGAACCGTTGGATTAGAGGGAGAAGAGATAAGCTTCGGAGCCCTGGGAACAGGGTGAGACTCTCTCTTTTTGCCCGTTGGGTTCACAATAACGAGGCAGGCGGCCTTGCCAGGAGAGCAGGGCTAGTTACTTCCAACCATGTTCCTAATCTGTCTCTCCCTCAGAAAATCACTTTATGAACAAGAGCAAAGAGGAGACGGTGATGGAGAGAACACTCGGGTAGCGATCCAAAGGTCTGCAATTGAAGCCCTACAGTTTCTCATCAGCTGCACGGTTTTGATCGAGTCACCTCAAGCTTTGGGTGACCAGTTCTGTCACCAAAAACCTGTTGGTGTGGAGTTCACTGCTGAGTCAGGCTAAGCCCATGAGTGTCAACGTACAATGCTGTTCTGCAGGATTTTCAATAGCTGATTTTTCACAAGTAGACAATCCAGTCTTTCTACTAAAGCACATATATGTGGACTTGAATTCCCAAATTTTCACTTTGTAATTTTTTTTTTCACTTAGCAATTATTAACTGTTTGCACCAGAGCTAGATTAGGCACATCTACGATGGGAGTGTCCACAGCAGACATTGCTAATCAATCACCTGTACTCCCTATTTATACCAGAAACTGCCTGAGGCTTCTTCACAGTCCAATGCTTCTGAAAACCAATACAAGCCATTTGGAATTGTCTCATGATACACACCCAGTCGTGATCCTTGACAAGATTCTATTTTTGTTTTTAACTTTTCATTGTGAATTGGTTGAAGGCTTAACAGAGCAGATCAGTTTTCTATTCCACAACTCATACACATTCTGTTTCATCTCATTGATAGCAGTCCTCTCTCAATGTTGATGTTGTTGTTAGGTACCATCAGTGACATAGCACTGCCATTAGGTGATACAACAATCCTATGCACAACAGAACGAAACACCACACGGTCCTGCACCATCCTCACAATTGTTCCTGTGTCTGAGCCCATTGATGCAGCCACTGTTAATCCATCCCCTTGAGGGGACCTCCTCTTTTTCACCGACGCTCCACCTTCCCAAACATGCTGTCCTTCTCCAGGCACTGGTCTTTCCTGACAATAGGTCCAATGTATATAAGGTGAAGTCTTTCTATCCTTGCCTCTAAGGAGCACTGTGGTCTTACTTCTTCCAAAACAGATCAGTTTGTCCTTCTAGCAGTCCATAGTACTTTCAACATTCTTCTCCAGCACCACAATTCAAATACATCGATTCTTCTACGGCCTTCCTTATTCAATGACCAACTTTCACATGCATATGATGCAATGGAGAATACCCTGGTTTGAGTCAGGGGTACCATGGTTTGGGTCAGGGGTGCCATAGTCCTCAAAGTAACATCACTTTTTTCATCAGTACTCTAAAGAGGTCTTGTGCAGCATATTTACCTAATGCAATACACCTTTTGATCTCTTGACTGCTGTTTCCATGAATATTGATTCTGGATCCAAGTAAGACAAAATCCTTGACAATGTCAACCTTTTCTCCATTTATCGTGATGTCACCTATTGGGACAGTTGTGAGGATTTTGGTTTTCCTCACTTGAGTTGTAATCCACACTGAAGGCTACAAGCATTAATCTTGATCAATAAATGCTTCCGTTCCTCTCGATTCTGCTTCCTCCCTGTGTTTTCATTCATCTTTCTGCCCCTTCCCTTCCAAACGTTGGCCT
>NW_022104341.1:24196080-24232034 GCF_000313985.2 Echinops telfairi | reverse complement strand
TGTGTTTCCTCCATATGGGCTTAGTTGAAATCTCATGTAGATGCTGCTTGTTTGAGAACAAACCTTTAAAGCCCCAGTTGCTATTCTTTCTGGTAGTCGGGCACCATCCAATTTCTTCACCACACTTTTTAGGACCCATAGCCTCCATGTTTTCTTCATGAGGACCCAAATCATGCAGGGCATATCACACTGACTGTGAATTGACTGCAGAGGCTGACAGCTGGAGACTTGGTCCAGCTGTACTTCTAATGTGATCCCTTTCAGAGAATTCGTAGTGCGAGCCGAGCAGCATCTTGTTCTTCTGGTCTCCAGGTTGTGAAGACTGATGTTTATGTGATCTATTACTCCATTGAATTACTTAATGCCCCTTAACTTCAATTTTCTTCATTCTTCTTTCCTCTCATCAGGAAGAGATCAATAGTTGCACCCTAGATGGCCGCTTATAAGCTTTTAAGACCCTAGTCACTACTCACCAAAGCAGGGTGTAGAACATATCTGTCTTTGTAGCAAATTGATCATGATGTTTGATGAGATGGTTTTACAAAGTCTATTTTACCTCAACAGTATGTGTTTCTAAATAATTTTCTCTAAGTTTTCCCAGGTTTCCTACTATATAGCTGTTATGCAGCCAAAAAACCCCACAAAAAAACAACAACAAACCACCCCTGAGGATTCCACTACATCAAAGAAAAGTCCATGCGTGGCCCTATGTAAGTGTAAGTTGTGAATATTATTGTTCATGTTGCACAGTGTTTCCCTAAGTGGGAGACACCATTCCCCTGGGGGGACCTGGACTGCAAACACAGACCCAGAGGGGCTGCAAACACAGATGCCTACAGGTTATCCTGGATTATGAGCTATAGTAAAAAAGTTTTTAATTGCTAGTGGAGTGTTGGGTAATTTTTTTTCTTCCTAAAAAGGGGGAGGCAGTCCAAATAAATTTGTGAACCTACAATGTAGCATAGTCTCAGCATTGCTTTTGCACAGTTAGGGCTTTAATGGTGCTGATGGGAGGCAACCTCCTAATGAGCATGGCCAAGGATAGTCCCGGGTATGGCAGGGGGTGGAGTGGGGGTATTACTCAAGGTGGTGGGGAGGGAATTCTGAAAGTTGTTTTCTGAACTATAACCTTGGGTTTCATGCCAGCGTTAACTCCATGCTATGCAGTGTTGTAGGAAATGAGCAGCTGTGAGTCTGGAAGAGTCTGTACAGGAACGAGTCCGGCATGCAATGCAAACCGGGAAAGGCTGTGGACCAAATGAAATTGGTCTCTGCCCAGTTCTACTCAAGGAAACACAGAGCAGGGATTTTCAACCCAGCTCAGGTGAAGAATATTTTCCAGGGTGATCTAATTTCCAGGATTGGGTGGCCTGGGCCGTTGTTCCCTCATGCAGTCTGCTTGGTTTGCCTCCCTCACAGCTGCTGCCTGACTTCTGACCCTGTGCCTGCTGCTGCGTGCCTGGGACAAGAGGAATGACTGAGTGGAGAGGAAGATGACGCTTCTTTAGAAATGAGCCCTGACAAACTAACTCATCCCCCTACCCCCCCACCCCGACCCATGCACACAGAACCCAGACTTCAGAACTGTGAAGTCAAGTCCTTACCAGCATTCCCCAACCCATCTCCTGCCTGACATCTCTTGCTAGCAGGAGCAGAACAGGGGCTGGGTCAGTTCCAGAAGCCCAACTGACTGAGGGTCAAGGGCCGGAAAGAGGGCTGCCTGTGAGCTAGGCAGAGAAGCTTTTGCTGGAGAACTCTTCCTGATCCTGGATTGTAGCCTGTTCTTTTCCGAATAAACTTCACCGCGATGACGATGGGCTGTGAGTTCTAGGCGGTTATTGCAATGAATCGTTGATCCCAGCGGAGAAGTGGAGCGTGCCTTGGTCAGGATTGGTGAAAAGGAAGGGAAAAGGAGAAATGCCTGACTTCTCTCTCATCGGAATCAGTCCTGGTCTGTGGATCTTGATGGACCAAACTCACGATTCAAAGTCAATTCCAACTCACAGTCACCCTATAAGACAGAGCAGAGCTGCCCTATAGGGTTTCCGAGGCTGCGGAGCTTTATAACTAGTCTGTCCCATCCTTCTCCTGAGGAGTGGCTGGTAGCTTTGAACTGCTGACTTAAAGTAGCAACCACTCTGTCCAGGGCTCATAATAGGCACACCCTAAAATCCACCACCGTTGAGTCTATCCAGGCTCATAGTCACCCTGTGTAGGATTTCCAAGATGTAACTCTTTATGGGAGGAGGCAGCCTCATCCTTTTATCCCGGTGGAGGAATTGGTGAGTTTGAACTGCTGACCTGTGGCCAGCAGTCCAATGTCTACCCCCAAGGACCACCAGGGCTGGGCGCCCAATAATGATTTGCTGGATGACAAGAACAAACAACAACTCATGCCTTTAATATTTTGTCTATCCGGTTAATGAAACTCTTCAGGAGTAACTCCTGAACTTATTCTCTAAGTTTACAATTGGAGAAACTTGGGAAAACATTTGAAAGAGGAATAAGGAAAAGAAAACCTCACTGCCATCGAGTCTCTTCCGACTCATAGTGTCCCTGCGGGACAGGGTGAACTGCCCCTGTGGGTTTCTGAGACTGTGACTCTGTGCAGAAATAGAAAGCCTCCTCTTTTTCTTGAGGAGAGGCTGGTGGTTTCGAACTGCTGCCCTTGGGTTCAGTGGTCCAATGTGTAACCATTACACCAGCAGGCTCCTCTTGAAAAAGAAAGGAAAGGAAATCCCCGCTGAGGACTAGAGGAAAGGGCAGGATAAGGATACCTTCCTTTTCTGTCCCTTCACAGTATACATAGCCTTGGATGGCCACTGTGTGTTATGCCTCAAGTCAACCTCCTGAGGTATGCATATTCATATCTGGGGTCTTTTCCCTGTGGAAATGGGGACTCAGAGAAATTAGTGAACTTGTCCAGCACCACTTAAGTGGTGGTGGTGGTGCTGGTGGGTGGCATTGGCCTACTCATCTGCAACGTCAATGGTTCAAACCCATTAACCTCTCTGAGAGAGGAAGATGAAGATTTAAAGCCTTGGGCACCCTATTAGAGGGCGCTGTGAGCTGGAACGGATTCAACGGCAGGGGGTTGGGTTTTAAGGCCACATGGTTACTAAACGGTAAAACTCAGCCTTTATGAAATACAGCAGCTGGGGGGTGCATAGGGTTAAATGCCTTGGGTTGGTGGTTCATATTCACTTAGAGGCACCTCAGAAGAAAGGCCTGACCACCAACTTCTCCCAAACCAGCTGTGCACAGGGTCTACTTTGACATACTCGGCGCTGGGATCACCTGGACAGCTGGTGCTTTTTTAAAAAACAGTTACCAATGCTGACTTGAACAGATCATCTCTCCCCTTGTTTTTAAATGTCTCTCTAGCTTGCTGACTTCAGTGAAGCAAAGCTATTTTCGGCCAGAGTCTGATTGAAATCCCTCAGGGGAATAGTGTATCATATGAGTGATTGCAAGCTATTAACTTGTTATTTTTTATCTCTATTGCTTTGAGATTTCTGCTACTATGAATTCGGAAAAGCCGAGTCAGTTCTTCCAGGCGTTTCACCCACAGGATGGACAGAGATGAGACGTTCAAGTCTCATCCAATTTCCAAACCACGAAGGTCTTGGAGCCTCCTAGATTACTCTCAGGAGTACTTCCCCTGGATTTGCAATCTCATTTTCAGGGAATTCCTGGTTTGTACGAAGAATGAAGGGCAAATCCATTTCCAGTCTGATTTTCTAGGACATCGGGAGGTGAAGCGCTCTGATCTTCAAAGCGAAGCCGGGGAACACTTTGGAATTCTTGTGACTGAGTGACCAAGGAGTCAGACAATGCCCCCTGCATTCTGTGTTTGAGTTGGTTTTCCTGAGCAATCTGTGATGGAAGTTTAAATTCTTGTCATCAGCAAGCACTCATTTATCTGGGTACATTAATTACAGCAGCACTGCAGGGCTGGCCCTGACCTGCCTAGCACAGCAGGGCGAAAGAATTTCACAGCAGATAAATTCCTTTGACACAAGTATTCGAAACAACATTTCTCCCAGTGGGGTTTCACTTAAATCATATTAATTTATTTTCAAAGATTTTTGTTTCATTTGTGAAAATTATTCTAAAATTTTCTAGTTTCTTTTTCTTCTCCATGCTTGCAGTGCAAAATCACATTTCTTATAGAAGGGGCCTGATGGACTCTGTCCAGGAGTTGAAAGTGGCCGGCTCCAGCACCTCACCCTGCAGGCTGTCCCCTTCCTTGATGACCACCTGCACCTGCTACTCAGATTCTTGCAGGCTCCCTTGGAGACCCTCTGCATAAGACATTGCATTCTTGGGGGCCCTGACCTGACATACCTGTCCTCGCTTCCCTGCACCAGTCACCGAAGGTCCCTGGATTTGAGTGGTGTATGCAGGGCTGGCTGCCACTACAAATTCCTCCCTGCTCTGCTGAACAGAGTCTCAGACACCCTGGAGTCCATGACTCGGACCTCAATGACCTGCTGCCTGCTCTGTGCACCTGCTCCCAGCCCAGAAGCTTGATGCTCTGTGGAAACCTAGTGTCCATGGCTGTGCTACAGCACCTGCTGGCTCTCACTCTTCCAAGGTGCATGTTTACCTTTCTCCAGCTGCCTGTCCCTCTGCACTGCTATGTGCGCCCCCGATTAACTCTGCACCAGGGTAC
This sequence comes from Echinops telfairi, assembly GCF_000313985.2. Taxonomy (NCBI): domain Eukaryota; kingdom Metazoa; phylum Chordata; class Mammalia; order Afrosoricida; family Tenrecidae; genus Echinops; species Echinops telfairi. The sequence continues at coordinate 24,227,359 of NW_022104341.1, read as the reverse complement.
CCTTGAAGAAGTGATCTCGGAGCTGAGGCCGATCCTGCAGCCCTACAGGCCCCTAAGAGTATTCTTTGATCATAGGATTTGTTACAAAGACTGTGATGTAATCTACGTCCATCTGAACCAGTAATGCCAAGACCCTCGGCTTGGCCCCCTCAATCCTAACTTCACCTTCAGGAGGAGGCTATGTTTCAGAAGGAGGCTGGAGGTATTGGTCAGAGGGGGCACATCTGATAGACGCAGCCTGACTGAAGTCAACCTACGTGCAGCCTTGATTGCTTCCCATTGGTCTTCATCACGGGATGGACAGGCAGATAAGCCAGTCGGTAGAGGCCATGCTGGCCGCCATCAAGAAACATGAGCCAGGAGCAAAGTAGATCCCTGCAAACTGAGATCCGTGTTCCGGGCACATGCAGGAACTGGGCAACGTGAATGCCAAAACACAAGGAGAGTGGCTAGGACAACGTCCCTTCCCCACCTCCTTCTGCGTGAGAAACCCACCGCCCGCAGCCCTGTCCTACATTTCTGCTTCCCACCTCTGCACTTACAAGACCATGAGCACCGGTTGTTAAATCCATTGAGTCTTGCTACTGATCACACAACGTAAGGACACCTGCTTTTGTTGTTGCAGGGAGTGACCGCAGAACCAGATCCAACCAGTGTCCTGCTTGTTTACCACGCTGCCCCGAGCAGCGCTGTCCCGGGTCTTTTTGTGCCACGATGGCCCCGTGGTAGCACCAGGGCTGAGTGTGGCCTGTCACGCAGGTTGCAGCTTGAGTGGAGGGGACCTGAGCGTATTTGGTGTGGTTCGTGGGGAAGAGGTTATTTTTTCTCTGAGGATGTGCCTGTTTGGAGGGAAGATGGCAGGAGGTCTGTTTCACCCATGTCAACCCTGACTGGGTTCCCAACTGTCTTCTGCAAGACGTGGGAAGACAGAGTGGCTAGCAAACAGTGTGCTGAGCCTCTTCAGGAGAGGACGGGCAGGAGCCCGGCATGTCCTTGGAACCCAGCGTCCTGCTGTAGGACCCTTCTGGATTTAGGGGAACTAGATGTCAAGACACATGGAGATTTCCAAGGCTCAGGAACCCCAGATTTTGAAGAGTCCAGTCCCTTCACCTACAGGCAGCCAAATACAAACTTTTTTTTAAAACACCGATGCCTATATTTCTGTAAACTAAGACACCTAAATTAAGAAGGAATAAATTTCTCTTTGTAAAAAAACAAACAAACAAAAAAAACCAGAAGGGGCCTGAGTTTGCTCATCTCCTTTTAAAACCTGCTCCTCTTTAGGCTTGTTGGAAAGGAGTCAACAGCAGGTTCTAGATGCAATCCTATCTCTGCATCCCAGACTGAGGGTGCAAAGCCCTGCCTATGAAGTGGGCCGAAACAGACACCCGGAAGTGGGCTGTTTGTGGAACAGCAGGCTGCTTGGAGCGGGGGTGGGGGTGGGGGGTTGGGGTGGGGGCAGGGAAGCAGGCTGCATAGTTCTCTGACCTTAAAATGCTTCCTCTAATTTAAAAAGCATAGGTCTGTAGACATCAGTGACAAAGGGAAAAAGAGGGTTGCCCCGTGGCTCCCATATCAACTCACCGAGTTCTAGGCTCTCAGACACTATGGTTTCAGAGCCTCTGTCAGGTCTTATCACACACGAGTTGGTGTAGGGTAGGGAGAGAGTAAGCATGGCAGTAAAAGACAGCTTCCTGACCCTTGGAAAATAGGCATGGTAGTCAGGACACACAGGACATATAAACACGACCAACTGGAGAAAGAGAGGAAGTATATCACAGGGTGAAACGCTCCGGCCCCATTGGAGCAAAGGGGATGTGGCCGTGGAAGGGAAGGGACACCACGGGGCACTTTGGGGTTCTCTCTACAACCTACTGATTGCTCATTGAGATCCGCTGCTCAGGCTAAAGGACTAAATCCTTCCTAAGTCTCTTTCGCATTTTGTTCTCCAACCAACACCAGACCGATTTCCAGCAGGAATGGGCGGGAGGGTGGTAATATGTTCACTGGAGAGCTTCCTCCCCTGGCAAAAAGGCAGAGAAAAATTGTAGTTTATGGACGATACGAGAAACAAAAGATGAAAAATAGGATGAGATAAAGAAATCAATAGCACACTTTGCTATCGAGACTATCCAATCTGGCGAATAAACATACAAAATATACTCAACTTCACTAGACAAATGGAAAATTAATACTAATATAGCTAGCTACAAACTAAAAGTCATAATGTCATACGATTGTACACAACTTGGCATATACGTTTATACCACTTGAATGGTTAAAATGAAAAAGATAATACTAAGTGTTGGCAAGGATGTGAAGCACTTAGAGTGAGATGGCAAATTGACTCTCAGAAAACAAAATTAAACCCACTGCCATTGAGTCAATGCCACCTCATGCAACCCTGTGGGACAGGGTAGACCGCCAAACCTGTGCGTTTCCAAGTCTATGCTTCTTTGTGTTAGTAGACATCTCAGTCTTTCCTCCAAAGAGTGACTGGTGGTTTCAAACTAGTTAGTAATCCAATGCCTAACCTCTACACTACCAGGGAAATTTTAATATATCAGTACCCGTACTCTGTGATCCAGCAATTCCGCTCTACATGAATGTGTGTGTAACGACATGTACAAAAGTGTACATTGCAGAACTATAAATAACAGCCCCAGACTGGAGGCTGCCCAAAGGTCCATTAAGCGTGCACTGCATCAATAAACTGATACATCTTTATATAGAGAAACACTATACGAATTAATGAAAACTACATGAAATACTATTTAGAATCTCACATACATGATGCTTAATAAAATAGACACAAAAGAATGCATACTGTACAATTTCAATTTAAGAAAGTATAAACATGGACAGAACTCATTAGTGGGGAGCCAGGACTGTGGTTGCTGCTGTGGGAGGCAGTGCTTAGAAGTGGTATGAAAGGTACTCTGGAGTTTCAGTGATGTTCATGTTCTTGGTACTGGTTATACAAGGGGGTTCTCTTTGGAAGAATTCAGGGAGCTGTACACCTTTGACCTGTGCACTTTTTCGCTATGCGGGATATATTTCCATAAAACTGTAAAAGATAAAAACAATGGTATATGCAAAAAATGTGACCCTCATCTCACACCATGTACAAAATTAGCTAAGAATGGATTGAAGACCTTATTATAAGAGCTAAAAGTTTAAGAGTCTTCAAAGAAAAAAACCACTGGAATGTTGGATTCGGTGATGGTTTCTTACACATCACACCAAAAACACAAGTAACAAAAAAAATGTTGCTCTTCACTGTGAAGAGCAGAAATGCTTGTGCTTTAGGTACTATCAAGAACGTAAAGAGACAAGTGTCAGAATTGGAGAAAACATTTACAAATCACATATTCAGTAAGGAACTAGTACCCAGACTATATGTAAACATGTGTATAACTCAACATTAAAAAGAAAATAACCCAATTTAAAAATGGGCAAATATTTCAATGAATATTTCCCCAAAGAAGATACACAAATGGCCAATAAGTGGCTGATATATGAAGATGTTCAGCATCTTTAGTTGCTAGGGAAATGTAAATCAAGCCATAATTAGACATCACTTCAAACACATTACTCATAAGTCCAAAAATCAAATTCGCTGCCCTGAGTCAATGCCAACTCATAGTGACCCTATGGGATGGATAAACTGAAAAAGGCAAACAGCACAAACATTGCTGAGTGTTGCCAAAGACGTGGAGAAACTGGAAACCCACCTCCACTGCTGGTGAGAATGTAAACTAGTGTAACTATCTTGGAAAACAGTTTGATATTTCTTTTAAAAAATTAAACATGGAGTTACAATATTATCTAGAAATTTCAATCCTAGGCATATATTCATGACTGTGATAATTACATAATCTAATGTCAATTTGATGATTAAGAGTGAAGGGGTGGAGTTTATCCAGTCAATCAGGTGAAAGTCAATGAGATCTCTGTGTGGGCATGGCCTTCTCCTGAGGATTCTGAGAACTCCTGTCTTCCTCCTAGGAGGCAGGAGACACTCTCTCTGCTCGCTCCCTGGGAGACATTGCAGATGACAAGACACATGGCTAGTGCCCTGAGCTGGAGGCACCATGTGGACATCCCTGCCAGCGCTGAGATGCTTACACTGCCAATGGATCCACAAGACTTCCCACCCACTGGCCTGTGATCTTCCTGCAGTAGGCGCTATTGCATGAGTTTTGTGAGTCTGAATAGGACTTTATAGATTGGTATTGGACATATGGGCTAATATCAGATTTATGAACTAGATCTGGACTGGGCTGGGATGCTTTGTTAATATACAATAACTATATAAAGCTCTCTCTTATACACATGAGTGTCTGTGAATTTGTTTCACTAGTCAACCTGGACTAACACAATGAGAAATGAAAAATATGTCCATACAAAAGCTTGCACATCAATTAACCCACCCAAATATCTGTCAGCTGATACAGTATTGGGATAAACAAAATGTGGTATCTCCATACAATGGAATATTATTCAGTCATAAAAGGAAATAAAATACTGTTACATGCTTTAATGTGAATGAACTTGGAAAACACTATACTAAATGAAAGAAACCAGTCACAATAACCACATACGTATTCTATTTACATGAAATGACCCAAACAGGCAAATCTCTAGGAACAAAAAGTGGTCACCAGGGGTTGGGCAGGGAGGGTCGAGAGTCACTGCTACTGTGCAAGGGGTCATTTGTTTTGGTTTTTGGTGGTGGTGGTGGTGGTGGGGTCCTGATGCAAATATTCCAGAATTAGAGGTGGTGATGGTGCCACAGCTTGGTGAACACATAACATCCACCGGATCGTGTATTTGTTCAACGTGGAATTTTACGTCAATTTACTATTTCCATGGAGGGAAAAGCAAAATGACATGAAAAATCAATGATACAGCCGAGCCCTTCTTTGGGGAAGCCGTCCTCGTAGTCACCGGATCTCATTCTCAATAGACCAGATACGAAACCGAGAAATCGCAAAAGGGTATGTATGCTTTACTTTCAATAACTTACACTCAATGCCCCTTTTTACATGATAAACCAGAGTTTCTCAAAGGGTTGCCTTAGTCTAATTGCATTAAAAATCTCTTGTACTGCTTGTGAACAATTCTCAGGCCCTACTCCAGATCATTTGGATGAGAGATTCTATGACTCTGGATTTGGCACTTTTAACAAAATCGGCGTGCAGCTATAAAAGTAAGGCTAGTATTAATAGTAATAATACTAATAGTATCACATGACAGAGTCCAGCTCCGGGAGGGAGGGTTGAACTGGATACCTGAAGGAGGTGTGGAGTCGGCGAACACAGATGAGACAGACACGAGAGATATTCTGGTGGAAACAATCTCTGCCGAGTCCTTCCAAACAGCTTTATTGATACCATAAAGTTTTGCAGACCACGACATAAAAACAATGCCTAATGATTAACCCCAAAGCCACCCTTATTGTTTCCACTAAAACCTGATAAAAGACCATTATAAGGTCTGCACTTTTTCTATCACTTTCGGTCCTCTCCCTGGTTCTTTCTCCCTGTACTGTTTGTCTTATACGTCACATACTACTCTTGATTGAGGTGTTCAGAAAATTTGGTTAGACTCACTGCCCTGTGTTTTTGCTCACAATGTTTCTTTCCTGGTTGACTAACTTAACATAATGAAACTACCTCATATGCGACTTCAAAGCCTAATATCTACAAGCAGAGTTAAATGCTTCTCGGAGTTAAATATTTTCCTTTACAAACTCTCCCATGGTAACTATTTCATTGTCTACGTATGTCTTTTATTTTTTATACTCCTGAGGCACTATGGGGAGCCAAACCCTCTGATTCTTTGCCAAAGACTTAATGTTTCCCCATTTACGTGTTTTCTATTAACGTTAACCATTCTTTCTCCTTCTATGTAAGCCCCTGTTCAAGGTAAAGTGCGTCAGCTGGGGGAGGCAGTCAAAAAGGTCCTCTATGTCAGGGAGGCCAAAAGAGTTCCCCACTACTTAATCTGAATGGAATCCAGGGTTTTTTGGTGGATTTCATTTTCTCCTCTGACCTCAACTTTGGGGTTTCTTCCTCACTCAGTTCCCACATATCCTTCTTAGAATTCCCAAAGATGTCTCGCTGTCAAAGCCTCTCCAATGCCTCAGTTAAGGAAAGCCCCGTCATATTAAAGCAAGTTTTACATCTGGTTTCATTCGTACTTCTCAAGACTGACCTCGCATTCACTCCAGGTGCGGTAAACACGACAATGCACAAAATTCTCAAGAATGGAGTTAACAACAGCAAATATTTGAGGGATGTTGGAAACCCTCCCTGGGAAGCTCTGCTCTGCAGAAGCTCCTTCCACTAACTAGGCTGTAGCTTTGCTAGACAGCATGGCTGGGATGGCTCCCAACAATTACAGAAAACGATGTGCAGCTGTTCCAAGCACTTTACATACATTAACCCACTTAACGCTCAGCATAAGTTTCTAAGCACTATTATTAGCTTCATTTCACAGATGAGGAAACTGAGGCTTGAGAGCTTGACTTGCTTCTCAAAAAGCACACAACCGGCCCGTGGCGTTTAGAAGTGAAAGAACTAGAGCTGAGGGTCTCCAATAGGCAATGCTCCCCGTCTGAAGCCATTGATTACTGCACAGCACGCCCTCCTCTCGCTCTAGATTCATATGCTTCCATCTCCCACTGTTCTAGCTATCCTTGAATAGCTGACCTGTGCCTGGGGAGGTGAACGCCTGGATTTCGACCGTTCATGTGGAAGTTGTAAAAGACATTTTCTTAGAAGGCTCTGTTGAGCTGGGTTACATGACTGCAAGTTTGGCAACTGGGACACGAAAGGCAGAGGCTCTTATAAAAGATGCCCCACTTCCCATCCCCGCTGAAGTTAATTAACTCCTGTGATATAAACTGCTCGTTGAATAAGAAATATGGACTGAATCCTATTTCAAAGCCAGGACCAACCTTTCTCTGACATTCCTGACTCACCATGGCAGGAAAGGGGCCTTATCTGTGTCATTGGCCTTGTCTCAGAGCTCAGCCAGGCCTGTTTGCATGACCAGACAGCTTCTGCTTGCCCAGCCCAAGTTCAAGGTGGACCTAGTCCTACAACTTTTGTCCAACCAGAGGCACCAAGGCCGCAAGGACAACAGTGGGTTTCCCATCGCACAGATACCTTCCATTGAGGGCTTTGTCGGGAGGAGGACGGCACAGTGACCAGGGCTTGTTGTGGCATGGCAGAAGCAGCACTAGCCTGGGGCTGAGAATACACAGGTAAAGATCCTGGATCAGCCCTGACACATGGGCAAGGCACGCAGATTTTTGAGCCTCCGACGCATCACTTGTAGATAAATAACCACACCCAACCCAGAGCCTCTCTAAGTGGTTCAGGTTGACTGGTCAAGATAAGATCAGTGAAACTGCTCCCTAAGGTGCTATGGTCATCATTACGAAGTGTCAATATTTAAATAGTGTCTGGCTTTCCCCTTCCGTAATGAATCGATATTTGTTGGATTTGTTGAATGAATGGTTTCCTTTCACTCATTTAACAACCACTAATTAAATAAATGTATGGCTTTCTTTCTAGATAACACACAGAATTATAACGCAATAAAACCTGAAGCTCTTGCCAGGGTTTAAGATGGTGTGGGGCTACATCTAACCATATCTGACTTACAAGGGGGAAGGAGAATTAAACTCGTCAACCCAAGGCTGATTCCCACGGGGTGGCAGTCAGCCATGCCTCCATCCTCCAAATCTCTTTGCCAGTTCTCACACCAACCATTCCCCCCATAGCACTCCACCTAAATGTGGGGTTTCATAGTTCATTGCAATGTTATTGTCAGGTGCTATTGAGTCCGTTCCAACACACAGTGATCTGGGTGGTCCTGTGCCATCCTCAGAATTGTAAGTTCGAGCGCATTGTTGCAGCCTTTGTCAATACATCTTGTGAAGGTCTACCTCCTGTTCTCTGACATTCTACATTACCAAGCATGATGTCCTTTTCCAGGGACTAGTCTCTCCTGATAATATGTCCAATGCACATAAGATGAAGTCTTGCCATCCTCACTTCTCAGGAGCATTCTGGCTCTACTATTAATTGCAATGAGTCACATAGAGCTCACAGACAATACTCAAGATTATGGGATTTATTAGAAAAGTTAACAGCTTCAGATCAGGATCAGAAACGCTCAGGTTACAGTTCTCCAGTCAGAACAGCTTTTACTCACCCTGCCTCCAGGCATGCCTCTCTCTGGTCCTTGGCCTCTCAACCACACAGTCCCTTGGTCTCTGCCTTGCTCAGATCCTCCAACTTCGTATCTATTGTCTCATAGTCTACAATGCAGGAGCTCGTGTAGTTAAAAGACAGCTCTCTTCTTTCCATGACATAGGCCAAAATCTTTGGACTTCTCTCTTTCTTTCATATCCCCCATTTCATTGGTCAATAAATCCTATTAGTTCTATCATAAACTATATCCACCATGATGGGTTTTCATTTGCCTCCTACTACCAAGCTGGCTCAAGGCCCCATTGCGGTGGTTGTTAGGTGGTTGGGTTAGCTCTGACTCATGGCAATCTTCTGTATAGCATTGAAACACTGCCCAGTCCGGCACCATCTTCGCGATCATCGGCTGTTTGAAGCCATTAAGTCATTTTGAAGCCATTACTGGTTGGACTTGTCACAGTTGTCTTCTAATTGGTCTCCCTACTTATACTTTGCTTTCTATTCTGCACTCAATGCACTAGCTAGAGCGGTCCTTTCAAGTTACATCCCTCCTCTCCTCAGAACCCCATAAAGCTCCTCATCTCACACAATCTAAAGGTCCTCGTCCATCAAAAGCGTCCAAGGCTTCATGTGCTCTGGCTTCCTCTGATCACTCTGCCTCACCTCCTCCCTCGCTCCACTCGGGCCACACTCGCCTTCAGCACACACACACACACACACACACACACACACGCTGGGCACACTTCCATCTCAGACACGCTGGGCACACTCCCATCTCGGGAATTTTGTGTTTGCTGTTCCCACAGGGCTCCACCCAGCACACTCCCTCTCCTCCTTCTGGCTGCTTTGCTCAAAAGGCCACTTCTCAGTAAGTCCTTCTCTGACCACCAACCAATTTAAAATTTACATCCTTCCCACCCTGTCCCTCTTCTCTCTGGGTTTTCTTTTTTTAACTACTGATCACCACCTGACATTATGTATATATAATGCATATATATGCATATCTATCTATCTACATAAGATATCTATATTTCTATTGTCTGTTGTGTCTTCTGTTCGAATTCAACTTCTTGAGGACAGGAACTTTTGTCGACTTTGCTCAGTGAAGCACCTAGAGGATCGTTTGACTTATCGTAGGTGCTCAGTAACTGACTGTTGATGGGATTTGTGCAGACGAAGTTAGGAATGAGAAAAAGACACGAAGCCCATGCTGTGAGCTGTTCATGCCAGTTAGTGACGAGCCCACAAACTTGCCCCTCAGCTCTCCACCAGTCAACAGAAATATAAAAACAGTCTCCATTACAAGTCACGATGCCAATTTATAAAAACAAATCAAACTATATGCCCCAGGAAAACATAACTCTTCCTGACACCAAAGCCAGAGAGAAATTTCATGCTTGAATGTTTCCAAAGGGGTTATAATATTATGAATAGAGTTCTCACAGAACACTAGGATTAACAACAAGGATTCATTGTTTCTTACATTTTCTTATTTGGTTGGTGCTTTAACCCACCCAGGGCATAATATTGTGGAAGCAATTGACGTGAGGCCAGGAAAAGATGCTCCAAAGATAAGCTGTCCATCGTTCTGTCGTGATTCAGAACAGACATATGGTGCACCCTGTCAAGGACATCCTGCATGACATGCTTCTTGCTCTAGATCTCCTCCTTGTGCTTTCATGGCACACCAAGTGACAGAGCATCAAAGCGAACATATGCTGGCAAACTTATAGCTTGTCTGGAAGACCAGGGCTTTCCTGGAATATCGTGAGATCCTACCCCACATAGCTTTGGAGACACCATCATTGTCCATGTAAATGGCACTCCTTGGCCTCACTCATACACAATTTTCACAAGTGGATGAGGCAGGCCTTTGTAGTGAGGCTGGGTAAGTGCAGAGCCATTCACCTTATCATACGCCAAAGCAGAGGAGGACTTGACACACATTTATACAAGTTCCAGATATGGACACATACAACCTCACTTTCTAGAGGAATAGACGGAAGGAGGTCCGGTGGCTGGGCCAAATACTCCACAAAATATTTTGAAGTTGGCTTGAACACAGAGAATGACCACTAAAATCTTAGTCCAAAAAATTCTAAAGCAGGTGTGATGGTTAGATTTGATGTCAACTTGAGCCTGTGTGAAAGTATATATGGAGTCCAACCTACCAATAAGGCCTACAACTGTGCGTCTCAAGAGGGGTCCAGCTAGCATCAGACCCATGAACTTGAGTTAGATTGGACTGGGATGCCTTCTCCGTATAAAATTCCTTCTTTACATGAAGTCTTTTCTTATACATATATGAGTGTCATAGGTTTTGTTTCTCTAGACAACCTAGCCTAGCACAGCAGGTGAAACAAACCATAAACAGCCCCCGCACCACCACCATGTAAGCAGCCGTAAAAGATCCGGGCAGAGCTCTCGCTGATTAGCTGGTTTGAACGTGCAGCTCCCCCTTCAATGAAGACACGGCACAATGATCACGGAGGTGCGCGACTGAGTTAGTCTGCTATTTGGGATTGCAAGCCAGAGGCCACAGACATACAAGACAGCAAAACTGATCATTGCAGTAAAAATCACCACTAAAACATTCCAATCAATTCTTCTACCCAAGGACTCCTAACTATGCAGGGCAGGAAAAATTGATTTTTCCCTGTCCCCGTGGAAGAAGCAAATTTCTTGAATTTCTGTGGTGAGTCAAGGGTTTTCATGAGTTTGGTTTCACACATCCCCCAAGAAGTGTGTTCTCTCACTTATTGGACGATGTGAAGAAATTGCACGGTAACTAAGCTGAAAGCCAAATATGATGATGACTGAGAAAATACCTCCGTTTTCAGCATTATTGCTGAGTGAAATCAACAAGAACTCACCACTTGAGTCAACTACGCCTACCGTGTGCTACGTGCCAGGCAAAGAACAAACAGTCAGATGTGAAAAATCAGGGTTTTATAGAGGGAAGTTGGTCACCCACCTCCTATCTCAGACTACTAACAAGGGAAGAATTAAGTGCTAACACATTTGGACCACTCTATTTGGATCTTTTTATTACAGCAGTTTAGCCTAACATCGGTGCAGTAGTCCTTGGGCTTCCCTGCTCCTAACACACACAGTTCAACATGCCTTAGACATGGGCAGGAAGGAAGGGAGCCAATTTCAAGAGTAAAACTGTGATGTGCCAGACATTATTCTAATCAGTTAACTTACGCCATCTCTCACCTCCCACTGGCTGCAGGCAGTTTATTACTTGCAGCAATAAAGGAGAGACGCAAAGTTTTCAGCCAGATACAGCCAGTAAGTAATGAGGACCAGATAAGACTGTCTGTAGTTGTTGATCACCACTGTTGATTGGACTTTGACTCACGGCGACCTCGTGTGTGTCAGGAGAATTGCTCCATAGACGTTTTCCAGGCTGTGACTTCTCAGAGGCAGATTGTCAGGTCTGTTTTATGAAGCACTTCTGTGTGGGTTCAACCACCAATCTTCCTGGTAATAAAGAGTCAAGGGCTTACTCTTTACCCCTCCCAGGGCCTACTCTTCACTCGCAATCAAGTGTGAACACCGAGGCTCTCAAAGATTGGGTTCAAGTGTCCCCAAGGGACTCTCTTCACTCCAGAAAAGCAAGAGAAAACAACAGCAACAATAACAACTAAATCCAAGCACCCTACTAAATCCAAGCAGCAATAGGTTATTTGAGAGACAGTCTTTGGGAAGTAGAAAGAATGGTAGAGAATATCCCGTGTAACCATTTCATTCTACAGAGAGAGGAACTGAGAACTGGAGAAGGCAAATTAATTATCCATGGTAAAATGATATGCCAGCTGGCTCATGGCTCTAGACATCACAGCCTGCCAGGGACCGAAGTTCAAGACTTCAGTTGAGACTAGAGTCTCTACTCACCAAAATGTTATGTAGAACCTTGCCTTTATGAACGATGCTCTGCCAGTTGACCTTGATGCTCCTGAGTGAACCCCCTGGCCCCGTGCCTCTTCTCTCAAAGATTTTGTTTATGTCTAAGACGTTTTCATAAGTTTGCCCCCTGCATGCACCACAGCAAGAGCTGGTGGCATAGTGGTTATGTGTTGGGCTGCGATCTGAAAGGTCAGCAGTTTGAAACCACCCGCCACTCCCTGAGAGAAAGAGGAGGCTTTCTCCTCCTGTAAAAGTGTTACAGTCTCAGGAACTCACAGTAACACTTTCTACCCTGTTCCATAGGGTTGCAATGAGTCAGTGTTGACTCAGTGGCCGTGAGAGAGAGGGATACTCTACCACATTCGTGAATATATTGCATCACAGATAAATACATGTATACCAATCTGCTCTGTCAAACCTATATATATTCGCAGACATTCTCTCATTCTTCCCCCACCCCCATAGCTTGTGTGCCTATCCATGTGTCTTCTGGTAGGTTTCTGTGACTGCAGGATTGTGTGCACAGCAGGGCTTCCACTGTTCTTTCTCACTCTTACACTACACCCAGGGTCTTCCCCTGCCTCCATCACTTGCTTGTGTTTGTTCCTTTTTACAGCCTTCCTCTTGTTGTAAGTTGCCCACGTTGCTTCACCTAGGCTAACACATGTTTACCTCTAGCCATGACTTTACCTTCCTTTCCCTTCTCACCCCTGGTGACCACCATAGCATGTTTCTTTCAGTGTGCAAACCTTGTCTTGACTTCTTACAACAGAGATCTCATACGCTATTTTCCTCGATAGCTGCTTTGTATTTCTGGGCCCAAGAAACATGTGAGGGCTGGAAGGTGCTCCCTAGTGATGGAGGAGACCAGGGGCAGAAATGTGCCTTGGTCACTGTGGGCAAGAGCTGGCTTTTGATCAAATTCTATAACAGGCCTGGTCCTTGTGCCCAAGCCTTTGCCCTCCTTCAGATCACGACTTCCTCACCTTGCCCCAACCTCTCACTCCTTTGTCCTTTCAAGGAAACATCGGGCAGATGACACCTTGGCAGAAATTTGGAGTATATACATTTATCTTATCAGTTTGTCAAGATAAGTTATTGTAACTCAAACCAAACCAAACTCACCACCATTGAGTTGATGTCAACTCATACTGACCCTAGAGAACAGAGTAAAACTGCCTTTGTGTGTTTGAGACTGTAACTGTTTACAGGAGTCAAAAGCCCCGTCTTTCTAGAGAGGAGCAGCTGGTGGTTTCAAACAGCTGACCTTGTGGATCACAGCCCAGTGCACAGCCACTAGGCCACCTGGGATCCTTGTTATTATCACTAGTCCCTAGAAAAGAAGATCATGCTTGGGACTCTTAAGAAGATGGATTGACGTAGTGGCTACAACAATGGGCTCAAACATAAGAACAATTGTGAGCTATTTATAGAGGTATAGGCATGTGTATATGTAAATATATTAATTTGTAATGAAAGGGATAGAGGCCAATGTACATATGTTTAAGTATTAAGATAGCAGACAGACTTTTGGCCTCTACCTAAGGCCTCCCTTAACACAAGAACACTTTGTTCTGATGACCTGGCACTCTTTGATATTCACCTTCCTGACAAAATGGGTGCATAAGAGAATGTGGTGAAGAAAGCAGATGGTGCCCGGCTATCAAAAGATACAGTGTCTGGGATCTTAAAGGCTTGAAGTTAAGCAAGCAGCCATCTATCAGGGAGGCAAATAAGCCCACATGGAAGAAGTACACCAGCCTGTGTGATCATGAGGTATCTACGGGATCAGGGATCAGGTATCTAAAGATCTAAAACAAACATCTGTATCGATGCAAACGAGGGGTTTGGAGTGGAGACCCAAAGCCCATTTGTAGACAACTGGATAACACCCCCCCCCCCACCAGAAAGGTTATAAGGAAGGGGTGAGTCAACCAAGGTGCAGTATAGCACCCACGAATCACACATCATTCCTCTAGCTCCTGAATGCTTCCTCGCCGTCCCTCTCCCCACCCCACCCCTCTACTACCATGACCCAATTCTACCTTACAAATCTGGCTAGACCAGAGAACACATATTGGTACAGATAAGAGCTCTTGACACAGGGAATTCAGGACAGACAAACCTCTCAGGAACAGTAGTGGGAGTAGCGATATCACAAGGGTAGGGGGTGGTGGGGGACAAAGGGGGCACCCATCACAAGGCTGGACATATAGTTCCCCCCCCCTCACCGAAGGGGATGAATAACAGAAATGTGGGTGAAAGAAGCCAACAGACAGTGTAAAATATGAAATAATAATACAAGATATAATTGAAAAATGAGGAGCTGATACCAAGGGCTTAAGTGGAGAGCAAATGTTCTGAGAATGATGAGGGCAACAAATGTACAAATGTGCTTGACACAATGGAGGTATGTATGGATTGTGATAAGAGTTGTATGAGCCCCAATAAAATTATTAAAAAAGAAAAAAAGAAGAAAGAAAAAGAAACTAAATGAAATAGTGCATGAGATTTAGAATGAAAAAAAACAAACACCAAGACATAATTGATCAAAGATTCATGAGGGTGGGGGAGGGGGGAGAAAAAAGAGGAATTTGGGAAATGTTTTGGAAATTATGGCAACATATGTACAAATATGCTTTGTACAAGTGATGTATGGAATGTTGCAAGAGCTGTAAGAGGCCCCAATAAAATTATTTAAACAAACGAGCACAAGTGTGAGACCTGCACAGCGCTGGGCGGGGTTCCCGTTCGTTGTGCGTAGAGTAGCCTTGAGTTCGAACTGCTTCGACGGCACCTAACAGTAGCAGCAGCGTGTTCCCTGAGAGGACGCTGTGCTGTCTGGTTAACTGCGCTCCGGAGCGTTGTTAACAGCTGGGAGTGTCAAGCCTTCCTTCTAAGGGTCCTCGGAGGGCTTGAACCGCCGTCTTTTATTTTAAACCAAAACACTTTTTAATCTGCGAGTCCTTGCATGAACCCCCTTTTGTCAGACGATTAAAGAGAAAAGCGGTTTCTTATATCCAGAGACAAGACCCTACCAGTTCCCACATGAAAACCCCATCGTTACATTTTAATCTCCAAAAGAGACCAGCGTGCTGCCATTGAGTGCATTCCAGCTCACAGCAACCCTGTGGGCTGTGGAGACTGTACATCTTTCTGGGAGTAGAGCGTCTTCCTGTCGCACTGAACAGCTGAGTGGGACTTTGCGGCTCGCAGCGCTCGTGACAAGTAATTTTCGTTCCCGACAATTTTTGGAGCAGTTGTCATTTGTAAACCTGGCAGAAAGCATCCTGGCAGCAGGCACTGGACTGCTAGCCCTCACCTCTGCCCATCAGGGAGTGGAAGGGAGGTGGGGCGGGGGTAGGGGTGGAGGTTGAAAGCAAACTCTTACAAGAGAGAGAATAATGAAGAAAAATGTGTTAGATGTTAGTTCAGCACATGCAATTCCTCTTGGTATTTATAGATCTATAGAAACAACTCTTGAAACCACAGGCAAGAGTTTTATCCTAGGATCTGGTTTGCGTGTCTTACAAGTTTACCTGCCATTTTCCCATCGCCTTTAAGAGACCAGCAGAAGTACTTCTCCCTTCACCTGGAAGTAGCATTTCCTGGAAGACAGACAGAGACGGCTTTACCCGTTCTCGGGCGGAAATACAATATATTATGACTTACGAAGCGTCTCTGGAAGCCTTGCAACACGCAGATCTGTGCAGTGGAGTGAGGGAAACACCCATCTGTGGCTCCTTGGCTTGCCTCACCAATCAAGATGCCCTAGAGCAGTGGCTCTCAACCCTCCTGAGGCCGCGACCCTTGAATATGGTTCCTCATGTGTGGTGACCCCCAACCATAACATGATTTTCGTTGTTACTTCATCACTGCCATTTTGCTACTGTTATGAATCGGGCGACCCCTGTAAGGGGTGGCGACCCACAGGTTGAGAACCGCTGTTCTAGAGGAAAAAGACCCCAACGTCGAACATAGTTTTAGAGATGTGTGGGGTGGCTAACCTCAAAGTGAGCAGTTTGAAGCTGTGAGGACAGAGGAGGCTTCCTGTTCCTGTCTAGCTTGTCGGCCATGGAGCCCACAAGGGCCGTTCTACTCTGTCCTTCGGGCTCACTTTGAGGTGGCATCAACCCAGTGGCACTGAGTGACACAGGAGGACAAGGACACAAACCCGTCATCTGGATCCAGGGACCATCAGCACGAGGCAGGCCTTACTGAGGCCCAAGCCCCCGAGCGTGAGTGCCCAGGGAGCTGCCCCAGCGGAAGCCGATTGTTCTGATTCCCCGTGCTCATGTAGGAGACCCCGGGCGATGCGAGAGATGTCCTGGTGAGGTCGTCGCTATGCATTGGGCTGCTCATGGCAGGATCAGCAGATGGAAACCAGCAGCACCTTCGTGGAAGAAAGTCGAGGCTTTTGTACAGTCTTGGAAAGCCACAGGGGGCGGCTCTACTCTGCCCTATAGCATCGCTATGAGTCAGAATCGACGTGATGACATGAGTTGGAAGGGGTTTCCTTGAGGGGTGATGCAAACAGTCAATGTGCTCATATGCTCACCAACCGACCACAGGGTTAGGGTCCAGCCAGCCAGCGGTGCCTTGGAAGAAAGGCCTGGCAATCAGTTTCTGAAAAGTCATGCACGGAACTTAATGGAGCACAGTTCTATGCTGACCCATGCGGAGTCACCACGCATCATAGGCAATTCTATGAGAACTGTGTGTGTGTGTAGTGGTGGGGGGTACAGATAGGAACTGGAAACACAGGGAATCCAGGACAGATGATCCCTTCAGGACCAGTGGTGAGAGTGGGGCGGGGGTGGGGGTGGAGGGGGGTGGGGTCGGTGGTTGTTGTTTCTAAGTTCAGGTAGGCGCTCCTGGTGCCCACTGAAGGCCTACTTGTGTTGCTGGGGCAGGTTGGCAAGAACTGGCATGACTCTCCATCTGTCCGTGAAACACTGTCCTCAGGAAAGAGACTTCAGGCCGAGCCAGCAAGAAGAGAGGGGTTCTGTTTGTTCTGGGAGAGGACTGAGAGGGAAGGAGGCAGGGGAGTGGCTAGGTGGAGGAAGGGGATCACAAGGGGGTGGGGTGGGGTGAATCTGACAGGAGAAAGATGGAGGCCATGGCTCAAGCAGCCTGCTCTCAGGCCCATGTCCAAGCTGACCTGCATGAGGGAGCACAGTGCAGCCTTTCCAAAAAGGTCTTTTGGTGATGAAATCCGAGCTCTTCTCTCTGCTTGTGTGCTTCAGGCATTCCTGCAAGGCTTGGGAAGCCGTCTGAGTCGGGGACCAGGCTGTTTGGTGATCACCCCAGAGAGCCGCAGGTTTTCCAGGGCTTGGCAATGGTTCCCATGTGGGAGTCTTTGTGTTTCCTTAAACGGATCGTTAAGAAACATTGGATGCAAATCAGGAATTCCTTTTCTAACCAAATCCATGTCTACCCACACAGATCACGTGACTCATTTTAGCACAGGCCACTTCAAACAGATAGAAGATTTCTCTTCACTGAAGGCTGCGCTTGCCATCAGACAGAGGTGAGGATCGAGGGGGTCCTTGCAGGATCCTGTGCAGACTCCCACCATCCAACGTGTGAGAAAACGGAGAAGCAAAGCCTTGCACATGATGTTCATCCTGCTTAGGGGAAGACTAGAGGTGCTCGGAGCATCACCTTACCCAGTCCAGAGTGATGAAGAATTGGTCCAAATCCACCCAAGAAGGAATAAGCTTCTTCCAGTGCCCTCTCCCACGTCCATCAGCTAGCTCATGCTTTCTTGAGGAGTATTTCTGAAACGTCACAGATAAACACAGAGAGGGGTGCTCGTTTCTTAGAGCCTGGTGCACTGATGGATAAGCATCAGCCTGCTACCCGTAAAGCTAATGTTACCTGCTCCAGGACAGCCATCCAGCCTTGGTAACCCAACCCTCTGTCGGCTTGCGGTGAATTAGAATGGACGTGGGGGAAGTGGGAGGTAGGCGCTGCCGAGAACCGAAAGCAGGCCTGGAGCTGCTTGCTCATCGAAGTTCAGCACGACTCACACTGGCCCAAAGGTGAGGACCATGAACAGATGAACCTGTGCCCCTGAACAGATCAGGGGTAACCACCATGGGGTCTATGTCTACAGTGGCATACTAATCAGCCACACAGAGAAAGAAAGCCTCGATGCATGGATGAACTTCAAAGCATGATGCTAAGGGAAATGAATTGGACACAAGAGGACTAATGTCCTATGGTTCCCCTTGTATATGTGAAGAATGTTGAAAAGGTGAATGTTTTGTTACAAATATCCTTACCACAGCAAGAAGGTTAAGTTTAGGGAGAGATTGAGAATAAACCACCAAGGACTCATAAATAATGTGTTCACTCATATTTAAAAACGTTATTATGTGCCTACCATGTACCAGGCCCTGTTCTAGGTACCAGGATCAGCAGAGAATAAAACAGACACACATCCCAAGACTCTTCTGTTCTGGTTCTTTGGATCCCAGCCCTTCCTCATGAATTACCCCTTGCCTGTGTTAGAAGCCATATGGCTTATAAAGGGCCTTCCTAGATGTTTTCATGTTGGACTACTAACCCAAAGGTGGGTGGTTCAAACCCACCCACCACTCCACAGGAGAACAATGAGGCTCTCTGCTCCCATGAATACGTGTAAACTTAGAAACCCTGTGTAGGTTGAAATCCACTTGCTGGAAGTGGGTGAGTGGGTGCGCGTCCCTGGAACTGCCCTGGGAAATCTCGGTGTGTTGCCTACCAGCACCCAGTAGAGGGGAGTTCCCATGAGCTTCCCTGGCAGAACACTAGTGTTCTTTCCAAGGACCCTCCTGCCATTTACTTTCTTCTTAGACAACCAGCAGAGAGTCAGAGCCCTGGCGGGGAGTGTCCCGGGAGCTCAGAAGTGCTAGGCTGCACAGTCCACTGTGTTCCTATGGAGCTAAGTAAATGGTGAGAAAGAAAGCCACCTCCAATTACTGTGCTTACAACCGACCAACCAAATGATCGGATCACGTGTGGGGAAACCATGCCAGTGCTCACATGCATGAGACTTGTGTGTGGTGTGGAGAGATAGTGGGGAGGGTCCCAGGGGCACAGAGACACGGTCATGCAAGCAGGGCTCGGTTGGGGCATCTGTGTCCCATAGTTCACACTCATTTGCTCTAGTAGGTCTTCAACAGCGACCTGTTTCCAGGGAAAGGAGGTCAGCAGGGAACAGGGAAGAACTTCAGTCTGAAGAAGGCAGGAAGTGGCATATGAGCTTCACACTTAGCCAGAGAATTGTGTAGTAAGTACACCATGCTCAGGAGGCTCTCATCACGTGTCAGAACCCACTCTGGTCAAGCAGCTGAGACATCAAATTCTGGCCCACCCATGATTGCTGTGTGACCTTGAACAAGATACTTAACCTGTGAGATATTTGGAAGGTTCTAGCTCTAGAAAATAAGGGTATTGATAGTCACCTCCCAGTACTGTTGTGAGACTCACCTCCAGCAGTCATTCCATTTGATGCTAGCATTTATTAAATGAGAAGCATTTCTATGTATGATTTTATCTTTTCAAATAAAGTGTTCACAGATTATTTAGAAAAATTAGGATTGGGGGATATCTTGGATATGTATAGGGGAAAAAAAAGAAGAAAATGAAAATTGTTTACATTCCCAGTACCTGAAAGAATCATTCTTTTGACACACATTTTTTAAAAGGTTGTAACATATAGCTACGATTCCACACACAAAGAGACACACATATGCTATATAATTTTGTGGTTAATAATGCATTCTGTTATTTTTCCTTATCTTCCCACCTAAAAATTATACCTTGAACAATTTCTCATGCCATTAAAAATTCTCCAAAACATAGCAACAGTTTTCAAAATAATAATCAACATGATTGTATGCACATCTTTGTGTTTCTGACTATTCATTATTTTTCTTTTAATTTCCAATTTCACAGGTGGGTTGATTGATCAAAGCACATAAGTGTTGAGAGGCACTTGATACATATTACAACTTGCCATTCATAGTCTTTGTTTTGCTTGGGATTCCATCAGGATGAAAGTGAAGGTGCAGCACCTTTGTAGCTGCCCCACATCGGCCCTTTCATTGCGCTTGCCCCTGGGGCGACAAGAAGGAAAATCCGTAAAAGGACAGAGAAGAAGGTCTGTGAAACATTTCAGAGGACCAGAAAGGAGGCTTTGGGAAGTTGGTCCAATCGAATGGAAAGTAACAAGAAAGTGGACAGAAGATACATGCTGTGGCAGACCAGAGAAAGAGAAGGGGCACCCATCACAGGGGAGGCACTGCTCGACAGATGTATTCACTCCTACTGAACCACGCAAGCAGGTCCTCGAGGCAGGAGTGGGACTTCTACTTCCATAGCAGGGCAGGTACCGAGGAGCTCGGCAAGTACCATGGTAATGCTTAGCTTCCATGAGACTGGAAGAGGGTCTGATTTTTTTTTTTGCACGAGGAAGAGAGGGTGCAATTTTTGGCACCTGGTCAGCTCCGGGGACCAATAGAAGTGAGAGGGGGTGGAGGAGACCTAGAGCCTTTAGATCACTGGCTCTCCACAACTCTGCGCATCCACAAAGTGAAGAGAAGAGGTGATTAGCCTGGCTTTGGGAGCTTATAACATAGTCTTTCCATCAGCCTCATTGAACACCCATTCAATGTCCTGCTCTCATTCGGGTCCAGCAGGGTTGCAGAGGAAGCAGAAGCCATAGCACTGGCCTGGGAGGAGCTTGTGGTCTCAGCAGGGAGGCCAGACCAGTGTCCAGGAGAGCTCAAGCCATACAAAACTGAAGGAGAGCGAACACCTGGTTGCATTCCTCGGGGGAGACATGCGGGGGGAGCTGGGGAACAGGAGATGGGTGGGGCAGTGGATTCCAGTGAGGAGGTGAGGTTCTGAACTTTGGAAATGACAGGGTGAGTGCCTTACTCTGTTGCTTCTGGGAGATGTGATTAGCAGGTCCTCCAAAGTCTCTTGCAGGGCCCTCTACCCCTTCCAGGGGCTACCTGTTCCTTATGACATCACCTGAGGGCTACTTGAAGGGGAAGGGCAGGAAGTGGAGAGTGGCTCCCATGAGGGTAGCTTACCACAAAGCTCTTCACCCTAGCAAAGTGGCTCTTCAGACTGACACCACCCCTGCTCACAGTCAGGAGACTTCCAAGTACATTTTCTTTCTTTCTTTTTATTTTATTTTTATATAAATCATTTTATTGGGGGCTCTGACAGCTCTTATCACAATCCATACATCCAGCCATTGTGTCAAGCACTTTTGTACATATGTTGCCATCATCATTTTCAAAATACTTTCTTTCTACTTGAGCCCTTGGTATCATCAGCTCCTCATTTTTCCCCTCCCTCCAAGTACATTTTCTGAGAGTCCCTGGGAGCAGACAAACATTTAAATAAAAGAAGCATTAAGAAAAACTTATTACAAAGATCTATCAACATCCTCATAGTTGGATGTTTGAAGTATTGGCACACGTACACTGGTTAACCACCACCCCACCGCTCTCAGGAAAATAGCTGATTTCAGCCACTCTATCAGAAAGAAATAACAGTGACCTTTCTGTGAGCAGATGATAGCTCACTCCTTATAAGGAGTGGACAAACAGAAAGCTACCCGGTCATCACTCAGGAATGTGAGCCTCTGTGTGTGTTCTTCTGAACATTACCTGGTAGCTACATCTAAGCTCCTGGTCTCTACACCAACAGAGCTGGGTGGCCTCCCTCTCGCTGAGCCAAAGGAATATCAACTTCCAGGGATAATTCTAGTCCTAAAGTTTCTGCATTACACTGAATGGGACTACAGGGCAGTTAAATTCCACCCCTACCCCTCACCCAATTAATTGAGAAACAACTTTATTACCATCTAAAAAACACTTGTTTCATGATAGGCTATTATTTAACCCCAATAAAATTTGGGTCACATATTATGGGAACAAAGTCAAACTTCCCTCCATGAACTGTATATAATAAAATTCTCAGTATGCTTCCCAAACTTGCCCTGATCGAGTCCACTCAGACTCACCGCACTTGTGAGCTGTTACTTCCTGTATTAACCTGGTAATTATTGTCACTTTACCAAAAGGGATGCTGCTGGTCAGGGAGACGTTCAATTAGTTCCTTTGGCCACACAGCTAGCAACTGGAGAAGCAGAGACATGAACCCAAGTCTTTCTAATTCCAAGGCCAGTGGGATTCTTTCAACTGGAGCAACAACCCCTTGATCAACTTTTCAAATGTGCCCAGAGGGGCAGGGTCCCTACTGGGCTGGAGATGTGAAGACAAGTTTGGAATGGGAAGTGTGAGGAATAACTTTACCCCATATCCTAGCTTTTTGAAGAATATGTGCTATGTTTCCTCCTGTGTTTCTTCTTCAACTTGGGCCACTCAGGGAAATCTGGAACCAGAAAACAAATCCCAGAGACTTCTGCTCAACAGTGGAGGCGCTCAGTCAAGGAGACCGTCTGAGGTCTCTCATGAAATGCTCCGTGATCAAGCCTTGGTCTTCCAACTATGTCCACAGATTGTCCTTCGGCTGTTCTCACAACACACCCAGGCTCTGTCTCTCTGGCTCTGAATCTAATCAGCCGAACCAAGCCCTCAATAAAAGTATTTTTTTAAATATTTGTGGTCTCTGTACATTTTGTATTCTAGATATTTCACATAAATAGGATCATGCAATATTTGTCCTTTTGTGATTGACTTACTTCATACAACATAATGTGCTTAAGGTTCGTCCATGTTGTAGTATGTAGTATAGTATATATGAGGGCTTTATTTCTCTTTACGGCTGAATAATATTTCATTATTTGTATATATATTGCACTTTGCCTATCCATTCATCTGTTGATGAACATTTAGGTTGTTTCTACTCTGGGGCTAGTTTGAGTAGTTTTCCAATAAGCATGTGTCTGTTTGAGTTGCTCCTTTCAACTCTGGTGGGCATAAACCTAGGAATGGGATTGCTGAATCATATGATACTTTTATAGTTAACTTTTTGAAGAACTGTCAAACAGCTTCCCACAGTGACTATGCCATTTTGAATTCCTACCATCAGTGATGGGTTACAATTTATCCATATCCTCACCAAATCATCATAACATTTGTTGTTATCTGTTTTTTGGATCTTAGCCATCCTAGTGGGAGTGAAGTGATATTTCATTGTGGTTTTGATTTGCATGGAGATCATATATATATTTTTTAATTTTAAGAATATATCTCCAAAATCTCAATAAAAGATGATGCAGGAGATAAAAGTCCTCTGACTATGACTAAAATGAATGCCAATGATTAAAATCAGCCAACTTGCACCATTAGTAACCATGCCGCAGGGCTTGTCTGGCAATTCCCTTTTCCATGAGCACACATCTGCAAAGTTTCCACATAGAGGAAGGGGTGGGAGTGAATTTCTAGGAAATGTTCCCACATGCAGTGTATCTTCTGCTTTTTGTAAAGTGTTGAAAAGACTGAGAAAAAAGAGATAACAATTGAAATGGTAAAAGAAAAACAAGAATTTCTAAACCAAATGGTTCACTGTCGCTAGTTCTGCTTTCCAACTACTCTGAATTGATAACAAATCAGAAAAAGGCCAAATTTATGTGTGTGTGACATTGCTCTAGAGAATGCCCAGGTCCAGAAATGACACATAGCATCTCAAGATATCCTCCCGGGGGTTTTGATTTTGTCATAGTATGACCGCCAAAGTAAACCTGAGTTGTGCATCACCCATGAACAAGCACATGGATTCTGCACTCCCTCTTAATTCTAGGCCCAATTCAAGAGATCCTACAGCTCTGCGTTTGGAGGGAAAGACTGCAAAGTCTGTGCCTTGTGATGGGGTCTGTACCCATAGGTAAGAGGAGCATTTTCTTCTTGTACTCCTCAGTACAAGAAGGGCCCTTGACCACACATTGGGAAAGTGTTCTAGAGCCAGTGTAACTCATTATTAGTTATGTGTGTCAAGTATCCTAAATTCCTGGAGTCTCTATTTCTTTATCTTGAAAATTACAGCCTCATTTCAAGAGCCCTCGACTATACCCTAGGTTGAACCATGCGTGAGTCGGAATCGGATCTGGTCTCAGTGAGGTGAATTAGTGGAGAACAAGCAAGGGTGAAACTATGGTATAGCAGTTAATGTATGACATCATTCCTCATTTATCCAAGAAACCCTATTGAAAAAGATTTGTTTGCCTAAATACAAAAATTATATGTAGGTAGATTAGGGACAAAGGAGGGTTGTCTCCCCCAAATACCTGCGTAGCGAAAAGTGGCTGCCCAGGCCACATAAAAGGGTTGCAAAAAAGTCAGGAACCCTTCAGACATTTACGGGAAAGCACCTAGGCACCAGTGATGTGACATCACACAGGTGCACCTGGACTCAGCCAATAAGATCAGTCAATACCCCCAACCACGCCTCCCCGCCAGCGGGGCTAGGAGGAGATAAATGACCCAGGCTGAGCACAGGGCTCTGTCTTTTAGGTGGGCACTGCAGCTGAGGGTGGGCATCTCTCCCGAGTGCGCAGTGCGTAAGGGCCTGCAGGCCCATTGGGGCCTGAATTCTCCCTTGGCCTCTGAGTATTTCTTGCTCTTGGTTCTGCGCGCGTGGTTTGGAGTTCCTGTTCCAGTATTCTTTTCACGTGGTTTTTCTTGCTCCCCTGAAGTGGTCATCTTCAGTCGTAAACTTGCACGCTAACTCGGTGCAGCCTTGTACACTTTCCAGAAATAGCGTGTACTTTTTGTGACTGTCATATCAAACTTCCCTATCCCTGAGAAAAGTCACTTGGATTTACCAAAGTGCTTCTGCTTCATGAATTCTTTCAGCGTTGTGAAGGAAGAACCGAGGTCAAGCAGTCCAGAAACCTAACAAAAATATGTCACGAGGTAAATGAAGTAAACACATCCATGCATTGGTTTAATGGAATTAAATGTTAAGTATTGATTTAATGGAATTCCTGAATACTGAAAATTGGAGTTTAAGTCCACCCAGAGGTATCTCAAAATAAGGCCTGGTGATCTACTTCAGTAAAGTTAACCACTGAAAACCCTATGGAGCAGTGGTTCTCAACCTTCCTCATGCCTCATCGGCCCTTCAATACAGTTCCTCATGTTGTGGTGATTCCCCCCCCACCCCCAACCATAAATTTTCATTGCTACTTTATAACTGTAAATTTGCTAGTTATAAATCGGCAAGCCCTATGAAAGGGTCGTTTGGCCCCCAAAGGCGTCGTGACCCACAGGTTGAGAACCGCTGCTATGGAGTTTCATAGCCCAGGGGAATATGGCCTCCTGGTAACAAGCACAGGGATATCTCCTCAGCAGCTACCAGAGAGGTTACTGGGAAGAATATTCTGCACATCTCAGAAGTGAGAAATTCAATTTAAAAGCCAAATAGACCCAGCTTTCTTAAAGTGGAAGAGCAGCCATGCCTGCTGACAGATCCTGACTTACTAATGACCAGCAACACGAGCCACCTCTGTGAGCTCCACTCCTCTCTGACACGCTGACTTTCCCCAGACCCTCAGGCAATTCAACAGCCCAGCCTCTTACCTTGCTCACCTGGGGGCCTGGTAGCAGATCTGGTGGACAGCCTGGTGTAGTCATAATTAGTAACCAAGATTCAGTTTTTGCCATTTTCCCCTTTGTTGGAGACCAGGAGGCCTTGAAACAACCCAGGTGCAGGACGCGAGCTGGCCAGACTTTGGGGGCCTGTTCCAGGAACTGGCTGATTGCTTTGTCCTTGGTGCGTATCAGAAAACGACTTGCCCCCACCCTTGTACCAGGTGGCCTAATCACAAACTGTCTTTACGAGCCTGAGAAACATCCCCTCCTTGCATTCACGTCTTCACTCCCCTACCCCCTCACTTATCACTTCTTCATTCCCCTACCCCCTTGCCTAGCTTAAAAGGCAAGCCTTGTAACAATAAACTCAGACCTTGACACGAATTTGCTTGGTCTCGCTCTTCTTTCTCGCCCGTTTCTCTTTCAGGCTGGGTCCTCCTCGCCCCCACGAATAACTGAGTCCCGCGGGTCGGGGCACCCCTTCTTCCTTTTTGCCTGTTTTGTTCTCCAGTGCCACCCTATGTGCCTCGCCTCCTTCACAGACCATACATGTACCTGCAATGACACTGTCCAACGACAGGAATCCCTACCCATAAAGTGGTTTTATTATTATTATTTTGCTTTAAATTTTTTTCATAGGTTTTTGTACTTTTGTTCTATTGTAATGCTTTTATTATTATATACTTTTAGTTCTCTCCCAGTTCCTCTTCTTGTGTAACTCCACTTTGCTGAAAATACACATTCCCCCAGGCAGCAACAAACTGGTCTTCAGATTCCAGCACACTCACCCAAAGGCTTTTTCCCCCTCTGAGTGCACAGACACACCCACATTCATGCTTCCATAACAACAGAATCAGCACCACACCCAAACCACACCTGAGTCTTTTGTCCCTCCATTTCCCTGCACATCCATTGATTATCTCTTTCTACTTTCTCTTTTTCCTCATGAAATATATTTTCAAGAAACTTATTATGATGACCTCTCTTAAAATACATTTTCCCATTATTTTTAATAATGGGGAAATGTTGGCCTATCTAGAAAGCTACTTATTATTTCTATTATTACTTTTATTTCATTCTTTCTCTTCTCACACCTCCCCTCCTTTCCCACTTACCTCTAATACTTTACTTCATTTAAAGACAGTGTTTCTCAGTTCCTATTAGACCTCTCCCTTGTCACTAGACAGAGCTAAGTACCTCTACACTACCCATCAGATTATACACCACTAAGAACCAATGACAAGGAAAAAGCCATCAACCACAGTAAAACGCCCAAAAATCAAGAAAAACAAAAACAAGCAACTGAAAATCACCCAAACCCCATGGAACACTCTGAAGAAGAGGCCTTGAAACTCCCAGAAACAATTCAAAAGAATGGTTTTTCAGTCTTTTCAAGAGATGTGCACAGCACAAATTAGAGCAAGAAAAGAAATTTAAAAACAAAGATCCTTAAACCAAAAGGAATCCCAGAAAATAAACAATGAGATAACAAATTAGGCAACACCATAAAACACCCAAGGAACAGAATGAAAGAAAAGGGAAGTTGAATCAGTGAGCTTGAACACAATTACTCTGCTACAATCGTCAAGAGACATAATCAACAAAAAAGCGAAGGAATCACACTAAAGCCCTAGAATTATATGGAAAATTGACAAGAGAAACATTTAGTGTCTCATTGGAATCCCAGAACAAGTAGGAATTATATATATATACAGAGAGAGAGAGAGAGCGAGAGAGAAAATATTGCAATGAATCATGGAAGAAAGGTTCCCCAACATCACAAAGGTGGAGAAATAACTATTGAAGAAGCTGAGTGAACTCCAAATAGAATAGATCCCCAAAGAAAACATAACAACATAGCATAGTCAAACTCTCTGATTTCAAAGGAGAGAGAAGCTTGAGGGTGGCTGGAGAAAAGGAACAGTCACCTACAAAGGGAATCGTATAAGGATAAGCTTGGATTTCTCAGCAGAAACTGTGCCGGCAAGAGGCAATGGAATGACACCTGAAAATTCTGAACGCAAAAAGCTGCCAACTAAGAATCCTCTATCAAGCAAAATTATCCCTCAACTATGAAGGAGAAACAAATGTATTTCCAGACAAGGGAACACTAAAGGAATTCAAAAAAAGAAGACCAAGATTACAAAAATATTAACCAGTTTCCTGTGCACAGAGAGACAACAACAACAGCAGACAAACTTGAGAGCATCAGACACCGATCCAATGAAAGCAGCACCCAAAACAACAACCAGCAAGGAAGGAGGAACAAAGACATCAATAAAACTACAAAAAATCCCACAAAAAGCCAGGAAAGAAAGCAAACACAACACAGCAAAATGACAGCAACAAATCCCAAAGTCATTCTATGAAGTGAGCATAACCCTCATTCCCAACCAGGCAAAGACCCACCAAGACAGAAAACTGCAGATCAACATAGCTATGAATCTACGTGAAACGTCTCAAACAAAATTCTGGCCAATAGACTATAGTCCTATAATTTACTATTCTCAACAATATTTTAAATTCAAGGAAGAGATACTAGTTACATTTTTTTTTTAAATGTAAATAAAAATATACTTCCCAGTAAGTTCAATATCATTGGCTTAACTCAGGGGTTCTCAAACTACTACCCGTGGGCCACATGCAGCCCGCTGAGGACATTTATCCGGGCTGCCGGGTGTTTTTGCCACCACTGCCTGTCCTCCTTCAAAATAAGATATGTGCAGTGTGCATAGGAATTTGTTCATAGTTTTTTTTTTAACTACTGTCCGGCCCCCCAACGGTCTGAGGGACAGTGAACTGGCCCCATTTGAAATGTTTGAGGACCCCTGGCTTAACTAATGACACTATCAATACACCAGCCAGTTCCACAGGAGAAGGATGAGGTTTGGTACTCCTGTGAAGAGTTGCAGGCTCTATAAGGACAATGACTTGATGGCAATGGAAGTGATGCCCCATGGGCATGATTGCTAATGTTCTCTGACATAAAATGACAATGATGTCTGTAAGGTGAACTAGAGACATGTAATTATATATTAATAAGTATTAAGGTAGCAGGTGTACTTTGGGCCTTTACTGAAGTCTTCCCTTGACACTAGAACGCTTTGTTCTAATAACCTGGGACGCCATGATACTCACCTTCCTGACATGATTACCGAAGGCAAAATAGGAGCATAAACAAATGTGAAGAAAGCTGATGGTGCCTGGTTACTAAAAGACATAGCGCCTGGGGTCTTATAGGCTTGAAGTTAAACAAGTGGCCATCTAGCAGGGAAGCAAACAAGCCACATGGAAGAAACACACCATCCTGTGTGACCATGAGGTATTGATGGGATCAGGTTTCAGAAGATCAAAAACAAACAATTATATCCATGTGCAGGAAAGGAGATGGAGTGGAGACCCAAATCCCATTTCTAGACAATTGGACATCCCCTATAGAAGGGTCACACAGAAGGGACCTTTCAGCCAGGGTGCAGTTTAGTACAAACAAAACACACAGCAGTCCTCTGGCTCTTTAATGCTTCCTCCCCTCCACTATCATGACCCTAGTTCTACCTCACAAATCCTGCTAGACCGGAGTATGTAAATTGGTACAGATAAGAGCATTCGACACATGAAAGCCAGGACAGATATTACTGGTATAGCAATAGGGTGTGTGTATGGGGTGGTGGGGGAGAGATGGGGAACCAATAGCAGTGATGGATGTATACTACCACCACCACCACCTGCCCAGGGGGATGAACAACAGAAACATGGGTGAAGGGATACAGCGGATGGTATAAGTTATAAATAATAATCATATAATTTATCAAGGGTTCACAAGAGTGGGAGGGCAGGAAAGGGAGGGGAAAAAAGACAAGCTGATAATAAGGACTCAAGTAGAAAGATAGGTTCTGAAAATGACAATGGCAACATATGTACAAGTTTGCTCGATATAATTGATTTGTGGATTGTTATAATATCTGTAAGAGCCCCCAATAAAATGATTTAAATTTTTAAAAGTTCAACACCCATTTTTAACAACACCACTCACTAAAATGGGAATAGAAGGGAAATTCCTCACCATAATAAGGCCATATAGGAAAATCCAATGACCAACATCACACTCAATGGGGAAAAACTAAACATTTCCCTGGATAACAAGAACTAGACAAGGGTGTTGCTTATCACCACTCTTATTCATCATCCTGCTGGAGGTCTTAGCCAGTACCATTAGGCATCAAAAAGAAAGTAAGGGAATTTAGTTGGGAAGAGAAGAAATTAAATGCTCGCTATTTGCAGATGCTATGACTGTATATAGAGAGAACTCCAAGGATTCCACAAAAAGACTATTGAAAATAACAAGCTCACCAAGCAGAAATCAATTGGATTCCTATATAACAGCGAACAGAGCTCCGAAAAAGACATCAAGAAAGCAATACCATTCACAAAGCCACATGAAAAATAAAATGTCTAGGAATAAACCAAGCCAGAGAAAGAAAGGACTTGTGCAAAGAAAACGACAAAGCAGCATTACAAAAGGGAAACAAAGGAGACCTACACAAATGGAAGAATACCCTGTGTTCGTGGATAGGAAGACTCAATATTGTGAAAATATCAATAGCTAAAGCAATCTATAAACATCAAGCAATTCCAACCCAAACGTCAACTTTGTTCTTTAAATAAGTGGGAACAGTAGTTATCAACTTTATATTGAGAGGGAAGAGACCAAGAATAAGCAAGTAACTTCCTAAAAGGAAGAACGAAGTGGGAGGCTTTGTACTCCTGTGTTCCTTTGTACCATCCAACCTCAAAACCCTCTACACAGCCATAGTAGTCCAAAGAGCCTGGTACTAGTATAAAAGTAGATTCATAGACCAATGGAACAGGACAGAAACCCCAGAAATAAAAGCATCCCCCTACAGGCAACTGAATTCGACAACAGATAAAGAAACATTAAGTTGGAAAGACCCTCTTCAACAAATGGTACTAGAAATATTGGATGTCCACCTGACAGAAAAATGAAACATCATCCCTACTTTACCCCATGCACAACAAACTCAAGGTGGGTTAGAGATCCTAGTGTAAAATCCAGAACTCTAAGGGTCAGCAATGAGAAAACTGTGACAAAATTAAGGGCCTTATTGCAAGGCATATAGGGATGACTAAATATAATACTAAATATAAATATAACACACATTAGAAGATAAAATAGTTGGCTGGACCTATTAAAAATAAAACACAACCACATCAAAATACTTCATCAAAAGAATAAAACAATAATCTACAGATGAGGAAAAAAATTTTCAGTCATGTCACAACAGACTGCCAACATTAATAAAATATGTAGTATTCTGAGACACTTCAATAAGAAAAAAATAGTCCAATTAAAATGTGGTCAAAGGATATAAATCAACAATTCACAATGGATGACACTTGAATGGCTAACAAACACATGAGGAAATGCTCACAATCACCAGTGAAGGATCTGGGAGATGCAAATCAAAGCAGTGATAAGATATCAATTTAAACCCACAATGATAGCCCAATTAAACACACACACACACACACACACACACACACACACACACACACACACACACA
>NW_022104341.1:24160881-24195665 GCF_000313985.2 Echinops telfairi | reverse complement strand
GGATGTTTTCGTGATGCACATTTTCTTTGCATAAAACTCTCTCTTATACATGAGTTGCTGTGGATTTGTTTCTCCAAAGTACCCAGACTAATACACACACACCAAATGCAGGAGAGGGTGAAGAGAAATTGGAGCTCATACACTGCCAGTAGACTTGAAAATGTGTACAATCATTGTAGAAGTTATATGGTGCTACCTAAAATGACTGGCATTAATAATACCATACAGCTCAGCAATACCTTTGCTAAACATCTACTCCAAAGAAATGAGACAAAGCAGGAACAGACATTTGTTCTACCATGCTTATTTCAGCACCGTTCACAGTAGGAAGAAGGCGGGAACAGCCCAAATGCCCATCAGTAAAAGAATGGTTAAAGAAAGTTGGGTCATACACACAATAGAATGCTGCATCCCTGAAAAACCATGAAACACCTCATGTCCTGGATGGACATGGAAGAAATTATGCTGAGTGAAGTGAGTCAATCACTAAAGGATAAATATTGTATGATTCTGCTACTATAAGGATAAACACCAAGATGAAGGCAGGGCTCTGCTCTCAGGTTACATAATCTTTTATTCCTGTCTCCCAAGCAACAAGGGAGAGAGCCTGTCTAGCACCCATGAATCAGACAGAAACCCCTTTATATGTACATTTAAAAAACCCTTTCAACATAGGAAACCACCTCAGCTGAAGTCAGCTTTTCAAGGAGGGGAGAGAAGACTATCTGGTTGCTGTCATACCACTTTGAGCTACGGTTTCCCCAAATCAACAGACACTCCTGCACGAGTGCTAAGGGAATCTTACCAGAAATTTAAGTCAAGAGGTGGGAAAGGGGACTTGTACGTCTGGAGAAAGTTATGAACATTTCCGTTGGTAGGTAAATCGGGAGGTGCAACCTCCCATCAGGGGAAAAAAATGCTTAATACTATATGTCAGAGTAAGCCAGCCTCTGACAATATCACGGGTTCTGTAGGCACAGTTGTACGGCGATAATCTACAGAGATCATGGTAGAGTCACAGAGAATAGGCGAGATAGCAGAGAGGATAAAATACAGAAGTCAGGCACATTTTATGGTAGCATGCTCACCCCCTGCACAGCCATGCTCTCAGAAGCCAGGCCCTCGCAGAGCGTGGGAGGAGAAGAGAGGAGAGAGAGGGAGGGAGATTTATTTCTAACCAAGGCTTATATATACTTGGGGGAGGGGCGGGGGCGTGCAAGCCACCTGATTACAAGTAACCACATACGTCACAGGAAGGGTTGTACCATAGACAATACAGCAATTGGAGGGGGATGATCTAGGGGTGTACACGCAATAGGAAGAGGAGGGATTAGGGGTACACATGTGACAAGATGGGTGTACCCTAGACTCAAGATGGCAGTCTAACCTTGGTCGTCCTTGAGCTGGTTTGACCTTTAATCTGGCTCTCCATGGAAACAATCACTATCCTTATCAGTAGGGTGTGAGCCCCATCTATGGCTGATGCCTTCAGGGAGGAAACTTCTAAAAAGCAAAACTCACAATGTGCTGGCAAACAGCTTGACAACCTGGAGAGAAACCTTTCTGTTTCCCACACCTATATAGAACCCAAGGGGAGGAATATGCCCAGTATTATGTTCCTAATTGGACACTTTTGACCTAATTTCTAAGCAGCCCTTGTTCACACAGGCTGTGTATTGTAGATTGCTGAACCGCGAAATTGTCCTTTTGAGGCACACAGCATCCTTCATGGGCCACAAAAGAAGGATTTGATGTGGGAACTCTAACTGAACTAGGCTTTACCTCAAATTCACCTGGCGCCAATTTCAGGAACCATGAACAGAGGTTGAAATGGCTAGTCTGAGAACTAATTGGTGTTGTTGGACTTTGGCTCAGATCTCTTGCTTTGATGGTGCCCAATGAATGGTGGGCTGGAAATACTATGTTTACTATTTTAATGCCCTCCTAGCTTTCTTACGACATGTATCAATCTTGCAGACATGATTCCACCTGAGTGCATGAATGTTATA
Organism: Echinops telfairi; assembly: GCF_000313985.2. Classification (NCBI taxonomy): domain Eukaryota; kingdom Metazoa; phylum Chordata; class Mammalia; order Afrosoricida; family Tenrecidae; genus Echinops; species Echinops telfairi. The sequence continues at coordinate 24,193,656 of NW_022104341.1, read as the reverse complement.
GAAAGTGTTACCCTCTCATCAACCATCCCCATTGTTTGTGTAAATAGTGTCCAGTCACTTAAGAATTTAATTTGTACAAGACAAAAATTCATGTATTTCAGCCTGAAGCTGGCCTGTATTTATATAATTTCCTTTTCCCCAACACTGTATTAAATTACCACTGGCTAATTTAATGATGCTATCAAGAGCTAGTGCCCCAGGGGGTTAATTTATAATGTTCTGTATCATAAAAATGATAATGATGTCTCTAAACCATAGATATATGAATGGATTTTGTTCATGCACTTAATTTTAGACCTAATCTAAGAACAATTAGTTCTTATGACATGGCCCTGCTTGATGCTCACTCACATGAAGAGATCACTCACTGATGATGTGGGTGCCATAACTAAGTGTGGTGAAGAAACCAAATGGTGCCCAGCTATCAGAAAGAATAGTGTCGGCAGTTTTAAAAGCTTGTCTTAAAACAAGAAGCCATCGAAGTTATGTGTTAACTAAGTGCACGTGGAAGAAGCACACCAGCTTTTTTGATCCAAGGAGGGCAAATAATAAAATCCAAAATCTGGAGGAGGTCAAGCTATCAGAACTTAAACTGTGAATGCTTAGTTAACAAAGTGATGTGGATAACAGGGGAAGCCCCAAATTCCTTCCGAGTCCCTGTGTGGATTAAGCCTTCAGTGAATCCCCTCTGACCATAGTCAAGAGCTGTGAATAGTTCTGCCCTCAGAGAGCAGTGTAAAGTCTGTGATGCCGGATGCGGTTAGATTAAAACACGGTGCCTTGTCATTTGATACGTGGTTGCCCATTCTAAAGTTGTTTTGACCTATTCTAAAATTATTTGAATTTTTAGTATTTTCTGCTTTCTTTTTGGCCTGTGTGGTTTCGTGTATCTATATTCAGTTACGGTATTGGTGACTGCTGAGGGGCATGGCAGACGGGTTGGGAGGAAATGGGGAGCTAACAGCAATGAGCACGAGGAAAAAACACTTCTGAAAGTGTGATGATGATTGCGCACATCTTCTTAATATGATTAAATAATACGATATGTCAAGTATATGCCTGAGTGAATTCATTCAAGAACTGCTGGTTTTTATTACTTATATATAAAATTACCCATTATGTTTATTTTGGTAATAATGCCTTTTAGAAAAATCGATACCAGATTAGTGCCCAGGAGCTGGAGATTAGAGATGTCCCAAATGTCTTCTAAGATGCGATTCCACTCCATTTACTCACAGAATTCACCTGTAAATGGAGTGGCATCCCGAGTAGCATCCTGCTGTCTATAAAATGAGCCTCTGAAGAGCAGATGGGATCTGGTTACCTGCCAGGAGTGGCATTCCCGGACCCCAGACTCCTGTGCAGTGAACCTCCTGGATCCAGATGACAGCTATACCATGAGAGCGGGGTAGAGCTGTCTGATGACCATTTCTGCCCCCACAGTGCCTCCTTTGAGTATTTCCCTTCACGTTCATGGGTTCTACAATTCGCTGCAACATCAAACAGAAACTCACTAAAAAATCTCACGTGGTTGTGGGTGCTGTTATGTCCCAAATATGAAGGTCAGGCAGATGTGAACCAAATACAGGGTCCCAAGCCAGAAGCCAAAAATGCCTGAAAATCAAAGGAGGCCACCTTGCTTCTACCAAAGCTCCCTCAGGAAGCAGTGAGCACAACCAAAGGGAAGTTTACATGGGGATGGAAGAGCTGCAGTCTCGGAGACCCACCGGGCAGCTCCACACTGTCCTACAGGGTCGCCAGGAGTCACAACAGACTTGACAGCAGTCGGTCAGTGGTGGAGGGGTGGTCTTCATCTTTCAGCTGACCATCTCCCCAGGGAAACCAGGGGGTGACTGAAGTCACGCCATCCAGGAAAGCAAGATCTAAGATGCATTCCCCCCTAATCTTGTCATAAGGAACTCCCGCCAAGCTGTGAGTAGTTTATAAACATGCACCCCACTCTGACCCTGTAGCAGAGAACTCCCTTTAAAAGGGGATCTTAACCACAAGCACAGAAGCTAGAATCTATAATACATCACAAAACGGATTATGGAAAAGAAGAATATGACTAGAAGGGCGATGTTAAGTAATCAATTATATCTCATTGGTTAATTTATAGATGATTAATGTATCAGTTTTTTGAATTGTATGTTTAAATTGCATCATGATTATAACATATAGAAATATTGCTTTTACCCATCCACGGTGCAATACTTTTTACAAAAGCTTTTTATTGAGGATTAGGTGAAGGTTGGCAGCGCATATATTCATTTTTATCCTTAACAACTTATCAAACATCTCAGTGCTTGTCCTGCTTCCATCATTTTTGCCCCCCTTCTCTGGCTGGATATTGTCTGCTCCTTTACCCCAGTTAATATCTGTCCACCTTCTAGCCTGGGACCTCCTCTTTCCTCTCTGCTTCTCCCACCCCCAGTGTGAAAACCTTTTCTTGATTTTTCATTACTGTCATGAGGTGGATGAACCTGGAGGACATTATGAAATTAGTCAATCACGAGTATTGCACGACAACACAAGGCGATACTTTCAATGAAACTTTCCCAATGTGTTTTTTGACATCTTTTAGTGAGCACCTTAGTCTTTACTATTGAAATTTCAATTAATGTTCTCTATTTCACTTCTTAGCATTGTAATGTCCATTGCAATGACTACGCAGAAATTCAGACATATTCATGATTAAAGTGTTCATTAAAGAAGTTAAGTTGTATTGCCAGCGAGAAATTCTCAGGGTAGTTGTTTATGAGTACATATTATAACATTCAGATCTGCTAATAAATTCCCCAGGGGGCATACCATTCTGCTGTAAGCCTTGACCCAAAGGCACTGAGCTTCAGCTTCATGGGCCAGCAAGCCCAACATCTTGGGTTTAGTGCCCAGAGGTACCCTACTCCAGTAAGCTTTAGCCTCAAGGCACCCAGCTCCACTCCTGTGGATCAGCAAGTCCACCTTTCCCAGTTAAGTGGCTGGAGACACCCCACTCTGCAAGCCAGACTCCTGCACTAAAGCACTCAGCTTAACTTACTCTGTGGATTGTGATGTCCATCACTTTTTCGGTGGTCTGGCTCCTGATTTGCTGCTCCTCCTCTGAATAGTATAGCTGCCATCTGGATCCAGGTGGTTCGCTATGCAGAGGTATCAGGCCGAAAGACTGCTCTCCTTCTGGCACTTGCTGGTCATCAGATCCCTCCTGCTTTTCAGAAGGCTCATTTTATACACAGCAGGATGCTATTCAGGGAACCCTGTTAGCAATTACTCCCAGGTGAATCTTACCAGTATCTTCCCTTGCCCTTTTACCAGACCCATGTAAGGAAAGGCCTTTGGTGGGAGTTAGAGACTTGGACTCGAAGAACCACATAAATACATCACTGCCCCTGCTAGTGCTCAGTCAAGGGTTATTTCAGTCACCTCCTAAGGTGCCCCCAAACTCTTGAACCTACAGACCATGCCTAACTGAGAAGTAGCATGCACGTGACTTACTGACCCATCCCCATAAACACGTGCTGTAAGCATTCAGGCCACTGCTCTGTTATCTTTCTTCCACAGTTTTTTTTTTTTTAATTTCTCTTTCTTCCCCTCTCCCCTCTCAACTCTCACCCTCCTAGCAAGAGTGTAACATAAGATAGTTTTGTTCTTTGTTCAACTGAGATTGATTAGACTTTTTCCAAAATAATATTACAAAGAACCAAAGGGTATACAAAATCAAAGGTGCAGACCCTTAGCTGCAGGGGTCAGCCACTGGTCCTGGGCATCAATGCTGCTGCTGGCACTTTTCAATCTGAAAGTGTTTTCCTCTCCTGGCCTCAGAGCCCCGTTCCCTTCCACCTGCAGTAACTATAGGACGACGCCGGGCGGGAGCAATGAGACAAGAACAGAACGCTGCTCAGATTTGGAGGAAGGCAGACTGAATCTGTCAACCGCCTCGACTCGCTGGGGAAAAGAGTTTGCATGCTTTCCTTCATCTCGTCCAGCCTCAGTTCCCTCGTCCACACATTGAAGACAATCTCCTAGAGGTCTTTGGAGCTTCTCCTTGCAATTAAATTATGTCTCTAAGGTACTCACCAAAGAGTATGTGGGTCAGTAAAAAAAAATCAACAACCAATCCAGTTGCCTTCAAGTTGATCCCAATTCATGGTGACGGTGTTTTTCAGGATGGACTTGTGCAATCAAAGGCTGTGATTTTTCAGAAATAGATCACTAAGTCTTTCTGCTGAGGTACTGGGGCACTGAGGTACAGTACCAACGGATAAATGAGAACTGACAACCTTTTGGTTAATAGCTGTACAATGCAGGGTCTCCTTTTGGCCAGCTGGGGATCACCCACTTCTTATTTTTTGCTTGTGTATTTGGTGGCATGGACAATGACTAGGTGGATAAAAGATTGTCTATTTTCTCTTTTCTATGGTGTAGGGACACTAGTTAGTGCTCCACAGTGGGCACATTTCCCCTTATGTCCTTGGGCCCATCTGGCCCACCGGGAGGACACCCTCCTCCTTCAGGTAGCCAGGGCGGGCGGAGCACAGCAAAGGTACTGTGAATGCTTCTTCCTCCTCCTCGTCCTTCCTCATCAGAGCACTGTCTGGAGCACACACTAGCAACAACCTCACAATGAGATTTGGGCACCTAACCTATTAGTGTGAATGGTTTCCATAGTCAGCCCCACTCAGAGTTGTTTAACCAGTACTATAACAACAACAACCCTACAACCAACCACCCTTAGAGTGGACCCCTTCCTGTCCTGGGGCTGCTGCTGGCAATTGATCTGCAAGCCCCAAAGTCACATAAACTAATATCCCTCACACTGGTTCCTCGGCAGTTTTTTTTTGGTGTGTGTTAAATCTCCCAGCATCTATGGACAGAGCGTCTCTTCTTATTTTGGGGTTGAGCCCAAACAATTGGTGAGCTAGTCAGGCGATTGAAAAACCCCAGCACCTCAGAGATGGAATGGGGGGATGAGGCTCCACAGGTGAATCCTGGCATGGCTATCGGCATCCATGTATGGTTCCTTAGGGCACCTGGATGGTGAGTTCAGGGACACCCCGAAAAAATGCCCCAAGGATGGTTAGGACTCCTGAATGGAGGAGGGGCTGATAAGGCCAAGAAAGATACCAGGGTGCTCACCAGTCATCCCCTTAGCCTGGCCCCTTTTGTATATTACTCACAGTGGTATGGGAGTCGAGCTGGCTGCACACAGGAAGGCAGAGTAGCTGGAAGAGAAATGGAAATTAGAATGAGAGACCAGGGGAACTCAAGCTAATACCTGGGAGTGGCTAGTTAAATGCCTTCCGGGCACCAGCTTCTGCTGTGAAAACCCTGAGCTGCCGCCTGGGAAAGGTGACTAGTAGGGGTGGTGCCTGCGTTGGCCGTGAGTCTGGGAAGTGATTATGAAGGAACACTGGGTTCTAAGGGCTGGACCCTCCTGGACACACTTAGAAGGCGGAGAACAGTGGAAGGAGGAAATAGAAGTTCTTCCCTGAGACGTCTGGCCTGGCAGAGTGACCAAAATTAAGATCCACCAACTTCAACCACTGGGTGTCGATCCCTGGGATTTGTTGGCCACCCAATGCAGGCAGACGGAGTGGGGATCTGTTGCTGCTGGGCTCTCCACCTGTGGGATCCTGGGTGGGAATGCCCTTAGACTCCTAACAGTAGTCACAACACGCAGGGGTTGCTTAGCACCACTGATGGTGACGGGAGCAGCACATTAGGGACGCGCACAGCAGTCTAACCTCTGTAAAGTAACTGCGTCCCTCTCCCAGGTGTGCCTCTCCCCACTCCCTGAGGACATTCTGAGAGTGGACCTACTTAGGGGCATGATGCTCATGACTCTCTGGTCCAATCAGGTAAAGCAATCATTAGGGATGGGCCACGTGGACCCCCATCCACCGGGCCCCACCTGACTGAGTTGTGATTGCCAAGAAAACCTGCTTGCCTGAAGGGCACAAGAAAGTCACAGCAACGGTAGCTGAGGTCCGGTCAGTAGCGCCAGGTGCATCCAAAGTCTACAACAGCACAGGGTGGCCTGTGTGCAAACCAGATGGACCATGTGCATGACTGAGCACTTTCAAGAGCTCTCTGGTACACAGTAGTGCCCCACGTTGATGCCTTGCTAACAGCGTTGAAGACCACTTGAGAACCTATTCTTTTATGTTGGATTTAGCCCATGTGTTCTTCAGTTTTTTACTAGAAAGCCCCTGAGAGTTAGGAGCTTCTTACCTTTGAGAGGTGTGGTGAACACTAGACTTGTGCCGCCATTGTTCACAGTGGCACGAGGTGGCCAAGCCTGTGGGGTGCACATGTTCTATTTTGCACAACTTGTAATACAATTGAGCTTGTGAGAACGGGCTGTCAATGATGCCAAAGCTCCGGGGACTGGACTATTGGTCAGATTCTAAGGTGTTGGGTCATTGGGTAAGAGGAAGGGGTTCCTCGAGGCTATGGTGCTAAGATCATAGCTTACAGTTGCCTCACTAAAGAAAAAGAGCTGTAGACCTTCTTGGACATGTTAGGGTATCAGAGACCCCACTTAACCCAAAATCTTCCACCCCTGTACCAGCTAGTAAAGAAAGGAGGGTATGGGGTTTGGTCCGTTGAGGTAGGGTAGGCCTTCAATGCTATTACATGGCAGTGAAACAAATGCAGGACTCAGGGCCTGTGTGAGCCTTGGTGCTTTAGAGAAACAAATCCACAGGAGCTCATGTGTAAGAGAGAGTTTGATATAAAGGGTAAGTGTGCATCAAGAAAACATCCCAACCCAGTGCTGCCCAAGCCCACAAGTCCAACATTAACCCATATGTCCAACACCGATCTACAAAGTCCTCCTCCATCTCCCAAAACACAAGCAATGATGCCGACTGCAGGAGGAAAGCCGAGTCAGTGAATGTGTAAGCATCTCAGCGCGGGCAGGGGTCTCCACACAGCTGCTCCAGCACCCAGGGCTGTATCAGGGTAGGTCCATGTGGCTTCTCCTCAGGGATGTCTTGCAGGAAGTCAGCCTTGCCAGCTGAAGCAGGGAACTGGCTTAGGCAGCTGCACCCCAGTCTGACCATCACAAAGCAAAAGACCCGAGAACTGGCAAGGCAAGGCTCAACTAGCCATTTATCTCTCCGCCCTTCAATTAACCACACATGTGTTTATCAGCCAGGTTGGCACAATAAGCTAACTACCTCAGGGACTTTAGCTGCAGAGAAAGAATGTGAATCTGATGCCAGCTCTGACCTGGAGGGGTAAGTCTGAGGTCTATGGACAGTTTATTACCCTGTTTTTTTTATCCCAACTGTGGAAGGGTGCAGGGACCAGGGACAGCCCTACAGAAAAACAACTCTGTCCTGTATATAATCATTTTCAAGTGGCAGAAGACATCTCCAAAGGAGGCCCAGTGACAGTACATACGTACTCTCACGTCTAGGGCTAGTGCACAGACCAGTACACTAAAAATTGGCGTGCGTCCCTATAGCAGAGAAGCATCCTATGGGCTAGTCTCCCAAGTGTTGAGCTACACCACCAACTCCTTGGCCAGTACCATATACCACTGAGCTACTGAGGAAGCAGGAAAGCCACAATGCACAGGGCCACCCATGCAAGAAGGACCCATGTGCAAGGGCTCACACCTGAAGAGGCCTGGTACCTAGATGGCTAGGCCTAAGGCAACCCTCTCTGTTGGATCACAGAGGCCATCCAAGCAGATACAGATGCTAAGGGAATGACATTGTGGAGAGGCAGAACAGCCAACTGGCCAAGCTAAGTACTGCCTGGAAGGCCCTTATGCCTGATCACAGCCTGACAGTCGTGTGCAGGGACAGCTGGACAGTATACAAAGGATTCACATAGGGTCAGCACAGTGGAAATGTAAACAGGACAGGCTTTTGAGCCAGTCGGCCTTGTAGAGAGAGTGGATTTATGGAAAGACATCTGGGCCCAGGTGCAAAGCATGGACATGATGTGTTCCATGTACTGACCCACAGTCCACTCATTCCACCAGGAAATGCCCAGGCAGGCTCTGCACTATATCGCAGGCCCCCGCTGACCAGGTGGAGCAATGGGTCCATCAGAAGACAGGAGGCTGTACTAGACAGCGGACCCTTTGGGCTCTTGCCAAAGAGATGGGACTATCTCTAAGAAGCAAATCAGGGAGGCTTTCAGGGATGGCCTTAGTTGTTTCCTGGAAAGGTATAGGCCTGTCCCCGGGCAGATGTGCAAAATGCCCTGTGCAGACACTCCCACTTGGGCTTGCCTACTGGACTAGCAGGACCAGTCTACTCTGGGGGTGGCCTCTGTCTCCCCCTTTCAATGTAATTATTCTATAAAGCCTCCCCTTCCCTCCCCACCCTGCAACTTTCTCTGCTTTGTTTAATTCTTTACCTTCCACATGGCATACTGTGTTCTTATCCATTTTGGGAATCTTTTGCTTGGTGTGGTCTTTTGCTGTGGGATTTATGGCTGTTGCAGTCTCTGGCTGCAAATCTCCAATGGCCAGACCTGAAAGAGAATGTGGAAGGCTGGCAGTGAGATCGCATGTCATTTCTGGGGTGCTGGAATAGAGTTTAGGAGCAGTAGTTAATGCTTCAAAATGGCCACACTTTAGCTCATTAGGTTCCCCTCTGTGTTCTTGGGCCTACCTGGAGGACATATGCCCCTCCTTCCCCAGGTAGCCAGGGCATAGCCCAGCCAGGGCATCTGAACACTTCTTCCTCCTTCCCCTTTATCACAAGATACAATCTTGTGAACAACATAACAAGGGGTTTCTCTTCCCTGAGGTAATGGTGTAAACCCATGCTTTGCTGAAGTCCCTGTCACTCAAAATTGTCGAACCAGTTGAACCTTACAGCAACCCCCACAGCAGATCCTTTCTGGTCCAGCCACTGCTGGAAGCAGCACTGTTTGTCCTGGGCAGTAAGCTCGCCAGGGCAAATGAACTGATGTTCCCCAGGTTGGTTACCCGTGATTTCTCAGAGCCTACATAAAGGGATTCTCTCCTTCGTTTGTATGTAAGCCCAAACATATGTCCTGGTCTACAGTCCACTCGTTCTACCGGGAAAGCCCAGGCAGATCATCTCGCCCAACTCTGCACTATGATCACCTGCTGGACAGTGGAGGACCTGCATCAAAGAGAGGGTGGCATAGACAGTGGGCCCAATCTTGATACATCTTACCGTCTGAGTGGGATACCTGGGGTGCCCTGTATGTGGCGCATCTGGCCAAGCTTGGTCCATGGGATCCAGCATTTTGGAAAATCTGCCTTGCTTGGGTCTCAGGAGCCTGCTGCTATGGCAGTAAGGATGGATACTGAGTAAGCTGGGAGATCGTCACCGGCTCCCACCCCCACCCCATCCCATCTCCCCACAGCCCTCTCCCAGGATCAGTGCTGAAAGCAGGAATCCTTCTGTCCTTTGTGGATGTTTAGCGGGTAGGCAGCTCATCCCAGGTGGTGAACCCACACACCTAATCCTTCAAGGGCTACAGAGCAAATCCCAGAGAAGCTGCATTGCAAGTCTCCCCAAAATGGCACTAGGGCCTTAAATTGTCTTCCGGTAACTTCTTCGCCAAACCCTGCTCATGATTGGAAGGAGCTTCTTCCTTTCCCACCCTGACCCTGACTCACATCCCAGCCATCAGTTGGCCAGAAGAATCCTGTGGGACTGCTCGAGGGCGTTCCTGCTTTCCCCTGCCAGGGACAGCTGCACGCGGCCTTTCCAGATTGATTTCTGAACCGTGTCTATCCCTCCTCACACATTCCAGTGGGTGAGCTGAAACCACCGTGCTGACCACCACTCTGCCTTTGTCTTTCCTGCCCCTCCTTTCCCCAGTTGCTCCCTGGGGCAATATTTATAGAGGAGGATCAGGCATCCCCCTTACCCCTAGGTTCAAGGCCCCCGTAGGCTCACTTGGTTGAGGGATTCCACCTCCTCACAAGCCTGCAGAATGTTTGCCATGTAGGTCTCTGACATGCCTTCCTCTGTTCTTCCGGAGGGTGGCTCTCCTCCCCTGCCATTCCCCGCCAGGACCCCTCGGCGGTACTATGGGGATGAGTCGCTGGGCCTCTGGGAACATACAGGAGAAACATGAGGAGAAAGCCTTAAATCTTTATCAGCTGGCTCTTTCCATTGCTACTGGCGGGGCGTTTCCAAGCGCTCCCCGAGCTTGAGCACAACCTCGACATGGGTTTGCTCCTGGGAAGACATGCGTCCTCCCTCTTTCTCACTGCCTCTTTGGGCTCTGTGTTCTCCAGCTACCTTACTTTTAATGTGTTGTTAGGTGCCATCACGACATATGACAGCCCTATAGACGACAATCCGGAGTCATCTCACAGTCATTACTGTGTTTCAGTCTACTGTTGCAGCTGCTGTGTCAGCCCATCGCATCTGGGTCTTCCTCCTCCTTCCCGACGCCCCGACTCTCTGCCAAATATGACATTTTTCTCCAGGGAATGGTCCTACGGGTAATGTATCCAAAGAACGGGACACGAAGTCTTGCTGCTCTTGCTTCTAAGAAGGATTCTTGGTTGTACTTCTCCCATCAACTCCAATATTCTTTGCTAACATCATTCATTCAAACGCATCAATTCTTCCTCATTCTTCCTTACTCATTGTTCAGTTTTCAAATGCATATGAGGTTATTGAAAATGTCGGAGGTTGAGGTCATTTCAAGGTGACGTTTTCCCTTGGGAACACTGGAAAGAGGTCCTTTGCAGCAGATTTGCCTTCCGTGCTACGTTGCTCGCTGTCTTCCAAGACTGCTGTTTCAATGGGCCCTGATGGTGACCCCAAGTGGAATCAAGTCTCTTATAGCTTCAATGTCTTCTTCTTTTGTCGTGTTGTTGTTAATTTGTCCAGTTGTGAGGATTTTTTGTTTCTCCGTATAGAGATGTAATCCATATGGAAGGTCTTTGGCCTTCATCAGTAAGTGCTTCAGCAAGCAAGGTTTAATGACCCTCCCTCCAGTCCTGGTGCCGAGTTCTTCTTCATATGGGTCCAGCTTCTTGAATTGTTTGCACAGAACACAGACCGAATAGTATGGTGAAAGGATACGACACTGACACATACCTTCCCTCATGTAAAAACACACCATCCATCCTCATTCTACTTGGATAACAGGCCTCTTGGTCTCTATGGAGATTCCATACGAGCACAGTGAAGTGTTCTGGAACTTCCATTCTTTGCAGTGTTTTCCATGATTTGTTATAATCCATACTACTGAGTGCCTCGGCCGAGTCGGTAAATCACAGGTCAACATTTTTTCCTGGTATTCTCCACTTTCAGCCAAGATTCATCCAATATTTATTTAAATCATAGGGTCGCTGTGAGTCAGAATCAACTCAGTGGTAGTGGGTTTGTATTTTTTTTAAAATAATTTTACTGGGGGCTCGTAAAACTCTTATCACAATCCATACATCAATTGAATCAGGCATGTTTGTACATATGTTGACCTCATTCTCTTCTAGACATTTACCCTCTATTGAGTCCTCGGTACCAGCTCTTTTTGGGGTTTGTATTTTTATAGGGTATTCTGACTGTAGAATGAAGGCTTTCTCTAAGTACCTAACCCCACATACCAACTAGAGCAACTGTGCTTCCTCTAATAGTGATTTCTACCAATGTTTATTTTCTTAGATGTCTATGTCAACTTTGGAATTCAAAACAGTTTGATTCAGGGAGATTGGACTTTCAGTAAGGCCAACATGTGATGCGGCCCAAAACTAGCTCAGCAGCACTGGGCTGTGGGCTGTGTTGTTTATGTCTGGAAGTCGAGACAACCCTGTGGTGAGGCAACAAGAAAACCCTCAGCCCCCCACTTGTAACCTGAAGACTGAAGCCAGAGACTACATGGAGTGTGAGGAAGCAGAAGACAGCTGTACTGAGAGCTGTGTGCTCTCGGTTGGCAGACAAGCAAGGCCTTGCTACGTCAACTCTCTATATGCTGTATTAAGATATGCATTATTCTGGCAGTCCTGTGATAGACACCCTGTCTTATTTTGTTTATACTTGTTCATATTAGGGTGTATCTCAGATGTGCTAAGCCATTGGGGACACCCTCTTGAAGGTGTGTTGTTTTTCTGTGTGTTTTTTTTTGTAAATGAAACCCAGGATTGATGAGCCTATAGGGACAGCAAATAGAATAGGGGCTTGGGGGTGGGGTAGAGTGTGGGTGTGTGAGGGGGGGGTGGAGAATGGAGGGTGGGGTGGGGATACAAGGGAGACGATGTCAAGAAGTCCAGAAAGGAAAAGTACTTTTGGAGACTGATTATGGAAGCAATCGTACAATTCTGTTTGACGTGATTGAACTATGAAATGATGACATATGTATCAACTTCCAAGTAATAACCAATTAAAATAAAAATAAAAAGGGTTTTGGGCTCACACTAAATCCTAGCAACAAGTTAAAAACAATTAGTTCTTACATCATGGCCCTGCTCGATGCTCGTTCTCAGGAAGGGAACACAGAAGATATGGGTGTTAGAGCAAAATGTGGTGAAGAATTTAGATGGTGGCCTGTTATCAGATAAAATAGCATCTGGGGTCTTAAAGGCTTGTCTTCAAACAAGCAGCCATCTAAGAGAGATGTCAACTAAATCCACATGGAAGAAGCACACCAGCATCAGTCACTGAAGGACTGGAATCCATTTAATCCAAAGTCAAAGAAGGGATTAGTATCAGAGCCTCAATTGTGAGAATCTGGTCTGCAGAAGGCAACGGATGACAGTGGGAGCCCAAGATTCATCCCAAGTGGAACTACATAGGCAATAAGCCTTCAGAGAACTCCCCCTATCTAAAACTGAGGGATGGGAGGAAAGTGAGCACCAAACCGAGTGCTTGGGAGAGAGGAGTATAGAAGAGCAAAGGCATAAATCGGACTTGAACAGTTAAAACAATGTCAGTAGATTCCCCGTTATGAAGCAGGCTGGACCTGATCTGGTTTCCAAAATTTACTGTGTTTTTGTTTGTGCATATTGGAGTGTATCTCAGAGGTGTTATGTCAATGGAGGTCACCCTCTTATTTGCTTTTCTGTTTGTTTGTTTTTTATTATGCACCCCAGGATGGATGCACCTACAGTAGAATAAGGATTTCAGGAGGAGGGGGTACAGTGGGGGGTGGGGTGGGGGGAAGAAGCGGGTAAAGGGAGATGATGTCAAGGAGCCCATGTAGAAAAAGACCACTGGAAACCAATTGTGCAAAGGCAGTTGTAGAATTCTGCTTGACATGATTGAACTGTGCAATGATATGATATATGTATTAAATCCCAATTAAAAATAACTTTTTAAAAAGAAGAAAACCCTCAATTCCAAGAAACAGAGGTTAAGACTAGACAGGTCCTGCTCCTTTAACCAGGACGAGCTCATGGAAAAGGTGATCTTTTGGAATGGGGCAGTCCTGCCCATGCAGCTGTGTTCCCATCTCTCTTTCAGGTACTCGCCCATTATCATTTCCCGCCTTTGCCCAGACTCAACTGCCCAGATTGCTCCTCTTGTTCCATACGGCACACTCATTTTTCACTACGATGTTAGTGACTTACTGCTTTTCTTTCCCATTCAAAAATAGAGTCCCTCCGGAAAATGGAAATGCCACAACTGCCATGTGTTACCATCCGGTCAACTCCAACTCACGGCCAGCCTGTGGGTTGCCGAGCAGACTTGTGCTCCCTCTGGTTCCTGTGGCTGTCGTTTTATGAGAGAGGAGTTCTGGGGCTTTTTTCCTGTGATGCTGCTAGGAACTGCCAACACTTCACTTCGCAGTCAGGCACAAATCATTCATGCCACCCAGGAACCTCTTAACGTACAGCCAGGGCATCTCAAAAGACATGTGAGCTATTTGCACACCCATGTTCATTGCAGCACTAATTACAATAGATAAAAAGCAAACAAAACAAAACAAATAACAACACCAACACCTAAATGTCTATCAGTGAAGAATGGCTAAACAAACAGTGAAATGGTACCCATCGTTAAAGAGTAATGATGAAAACAGAAACACAGTGGGTGGATTTGGGGGACATTACGGTGAGTAAAGTTAGGTAATCATGAAAGGAAAAATAGTACATGAGACCACTGTTAGAAAAGAAAAAAATCAGAAATCAGGATAAAGGCTTCCATACTAAAAGAAACAGCGGTCAGTGTAAGATATGAAAATGATAATAATTTATAATTTATCAAGGGGTCACGAGGGTGGGAAGTGGGGAGGGAGGGTTAAAAGAGGAGCTGATACCCAGGGCTCAAATAGGATGTAAATGTTTAGAAAATAATGATGACAACATATGGACAAATATGCTGATATGCTTGATGTGTGGATTGTTATAAGAGCGGTAAGAGTTCCCAATAAAAATGATCTTAAAAAAACAAAACAAAACCTGAAAGCAAACAGAAAAAGAAGCAGACTTTAATGGCTACAGGGGTGGGAGGAGAGGGAGGGAAGGGGGAGCAGTAGGCTGGAGGGCAGCCAGGTTGTAACTTGGGCGAAGGGGAAGATAATATCCTGCAAGGGAGAGAAGACGGAAAAGGCAGTGGGTGGGCAGAGGGCGAGTTATTAGGAAGTTTGATAGGTTGTTTAAATTACTGAATACAAAAATGATGATCTGAATTCACAATAAGAAATTTTTTAATTAGACGTGGGTGGCTGTCAACACTCCCGACTCTCTGCACTGTACCCCTTCCATTAGGTCTACCTTCTCTTTCAGAGAAACTACCAGGCCTGGGCCGTGGCCAGCACTGCTATGTGCCCTGGGCAGAGCCTCACCTTCATCCTCAGGTGTGTGAAGATAGAGTTACCTCCATGGGAGGGTTTCCAAGATGTTGGTTAATGCGTGCATTCAGATCTCGGCATTAAAAGGGAGAAGAAAACCTTGTATTTACCCTTCTTTGGTCTCACTGGGAATTTTCCAATAAACTTTACATTCCCAGCTCCAAGCTTTATGTTTCACTGTGAACTGAGATTACAGCTAAACTCTGAGAACTTTCGACATGACTAGTTATATGTACACAAAACCCAAACCAAACAAAAAAACAACCTTTTCTTTTCCTTGTGTTCCCAATCCTTCTTGTCATTTAAACGACAATGGAGAGTTTAGTCATCACATCTAACTGCCCGATTTAATGTGCAAACTAATTAAGCCTTTTGACTCCATTAACTTGACCCAAACAGCATTGTCCAGGTGGGCTCTGGTGCGTGCGGATCAGTCACACTGTGGCCCCAAGTTCCTTGTTTTATTCTCCTGGGGAAACGATTGGCAGGAAGGGGAAGGTGTGCTCTGGCAGGGAGAAAGTAGTCTGGGTGGTGCTGTTATGAAAACTGAGACAGGCATCCGACTTGCCAAGTGAATGTGGTCTCCCCAGGGCACATAGCGTGCCAGGTGGAAGGCAGGCGGAATCAGCCGCCCTCGGCCCCTCCTCTGCAGGTGGTGTGTGAGGCAGCCTCGGGAAACATGAACTTGCCCTAGAGTCTGGTCCTCTCTGGAATGTGCAGGGCTCCTGGTGTGCTCTCAGGGCCCTGCAGAGCCACCTTGTCAGCAACAGAGTAACAAAGGCGAGGGAGTTAGCAGGTGGACCAACACTCGCATCACCTACATATTCATAGACATTCTTCATCAATACTCACGCAGAAAAAAGGACATTGAATTCAAATCTGTCATGTCTTCCATCAAAAGAGTTTTTAGATATGAAAAGTGTAATTGATAGAGAACTCCAAACTAGAGGCATCCTAGAAACTTTAGGCAAAACTAGTCCTAAACTGTGCTACACAAACACTATCCCGGCAGCTAATGGAAAGGTAGCTGATTTGAGTTTTCCTCAGAAAGAGATTGTTGGTGGACTCCATTCTAGAGTGCTTCCTACGATTTTAAAATTGTCTGTTCAGAGAAAGGAGAAATTTCAGTCAAACTTCACACTTCGCTACCGCCAACATCATCATGGTGGGCACCATCCTTGGTACGGTCCCCTGGGAGACCACTCTGAGATGGAAATAGCAAACAAGGAATTCACCAAGGGGCAGTCTTGGGAAGGGGACCTATGAGAGTAGCAGATGGTCTGGGCAGAGGAAAACGGTGGGTGACAGTGCAGATGCTATGCAAGCCACCCCAGTCTCGGTTTCCAATCCCAACGGACAACCCTACTTTCTCCCAGCACCCAGACACTGCTCTTCGTAAGAACTGGGATCTCCTCGGATCGGTCCTGTGCCCATTCCTTTGGTCGATAACTCTGGCCAGACACTGAGCAAATATGATTGCTCATGCTTGGGTCACCTGACCACCCTACTAGGGTGATGGAAAAACTTGTTTAAAAAAACAAACCCCGTGCTGTTGAGTCAGTTAGGACTCATAGCAACCCTATTGGGCAGAGTAGAAAGATCCCTTTGGGTTTCCGAGTGGGGAAATCTTTATGGAGGCAGAAAGCCTCATTTGTCTCCCATGGAACAGCCGGTGGCCTCCGAATGTTGACTCACTATGTCCCAGTGCTCCTCAAAAAACCTGGGAGGCAGAGAAGAGCAGACATGGTGTCCCTCCAGCACTGCCTCTCTCTCAGCTTTGAGTGCCCTGAGTGCTCCCGATGGCTAAGTAACAGCTTCTAATGGACAGGTTGATGGGTGGTTGTTTAAATCCACCCAGAGGCAACCCCTCTGAAAAAATCAAAGCTTTGGAAGCTCCATGGGGCAATCCTGCTCTATTACCCCAGGGGTCAGAAGGGGCCCAATTGCAGTAGGTTTGGTGTTTTGTTTTGTTTTCCTTAAAGGGTTGAAACCTTAATATATCTAACTGCCCCATGGAGTGCCTCTTAGGACACACTCAGTAGATGGCGTCATTGTTTGTCTCATCAACATCATAAGAACAAACACAATTCACTTTTCCCCCCCTAATGTCTTGGAGCAATAGATGCTGATAAAATCAATGTTGACTCAAACCTCAGCCACAATTTTGAACTGAGCCTGAACCTTTTTGAGAAGCTGAGAATATTTAACAAACATTTTCTTTCAGCATGCCTAATCTTTGTGCATTGTTGGATTTTCTGGGCCAGATGGGTCTAGAGTACCAGAACCATCAGAAAGATGCTTATCGCTTTGACAGCCTCACTGGACTGAAAGTATTTCCCCAGAAAGACCATCCCAGTGTTTTCCTGATCTGGTCACAGAGCCAGAGCATTTGGATGAAATGGGGGAAATTCCTGTCTTTGAACTGAATAACATTCCTGCAGTGTCTGGTCCCTAAGGGTTGGTTGCGTATAGCCTTCCCTACTGCATAAGGGTAGATCGCTGTACAACCTCCTGAAGAATTAAGGACAGAGAGTTCTGGATCATTGTTGGCAGACACTGTCACAGTCCCTTCTCATGACACCAATGCAACACTGCCGCCGCCACTGGTCTGCCATCTGTCCTACTGCGGTGGCCAGTGTGTTGTTGACAGCTACAGCACTGGCCTTTCAAATGCTAGCAGGGTCACCCAAAGTGCACAGATTCAGCAGAGCGTCCAGTCTGAGCACAGACTACCAAGCAGGACGGGGTTGTCCATTTCTGAGGAATTAGCCACTGAAAACCCTGAGGACAGCATAGAAACATGTCCGTCACTAAAACCTTCAGGAACAGAAGCAGAATACTGTCAGAGAGAGTGCCAGAAGCTGGGCCCCTCGGGTCAGAAGGCTCTCACAGTGTGACTGAGGAAGAGGCGCCCACAATGACGTGGAGGTAGGGAAGCCTGTGGGAGAAGAGCCTGCGGGCTTTCATTCGCTGATGGGACATGACTCAAAATGTGAAGCAAACGATGCAAATATAATGAATACTTGTAACTTGGAATGTATGAATCTGGGAAAATTAGAAGCCATTACAAGGAAATGGAGTGCACAAAGATCGATATTCTAGGCATTAGCAAGCTGAATGAGTCAGAAAATCATAGGGTTTGTTACGCTGGAAAGGACACAATCAAGAGGAATGGTGCTGCCTTCATCTCCACAAAGGACACCTCAAGGCTTATTCGCTGTCTGTGATAGGATAATATCTATCCACATTCAAGGAAATCGAATTAATACATAAGTCCATTTTTTTGCACCAACCACTGAAGCTAGGGTTGAAGAAGTTAAAGAATTCTACCAACGTCTTCAATCATAAATTGATCAAATATGCTATCAAGATGCACTGATAGTTATTGGCAATTGGAATGCAAAAGTTGGAATGAGGAACGTTATTGTTAACTTAAGGACATTTTTTTCAAGATCCTCCTGGGTGGCATTTTGTTCCGTGGCTCACAGGGTCATCACGAGGCTGACTCAACTGCAGCGAACAACAACAGTCTTCTAGAATGGGTAAGTCCTAGGGTAAGTCTAGGCCAGATGACCTCTTGGCCCTGATTTCAGTGACACGAGAGAAAACCAAAGGGGAATGGGGGAAGGAGAATTCGAGAGAATTTTTCCGGTTTCCTACTTCCCCCTCCAGAAGGACCTTCGTTTTTTCTTCTTTTTAAATTAAAAAAAAAAAGTATTTACCTGGAAGCATTCAGAATGTCAATGAAACAGTTGCAGCCTTTTTGTTGTTTTTGCAATTACAGAGTGGCATTCAGTTAAGAGAACAACAATTATTTCATACAAGCTGCATCCGAGACAACTGACGAGGGGGAATAAAAGGAACCCCCCACACTACCATCCCCATGTATAACTACTGTGTGCCGTACACCAGTGAGTGCCTGCTTCAAGATTCCATGCCAATTTACAAGCCCCATACTGTACCAGGCAAGGTTAGTGGCTATTGGAAAGGCCAGCGGACCGGCCTATCTAAAGACACATTCGGTAGTATGTTAACTACACCAAAAAAGACACTGTATGGCTTAGAACCAAATCTTACACAGCCTTACATTTCTTTTTCTTCCAAAGGAGTGAGTTGTGTACATAGACAATGGGGAAAAAACTGTGCTAGAACCAATGTAATCACCATCATCTTCACCTTCTTCTTCTTCCTCCTCTTGGTCTTCTTCGTCCTTCTCGTCCTCCTTTTTCTTGCTTTTCGCAGCCGTGCCCACTCCCTTTGCTGGCATCAGGCTTCCCGTAGCCTGGGATGCAGCAGTATCCTGTTCGTATTTCTCCGACAGCTTGGCGGCCTTCTTCTCATAGGGCCACTTGTCATGGGCCTCAGTGTGATTCCACATCTCTCCCAGCTTCTTCGCAATGTCCCGCTGGACCAGCCCTGCTGTTCATCTTTGTCTCGGGGCGGCACTCAGAACAAGACCAAACAAAAACGCTGAAGGAGGTCTCGGGTCCCTCGGAATCCTCAGACTTCTTTTCTGTCTCCTCTTTAGGAGGCATGTGAGTTTTCACTTCTCTTTCATGACGGGCCTTGTCCGCCTGAGCCATGTCTTCAAGTTTCCCTTCTCTTTACAGACACGGTCTTCCACCGCTCTGAGCCCTTCTTAGCAAACTGAGAGATCGACAGAAGCATCCGGTGCTTCCTCTTGGGCTCCTCCCGGCAAGTTTGCACAAAACATGTAGATGATGACATTAAACATGCAGATGATGACATTTGGCCTCTCGGCTTCTTAGGATCGCCTTTGCCCATGTTGAGTTACTCTTTCTTCCGTCAGTGAGGCTCGGTTCATCATCCCCAGTAGCTTCAAGGGTCAGCAAAAGCCTCCAGCTTAACATCTAACCCACAGCCTTAAACTGAAGAACTTCTGCAGTCACCAGTCTATTACCTTCCTGCTGATCTAGATTAATCATCCTCAAATAGAACGAATCAGGAGAAAAGTCCAACATAACGTGACTTAAAATTTTAAAGCTGCCTGAACTTGGACCTCACTACTGTTTCTACAACTGTATAAGCCATTTTCTTGTTGTAAACTTTATATGTACATCATATACACAATTAATGTAGGGCTTTTTTTTTAGTCTTTTAGGAAGAAATAGGTCAACACTAACCTGGATTTATTAAAATTTCCAAAACTTTACTGAGAACAATTTCTGATTTATTGAACTCTTCAATAAGAGTACCATTCAGAGTAATTTTAGCACACTCAAAGTTTCAAACTTTGAACAAAAAAAAAAAAAACCTCTTAAAAATAAAGGTTTGACTTTTTAATTTTCATTTCTGGATTACAATATAATATTAAAGAGGCCAGTAAATGTCACTGACATTTTTCTTCTCATAATACTTCAGGAAATAAGACCTTCATGATTTCTTTTTACTAGCATCATAACTGATATGCTTGGAAAAAATGGGTATAAAAATGTAATTCTCAAATTCATCAACTCTTGAATTCTGAGAAATTGAACTTGACGTTTTTACTAGAAGAATATATATGAGTATCAGAAATATACCTTTTTGTTTATTAAAAGCTAAAACAGAAATGCAAGAAAGAAATGAAGCTCAGAGTTTTTTCTTTAGAATTATACTCACAAACTCTGTGATGTCGTGGGGTCTGCTTCGGTCTGCTAACTGCAAGGTCAGCAGTTTGAAACCACCAGGTGCTCCGTAGGAAAACAGACATGACTTTCTACTAAAACAAACAAGCAGTACGGTTAAAGTCTTGGAGACCCACCCAAGCAGTTCTATCCTGCCCTATAGGTTTGTTAGGAGTCAGAATACATTCGATGGCAGTGCATTTGAATTATGAAAAGTACCAATAGAATATGTAAAATTTAGTTATTAGTGCTAGAGAAATCAGTGGTAAAAGTTATTGACTAACATCTATAAGAATCACCATGCGTTAAGCTGTATACTATACTGAAATTGATGCATTTAGTTAAAAATAAAATTTCCGAGATTTTTCAAATAAAACGCATTACCTGTGGCTTAAAAAAAAAAGAAGCAAGAAACAACAGCAAATGGATCAATCTATTCTCGGCCACCAAGTTTTTACCCTAACTTTGCCTTTTTATACAAAACAGTACACAGAAATTTCAAAGTAATAAATTCAGAGTTAAGTAACATAATTTAAATAAGAATCACAACATTAAAAACGTTTTTAAGAAGTACAGTATGGCCTATACCTTGATTTTGATGAGGATCTGGATCTGTGGACACGGATGTGGAGAGAGAGTCATTGTTTGAAAGGAGAGTCCCCTTCCATAAAAGCAACTGGCAGCTGTTTTTCAGGAGTGTTTTTTCCCCTTCTTTGCCATTTTTCACTGGCTTTCTCTAAAAAAAGATCTGTCTACTGTTGTCTGCTGTTGGCATTTCCTTGACTGTTTTGTAAAAGGGTTGACTAAATGATCATCAACAATATTGATAACAGTTAACCCGTTCCTTATGGTGATGATTCTTTTCAAAACATTCTTTCTTAGGACCTATGTTTTTTAATCTAAACATGGTACAAAAAGCCACAAAAACTAGGAACATCATAGCAAAATGCTTGGAACACAGCCGCAAAAGGTTTAAACAATGCATACTAACAACACCAACTAATGCTGAGTGACTGAAACACGAACTGCTTTTGCTTACAAAAATCACATGCATTGGGTAGGATTCCGGTGTTTTGTTAGAGCGCCGATGCAAAATTTTCTCGACATTTTGAGTCAAAATCCGATCATGTCGAGTACTGATGCAGTCGAGTACCAGGGTTCTACTGTATTTGCCTGTCCTAGCTCATGCTTCTAATAATAACTTGTTATGAGTTTCAGTGTCATCCACTGCACAATGAAAGCTTTAGCTAGATTGATCACTGAAGAGCCATCTCATCCCACTCAGCAATGAGTGTCTCTTATAGTCCATAGTCTCCTTGCCAGCACTTACATCGCTTTGCTTCTCTTCTTGCCAGCCAGGTATCATTGTCCAGTGATAGAGTTTCCCTGGGAGCTTCAGAGGACTTTGGGCACAGGTTTGGAATTAGTACATAATTAGGATATTTATGTTAGCTGCAAATGGCCATCACGGTAGTCAAGTTCTCAGCAAGCCACCGCCTAGCTAGACCTCACCTCCTCAGCTGTGAAATGGAACACATGGATGGGAAAGAGACTGTGACCCCTTCCAGCTCTGGTGCCCAATGATTCATAATTAGTCTCTGTCTTGCTCCCGAAAAAAGTACATTGTGTTCTGGAAGGATATGGCTGCCCAGCTACCCAGCAGCTGGAAGCAAATACTCAACCTCACCCCAGGGAGGCAGCTGAGTTATGATGAAGGAGCTTCAACAGAATCCAGAAGAATGGAGTTTACATTGCTGACCCTCATTCTCAGCACCCGTTTGTTGTGAGAATTAGTTGAGCAAATGTAATCTCTTGAAAGGGAAGGCCAGTGAGGTAGTTAGTTTATTGTGCCAACCTGGTCGATAAACACATGTGGGGTTAGTTGAAGGGCGGAGGGATAAATGGCTCGGTGAGCCTGGCCTTTCGAGTTCGTAGGTCTCTTGCTATTGATGGTCGCACCAGGGTGCAGCTGCCTTAGCAGTTCCCTACTTCAGCTTGCAAGACTGACTTCCTGCAAGACATCCCCAAGGAGGAGCCACATGGACCTAACCTGATGCAGCCCTGGGTGCTGGGGCAGCCGTGTGAAGACCCCTGCCAGTGCTGAGATGCTTACACATTCACTGACTCGGCTTGCTTTGTGAGATGGAGGAGGACTTTGTGGACTGGTGTTGGACTTATGGGTTAATGGGTTAATGTTGGACTTGTGGGTTTGGGCAGCACTGGGTTGGGATGTTTTCTTGATGCGCACTTAAAACTCTCTCTTATACGTGAGTTTCTGTGGATTTGTTTCTCCAAAGTACCCAGACTAATACAGCCAGCAACCAACTCTGCCTGACTGACTCAAACCCTCTCCTCCAGTCACCTTCCACCATCCTTTTCCTCTATTTACTGGCCCCAGGTCCTGGCCCAAGTACCACGTATAGAATCTGAGCACAGCCTTGACTCTTCCCCAAAGCTTTGTGGACAAGCATCCATCACTCAAAGAACTTGGTATGAGATGAAACATTTTATCAATTAATTCCACCACCACCCCCCAAACAGAATACCTGACTTCCTCTTAGCTCACTCTATTAACCGCACATCTCATGCCCCTGTAAACTATGCTGGCCGAGCAGGCTGCACCCTGTGCTTGACTCCCACCAGCTCAGCTGTGTGTTGCTCTCCAAGATTCAAGTGTGCTTGCCATCAACCTCGTTTATGGCAGTTGTCTTTGTTACCGTAACATGTAATTTATTTGAAACTTGTATACATCAAAAGTAAAATAGTGCAAAAGGGAATTGTTGGCTATGTAAAAACAAAACGCCTTGTAGGAAATAAAGACAAATTCCTGGAGATATTGCAATGCATTTTGGGATTTGGGATAAACGTTGGTGTTGGGAGAAAAGTAATGAGGAATATGGGAATATTCTACC
Source organism: Echinops telfairi (assembly GCF_000313985.2). Lineage (NCBI taxonomy): Eukaryota > Metazoa > Chordata > Mammalia > Afrosoricida > Tenrecidae > Echinops > Echinops telfairi. The sequence goes on along the minus strand of NW_022104341.1, from coordinate 24,170,369 downwards.
TTCACAGGGCTTCACAGGTAGCCCAACTAAACTTACCAAGGGGACATTCCTGCTGGAGTTTGTGTGAGAAAAGTAACACAAGCACTACTGGTTATTAGGACCCACACTGAATAAACAGAAGCTTGCTAGATGGTGATGATTCTACAACTCTTTTTAATGTGATTGGATGATATGTCACATTATGTGACAATAGAACTGCTTGGAAATTTGACAGGAGTGTTCAGTTTTAAGTTAAAATGCAATCTATAAGACTCGTTTGAATAAGTTTTATTACTTTTCAAGTAGTAAACCCAAGAAGATTTCAACTGAGCATAGACAGATGGAAACCTATATTTTATTGCATTTTTCAGTTCACATTCATATTTTATAGTTCTCTCCACAGTGGTTTTATTGTAATGAAGAATCTCAAGTCCACATGAAAATAGAAAGAAAAGTAGAAAATGAGCTTCTTTATTTCATCATCCAAATTTAACAATCACTGCTGTTTTCCAACCTGTATTTCATCTCTTTCATTTTTTTGGTGAACATATTTTGAAGCATATTTCAGGCGTCATTTCATTTTCATCTCATTTCTATATAATCACAATACCATCATTGTGCATAACACAATTAGGAATGATCCTTTGGTGTCTTCTGATGCTAATCTAATCTAATTCAGTTTTGTCCAATAACACCCCAAAAATATTTTTACTATTTTTTCCCACTATCCCCATTACATCATTACATTGGTTTGTGAGGTCCTGTGTCTTTCTAAATTTAGAACAACACTCCCTCATTCTATTTTTCTTCATACTATTAACTTGTTGAAGAATCTGTGCTTTTATAAAGAATTCAAAAGATGCCAAAGAACAGCATGGTTCTTGGAATAAGATGGGTTCACTTCCTGGCTGTGTTGAGGAATCTCAAAATGTCTCAATGCACCCTCCATTTTGCCAAGTGCCTCAGTATAAGGTGTGGCTCTCTTCATGGACTGAAAAAATAAGTAAATAAGAAAAGCCAGAGATGAGGCTGAAACATCAACATGTGACAGCTCTAAAACAGGACAATCCAGCAAGAGCGAAGATCCAACCCATCAAGGAAATGCAAATCAAAACTACAATCAGATTCACTACCGGCCAGTCCCTGTCCCAGTTGTCAGCAAGTCTCACTCACGGCAACCCTCCGCTGTACAAAGTAGAACTGCTCTACGGGGTTTTCTTAATGCGAGAAATTCACCAGGCCTTTCTGCAGTGGTGCAGCTGGATGGGTCCCAAATGTCAACCTCCCACCCCCAGTTGCTGGAAACTAGCTCGTGTGACACAGAAACATTGAGATTACTTTCGATTTTATTTATCCTGCTTTTATAACCACTCAGGTCAGTGTTTAGATCTGATGATTGAGGAAACTGGAGTTTCCTCACGTTGAGTTCTCTGGAGAAGCAAAAACAGTGACGCTTGTATGTGCATGCGTATAGAAAGAGGTTGATATGAGGAAACGGCTTACACAGTTGTATAAGTTATATTAGTCCAGTTCAGGTCAAGGCCAAAGGTCAGATGTAAGTTAGCCGGAGGCTTCTCCTGGCTCATGTAGCTGTGGAAGCTGCTGAATGGGAAGGAGGAGGATGCAGCAGGAGGGTCTCAGGTTTGTATTTTAAGAGGCAAATGAAACGCAGGTCAGCCAAATGAATCTGAGGCCAGCAATCTCCTAGCAGCTCCTGTGGCCGTTGGGCGACAGAACGGCAGATTAATGAACCAGAGGCAGGATCCAGATCCGGTTCAAGGGGAAGGGGCAAAAGTGCTCACTTCACTCTGGGTCTCTCTCTTATATAGAAGGCCACACCCCCAAGGAGGTGTCATCGGGCTTCGACATGATTGATAGGCTGGGCTCTGCCCTACCTTCACCCAAGAGTGTCAAGTTGACATAAACTCTAAGCATCAGAAGGGTGTTCAAGGCTGTGATGTGGCTTTTTCATCTTTAAAAAATTTTAATTTCCCCCTTTGGTTTGTGGAGTATAACACATACAAAAAACACCTGGTATACATAGCTGCACAGCCTGAAGCATCAGCACAGTGATACGGCCCCAGCCAACTGCCCATAGATGTGGCTCTTTGTTCTTTTTTCTTCACACCTTTTCTCCTTTGCTTATCCCTCCCCTCTCCCCCATCCACAGGCCACCACACAGCTTTCAACGTCTTTTCTTTTGGTGTGGAATTTTTCGTTTGTTTTTATTCTTTTATAATAACGATGTTATGATTTTTTTTTAGAAATCTTTATCTTTATGGGATTAACTAACTTTGCTGAATATAACATCTACCAATTTTGTCCATGTTACAGTATCTTCATTGCTTTCTGGAGATGTATGATAGTTTATTTTGTGGATGTCACAAAGTATATCCATTCCTCCAGGGAAGGGTTTTTGGGTGTTTCCATTTTTTTTTTTGCTAGTCTAGAAATTGCTATGACAAACATGGGTGATCAGATATCTGTTCGTGGTCGTGTTTTGCTCTTTATTTCTTAAGGGCATACACTATTTAGAGAGATTGCTGGGGCGTACGGCATTTCTATTCACACTTGTGTAAGGAAGTGCTATTCTGGTTTCCAAAGTGGTTGTACAATTCTGCAACCCCACCAGCAAAGTATGAGCATTCCAATCTCTCGACAGCTTCTCCACCATTTGTTGTTTTGTGTTTTTTAAATTTTACAGTAAGCGGTGGTGGTAAGTAGTATCTTTTTGTTTTATTAATTGCATTTCTCTTATAGCTAATGATCACAAGCATTTCTTCACACAGGCATGATGGCTATCTAGATGCCATGTTTAGTAAATTATCTATTCATGTTTTGTGCCCGTTTTTGATCGGATCGTTTGTGTTTTTCTTCCTAAGGTGTTGGAGCGTTCCATAGACCTTTTGAAATTAGATAGTTTATCTGATATATCATTGACATCTGTTTTCTCCCACTTGGTAGGAGAAGTCTTTGATGAAGTCTTTTGATGTATATCAATGTCATGTTTTTAGAAGGACACAGTCTTCTATTTTGCTTTCTGTAGTGTGAATGTTTTACATTACGTTTAGTAGTGTATTTATGCTTTGGTAGTGTACTTAGGCCCATATGTTTTTCCCTATTTTTCATTTATGATCATTGTAATTCTAGGGGTTATATTTAGGTCTTTAAACCATCTTGAGTTCATTTTTGTAGATGATGTTTCATTTGTTTGCAGGTGAAGATCCAATTTTTCCAGCACCATTTATTGATAAAGACTATTTCTTCCTCCATTTAAACTGCCTTTGTTCTTTATAAAAATAGCCGGTGACTGATATTTTGAGTGTTTTATCAAAAGTGATGTAGAATTTTACTGAATGCCATTCTGCATCAGGTGATACAATCATGGTTCTTTTTCTTTGTTTTGTTTATGTGCTCGATGACACTGACTTTTCCCCTTGCATAGCTAGTGGCACAGTGGTTAAGCATTCGGCTATTAACTGGAAGGTCAGCAGTTCAAAACCACTGGCTGCTCCGTGGGAGCAAGACAAGGCTTTCTAGTCCCACACAGGATCACGGTCTCAGAAATTCCCAAGGGCAGGCCTGCACTGTCCTGTACGGTCGCTATGAGCAGACATCGACTCAATGGCAGCGAGGTTGGTTTTTGTGGTTTGCATACCTGGTGTGAATTTCAATGGCAGCTGCATACCTGGTGTGAACCACACTCCATCATGAAGCTTCTCTCAGGAGTCTTTCCTTGTCTGCAATGTTGGCGCGTCGAGGCAGCCAGGCACCCACAGCTTTCGGGGGGCGTTGCTTGCATTGGTTTCCTCCCTCGGAACCACCGGCTGTACACGGCATGGCTTTCTGTTCCTCCACGGAGAGTGAGGCCTCGCGCTGGGGGCAGGTTTGCCGGAGGAGGGTTTGACAGAGCCTCCACTTAGATGGCCATGCCTTTTTGAGTCCAAACTGCCACCTCTATAATAGCAAAGGAGTGAATACCATTTGTGCCACCCAGGGCCTGACTCTAATAAGAAAAAAAGAGACTCTACAATCAGGAGTGGGGGGGTTGTGGGGGGGCGCGCGGGAATCAATTGCTGGTGAGAACGTGATGAAATTGAAACCCTCATATACTGCGGTGGGAAGGCTAAGTGGTGCAGCCGTTTGGACACGCAGCCTGGCAGTTCCTGCTGAGCTAAGCCTAGACACTGTATGACCCAGCAACTCCACTTGGATGCATAGACTCAAGAGGACAAAAACCTATGCAAATACCCACCCACCCACCCCCCGTGGTTTAGGGCAGCATTATGCTTAATAAACCCAAAGTGGAAACAAGCTAACTCTCCATGCTGAATGGATAAAGAAAGTGTGGTATTCACATACAACGGGATAGTCTAATCAACCAGAATACAAGAATACTGTGTAGATATGGGCTACGACATGTGTGAACCTTGAAAGCATTATGCTGAGTTATAGAAGCTAGTCACGCAGGAGAGCTAGTGTGTGATTCCATTAATATTAAGTACTTGGAGTCAGCAGAACCTCTAGAAACAAGTGCATTGTGGTCGACTCGGCCGGCGATGGAGAGACTGGGAGCAAGGGGTAACCACATGCTTGTGTGGCATGATGAGAGTACGCCTGAACGAATCGTGACGAGGGCGCGACTTCGGATATGTTAAGCCACTGAATTGTTCACTTTAAATGGGTGAGTGTGCAATGTGAGATGTTGCCCAACAAGCCTGTTAAACACACAAATGTGTGTTGTTGTTAGGTGCCATTGAGCCAGTTCCTACTCAGAGAGACCCCGTGTTCAACGGAAGAAAACCCTCCTGCATCTTCCCAGTTCTGTCATGTTTGAGCCCAGTGCTGCCGTCACGCAATCCTGCTCATGGAGAAGCTTCCTCTTGTCCACTGATCAAGCGCGTTATCGTTTTCTGGTGACTGGCCTTTCCTGACAGAATGTCTAAAACATGAGACAAAGTCTCATCATCCTTCCTTCTAAGGAGCATCTGGCTCTACTTCTTCCAACGCAGATTTCTTTATTTTTCTGCAGCTCACAGTACTTTCAATATTCTTCATTGACACAAAAGTCAGATGCACCAACACTTCTCCAGTCTTCTTGGAGCACGTTGGAGGTGAACGCGAGCCCACTGGAACTACTGCGGCTTGGACCAGGCACACCCTAGTGGCTCAGCATGAGACCCTTGCTCTTCAGCACTTTCAAGAGGTCTTGTGCAGCAGGTTTGCCCATTGGTGCAGGGCGCTTGATTTTTTTAAGTCGCTGTTTCCATGAGCTTTGACTATGGATCCAAATAAAATGAAATCCTTGACAGCTTCATGTTTTTCTCGGTTTATTGTGATGCTGTCTATTGATTCAGTTGGTAGGATTTGGGTTTTCTTTATGTTCAATTGCAATACATACTGGAAAGGACCACTTTGACCTTCCTTGACAAATACCTTGGGTCTTCCTAGCTTTTAGCGAGCAAAGTTGTGTCATTTGCAAATCACAGGTTGTTAATGTGCCTTCCTCAATCTTGATGCCCAATTCTTTTTCATGTAGTCCAGCTTCTCTGATGGTTTGCTCAGCATACAGATCTAATAAATATGGCAAAAGGGTGCAATGCTGACATAGACCTTTCCTGATTTTTAAACCACGCAGTATTTCCTTGTTCTGTTCAAGTAACAGTCTCTTGTTCGACGTGCAAGTTCCCTATGAGCTCAATGAAGTGTCCTGGAATTCCCACTCTCTCTCACTATCCATAATTTGTTATGATCCATGCCATTAAATTCCTTTGCATAGTCAATAAAGCACCAAACAAACACCTTTCTGGTTTTTCTTCTTTGAGGCAAGAGCCACCTGACACCAACAATAATATCCCTCATGCCACATCCTCTTCTGATTCTGGCTGGAATTTCTGGACATTTCCTGTGGATGTACTGCTACAATCAATTTTAAATTATGTTCAGCAAAATTTTATTTGCATGTCCTATTAATGATGTTGTATGGTAATTTCTGAATTTCTTTGGAATGGGCACAAATATGGATCTCGTCCATTTGGTTGGCCAGGTAGCTGTCTTCCAAAATGTTTTATATAGGTGAGTGAGTGCTTCTAGTGTTGCATCAGCTTTTTGAAACATTTAAAAGATTAGGGGTCCTTTATGAGCCAGCACGTAGGTTACCCTGCCCAGGACGGGTCATTTGACCACAGAATGCAGGAGGGAGATGGTTTTATTGTCACTGAAAAGGGTGACTCAACCTCAGTTGGGGCCACCAGTGGTGAGCACAAGACCGCTCCTCCCTGAGGAATTGTATGGAGTCTCTTCAATCTTCTGGATAAGGACATTGATGGTTTCCAGTAGCATTCTCCCTTTCCACGTGGGAGTTCCTGGGTCAACTCCTACTCAATGCTCCACACGCACAGCCACCATCGGTGTGTCAATGGAGACCCGTGTGTTGCAATAATGCTGAACAGGTTTCAGTGAAGCTTCTAGATTATGATGGTCTAGGAAGAAAACAAGATGGGCTGAGGCAGTGGCTGCAACAATGGGCTCAAACAAAGAACAATTGTGAGGGTGTAGCAGGACCAGCGATGCGCCCTTGTGCCGCACACAGGGTCACTGTGAGTTGGAACTGACTCAACGGCACCTGAGAACAGCAACAAGGCAGAACAGCTTAGTGATCTGCTTCCAAATATTAGTCAATCAATATCCCATGAATCACCATGGCCTCACCCTCGCCCAATCATGGGAAGCATGCACTTCAGTCAGAGCTGTCCTCCGTGTCTAATCACACCAGTGCTCTCCATCCGGGGCTTCGTCCGCCCAAGCTACACGCGTGCTCCATTGGTGTGATTGGTGCTCACATTCTTGTAGTTGCTGGCATTGTCCTTTTCTCGAGCTTAGCTACATCATGTGGGCGTAGCACTGATGAACCTGCATCAATAACATTGGGGAGAATTGAGTACCAATTAAAGGGAAATGGGGAGAAACAATGCAAAGGCTTCCTATGGCAACTGCTACTTTTGTAACCTATAGTATTGTAATTCAAGGGAGAAATAGTCTTCCAAACAATTCAAACTCACTGCCATCAACTCTATTTCTGCTCAGAGCAACCCTAGAGAGCAGAGTAGGACTACCCCTGTCGTTTCTGAGACGAGCTCTTGGTGAAAGTAGAAAGCCTCATCTTTCTCTCATGGAGTGCTGAGTGGTTTTGAACTGTTGAACCTTAAGCCAGCAGACCACCCAAGGGCCACAATTTTTATTGTTAGTATTTGTATACTCTAAGAAATATTCAATTTAAGCAATCTGTGACCCTGTTTATCACATATTATGCCATTAATAAACTGGATAATAAACATTTCTAAGGATTCTGTGTGGTGTAATGTGGGAAGAGGTCCATGGAGGAAAGAGGGGTGGGTGACATCATGAGTTACTGCACACTTACCCTAGCAACAAAGAGTGTTTTTGGAATGAATTGCTCATGGCCTGAGCCAGATGGCCTCTTGACTCGATTTCAGTAACATGAACAGAGGCAGCCAAAGGGAAACAGGAAGAAGAATTCATTTGGTTTTGCTTATAGCTGATTCCCCTCCTGGACTAGCTTTCCCGTCTGCCTTGGTGGAAGGAAAGAGAGGTACACTGCAGAAGTTTCATACTCAGAGGAGCAAACCCTTCTGGAAGATGGAGAATATAGTGATGTCGCTGTGAGCGTGCTTGCCCCGTTAGTCAGGTGAAGACAACGTGCTGTGAGTCTAGGATGGATCTCTGCCCTAGAGCATGGGGACTGTGGACAGTGTTCAGTGACATGGCGGGACGGATGCTGGTGCAGAAGATGCCTGCCTGCTCTTCAAAGTCTTCTTCAGAAGTCTTGCTACACTGTTACTCCAATCAGAAATGGACATCTGCCTGGTCCACGCATTTCTGATGATCCCTCCAGTCTCTGCTGGGCATGTGTCCATTTGGCAAAGGCCCAGGAGAAGCTCTTGTGCCCATCGGAACTACCGAGTCCCATAAATCTTCAGAAATGCCTCTGGGCCTGCTGCTTATTAATGGGGAAAGACCCTTTTACGGAAAGGCCTAAATGGGTGGGGTTGGCCAAAATCCCACCAGGCTTTGAAGACTCCCTTGGGGAAGGAAAAGGCTTTCAAGGCCCCAGCCTCTCCACCCAAACCGCTTGCAATTCTTCATCCCACTGGGATGAAAAGTGGCCTTGGATTTTAGGGAGCTTCCAGGTAGCTCCAAAGAGACAGGTAAATAGCTAAAATGAGAAAACAAGAAAACAAACCCATTGCTGTCAAATCAATCTCGACTCACAGGGACCTGGGAGCACAGGGAAGCGCTGCCCAACAGGCTTCCCAAGGCTGCTGTCTGGAGCAGCAGACCGGCCCTGCCTCTCTCCCAGGGAGCAGCTGCTGAGTTTGCATTGCCCCGCGATTGCACAGTGCTTCACTGCAGTACCGCTTCACCCACTTCTCTTACATCTGAAATTCTAAGGACAAAGGGGTAGGTTTTATTTGTGTTTGGATCCACAGACCCTAAACTTTACACGCTTTCAGTAAAGGTTGCTAGAGGTGCGCTGGACTCTTGATAACCTCTCGGGAAACAGGTTCCATTTATGTGATTCATTATCTTCATGGTTTCATATCCAGAAACTGAAGCCCATTCCTGTCCTTTTCAGACTTCCAGTTAAGGACTCCATTGTCTCTAGCCCTTCACAACGGGGAGGAGAGAACGGTACATTGTTTTGTGATCAGGGATTCATAGGTGCTCAGCAGGGCAAGGTCCACTTGGGCATGAGGAACAGGTAGGCAAGTTTGGAACCAAAAGCGACATCAAGTTTGAACCCAATTGGCCACAAAAATGATACCTTATATTTAAAAAAAAAAAAACTGTTTCAAGAGAAGGGAAACAAAGTGTTCTCCTATAAGGTAAATTTCATCCTTTTTTTTTCACATAAAATTTGGATATCTAACATGACCAGTAATGTCAGTCAGGACCTGACACTTGCCAGAGACAGGGAAAACAAGCTAATGAAAATAGGGGTTCCAAAAAAGTGACCTACAGTTGATGGAGAGGAGGGTATAGGATGCCTGATGGGGCTTAATCAAGGGTAGTGAAACTGAGAAAAGTTACTGAAACCCGAATGGAGGCTGAACATGATAGTGAGACAAGAAAATAAAAGGAAATAGAAGAAAGAATTAGGAGGTAAAGGACACTTATAGAGGTCTAAATACAGGCACATACATGTGTAAATATATTTATATATAGTGATAGGGAAATAGATCTATGTACATACTAAGGTAGCAGATGGACATTGGGCCCCCGCCTCAAGTACTCTCTCAATGCAAGAACACTTTATTCTAAGAACTCGGCATTCTGTGGTTCTCACCTTCCCAATACAATCACTAAAGACAAAGTGGGTGCATAAGCAAATGTGGTGCAGAAAGCTGATGGTGCCTGGCTATCAAAAGACATAGCATCTGAGGTCGTAAATGTTTGAAGATAAGCAAGCTGCCATCTAGCTGAGAAGT
>NW_022104341.1:24151654-24160701 GCF_000313985.2 Echinops telfairi | reverse complement strand
TGGAGCCCCAAAGCCCATCTGTAGACAATTGGACATTCCCTTACAGAAAGTCACAAGGAAGAGACAAGTCAGTCAGGGTGTAGTATAGCACCAACGAAGCACAACTTTCCTCTAGTTCTTTAATGCTTCCCTCACCCCTCCCTCCCACTATCATGACCTCAATGCTACCTTACAAATCTGACTAGGCCAGAGCATGTACACTGCTACAGGTAAGAGCTTGGGACACAGGGAATACAGGACAGATAGGCCCCTCAGGTCCAATAATGAGAATATAGATACCAAGAGGGTAAGGGGAAGGTGGGGGGGGGGAGGGGAACTGATCACGGTGATCTACATATAACCCCTCCCTAGGGGGATGGACAACAGAAAAGTGGGTGAAGGGAGACAGCGGTTGGTGTAAGACATCGGGGAAGGGGGAAGAAAAAATATATAAATTATCAAGGGTTCATGAAGGAGGAAGGGTGAGGGAGGGGGAAAATGAGGAGCTGACCCAAGGGCTCAAGTAGAAAGAAAATGCTTTGAAAAGGATGATGGCAACCTATGCACAAATGTGCTCGACACAATGGGTGGGTGTATGAATGGTGATAAAAGTGTAAGAGCCCCCAATAAAATGATTTTTTTTAAAAAAAAAGAAAGAAAGTAAGGGTTCCTGGATGGGTAAATGGTACTGAGTTTCACTGCTAACCAGATGGTTGGAAGTTCTAGTCCACCCAGAAGCACCTTTGAAGAAAGACCTGATAATCTACTTCTGCAAAATCATCCTATCAAAACTCGAGGGAGCAGCATTCAGCTCAGATTTGACTCACTGGCGTTGGATTTTTTTCTTGAGGGTGAGACAGAGTTAAGGGATAGCGGTAAGAGAAAGCGATGCTGCCAGGAACCAGGAGGAGTAAGAAACTCTTACTACTCTTAGACCTGAAGGCGGTAGAAGAATCTGGACTGAGTTGGCCTGTAGGGGAAGGGTGGAGCAGGGGCCAAACCTTAAGTACAGGAGCAAAGCAGCAGCCAGACAGAGGCAAGGAACTCAGGGGCATGAAGACTTGACTCCAGGCCAACCTGCCAGTCTCTTGCTGGTGCCTCCCTGAGACAAACCCAGGCAGACACATGCAAACGAACATGCTGATAAAACCTCTCAGCTTCCTGGAGCACAGACATGGTGGAGAGGGAGGGAAGTCTATGCCCAGGACAACAACCTTTCTTTGGTTGGAAAATAAAGTCTTGTTTCTTCACTTAATGTCTCACTCACAGTAACACCAAACCCATAAAACCAAAACCCCACTGCCATCCAGTTGATTCTGATCCATAGCGACCTATATAGGCTTTCCAAGGTGGGGCAATCTTTATGAGATCAGATAGCCTCATCTTTCTCCCAAGGAGAGGTTGCTGAGCTTGAACCCTTGACCTTGTAGTTAGCAATCCAATGCTTGTCCGAAAGCATCACCAGGACCCATACTGTCCAGAAATTGCCTTTTCCCCATTAGTCCCAGAGGAGGGGAAATGTATCCAATTTCCATGAACCAGTTCCAGGGCCTTGCCCGCAGCTGACTCTGGGCAGGTTGTGGGATATTGAATTATATTGGTCTTTTCAAATCCTAGGTCATATGGGCTAAGGGAGGACAGTTCTAAAACTCTGGGAATTTCCTGGACACCTGACCCAACTGTCTTCTGAAGTAAAACCAGTGCCCATCACCCTCCCAGGTCTGGAGTAAACGATACTTGCTTCCTCGAGCCCTTTAGGAAAAGGGGATGCTCCTGGGGACTATTACTCGATATTCAATGAGGAAAATCACTTTCTTTTATAATCAGGATTGTGGCCTTTCCGATATCTAGATTCCACATGAACGAAACATAACTAGATAAGAAGGTGGGAATGTAAACACACAAACAACAATAGCAACAAAACCCCATGATTCTCTGTCATGGGATTTTTGCTTTCAAAGTTTTGTAAGTATTGTGAGTAGATCCTTTGATAGACATGGATATTTGTACATGTGTATTTACTTTTGCTTTGAATATCCATGAATGCAGTGGAAGATACAAGAGGTAAAATTATGAAAACCTCTTAAAAATAACCAAAAGCCTTCAAGGGATAAATTGCTGGGCCTCGGGGGATCAAGATCATAGCCTTGGGGGACACCAAGTTCTATCGGCATAACAGAGATCACAAAATAATGTTCTACATCCTATTTTGGTGAGTAGGGACTGGGGTCTTAAAATCTTGTAGGAGCTCTCTGAGACACAAATATCGGTCTCTCCCCACTCAGAGGAAAAGCGTTATGGAAACACGAACACCAGCCTCCGTAAGTGTGAGACCTGAAGAAAGAGTTGGTGCCTGTCTACCCCTACCCGAAAAGGATCACTTTGGAAGATCCTGGATACAGTGGGAGAAAAAGCACAGGACTGAAGTGTAAAAGAGATGAGGCTTATTGTTCAACTACAGACTGGAGGGACCCCCAAGACTAATATCCTTAGTCACCCTTCAGGTCTGGAATGGAATTCTCCCCAGCATGTTAGAACAATCAACCATTTAAGATCAAAAGAGCAGCATTTACCCAAGGACATAGGATTAGAGGGAAGGATGGAATTAGGAAATTAGAGAAAGTGGGATAAGCGATGGTACACTGAGGCAATCAAAATGGATGAGTTGAAAGAAAATGCATAGAAGTTGGTGAATATAACATTCCCCTAAATCGCACACACACATACAAAGCTGAATTAACAGCTGAGTACTTAAACCACAGGGCCACCAGGGCTCTTGAACAAAGGCTTGGATCATTTCTTGATCCAAATGGCACCTGTCCTAAGGAGGTACTGATTTTGTGAAGTTTGAAGCCCATTATCCACTTATCATCGGTTACTCATCTGGTCGAAGGCCAAAGCACTGCAGGTCATTGTTATGAACTTCTTGTGAAATGTAAAGGTAGCTTCCAGACACCCCAGAGTGGATGAGTAGGTGCCTAGGAATGTTTAGTGTGCCCAAAATGATAAATTTGAAAGGCTTACTACCAACGTTTCAAGTCTAGAGTCCAGAATCCTGATAGTAAGGAGTCTAGTTACATACCGTAGTTGCTGTCAACAGTTCTCAGAATCACTTTGACTGGCTTGAGAATGTGTATGAATCATCTTCCCAACTCCCTTAACACACGAACACTTTGTTCTAACAATCTGGCATTCTGTGATACTCACCTTCCCAACACGATTGCTGAAGACAAAATGGGTGCATAAGCAAATGTGGTGAAGAAAGCTGATGGTGCCCGGCTATCAAAAGATATAGTGTCTGGGGTCTTAAAGGCTTGAAGATAAACAAGTGACCATCTAGCTGAGAGGTAACCAAGACCACATGGAAGAAGCATACCAGCCTCTGTGAAATCACGAGGTGTCGATGGGATCAGATATCAGGAATCAACTTCCCTGCCTTTCACCTCCAAAATATTTTGGGAAAGTCCTGTTTAATTTGCATTATGGTCAGGATAGCTTTTAGGATCTTTTTACCTGCAAAAATGGAAGTGGGAGGAGCTTTTGGATACTTCTAACATCACCTGGTAATGCTGGTAAGAAGCGCTTTGGGTGTGAAAACACTGGGAATTATATTAGCTAAATGTTTTCAGCTATAAGCAACTGACAATCCCAAATTAATAAGCTTTACACAAGGACATTTTCTTTGCATAACAAAAGGAATTGTGATAGGATGGTTTCTGGACGGATGACATCATCAAGAACCTAACTTCTTTCTACTTTTCTGTTTTCAGCTTGCTATGGAGAAATTAAATGTTGTTTTCCAAAAGAGTATGTTGACATCCAAGTGCCTAGGAAATCTGAATGGAATTTTATTTCGAACTGGGACCTTTGAAGATATTATTACCGGATATCTTCAAAGATATAATAGCAGTCTATCTTTGCTGGGTAACAGTGCAGGCCGGGTCCTAATTAATGTGGCTGGTGTTTCTCTGAAAGGCACAGATACGAAGACAAAGACACATACAAGGAAGTGGCCGTGAGAAGACGGCATCATAAACGAAGAGTTTGCCCTTGGTTTTATTTTCCTCATGGTTATAAAATGGTAGTCACTGCTCTGCGAATCACATACAGGCTCAAAAATGCCTTGTTTAAAAGGAGAGAAAAGAGAAAAGAAAAGGCACTCTCTCCTCCTTGTGTTTCTTTCTCAGAATCTTTCAGAAGCGTCTTCCTGCCGCTTATTGTTCAGTGATTGCACCACATCTTCAGACATAAGCTGTACTATCAATGGGCTGGTGTTACTTGCACTGGCTTACACTGATCGACGCTCGCCCTCCAGAAGCTGAGAATTGTCCCAGTCTCCCTTGAAGCACAGGACACTCGCCAGAAAGGGGCTTCTAAATGGAATTTGGGTTTTGTCTTGAAAGAGGAACACCACCATGCTTCCATCTGACCGGGACTTGGATGGGGCAGGTGGGTGTCAACCTAACAATGGTCACCATCCAGGAGATGATGTCTCAATATCTTTGCAAATGGAGAACAATTTATTATTACTATCTGTATACATATTTTAAAGTCTAAATCTATTCATGAGTAAAAACAAAACAACAAAAATCCAGAGATGATTGTTCGTGCCACACATTCAAGTATTTTCTAGCTGTGCTATATACTTTCCTGTATTTCCCAGAAATAATCTTCTAGATATTCTGACTCATTAGTGAACTATGGGTCAGAGCCCTTGGCCCCAACACTTAATTTGCAATATGTGGTTCCTGCACCTGTGGAGAGGCCAAGAGCTTTCAGGTAAAGTGTTTAACAAAGTCAAGGATTGTCAACCGGTGAGTTGGCATGTTGTCTTTTCTGAGTCATGTCTACTTCTTTTGTCACTGTTGTCTGGTGAACAGTTACTTGATGAAATATAGACTTCAGAGACCAGGAAGTAAGCTAATCGGACAGTCCAGGGGGTGATGGTAGTTGGCAGGGATCTTGTCAGGTGCGTTAGACTTGTTATCCGAAGGGAATGCTCCCTAGAGAAGGACATCATGCTTGGTAAAGTAATGGTTCAATGACAGAGAAACACCCTCCATGAGAGGGCCTGATACAGTGGATGCAACTCTGTGCTCCAAGCCTGGAGCCCTTGTGAGGAAGGCGCAGGCCAGGGCAGCATGGCGCTCTGTTCTAAATGACTTACTCTGCATGGGCACCAACTCAACTGCACCCATAACAGCAAAAATGGGGGAAGATGATGGCAGCTCAAAAAAAAGTGGGAGCAGTAGGGGTTGTGAGAAGACACACAGGCCGTGTTTCAGGAGTAATTTGACAGCGAAACATCACAACAAAGGGGGTCTTTTGGAGGGCTCTAGCACAAAGCAAACACTCTGTCTTCACCTTCCATTTGGAGCTTGGAGGTCTAGGCCTTTATCTCAAGCCCCTCTAGGAAGGACCACTGGCTCTTCTCGTGCCCCTCCTTGGTCCTCCGGGCTCTTAAGGCGTAATATGACTTAGGTTGATTTCAGACCCTTGGGTGTTTTCCTTGACCTCTGCCTGGATGAGTCTCCTCTCTCCAACCACTCCCCCCTTTTTGCTTTCCTGACTGTGCTGCAGGGACCATCTAAGCTCATTGCAGGAGCCATGCTGTCCTTTGGGAGATCTCTGTACCAAGTCTTTGGCAAGCTCAGATGAAGGAGGAACATCCCGCCTTACAAAGAATCCACATGGTTTCGTTTAAAATGGTAAACACTATTGGCAAAGCCTTGGAAGGATGAAGGGCAGAGCAGGGCTGGGAAGGAAGGAAGAAGGGACAGTAGTAAGGAATGCGCCATTCAAATGATCTGAGCGTCAAGGCTGCCCCTGGGCTGAAAGTTGGGCAGAACCTAGGAGGAATCCTTAGGACAACTTTCTCTGTATGAGTCACTGTGGAGGAACATCAAACAGTGCCCTAAGGCCTCTAAGCCTGAATATGCTTCCAAATATAGCTGAAACAACCCGCTGGTTTTGACATTTAAAAAAATATTACTAGGAAGTAAACCAAATTACTAGGAAGAAACTTAGGTCCTTGCAGTTGCACATCTCCCTGAAGCACAGAAATAGACTTTTTGTAAAAACATCAGCCCTTCTTTACCACCTCCACTCCTACCAACTTGAACTCTGTTAATCAACTGGAAGAGGATCAGACAGCTTTGAAGATGTGACTGCCCCACATCTTTCTAACTACTATCGAAGCATTTTGAGTATGCATTAATAAAGGCGAAAATTACCCTCACAAGCATGCCAGGAATGAGGTGATTGGACTTCTGAGTCAGCCAGAACCAGAGTTAATATTTGCCAGTGTGTGGGGTTCAATTGCTCAAGTCACAGTCAAGAAGCTATACTAGGTGCTGACAAATTTTTTTTTTGGAATTAGAGGAAATTTTTCAAGCTTGGTCATGTTGGCCAACCTGATAGAGGAGTTAGAAAAAATGTCTGAGATCTGACTTCCCAGTAACCTCTCAAGGTTTTCTGCTTGCCTTAGCTTACTAGTTTTGCCTAACGTTCATTGGCTTTGGAGTACAATTAACTGTTTTGAGTTTTAACTTTACCACTTACTGGTTGTATGGCTTCTATCAAGAGGCCATTCATTCAATAAATTTTTATCGACCACCTACTGCATGTGGTACTTCAAAGCTGTTGGAAACTGTCTGGTCATAGCAGAAAGAAATAATCATATGTGTTGCAAAGCGTCCAAACCTCTTGCTTGCCAAATTTTGGCTTTAGTAAGAAGCAGGTGGTGGTGGCCAGGTCAAAGCTGGTGACTGGGTTACATTCAAAGCAGTGCACTAGTTGGCTGTCACTTCTGAGCAGGGCACCACTGCAAGTTTCCTAAGGAGTCCAATCCACAACAGGTTTGGGTACTCTGCACGACCCGTGTACTCTTGTTTCTGTCCACCATGATGGAGCTTTGAAACTTCTTCTAAGCCCTGTTTGCATATGACAGTCTGCAAACACTGATAACACTGGTGAGTAGACAGCGCTTTGAGCCTGGCTGTCCTTAGATGGATGACGACACTACTATTTTCCCCCTAGAGAGTGAAATAGAGGAGCTCTGACAAGGAGCCCTGGTGGCTTGGGGTCATGCATTGCAGAGGTTACGCATTGGGCTGCTCACTGCAAGGCCAGCGTTTGAAACCCCCAGACAGTCCTGGGGAGAAAGACGGGCTTTCTACTCCTGTAGAGCTACAGTCCCGGAAACTCACAGGGGCAGTGCTACTCTGTATTGTAAGGTCAGCAGTGAGTTTGGATCTTTATTTGTTTATTTATGACAAGGAGCCCTGGTGGTGTGCAGGTTATACATTGGGCTGCTAACTGCAAGATCAGTAGTTCGACACCACCAGCCCCTCTTCAGGAGAAAGGGCAGACTTTCTACTCCTGTCAAGATTGCCAGTCTACAAAACCTGCAAAGGTTTGCGTCCAGGGTTACTGTGAGTCAGAATTCACTTAACGGTAGTAGTTGTTGTTTTGAGAGTAAAAAGTAGAAAGTGGTAGGATTAATGAGAAGGAGCCTGTTGGTGCAACCAACAGGCCGCCATTCAAACCCATCAGACGCTCCCAGAAGAAAAGACCTGGTGATCGGCTCCCACAAGGGCGAAAACCTCGACTTTGATTTAAACCTGGCTCGTGGAAGTTGGTGAGAGAGCAATGTGGAGGTGGTAGCCATTGCTGTCGTGGCAGCCATCATGCCACCACCACGGGAAAGCTGGGATCTATAATAAATATTGAGTGACTATGGAAGATTATACAAAAATAGAGAAAATTGGGCAAGGGTCTATGGAGTTGTGTATAACGGTGGAGACGAAACTACAGGTCAAGTTTTAGCCATGAAGAAAATCTGACTGGACAGTGAAGAGGAAGGGGTTCCTAGTATGACGATTCGAGAAATTTCTCTGTTCCAAGAACTCTATCATCCGCATACTGTAAATCTTCAAGATGTGCTTGTGCAGGACTCCAGGTTATGCCTCATCTTTGAATTCCTTTCCATGGATCTCAAGAAATATTTGGATTATCTCCCTCCTGGTCAGTTCATGGATTCTTCACTTGTTCAGAGTTATTTGTACGAAATCCTTCAAGGAATTGGGGTTTGCCACTTCTTCCCAGAGATCTCCCAAACTATTGTTGGGGTCTGCTTGCTATTCAACTTCAGTTGATATTTGGAATATTGGCACCATAATTGCAGAATTAGCAACGAAAAAAAAATCACTTTGTTCACAGGGATTCAGAAATAGATCAACTCTTTGGGATTTTCAGAGCTTTGGGTGCCCCCAAGAATGAAGTGTGGCCTGAAGTGGAGTCTTTACAGGACTGTCTGAACACTTTTCCCAAATGGAAACCAGGAAGCCTGGTGACCCATATCAAAGACCTGGATGAAAATCTCTTGGATTAGCTCTCGAAAATGTTAGTCTATGGCCAGGCCAAACGCATTTATGGAAAAAATGGCACTGAATCATCCATATTGTAGTGATTTGAACGAGCAGATTAAGAAGATGTAGTTTTCTGACCAAAAAAAAAAGCAAAGCAAGCCCCATATGTGTTATCAAGCACCGATCACCCTTCCTGCCTTCACTGTTAACTCGACTTTGCCCTGTGAGCTTTTCTCTGTTGTAAAACTGAAGCTGGGTGTCACCTTCCGATGTCGACAGTGTGATGTAAAAGGGTCAGTAGGACTCTATGTGCATTTAAATGGATTCTGTATATGTGCATAGATCTCAGTATAGCCACTGTGACTGCAATATAGTTATAGACCTAGTACTGATGTCAGGAATCAAGACAAATTTGAGTTGGCGTAAATCGTCTCAACTCTTACAGTAACCCCGTTTTCCTGGGGATGTTCAGGTTGGGAGGCGTTTGCTTACCAGTTTTATAATGCGCTGAAGTGTTTTTGATTCTCTGAATGCTTACGTTTTTATTTCAGTTCCTTGCCATGTGGTGATTATGTAACTTGCCTACGGATTAAGGGAAAAAAAGGTGAAAACCTCAGAACCCCAGTTCTACTCTGTCCGGGGAGTTGGCGTGGACTTGCCGGCGGCAGCAAGGACAGCATCCGTGGGGAGATTACAGCA
>NW_022104341.1:24149453-24150462 GCF_000313985.2 Echinops telfairi | reverse complement strand
ACTCACTGTGAAAGTGTCCTGCTGCCAGGAGCTGGGTCTCAGGGAGATGCTCCTGGCTTCTCCTATCAGTGGTTCACTTCTGAAGGCTTCATATGACAGTGAGATCCCAGCACTGCCTCAATAGTTATTGCGTTCTGCATGGTATAACAGAGATCACAGAAACTATAGGAATTTACTACACTTTGCCCTTACATTCTCCTCCAATTTTATCATTTTCAAGATAGCTGCTTTGGCTTTTTGAAAAGGTATGTTTCAACCTCTGACTTTACAGAAGTGACGGGAACACATTCTATTGTTTTAGAATAAATCAATCTCTCCCCAACCAAGAATGTGGCATTCCCTTTGTGTTAAGGTTCTTTAAACATTTCCACACCAACATTTTAAACACCTTTAAACATTCCCACAAATATGTTAATGAAGCATTACATGCAGTATAGTATTTCAGTATGTCAAAGATATGAATTTCCCAATACTTGAGCAGAAAAATAAACAATGGTGTGATTTAAAACCTCTGAGTGGTTTTGAGTCAGCAGAGGTGGGATAGACAGGAACCTAGTGTTCACACGATATTGCTTACGTGTCTCTGTGGATGACCGTGGGACCCGCCCGGGCAGCTTCATTGTCCTTCCATTTCATGTGTACGGACATTTGAAAGACATCTAAAAGGAGCAGAAAGTACTTTCTTCCCCCTGATTCTCTGCCATGTCCCTGATGGTATTAAGAACACTTTTCCTTATATTAATAGCCCGACCCTTCACATGGGGTGCAAGGATAAAGATGACGTCTTGTTCTCTTTCTCTTTAACTTCACCTCCATTCCCAACTTGTGGGGCTGTGTGGTAGGGAATCCTGGTGGCATAGTGGGTTCTGAGTAGAGAAACCAATCCAGTGACACTCACATACTATGTATAAGAAATAACTTTATATCAAGAAGTAATTATGTAACAGGAAACCATCCCAACCCAGTCCAACTCAAGTCTATCAGTCCGACACTAGTCCACGAGTCTCTC
>NW_022104341.1:24140120-24146706 GCF_000313985.2 Echinops telfairi | reverse complement strand
GTGTTGCTGTTGTAGCCATTGTTTTACTTTCTGTTGTTGCTTCGTTGCAGTCAGTCAGGAGTTTGTTTTTTATAGCGTCTTTGTTGTTGTTGTTATTAGGTGCCATCTTGTCCGTTATGGCTTCTAATGACTCTCTTTACAACAAAATTACGTAAACTGCATGATCCTCACAATTGTTGTTATACGTTAACTCATTATTGCAAGCGCTGTGCCAGTCCATGTCACTGAGAGTCTTCCTCTTTCTCGGCCCTCTACTTTATCAAGCTTGCCTTTTTACAGGGGCTGGTCCAAAGAGCGTGTGACACAGCCTCCCTATCCTTGCTTCTGCGGAGTATTCTAAGCTGGACTTCTTCCCAAATAGCTTCGCTTGTTCTTCGTGCTACTTTCAACAGTCTTCCCCAGTGCCATCATTCAAACGCATCCGTTCTTTCTCAGTCTTCCTTCCTCGTCGCCCACCTTCCACTGGTGTGTGTGTGAGGCAATTGAAAGTGCCATGGCTGTGTCAGGTGCACGCTCGTCTTCCAAGTGCCATCTGTGCTTTTCCACACTTCATGAGGGCTTGTGCAGCAGCTTTACCCAAATGCAATCCAGTTTTGATGTATCGACTGTTGCTTTGATGAGTACTGGCTGTGGATTCAAGCAAAATCAGATCCTTGACAACTTCTTTTCTCCCATTGATCATAAAGCTGTCGACTGGTCCAGGTGTGAGGATTTGGGTTTGCTTCCATTGTGCTGTGATCCACACTGAAGGCTGCAATCCTCGCTCTTCACCAGCAAGTGCTTCCAGTCCTCCTCACTGTCAGCAAGCAGGACTGTGTCGTCTGCATCCTGCAGATTGATAGGAAACCTTCCTCCAGTCCTGATGCTCCATTCTTATTCATACAGTACAGTTTCTCAGATGATTTGTTCAGCAGATCACCCGGGAGGAGCTTGTTTCTCCACTCGGAGGCAAAGAAAGCATTTAGGCTTCTCACCCCTCTTTCCCAACACGAGGAAGATTATCCCCAGCATTCAGAAGGCCTGAGCCCACCCTTTCCTCAGATCTAGACTTCAGTCCGTGTTCTCAGCTTGCCCTAAGGGGGCCAGCACTTGGAGAGGAGTTGCTCACTATCTTAGGTAAGAAGGTCAGCCCTGGGGCCTGGGTGGCCTTCACCTAAAGGAACAGACAGTACACAGAGTCATCCTTCAATGACCCTTGCTCATGGAGGAGGCGTGATGTGAAAAGTCCCTGAATCCTCCCTCCTGGGCTTGGGAATCTAATTATTTCCAGATGTTTTCCTAATAAAAGATCTAATGGGAGAGTGAGTCTGTGTCCCCTGAGTGCACAGTGGACAGTGGGGAAAGAATCTAGAAGTTGGCAAGCAAATTGAGTATTTGGAGATTAAATATATATATTTTTAATGCCTGGATGGTCCTCCCACTGGATGATCCACTTCTGTTGGCACACAGAATGGACAGACAGGAAGAAAGAAAATTATTTTCAGATGGCATAATTCTTTCTTAGGATATCTCAAGCATCTAAAATAAGAGGTGTTTTAAACTTCCAGGAAATTTTCAGTGACTCAGTGAGTGTAACACAGCTGCAGAGTACATGATCAACGTACAAAGCCACTTGTCTTTCTGTGTAAGAGCAGTGAACATGTAGAAACTTAAAAAATCTAAACCTTAGACTTTACACAAGAATGAACTCAAAATGAATCACAGATTTAAACCGAAACCTATAAAACTCTTAGTAGAAATTAAAGAAGAAAATTTTTAGAATCTCAGATTAGGTAGCGGGTTCTGAGGCATGACATGAAAAGATAGTTCATGAAAGAATTAGTAAAAGTTGTGCTTCATCGAAATGAAAAACGTTTGCTCTACTGTGAGGAAGATGTAAAGACACACTACAGAGTCACAGAAAACCTTGACAAACCACCTCTCTGATAAAGGACTGCTATTGTGCTCGCTTCGGCAGCACATATACTAAAATTGGATAAAGGACTGCTATCTAAAATCCCTAAAGAACACTGATCACTCAGCAGTAACCAGGGCTCAGGGATGGCAAGTGGGTAACTGTAACCCACTAGGTCTAGGGAGGATTTTCTTTTTCCTTAAAAAGTTTTGCTTTTCTTTTAAAAATAGAATTTAATGTTTTAAAATATATTTCCTTTTAAATTATGAATTGAGTGAAGGGCTACAGAGCAGCTCACTTTCTGTGCAGCATTTCATACACATTTGTTGTGTCTCATGGACTGCAATCCCCACAGTGAAACATCTCTGACCTCATTTGCTCTTTCATGTTTCCGTCTGCCTTCTTTTCTATCCTTCTGAGCACTGTCCTCGGGAAATGCTGCCCTTTCTAGCTTAAATGAGTGACCATGCTAAGGTATACATAGGGAGGGTTCTCAGTATTATTGTTCCCTCTATGGAGAGTGCCTAACAGCAGCAACAGTATCAGCATGTCTACTGTTTGGCTGAAAACTGAACCGTGGGTGTGAGTTCATTTCCAGACCTGAAGAGTAATTAAAAGTCATGGTCTCAAGGGTCCCATCAGTCTCTACCCAACCAGTAAGCCTAGTCTTTGTCAGGACTTTGAGTCTTGTTTCACATTTCTTTCCCATCCTATCCAGGACCTTCTATTGCCACTTCTTTCAGAGCAGTTGGTAGTGGTGGCCAGGCACCATCTAGTCCTTCTGGTCGCAGGGTCAAAAAAGACTGGTCTTTGCAAGGTATCTTTTTTATTGGACTAATTACTTTCACACACATAACTTCAATTTTTCTCACCCTTCTTTCCTCCAAAGAGGGACAGACCGCTATTTGCATCTTAGATAACTGCTCATGCTCTTTTAAGAGCACAGTTGCTTCTCACCAGAGCAAGAGGTAGAACGCTGTCTTTGTGGACTATGCTATGTCAATTGACCTTGGTGACCATGGAGGTCACTGCTTATGGTTGAGTCTCCAGACCCAGTGATTCATTCTCCATAGGGTCCCTCCGAGTGAGAACAGCCTGGGCACCTCCTAACAACTGTTTTATCAAATGCTTATATGGCCCTAGCCATTTCCCTTAGCTTTGTCACATTCCATGCAAATCTGTATCCCTTAACATGCCAACCCATAATTTATTTGACTGAATGCTTTCTCTGAAGCAGTGTCTACGATGCCTGGCCACGTGGCTGGTTGCCTGCACTCCACTCCCTGCCCCAGCCCTCAAACAATGAATTTGCTTACAAAACCCCAGTTCAATTTTCCCTCTGGGAAAAATAACTGGGCCATAAATCCTGAACTGGCTCCCAGAGTTCCCAATGGGAGCAAACCCTAGTTGCCCACAGTGGTGATTTCCTTGATCAGCTTCCCTTCGTTGGCTGCCTTCCCTTCCCAATCTCACATCCACACTCCCCTCCAGGTGTTTCCTGGGGCCTCCTCCCGTGGGACCGCAAAAAGAACAAGAAGCTCTTGCGGCTCAACAGCACTTCCTGGGGGCCTCACGGGTGTCGGAGTAGAACTGCCTTCCATAAGGTTCTCAATGGCTGATTTTCTGAATTCGATTGCCAGGCTTTTCTTCCAAGGTGCCATTGAGTGGACTAGCAATGCCCAGCTGGCCCTATAAATAACAGTGAACATATTAGCCATTTTCACCACCCAGGGGTTCCCAAGGAGTCCTGTAGTATAATGGGTTATGAGCTGTGTTGCCAACTGAAAGGTTGGCAAGTCAGACCCGCCAGCCTCTCTGAAGGAGAAAGATGGGGCTTTCTGCTCCTGTGAAAATGTACAGGGGCCTTTCTACTCTGTCCTACAGTGTCACTGTTAGTGGGAAAGCAGCATGATGACAGTGAGACCCCGGGTAAGCTCCTTGGACTGAAATCCTTCTCTCAATGTCTATTTCTAGTGAGATTAAAAAAAAATCCCATTAACTGCAATTGCCTATGAAGAGTAAAACTTACTGGTTGTAGATGAGAAGGGGAAGATACTTATTTGCCACTTTGAGGACGGAGGTGTGCCTGGCCCAAGCCACCATATTTTCAACTGCCTCATGTAGCTGCGAAAGGTGGACGTTGAAGAAGGAAGACTGAAGAAGGAGGAGTGCATATCGATCTCAGTGCTGGCAGCAAATATTGAAAGTGCCCTAGACTTCCACGAGAACAAACAGATCTATCCTGAAAGAAGTGCAGGCAGCCTGCTCCCTAGAAGCAAGAATGAGGAAATTTCATTCTATATGCTTTGGACATGCTGTCAGGAGAGACCAGTCCCTGGAGAAGGACAACATGTTTGATAAAGTGGAGGAGCAGTGAAAAAGAGGAGGCCCTCACAAAGGTGGATGGACACAGGGGCTGTAGCAACGAGCCCAAACATGACAACTGAGAGGACGGTGCAGGACCAGGCAGTGGCTCCTTCTTCTTCACATGGGGTCCAATATCAGTCGGAACTGACTTGCAGGCACCTAATAGCAAAAAATAACTTTTATATCTTTTGGCTCTTACACCGTGTCTACTGGTTTTCTATTGAAAATATAAAATACTGTTTTCTAAAAGCTACCCAAAGCATGTAATTTAAGTCGTTAAGAACCAGCCAACCAAATTGACTGCCCTCAGTCAATGCTGACCCATAGCAAACCTCTGTGGGTTCCCAAGACTGTAACTGTTTACCGGAGTAGAAAGGCACCGAGGTTTCTCCCACAATACCAAACCAAAGATGTCATAAAGGGGCTAGCTTTCATAAAAAGTCTAATCTAAATCTACATTCTATAACAAACTGTTAGCTCTCAAGTGTAAAGAATCTCACCGATAGATAAAACATGCAACCTGTAAGAGGGTGAATATAAAAGCACTGCTACAAAGTCACAAAAACTAAACAGAAATATCAAAATGAGAAGCTGTTATTTAGCAACATACCCTCCAGCTGGCTCTCTTAAAGCATTTTTCCATCTCTCTAGCCCTTAACCAAAGGATTCTGTGTGCTTTCATTTCCACGTCAAATCAGCACTTTTGGCAAGCCCCAAAATCTCACATCCTATTAGCTCCTAAAAAATGGTTTGTTAAAAAAATGAATGAAAAATTTTTCTTCTTAAAAACAAACAAACTCAAATCCTTTGAAAATGGTGATGGCAGCACATGCACAAATGTAACTGATACAATTGATGTCTGGATTGTTTTAAGAGTCATCAGAGCCCCCAATAAAATGATTTTAAAACAAAACGAAAAAAACCCAACCAACCAAACCAAACAAATAAAACCACCCACTATAATTTTGCATGTATTCTCTAGCAAACTAAAGGAACCCTATTGGCACTGTTGAGCAAGCATTGGACTGACTTCAAGGTTGGTGGTTCAAACCCAACAGCCATTCTGAGGGAGACAAATGAGGCTCTCTGCTCCCCAAAAGATATACCAAATCTTGGAAATCCTATATTGGGTCTCTGAGTCTGAATCAACTCAACGGCAGTGGGTTTTTGAGTTTGGTTTATAGCCAATATTAACGTATTGGAAACTATCATATCAGTTCATGCTGCCAGGAAATATTAATATGATTTTTTAATTTTCAGTTATAATTCAAGGAGATCATGTGTTAAGCCTTAAACGGGAAAAGACAAGACAAAGACACATCATCTAGATACGGAGACCATTGACATGATCTAATACTGGCACCTGAGGGTTTGTGGAGATCCAGAGACTTTAACAGGACATGTGGGGGGTGGGGGGAAGGAAATGGTTACAAATGGTTACGATTGGTGGCAGATCAGAACATCACAGTTATAAGTGGGACTACAAAACCAGGAACAGGACATTGCCACTGTGTTAGAAGTGCTCACAAGAATAGTTCAGGCCCTCTGACCAAGGCATTCAGAATGACTCATGGCCACTTGATGCTTGCACCCCAATTAATTTTCAGTAAAGGCACACTCAGTCAAGCGCCTGCTAAGGGAGTGGCAGCAATCTGCTTTCTAATGCAGTCTGCCTGAGGCCAAAGCTATTCACGCTGCTGGTTAATTGTCAGAAGGAATTAAATGGAGACTGACTTTATGTGGTGACTCATACGTGGATGTAGGGCTTGTACTGCAAGCTAAAGCCTTTTGCAAACATGGTGCTCAGAAATGTAAGCTCAAATACAGATGCACTAAACAAATGCTCTGAAGGAATAAACTGGACACAGACAGATTTAAAACCACAGCTGTTGCACCCAGGACCATCCATTGCAAATGTCTTTGCTCTGCAGAACAGCCTCAGTGTTAGGCAAGTGTGTAAACAGCCCAGGTGTCCCCAGCAGGTGAATGCATAAACAAATGCGGCCCAGGTACATACAGCCATCCAGAGAAAAAAAGGCCTGAGGTAGACCCCAGTTTGAATGAACCTGGAAAACAATGCCAAATGAAACAAGTCAGTCACAAAGGACAAACATTGTATGAAATACCTAGAAGAGGAAAGCGTACAGTATCTAGAACAGGTAAGTGTATAGGGATCAAAGTTTATTGATGGTTATCAGGGATGGGTGGGAAAGGAGGGGAGATGTGGGGTGCAGGGCTTAGGGGACATTGAGTTTCTATTATGGGTTATGTTAGTCTGGGTTGACCAGAGAAACAACAAAGACTCTCATGTTGTATAAGAAAGAG
>NW_022104341.1:24137018-24138833 GCF_000313985.2 Echinops telfairi | reverse complement strand
AAATGTTTTGAGAATGGTGAGGGCAATGAATGTACAAATGTGCTTTACACAATTGAGGTGTGTGTGGAATGTGATAAGAGTTGTATGAGCCCCTAATAAAACGATTAAAATAAATAAATGTTAAAAAAGAGCTTTATATCAAAGACTAATTGTATGCTAAAAAAAATCCCAACCCAGTCCAGATTAAGTCCATAAGTCTGATATTAGCCTATAAGTCCAACACTAGGAAATAATCCTTCCTCAAACTCATGCAGTCACATGCAACGATGCAAAATGCAGAAAGATCTCAGGCTGGTGGGTGCAAAGTCTTATGGATCCAATGGTGTGGGTCTCCATGTGGCTCCTCCAACTTTCCGAATGTGGCTCTTCAACAGGAGAGAGCTAGAGCGAGAGCGAGAGAGGAGAGAGATTTTTTTTCTCCAGAAGACCAAGGCAGAGAGACAGAGGATGTTTCCAGAATCCTCATGCAAAGACCAAGCCCACAAGGAGGCATCATCAGGCTGTGACCTGATTGACAGGCTAGACTCCACCCCTTCACCCTTGATACCCTCAAGTTGACACACATTATGTAACTACCACACTGGTGATGAGAAAATTTGGAAGTGAATTATGGTGATGGTTGGGCAACATGATACATATCACTAATTTCACTAATCTGCACACATGAGGAATATGAACATGGCCAATGATTTCTTACACACACCCACACAACTTTAAAAATAGCCTCTGTTCAGAGTAGTTGACTTTATAACAAGCAAATGCTATACATAAATGTATGCCTATAAAGTGTTTTTTTCCAATAAAATTACTCTTTCACCTGCTTCCTCAATTGGTGTTTAATGTGACATTTTATTTGGAAAAGGAGCAACATTTCCCAGTGTGGCCTCTCTGATGTGGGTGGTGGTGAGTATTCAGGGCGCCTGTAGGTCAGGGCTGTGGTCAGGTGTCTGTTTCCGAGAGGCCCTGGGCAGCTGAGAGGAGAAGGGGTGGAGCCTGCCATCAGGACAACCAGTGGGAAGCAGCTGGAGGCAGACTGGAAACAAAGGTGTCATGGCTTGCACACCTGTGGGAGGTGCTGTCACCAGGGGTGTGGAAGCAAGGGGGGAGCACGGAAACCATACGAGGAGAATTAGGTCCACGTTCCCAGTAGAATGGCTAAAATAAAAAGAGAAACACTAGCAACAAAAGGGAAATAAGGAGTGTTTGCAAGGATGGGGTGGGAAGGCAAGTCTGCTGGCTCCTCAGAAAGTGATTACTACTTCATTCTCAACAAGAGAAGTCATTGATATAGGTTCACCACACCACTTACCACAATATTGTAGCTGTAGCTACAGCCGTAGAACACTTGACAAACTTGGCAACTATAAAAACACAGACAGAAACAAAACACAGCAGTCTGTGTGTGCTTATAGGAGGAGCCCTGGTGGCAGTGTGGGTACACCTTGGGTTGCTAATCCCAAGGTCAGAAGTTTGAATCCACCAGCTGGAATATGGGGGGAAAAGATTCGGCTTTCTACTCCTATAAAGAGTTACAGTCTGGGAAACCCACATGGGTAGGTCTCCCTGTCCAATAGGCTCACCGAGAGCTGCCTCAACTCCATGGCAGTGAGTCTGGTTTGGGTATGTTCGTAGGCGGGGGGGGAAACCACATGATGTTAAGCATTGTCGTAATTGGGTAATAACGACCTCTCCGATCAGAGTGCGTTAGAAGTTTCACAAAAGCACATTAGCATAGTGTCAGCCTTGCATACATTGTACATGTAAGCCAGGTTTACGGACACAGTTTCTGCTGTTGGAAAACCGTAGGGATATTGT
>NW_022104341.1:24128652-24136607 GCF_000313985.2 Echinops telfairi | reverse complement strand
CAGAGGAGGCTGGGATAGAGGACAGGTCCTGGCATGGGGATCTCCCTCTGGGATGCCTCATTGATTGGTATTCCTGGTATTCCTGACCCCAGGAAGAGGGCGTGTGTCTGGGATGTACGGGGTGTGACACCCAAGTCCACGGGGCAGCTATTCCTCCATCTGGAGACCCCTATTTCTTTGTCCCACCAATCAGTGCCCCCTGCCTCTTGCAGACAGAGCTGGCACCAGCATGCCAGTCCCAGGATTTTCTAGAGCAGTGAACTGTTGCCAGGGCACTCTGTCACGCCCTGCTCCATTTTGTTGTCATCCAAAGCTTTCAGAAAAGAAGAACAGGGATCAGTTTCCTAGTTTATACAGGAAGAATGTGCAACTCTCCCCCAGGGAGCTACATCGCGGACTGCAGAACACTTCTCCTAGTGTGAAATACCTAGAGCAGGCAACTCCATAGAGATCAGAGTTTAACCGTAAGGACTGCGAGGGGGCGGGCGGGGGAAAGGAAGTCATCCTTTCGAAAGCAGGGAGTTTCTATTTATGGTGATGGGAAATCTGGCCTTGGCTCTTGGCTAAGGTTGCACGACATGATTGATGTAATTGGTATCACTGAATAGAACATGGTAGAAACTTAAATGGGACAATTAAGGAAAGGATGTAAGCCTCAGAGGTTACGTGAGTGGCCAGGGTTACCGCGCTGGCACTCCTGCTTCGGCACCAGACATCCCCTGGGCTGAGTGCCCAGGTACGCAGCCCCTGACATGCCTAGATCTGAGACTAGCAGCTTCAACTCCGTGCGATAGACTGCCAAGGCCCAGAGAGTGGGGAGGGGTCCCTGAGAATTTGAACCCCCCTGCCGGGAAGCTGGTATGAGGAATGAGTCACTGGATTGGTAGGTGAGGTGAGCTGGTGGCCCGGTGCCCATAGAGACTTGGTTTGGCTCGCCTCTAATCATGTGTGTGGATAACATAATTCCCCGGCTAGGCTTCACACACACACACACACACACACACACACACACACACACACACACACGAAAAACAATAAAACTTTCCTTTGGAACACCGGCTACAATGGCCATCAACAGAGAGTAAATATTGGAGATAAATTTGATGTGTGAATCTCTGGATCCGGGGCAAGTGGGTGCCAGTAGCAACCGGACTTGCCAGGTGTCAGGAGTTGTGCTAAGTGTTTTACTCCTTCCATTTACACCTCCCAGCCGCCCTTTGAAGTGGGCAATACCATCACTGGCATCTAACAGATGGGAAAACTGAAAGTATAGAGACTGATTAACCACCTGAAGTCCTACCACTGGCAAATGGTGGGGGCCAGTCTCAAATCTGGAGTCTGTGCAGCCAAAGCCTGAGCTCTGGGATTCTGCACTGGACGGCACCTCCTTAGACAGGGGACCTAGAAGTTAGCTTGAAGTTCATCCAACATGTCTGAATTCACAGACCTGCATCCCAGACAGGCCTCGAAATGAATACCACCTCTTCTCTTTTCTTTTTTTTAAATTGTTTTATTAGGGGTTCATACAACTCTTATCACAATCCATACATACATCAATTGTGTAAAGTGCATTTGTACATTCACTGCCCTCATCCTTCTCAAAACATTTGCTCTTCATTTAAGCCCCTGGCATCAGCTCCTCATTTTTCTCCTCCCTCCCCGCTACCCCCTCCCTCATGAACCCTAGATAATTTATAAATTATTATTTTGTCATATCTTGCCCTGTCTGACATCTCCCTTCACCCACTTTTCTGTTGTCCATCCCCCAGGGAGGAGGTCACATGTAGATCCTTGTCATCAGTTCCCCCTTTTCAACCCACCCTCCCTCTATACGCCCAGTATCGCCACTCACACCACTGGTCCTGAAGGGATCATCTTCCCTGGATTCCCTGTGTTTCTAGTTCCTATCCTCTGGTCTAGCCAGACTTGCAAGGTAGAATTGGGATCATGATAGGTTGGGGGGGTGGGGGAGGAAGCGTTTAGGAACTAGAAGAAAGTTGTATTTTTCATCATTGCTATATCGCACCCTGACTGGCTTGTCTTCTCCCCAATACACTTCTGTAAGGGGATGTCCAGTGGCCTACAAATGGGCTTTGGGTCTCCACTCTGCACTCCCCTTCTCATTCACTATGGTAAGATTTCTTGTTCTGATGATGCCTGATACCTGATCCCTTCAACACCTCGTGATCACACAGGCTGGTGTGCTTCTTCCATGTGGGCTTTGTTGCTTCTGAGCTAGATGGCCACTTGTTTACCTTCTAGCCTTTAAGACCCTAGATGCTATATCTTTTGATAGCCGGGCACCATCAGCTTTCTTCACCACATCTGCTTATGCTCTTTTCTTAACACATCCTCTTTCTCATGTCTATATATCTGTGTGTATGTGTGTGCGTGCACATATGCATTCCTCTGCTCCTCTGACCTTCTGTTCCTCTGACCTTGTTTTCCTTGGACTGACCTGCACACTCAGGCCTCTCCTCCCCGATTATGCAGAGTAATTTTATGTAGCAAATAGTTACCTGGTTGCCCATTTTATGCCAGACCCTGTCCTAGACACCGGAGAGAGGGCCCAGAAAACAGACAGGGATGCCTGACTTCATGAAGCTTCCACACCACCGAAGAAACAAATGATCCACAAACATATAGGATAAGGGCAGGGAGTGATACCCAAGACATGACCAATCCATTGCCAGTGAGTTTCTAAGGCCGAGTGCGGGAAAGATGGGGAGCAGTTGGTGTGAGACACAGTGTGGCAAAGGCCTCCTTGAAAAGAAGGCGGTGGGGCAAAGAGCCGAGTAGAATAGCAGGGAGTTCTGTCCCTGTCGGGGAGAGAACATTCCTAGTCATGGGAATGAGATTGGGGTGGGTGGGAACAGGGTGTCTTCAGGAGAGGACACACAGTCAAATTTGAATTTCAGATAAATAAGGAGTGATTTTTTTTTTAGGAAAAGTGTCATCCATGAAAATTTTGGACATATTTATACTGAAATTTGCTCCATAGTTTATCTGAAATAAACATTTAATGGAAGAAGCCTGTGTTTGATCTTCAAGTCCCAGTGGAGTGTGTTTAAGGACCAGCTCAAAGCCGGCTGGGCAGGAGGAGAAGGTGAAAGAGGAGGAGGGTGCCAGGGCAGCGGGGACGTGGGCAGGAGAATGCGGTGGGCTTTCCAACTCAAGGTGTCGTCTGGATGTGCCTTCCACTCTTCCTTTGACTTTTCTCCCACCCAAGCCCGTGAGCAATGCGCGCCAGAGACCGGGTAAGACAGAGGCGCTGGCCGAGAGCACAGCGCAGGGAGAACATTCCTAGTGTGGTCGTGAAAGCACTGGGGTGTACAGCAGTCAATCTCCAGAGAGGGTAAGCTCCTTGGAAAGCCCTGGCATCCGCCTGCTCTTGGGCCTCTGCCTGGCAGAGGGACTGGGTCCTGAGCGGATTCTCTCAAGGAGGCGGTGTGAGGTGGGAACTGGAAGCCCAGAGTTTACCCTGTGGAAGGGGATCTGGCCTCCCCGTCTCAGGTCCTGGTGGGGTGAGTGGGGAGGTGCAGCCAGAGACGGAGCAAAGCTTCCGGCTCTGGGATTCCAGGCACCTGTGGATCACTTGGCAAAGGCAGTGTAGTCCAGGAGTTGAGAATTTACCATTGAGTTCGTTGAATTCCCATTGCCTGGAGAATCCATTCAGGTCCCTGAGCTGAGAGGAAACCCTCTTGATGGATCTGCGCTGTAAGTATTAACGTGAAATAGAAAAAAAACCAACCCTAAAAACAAACAGAAAACCTCTTTGAGGTAAGCTGTGAATGACCCACAGGCCTTGCTCTGGCTGACTTCTGGGGTCTGGGGGAACAAGGTTAACTTGGGCAGCCACGTTAGAGATCCTTCACTTGCACCCTGCAGCCCAGTCACTGGGGTCCTTTATAAAAGAGGCCAGGAGACACCTGAGGGGACTCCACCGTGCGACAACAGAGCCAGAGAAGAGAGCAATGTGCCTGTTCACCAAGGGATGCCACAGCTCGCAACCCCCAGAAGCGAGGAGAGGCAAGGAAGTGTTCTCCACTAGAACCTGCAGACACGGCACGGCCCTGCCAGCCCCTCGCTGAGGGAGCCTGGCTCCCACAACCTTGAGAGTGCACTTCTGCGGTTTGACGCCGTCCAGCTGGGCTGGCCCTGGGAAACCAAGACAGCAGTTGAAGCCTGAGGCGTGGTACAGTTGGATATGAAACGTTATATTGCCCCTCTCCGTAAGTCCTCGGACCTGAGGAGGCCTGGAGGCTCTCCAAAGAAAACAGATAGCCTTAGTGACTTAGTGGTTACACCACAAGGTCTGCAGTTCAAAACCACCGGCTGTTGGCGGAGAAAGATGAGGCTTTCAAGTCCTGTAATTAAAGAGTTACAGTCTCAGAAACTCACAGGGGGCAGTTCTAACCCGTGCTATAGGGTCACTAAGAGTTGGCATCCACTCGACGGCGGTGAGTTGAGTTTTTGTTGTTTTTACTGAATCGAAGGACAGGCACCAGACTCCACATCGCAAATAAATCTATTCCCTTCTTTGTTCTTAGCCCCCCGGTTGAGTTAAAGTGCCTGGCGAATTGCTGTGGCCCAATAAATGCTGTTTAATGGATAGTATGGAAATAAGGGGCCTCATTTCCAGGGCTCTCGCAGACTTAGGTTTGTCGTAGACAAGCCAGTAGAAAGGGAAATCAGGCCGCCTGAGTGAGGTTGTAGGGCACTCGGAGCCAGCTGCCCTCTGCCTGCCCTTCCCAGGGCAGTTGTGCTGCTTCCTCTGCCTGACAGAATGCCAGGGGAACCCTGACACCCGCCCGCCCGGCACAGCGCTGCCTTATAAGGACACGCGCCAGTCTGCCAGGTGTGTCATCGTGAAAGCCAGGAGGAGGCCCCCAGGGGTGTCCCTGGTGAGTCAAGGACTGGGTGGAGGAGCCGCTTCAGAAATCCCTATGTGGGGCGTGAATTCTCTCTCTCTCTCCCCCTCCCTCCCTCTCTCTCTCACACACCATGTTTTCATATGTTTTTAGTTATTATCTCATTTACCTTTTCAACTGGGAAAACATAGAGAAGGATTTTTAATTGGGAGAAAAGCACTATTACTTTAATAGCAAAAATAGCATGCTTTGTGTGTGTGTTGGGGGTGGGGGATTGGGGCAGGATTTGAACTGAAGAACATGTAAGTCTATGTGACAATCCAAAAAGGTCAGTGCTGACTTAGGAATGTTCTGTGGGCTTCCAAGACTGTAACTGTTTATGGAAGTAGAAAGCCCAGTCTTTCTCCCGCAGAGCTGCTGGTGGCTTTGAACTGCTGACCATGCAGATCACAGACCAAAGCATAACCACTGTGCCAACAAGGCTCCTGTGTGTGATAATAGTCCCTTGATCGTGACCACAAAACAGCACCTCTAAGTTCGAATGATGAACATGCTGGCTTGGCTGCCAACAGAAAGGCTGGAAGTTTAAGTCCACCCAAGAGCACTTTGGAGCCAAGGGCTGGTGATCTCTTCTGAAACACCAGCCGTTGAAATCTCTCTGGAAGACACAACTCAGAGTCAACTTGAAGGCAGTTGATAGCACCTCCACAGGTGTGGTGGAGAGCTGAGCTCCACCCAAAGGCAGCCACTGAGAGACCCAGCGTCCTCCTATGGAGAGGAGACTTGCACTAGCAAAGACCATCTAGGCTCAGGCTGCGAGCCTGGGAGCAGGTTGCCCTTTTGAAATGTATGAGGCCAATGAAGGGGTGGTAAGCCACCCAGAAGAGGCCCAGAATAGTCATTAAGATAACAGGTTTTGGGTCTGGGTTCAAATTCTGACTGCTCACTTGAGTTGAATGAACTTGAGAAGGTTATTTCATCTTTCTGAGTTTCAACTGCCCTTTGTGTGTATTGAACAGATTCATACCAACGGAACTGAAAGTACCATGGACTGCTAAAAGGACAAACCCATCTGCCTTGGAAGGAGTAAGGCCAGCGTGCTCCTTAGAGGCAAGGATGACAAGCGTTTGTGTTACATGTTGTCAGGAGAGACCAGTCCCTGGAGAAGGACAGCATAAAGTGCAGGGGCAGTGACGGAGGGAAAGCCCCTCGATGAGATGGCTCGACACCGTGGCTCCATCAGTGGGCTCAGGCATGGGACTAAGTGGGAGGAGGGCACAGAACCGGGCAGTGTTTCCTTCTGTTGTGCATAAGGTCACTATGAGTCAGAACAGACTCGATAGTACCTAACAACAACAACTAGTACTACTCCAAGTGATTTCCTCACTCTAATTTATCCATCTTCATAACCATCCTATGACGGAGGTTATATGTTTGTGCCCATCCAATAGGTGAGGAAAGTGACTTGCCTAAGGAGAGTCATTTTCCAGCTGAAAATTGGCCCCGGTGGTTGGACTGCAGTCTGTGCCCTTACACACGAAAGCTGCGCTGCCAGGGGTCTGGAATTGCACTTGCTTTGCATGAAGGAGCGTCAGGATAATTAAGTGGATTGGTGCAGGTAATTATTGGTGCGGCTGTTATTATGGTGCTGTGGATATGGTGGTTATTCAACGAATTCTGTCTGTTATTATTTGCCTTAGGGGCAAGGGAAAGAGCAGTGGTTGGTCAGGGGTTCAGTGTTCAACTGCTAACTAGAAGGCCAACGGTTTGAGCTCACCAGCTTGCTCCACAGGACAAACATGTGGCAGTCATCTTCTGTAAATACTTATAGCCTTAGAAGTCCTACGGCACAGGCCCATCCTGTCTCGCGGGATAACCATGAGTTGGTTTGGAGTCAGTGGTAGCATTTTGGTGTTGTTGTTTTAAGGGGAGGGAAACTACCCAGAAGCAGATCCTGGGCTTCCGGAGGAAAATAGCAGGGGAACAAGGCAAAGAGCCAGAAGAAGCCAGGGAGTCTCACAAGGGAAACCGTGCAGGACAGGTGACAACCCAGTGTGCCCCAGTGAGGCCAGGAAGATGGGCTTTTGTATTCATGGTCTGCAAGGCCTGCAGTGTGTGTGTGTGTGTGTGTGTGTGTGTGTGTGTGTGTACGAGATACAGGGCTCCAGCACGGTAGATGGTCTCCAGGCTGGAACTGACATGGCGCCTCCCTCCGGTGTCACTGGTTTTAGAGCCTCTCTCCTTTCTGCTAGCCCTTCTGCTGGTCCGGCTGGTCTGTGTGGGAACAGACTTCCGTTCCTGAAAGGTTGAAACTTCCTGTCTCCACGTCTGTTTGCAAAGGGCGATTATTACCATGGCTCATTCTTCGCTAAGAGTAGCCACCCAAACCTGCCTCAGTGGTTCCCCTGATTCGAAACACCCCCACTCTGTCTGCATCCTGCAGGAGCAACCCTTTCTCTGCATGATGACTGGGGGCCATTGCTCTGTCATGTTGGACCTGTACACTGTCCCCATCTCTGCCCCCATGGCCAGTCTGCTCATAGGCACATGTGTCAGCCTTGGGGGTGCTGAGAGCCAACTGGCCAATAGGCTTGGGTCAAGCCATGGTGTCTGCCTGGTTGTAGAGGCCCCGATGTTGCCGTGACTGTTCCCAGGGGTGTATGGTTTGTACGACCACTGCTGCCCTTCTTTTCAGTCACCCTGCGTGGAACTGCAATGCTGTACAGTCTCATTTCAGCTCAACCAACATCGTTTGTCAACCTGCCCGTGAACCAGTTTCAGGCTTTCGTTTCTCCCTTCATCATCGGGTCATAGGAACCCCCTGAGCCTGGCAGGGAGGTTAAAGAGAAGTGCTAATGCCACCAACGTAGTCGATTAGGTGTGAGGGCTGTCTGATCATCTTGATGGGTCAGCTTACTCGTGTCCTCGGAACCTGCGAGGGCCCAACCTCAGATGTGCCCCATCATTGTAAGACGGATTGCTGCCGGGCTT
This sequence comes from Echinops telfairi, assembly GCF_000313985.2. Taxonomy (NCBI): domain Eukaryota; kingdom Metazoa; phylum Chordata; class Mammalia; order Afrosoricida; family Tenrecidae; genus Echinops; species Echinops telfairi. Next base: position 24,128,745 of record NW_022104341.1, on the reverse strand, counting down.
GTTCAACCTTAAGATGTGATGGGAATGATAGTCGTCCTCTGCTAAGATATTCACTCTCTCTCTGCCCAGGCCCAGCAGCGTGCCAAGAGCAGC
>NW_022104341.1:24123282-24127724 GCF_000313985.2 Echinops telfairi | reverse complement strand
AATATAATGCTTATATATCTCAACCGTACAATTGTGCATTACTGAACCCAGAAGTAGTATTACTGAATCCGAGTAGTAGCAATAGGAGTAATCAGTGGGTGGGGGCTGGCCCTTCACCTCCCTCCGCGCTATTTTTAAATTTAATACTACAGGTCACTGTTGATGCAGCTAGCCTCTGGGCTCACTATAGAACTTAACTTCCCACGACAGGGCGGTACATGTGTCTTAGCGGGACATTTAGATAGAGTTCTTTAGTACCTTCCAGCTCACCAGGTACAACCAACAGATGGTCCCCAATATGGTGCACAGTACTTCCAGCTTCCTAAGAAGGAGGAAAGGTGAGATTGCAGTAGCCATGATCAACTGGTTATCAATGCCAAGAAAAACTGTAAATTTGCCTAGGTTAACCCAAGTTTTTGAATGGATCAAAAAGAAAGTAGTGATCAATAGAAGCCAGTCAGTCAGGGTTCTCTATGAATGAGTCAGGACAAGAGCACGTTGGGGAAGCGCAATGTGTGAGTCTGGGTTGACTAGAGGAACAAGTCCAGAGACACTCATCTATATGTAAGAGAGAATTTTACATCCAAGAGTAATTGTGGATTGAGAAAACATCCCAGCCCAGTCCAGATCAAGTCCGTCAGTCTGATATTAGCCCATATGTCCGATACTAGTCCATCAATTCCTCTTTAGACTCACGCAGCACATGCTATGATGCTGAATGCAGGAAGATCACAGACCAGTAGGGAGAAGGTCTTGTGGGTCCAGTGGCAGTGGAAGCATCTTAACACTGGCGCAGGTCTCTGTGGGTCTCCACATGTCTCCTCCAGCTCTGAGTATCTCCACGGAATGAAAAGGAAGGCAGAGAGAGTGGGTTTGACCTTCAGTGAGCTATTTATTTCCTTAGCACCTCCAAATGAGGTCATCAAGCTGCAACCTGACGGACAGTCTAGACTCCACCCCTTCGCTCAAGTTGACGGGAGATTATGTAACTGCCACACGCAATAAGAAATTGGAGATCAGCTTATTTTATGTCTTAGTGACAAGTATAAAAAAGAAATGGTTAAGAGAAGTGTAAATGAAGGAGATCATGTGGATGGACAAAATGTCAAATTGCAGATTGATGTACTGATATAGTTCTTTTCCAGCAGTAGGTGGGCATTTAGTGTAGTCTCTTTCCCTTTGCTGGGGTGGAACGAGATTGTGGTCATGTTATTTGGTGGTTTTCTAGAAGTTAAGAACAAAGCTGGGGTAAAAAGGGGGGCATCACAGCCCTAAGTATTTATCCCCAAGCAATAAAAAACAGGAGGCAGACCGCACTGTTCACAATAGCCAAAAGGCAGAAGCAACTTGAACGCCAATCAACAGATAATCAGATAAACAAACTGTGGAAAATACATATGATAGCTTCCACAATAAAGAGAAATAAGTCTTCACATATTCCATAACATGAATAAACAGTGAAAATATTATGCTGACTTCAACAAGTCACAAAAGAACAAACACTGTATAGTGTCCCATGTACCTGAAGTAGGCAAATATATTTGCAGATGACACAACTTTGCTTGCTGGGAGCAAAGAGGATTCGAAGCCTTTGCTGATGGTGATCGAAGATGATGGCCTTCCGTCTGACGACACCTCCAGACAGAAAAACAAAAGCCCCCACAGCTGGGCCAATAACCCACATCCTGAGGAACAGAGGAAAGACGTGAGTTGTCAAAGATTTCATTACACTTGGATTCACAATCAATAGCGCTGGGCACAGGAGTCAAGAAATCAAACAATGTATGACCTGGGGCAAGCTTACTACAATAGACAGCAGTTAAAAAGCGTTAAAAAGCAAAGAGGTTATGCGGAAGACTACAGTGCATTTAAACCAAGCCATGTTGTTTTCAATCACCTCACATGCTTGGGAAAGCTGCACAAGGAAGAAGGAAAACTGAAGAAGAATTGGTGCCTTTGAATGATGGTGCCGGCCAAGGACATTAAACACACTGCTGGAAGAACAAACAGGTCTGCCCTGGAAGAAGTACTGCCAGAATGCTCTCTAGGTGTGACCGCAGTGAGCCTTTGTCGGATGTACTTTGGAGATGTCCAGAAGGACAGGTCTCTGGAGAAGGACAGCATGCTTGGTAAAGATGAGTGACACAGAGGAAGATCCTGCTCAGGTGGGTTGACACAGGGGCTGCGACAATGGACTCTGGCAGGAAGGACCGAGAGAATGATGCAGGGCCCACCGGTGTTTGGCTCTGTCGTATGCCACAAACCAGAACACCAAACTTACCGCCATTGGGTCAATGCTGACTCGTGGTGACCTCTATACAGAGTTTAACTACCCCCTTGGGTTGGTGGGCTTGGAAATATTTGCAGTTGTAGAAGGCTTTCTCTTTCTCCTGTGGAGCAATGGGTGGGTTCAAGATGCTGAACTTGGAGTTAGCAGCCCAGCCAGGAAACCACTGTGCTGCCAGGGCCCCTCTGTTGAACAGGGTCACTGCAATTCAGAGCCAACTTGACAACAGCTAGCGACATGGCAGCCAACGTTTGTTAGTGTGGATAAAGGCAAGAGGACTAGGTAAAGAGGGCAGCTTTGCTTACAAGGCATTAAGGTTCTGTTAACGGAGGTGGAGTAATCAGAAACAGGTACTGGTGAGGGCTGTACAGCATGAAGAACGTAACCAAGCTTACTGAACTACCCAGGTAAAACGTGTTGAATCGGTAGATCTCTTGGTGCACACCCCTGCCTCACTAATGGACACCATTAGATTCCAAAGACCAGGTGGTTGTAGGAAAATCACCATTGTCTGTAAATGGAGAGTGACTGCATCATTACAAAACTGCCAACTTACGTTAGTGCAGAGTTGTCGATGTGATCATGACATAGCTGCCAAAGCCGCGAGAATCACGGAAGAGATGAATGATGCGCAATCTTAGCCATCGTCGCCGGTCTTACCTTAGCCTCATAGCTCAGGACTGCGCTTGTGACTGCCATCATTCCATTAATGTGCACGATAGCTGGACAGCAGATTTTAAAACTTTTTTTTTGTAAATGTAAAATGCTAGATAATGAGATAGTTGACAAGTGAAGAATGCATGTATGTATATTTTAACCCCAGTAAAATGTTTGGTTTTTTGTTGAAGGAAGACATGCAGTGCAAATTCCCTGAGATGTAAGACTCTGTTGATAGGCGATAAGCCATCAAGCCAGGGTGGCTTGCAATGAGAATTTGCCCAGTGTGGCAAATGTCCCCCACCACAAAGATGTGTCCCCAAAGCGCTTTTGTCACAAGTAAGAAGAGAAACTTTTTTGGAGCTTGGCAATCTCTATCATTGTCTTTGCTGTTGTTACGAGAATAATACCTACTCATTAGCGAGATCTGGTATGGTTCATGTTACTGGTTTGATATATAGTCTTTCTTTTCTTATTGAATAAATGAATGGATTGGTGAATGGATATAAAAGGTGATGGGCAACCTTTTATAACCTCTTCTGTCACTTGCCAATATACTTTGAGCACCTTTCTTTATAAGAACAGAGATCCGCAGGGAGAGGGTATTGGTTGTGTCTCCACAGAATTGGAACGTGCATACAGACCCCACCGTGACATTCCAAACCAGGAGGGCAACGTAACACGTGGAGGAATGCATGAAAAGACTGGACTACAGGGCTGGCCCCAACCAGAACCAGCCAGACCTCCGCCCTGGAAGTGTGTGCCGCAGAGAACGACAGTAGACCTTCTGGTGGGGCAAAGGAACCCACCTACCATATTCAGATGGAAGCAAACCAAGAAGGAGAAAGGGCAGTCGACCCAGACATTATATGGGCACACCAAGCCCAGACGATGAGTTCCCCACATGGAGCTGCTGGGGCACAGAGAGGCCTGTGGGACTACCAAAGCTCAAGGCATGTTGCCCCCTAACTGGAGCATACAGAGACAGGACAATAATGGGGACACCCGGAGGGGAGGCGGTGTGGGAATGGAGCATAACAGATCAGCAATTGGAGCAAAGCTGAACCACAGAGCCCCTGAGGAGCCCCAAGAACAGACTTCGGGTTAGGAGGGGTAGCCCCAGATCTCCTGTAGGACCAGGGGGGAGGGGCTCATGGGGACCAGAAAACAGACCTGGACCTATGTAGGGTTTTTTTTTTTTCCATCTTTCTTTCTTTCTTTTCTTCTCTTGTCTTTTTCTTTCCTTTTCTTGCTTCAACCATAGGTTTTCTTATTGTTCAGACTGGACATGGATGGTTTGCCTAATTATGTGGTATAATAGTTTAGGTACTTTAGGAGAAACAAATGCACAGCAACTCATATATAAGAGAGTTTTATGTAAAGAAAATGTGCATCACGAAAACATCCCAACCCAATGCTGCCCAAGCCCACAAGCCCAACATTAACCCATTTACCCAACACCAAGGAAAGACGTGAGTTGTCAAAGATTTCATTACAC
>NW_022104341.1:24099924-24122485 GCF_000313985.2 Echinops telfairi | reverse complement strand
GGGTGCATAAGCAGATGTGGTGAGGACAGAGGATGGTGCCCGGCTAGTAAAAGATACAGTCTCTGGGGTCTTAAAAGCTTGAAGTTAAGCGGCCATCCAACAGTGAAGCAACAAGCCCACATGGAAGAAGCACACCAGCTGGTGTGATCGTGAGGTGTCATCGAGACCAGGCAACAGGCATGAGAAGACTCACAACAAACAAACAAAAATGCATTGGTGAGAATGGAAGGCAGTGGAGCAGAGACCCCAAACCCATCTGTGGGCAATGGAACATCCCCCCACAGAAGGGTCGCAGGGAGGGGATGAGTCAATCGGGGTGCAGCAGAGCACTAATGGGTCATTTACCTTTGATCCCTTGAGGCCTCCTCACTTCCTGCTATCATAACCCCAGTGCCACTTCCCAATCTAGACTAGACGGGAGCATGTACATAGGTATAGACAAGAGACAAACTCACAACACACGGAACCCAGGAACAGGAGTGGGACTAGAGATACCAAAAGGGTAGGGGGAAGGGCATGAGGGGTGGGGAGGGAAGGGGCACCAATCGCGATGAATGGCTCATAACCACACACACACACACACATCCAGACAGAACAGAAACCAGAGGAGAAGACAGACAGCGGTTGGTGTCAGATTTGAAAATAATAAGCAATCTTCAATCTATCAAGGGGCCACAGGTTGGGGGTGGGGAGGAGGAAGGGAAAAAAGAGGAGCTGATCCCAAGGGCTCAATGAAAAGTAAATGTCTAGAAAAGAATGATGGAATATATGTACAAATATGTCGGATACAATTGATGTATGGATTGTAACAAGAGTTGTATAAAATGATGATTTAAAAAAAAAAAAGAACAGAGATCCAGGAGTCCAATATTTACAGACACACACATACATATATATATTTGTATAAACACTGTATATGTATAGAGATAAAGGTATATATACCATGCACATGCATACATGTATAATGTATATGTACAATGTACTATATGTACAATATGTATATAATGTATACATATGTTCATATTATTGTATTATATACACACATATGAACACACATATATCATACATGTAAATAGAATCAATATAAATTTATATCATATATGTGTATATGATATATGATATATACATACATTTGTATATACTGTATGTACTTATATATATATATCTATCTATCAAATAGAGCACCCATGTAAATAATGTGTACAAACATGTACCAGGAGGAAGTGACAGAATTATATTTAAAAGTTTAAAAGTTTTGGCATTGCACACCCATCCTGTGAGTGCTAAGGCTTTATGTGAACTTGGCTGGGCCATGCTTCTCAATGGTTGGTACTTAAACCCAGTAATGTCCCATGATATGACTAAGGTAATATAAACACCTCTATAATGGGATCAGCTGTGAGCAACGACTCAATTGTAAGAAGATCAGGATGCGACAAACACTCTTAATCAGGTCAAAACACTGATGCAGTCGATTAAAAGGAAGCTCCTCCGCGGTGTGGAATCTTCCAGTGTAAGTGGACGCTGTAAACAGCATCCTCGCATTTTCCCGGGTCTGGATCCTGCATCTTGCTCATTGACCGCCGGTTCTCTGCCTGCTGATAGTGGGAGCCCTCGGCAACCTGCCATCTGACCCACGGACCAAGAATTCACCGTGCGCTGCAGTCACCAACTTGCGGATCTTGGGTTCATCAGCCCCTATAACTACACAAGTCAGGAGAAGCTGCCAGTCTAATTTCTGACCCAGGAAATCCATGGAACCTGCCTGGAGTTGGGCTTATCTGCTTCTAAAACTGTGTGAGCCATTTTCTTGACATCATTTTCTTTCTCTGTATGCACAGACAAGCCTCACTGGTCTTACTCTCTAGAGAACCCAGCCTGAGCAAGCATCCCTGTGCATACAATGTGTATGCATTGTGACATTGCCAGAGGTGAACCTCAGCTTCATCCACCACCATTCAATAACCTGAAATGGGACTTCGGGTCACATTTGTATCCTGAAGACTTGGGCCATGGTCAAGAAGTCACGAATCAAATTTGGTAGTAGCTAGGTAATTAGAAAATAAACAATTGGCAGTGTGTGTTTGCTCTGAGGCAGTGGACAGCCAGATCCGAGAGTAGTGGGATTCCTTGCAGCATATCTGTGCCCAAGTATGTGGTGCTGGAGATGTGCACAGGGTTCAGTGCAGGACTGTGCAGGAGACCGTCTGAGCACATCTGGGTCCCTCCGAAGCTATGTGGCAGACTGCTGTGGGTGCAGGATGCACCACCCCAATGAAGCTCCTGAGTGGCCAGGCATACCTTTGTCATCTGAGTGAGGAACAGTGGCCTCTCTGTGCCCGCAACTCTCAAGCCCACCATGGTGTCCAGGTGGGCAGGAGATTCACATGGCCTGAGTATGGTGGTTGGCCCGGCAGGCGGTGGGGCAAAATGTGCACAGCTGAGCACACTGGCCTCATCTGCCAGGTGGCCACTCCCACTTCGGACGTGCAGAGCCACACGTCTTTGGGCTGGGGCAGATTGCCCTAGTGAGACCTATTTCTGGGAGTGATATTTTCCTGCGCTGGAGACGGAGGTTTGTCAAGCAGGGAAGGGATTCTGTGAGGCTGCTGGCCAAACTCAACCACAGGCTGGCGAGGGCCTTTGTGTCGACAGGCATCAAGACAGAGATTCAACAATGCATCTGTTGGACATGAAAAACTGTAAAAGAAATGGAAGTGATCACTATGTAAAAAAATGCATGGATGTGTATTGCATGTTTATGAAACGAACACTCGGGAGACGAGGGGCAGGCAGAACCGGGGGGCGTTGTTTGCATAAAGGTATGGTACTTTTAACCCTTTTGAAAAACAATGTCATAAGATTTTATTGTGTGGCTGAGACACAATTTAGTTTTCTGAATGTTATGGATTGAATTGTGTATGTGACCTTGTTTGGGAACCTAGTGACTTTGTTTGCACATGTTTTACCAGGTAACGTAATGAAGTCATAAGCTAATAACGTGAGGAGGGTGGATCAAGTCCTCATCCCACGTAAAAGAGACGCAAACAGAGTCGCATGGAGTGGAGAGACAGCACATGATAAACTGTGTGGTTCTGTCGACAAGCCAAACAACTCCAAGGATTGCTGGAAGCCAGAGGACGTAGGAGAGAGACACGGGACAGGGCGGCATCCAGGAATAAACAAGGAATACACAATGCCCAGCACCTCATTTGGACTTCTAGAACTGTGGGGAAATCAATATTGGCTCTTTGAAGTCGCCTATGTTGTGATGTTTGTTAATGCATCCAAAGGGGAGTTTCACCAAACTCCTACTGATAAAAAAAGCTTCTCTGTTTGCATTTTTCAAATAGTAACAATGTTGTAATCAATAATTTTCCTTTAAACTTGCTACTCTGATGGCTCCTTTAGGATAAATTCCTACAAATGCCTTGGGTTGCTGGGTCAGAGATTACTCAAATTCGAGATTCTGAAGTATTATTAATTAATTGACCTTCAGAGGCATCCTACCATTCCCATCAACAGCAGCCCATCAGCAAGCTTGCTTCTCCGCATGCTGGAAGTCACAGGCCCCTGTCCATGGGAAGTGGAGTGTTGGCTACAGCTTAATGGCCATGCATCTCTCTTTTTCACAAATTGTCAACTTATGATTTTGTGCATTTTGCTCTTGGGAAACTTGTCTTTTATTAATAATTTTCCTTACATAATAGGGCACTCATTTTTTGTAATATTGAGGGAAGCTATTTTAGAGCAAACCTGTTTTGATGATACGCCAGGGAAATGCCTAATCCCAAGCTGATCATTTCATGTGAGCATACTGAAAACCTCCTAGATCAGCGGTTCTCAACCTGTGGGTCTGGACCCCTTTGGGGGTCAGACAACCCTTTCACAGGGGTCACCTAAGACCATCGGAAAAAACATATTTCCGATGGTCTTAAGACCTGAGACATCGCTCCTCTATCCACCTCCAGGCGGGTCCGCCCACATGCAGATATGCTGATCTGGTGAGAAAGAAGCTACCCTGTTTCCCCGAAAGTAAGACATCCCCCGAAAATAAGACCTACTTACAGTTTTGCCTCTTGCTGAAATATAAGGCATCCCCCGAAACTAAGACCTCCCCTAAAATAAGGCCCCCCGAAGCTACCGTAACTCTGGACTCTAGACTGTAGCACTGTGCGCCACCGCACAGCTCACTGTTGGCTTCAGCACAGCCGGAGCAGACAGAAAGTACGAGGTCTCTCTTAATAAAACAATAAGCAATACACGTGTACCGTATTCTTCTTCATGGAAAAATAAGACATCCCCTGAAAATAAGACCTAATGCATCTTTGGGAGCAAAAATTAATATTAGACCATGTCTTATTTTGGGGGAAACAGGGTACCTCAACCTTAGCACTGACGACTCATACTGTCACAAAATGTAGGGATGTAGTTTACTATTGTTATATTAAGACTGTTACCCATGCTACACCGTGCTTCAAGACAAAATTTCATTTATTTGTAATCAGAAATAAATGTTTCACAATAGATAATTACATATTGTTTTTGTGATTAATCAGTATGCTTTAATTATGTTCTGTAACAATGAAAATACATCCTGCATATCAGATATTTACATTATGATTCATAACTAGCAAAACTGCAGTTATGAAATAGCAGCAAAAGTAATTTTATGGTGGGGGTCACCACAAAATGAGGCACTGTATTAAAGGGTCACGGCATTAAGAAGGTTGAGAACCACTGTCTTAGATTCTCTGTCAGTTAGATATAGCTTCCCTGAATCCAACTTGCTGGCTGTTTAAAAGACAAGATACACCCACTGTGATGCTTAAGGCTATAGTTCCACTTGGCTAGCCTATGATCTTCAATGGTTTGGCAGATATTTTATACCCATCCTCTAGTTTGTGATCAGAGGTGAATAGCCAATCAGTCAAAGGGGGAAGGGGTTCTTGGGGGATGTGGCCTGCATTCCCTAGAAATGATGTCTGGTAAGGCTTGCTCTCCATCCTGCGTTCAGCTTGTGACCTTTGAATCTTGCAACATGAGCCAGCAGTCTGCTATTTGACTTGAAGACATTTTCAAGGTTCATTTTCCTCCACAACTGCATGAAGCGTTTCTTTCCAATAAAGCATGCTATGTCTATGTGGTTGTTAGGTGCTGTCACGTTGGTTCATGATGCCCCTACGCACGACAGAATGATATTGCCCAGCCCTGTGACCTCCCCACCATTGTTATGTGGGAGCTCCTTGTAGCGGGGACAGTGTCAGCCTATCTCATTGCGGGTCTTCTTCTTCTCTGTCCTTCTATGTGACCAACTATGATGTCCTTCTCAAGGAACTTGCCCCTCTTGATAACATGTCCAAACTTGGCTCCATAGTCGGGGCCACTCTGAATCCCTTGTTCAAGAAACACTTTTGAAGTTTTGGAAATATTCGAACAGCCCGAGGTCCAGGTGCCTCTCTGACAAAAAAAGCAAACGGTAGCGGAAGATGCTGCAGGGAGAAACGGACAGACAAAGAAACCTGGACCAAAGAACAAGAGGCAAAAAGCTATCGGTTCTGTTTCGCCCTGTCAGGATGCTGCCGAGCGACTGGCTGTTCCGGTCCATAGTGGTCAGCACATAGCACCCACCCCCTCTCCTGCTGCTGCTGACCAACACCCCTCTCCCAGGATAATTGGGGAGCGGTTGAGTGGGAGCGTGACTGGAAGGAGACACGGGCTTCTGAGCCCTGGGACTGAGGTCTCACCCCTCACTCATAGAACCCAACTCATAGACTTGGGTCTGCAGGAGACTGGTTCCTAGCATCCCGCTGGACCTCTTGGGGTTTGGATGATGGCAGGGTTTCCCTAGAGCACCAGGAGGACTGCCCATCTCTGAGCAGGTGCAGAATTAAGAGGGGACAGTGGGAGGAGCGCCTTTCTCCTCAGTCCAAGGTCTCGCAGTGCTAACATCTATCTGCCCATAAGCCCAGACCCAAATAGCAATTATATCCAACATGGATAGATTGACCCACAGGGGATAGTTTTGGTGGACACTATTCCAATTAGTCGTTTTTCTCCCTGAACTCACTGGTTTGATCAATCATTGCCGGTACCCTCTGGTGACTTGGGAACCAGCCTGAAAACCAGTACTTTGATGGGTTTTCTATTTAATGGTTTGCTGACATTTGCCCTTGTTGAGGCTAGACTGGTGCCGAATTGCCTGGCCCCCCTTGTCTCCCCAGGTTCGGCGAGAGCCGGTGGACACACAGAGATGTGGACCTGGAGAAGCCCCGGAGGAGGAAAGGGCCGCAATGACAGCGATGGTTCCAGTTACTTTAAGCGACTGGAGGAACAATTAGAGAAAGAACAACACAAAGGCCCTAATTCCACAACTCAGCAATTCCCTGAGGGAACGCTCGGACAAAATGAATGAACAGTTAGAAACAATACAACAATTCCAACAGAAACGCAAAAGGCAAACAATCAAACATTAGAACTGGACGGCCTTGTGACAGAACAAAGCACCAGGACAGAAGCCCTGGAATCAAGAATCAGTGATCTTGAAGAGAAATCTCTTGAGATAAATACAAGAAGATCAGGTTATAGAAATGGCCCAAATAACTGAAGATAACCTAAAAATGTGATGGGACACCATGAAAAGGAACAGCATACATCTGATAAATGTTCCAGAACAGAAAGAAGAAATAATAACGACGGAGAAAATAGTCCCATGGTTGGTCCACCAGGCTCCCAGGTCTCCCTGGCTGGAGGTTAGGTAAGTACAGGTTGCCTGGGAGACAGAAAATAGTCAATGACATATTCAGAGAGGACTTCCCTGACATCATGACAGAACATAAAAGACCTCTGCAGGAAGTCCCTAGAACTCCAAGCAGAACTGACCCTAAAAGGAAATCATCTTGATATGCAATAGTCAAACTTTGATCGCGTAACTCTAGAGGGAGCATCCTGGGAGAGCCGAGTCGAGACCAAGGGAGCGGTGAGTAGAACCCCACGTGAGAATGATAGATCACACTGGATAAGGAGTTGACACCAACTCCCCAAAGCAGTTGTGAGCCCCTGAGGACTCTTAAGTAGGACAGTTAGGAGTCCTGATGATGCTGTCAAAGCCTACCCACACTGCTGGGTGGAGGGGGGCTCAAAGGGAATAAGACAGGCGCACTGGTGAGGGCTGCCCTCAGGAAGGGGAAAGTGAGGGAGGCGGGAGCTGGTGGCTGTTTGGCTGTGGAGGCTGAGGCAGGAGGTGCACGGGGAAGGCAGGCTTGGGAGCGGGTTAATGGAGAAGTCGAATCTCAGGAGACTGGGAGACTTCAGATGAAGATACCCACAGGACGGCTGCACAAGAAGGCCTTTGAAGAGTTCATGGGGAATGGACTGACCAGACAATGGAATTACGCTTCCATGACCTTGTCATGGGTCCAGAGAGTTGCTGACGGTTGAAACCTTGGAAATGGATGACAATACCCTTGTTCAGGATAGCGTGAGCCACAGAGCTGGCACCGAGCCCCGGGGAGAGCCAACCAAGGAAGAGAGAGGGTGGGAGACCCAGGATCCTGCGGCACACGCCACCACGCTGGGCTCTGAGAGGTCACAGCACTGAATCCAAACCAAGTTGAGACTCGCTTTCAGGGGCCCTAAGGGCACCAGTGGCGGCCACTCTGTTTCCGACGTTGGTGTAAATGATGGGCGGTGGGATTCTACGACCATATTCCCTGGTGCATGGCCCCAAAGATGGGCAAGCTGTTTCTCCTCACAGCCCATTCCTTATGGTTGAAGATGGCCAGCCCTGGGCCGTGGCGTCTGTGTCCCTGGGTGTGCTCTGTGACTTTTGCACCACCCCAGCTAGCCCACTCTCTCCCCACACTCTGTTTCCTCTCCAGGCATACTCCTCCTTGCATGTGCAGCAGTAAGACACGTATTATATGGAGGGGGGGAAACACCCCAACCCCTCTAAATGTGCATGCTTTCATGGGAACATGGCTGACTCACCAGGCTCCCAGGTCTCCCTGGCTGGGGGTTGGGTTGCCTGGGAGACAGACCAAGGTGACTGGTCCACCAAGAAAGCCTGCAGCGGAGGGACAGGTTGTGACCGCGCATCTGGCTCTTGCCTCACAGCGAACGCAATTCTCAGTCAACAGTAGGACGAACTTTCTCCTCGGTCCCTCCCAGAGTCCCTGTGTGTTGATGATGGTTAAGGCACTTGGCTACCAAACAAAAGATTGGAGGTTTGAATCCACTCAGAGGTGCCTTAGAAGAAAGGCCTGGGGATCAGCTGCTTAAAAACCAGCCCTGAAAACCCCGTGGCATGCTGTGGGGGTCGCCATGAGTCACCCTGGTGGCCCTTAGTTTGGGGTTGGGTTTGCAACCAGGCTGCATTGGTGGGAGGCCCTCAAGGAACACTTGTTAGGGAGAAGTGAGGTCGGGGACACAGAGCACTGGCCCCGCTGACCTCCTGGTAACTCGTCTGCGGCCGTGACAAAGGGAAGCTGAAACCCACAGGCTGATGGTGTCCGTCACTGGTGGAGCCCGGACCATTGCACAAGGAAATAAGGACGGGGAGAACCCAGAGGGGTGAGAGCGTGTGTCTGCCAGCCTCCTTCACTTACCAGTCGTGTAAACTTGAGCAAATCAGCAAGCCACCGATTCCTCTTCTATGAGACAAGGATCCTGAGGGAGCATGAGCCAGGGCAGGCGTGGAGAGGGGATGGCTCCGCTGTGGAAAGCGCCTGGGGCTCTCTGGGGCCTCGGTGCAAAAGCAAAGCATGTGTCACTTCAAAGGATGCACGGGTCAGCTCGATGCAGAGTTTGGTGCTCCAAAATGTGTAGCACAGTGGTTAAGTCATGGACATTTGTACGTGAACTCTACCCAGAGTGCAACTAATTGGGAGCTTCCGACCGCCTAAGCACAGGACTGTTCCTTCCCCAGAGAGGCTCCCAGGGCTCCCAGGCCTGTGAATGGCTGCAGAAACTGAAACTGCTCTGAGTCCGGCCGGCCCGGGAGTCAGGAGAGCCCTTCGCTGTGAAGCAATTGGAGGGCAGAAGGGAGAAGTGGCTGTCCCCACAGAGCTGTGGCGGCGGAAACCGAGGAAGGAGCACAAGACACAAAGCTTGAATGGAGACAGTCTATTTTTAGCCTCTCTCAGACACACATCAGAAACTAAGCCAGTCGCTGCCTCATTGATTTCAACTCAGAATGACCCCGGGTGTTTCTGGGTAGGCTGGTGCTGCCTAAGGCTTTTGATGGCTTGTGACCTTTCAGAAGTAGATCATCAGATCGTTTCTTCTTCGGCATCTCTGGGTGAATTGGAACTGGCAGCCTTTTGGTTAGGAGCCAAGTGCTTGACTGTTTTGTGCTACCTAAGGTGTCCATTAGCTGCTTAGTAGATGCTCCTTGGGGGTGTAGCCTGGCTGCAATCGGTGACCTGCTATGTGAGGCTGGGAGTCATTTAACTTCTTGCACTGAGTTTGCTCTGATGCCTCCCATCTGCAAAACAGCGATGATAATAGCATCCTCATGGAGTTGCAAAAATTAGAGGAAGTAGTGCCTATAAAACATTTAAATCACGGCTAGCATGTAGTAAGTATTCTATAAACAATAAAACCAATTGTTAGCTGACAGTGCCCCTCTCAGAGCCGAACTGTACTCCATAGGGCCTTCAATGGCTGCATTTTCAGAACGATTGCCAGGCCTTTCTTGTGAGGTCCTTTTGGGTAAACTGGAACCTTTGCGCTAGTGGTCTGCAGCTAAGCATATTAACCATTTTCGCCACCATTTACATCCTGTGTAGTACAATCCTGTCAGTATTACCCATTGCCGTCGGGCAACCCTGATGCATAGAGACGATGTTTGGGGTTTCTGAGGCTGCACGTTTTTAAAGGAGAAGACAATCTCACTTTTTTTCTTTCTGTATAGGGGTAGTAGAGTTTTTGTTTCAGAAGCAAAGACCCGATCATGTGTAGCCACTTTTCTGCTTTCTACATTTTTGTTTCTCAAAAAAAAATCAAATGTTTCAATGATGCATAAGCAGGGGCCTGAAAGAAAATGTCCCTACAAGTAAACAGCGTGGACACGATAAGGCTATTAATAGACTTTGCCCTTCCTCTTAATATTTTCTTTCCCATCTATAATTTGATAACTAAAACAGTTCATTTCAGACAAGCAGGACATTTTGAGCTGCTAGGGGGGGAAAATCTTCTACCTGTCACTTTCTAGAAACAGAGAAAAGTTCTGCTTAGATTTAGAAAAGTTATTTGATACGATTTTCCTGGATTGGAACACGCGTCCTATTCTGTGTAATGTCAAGATTCTACCCCACCAGAGTTACCCCTCCCGTCTTTCTGCCTGGGATCTGCAGCCAGGCCCTCAGCTTTCTGATTCCAGAGCCCAAACTCTCTACTGCTTCACACACTACATCCTACAATAGATCAAAGAAAGCATTGCTCTAAGCTAGGGTCAGAGAGGGATATGGGGAAGATTCCAGCATGTCCGCAGAAGTCCTCCTCCTGATCTCCATGGTGGATACGAAGGATTTCCATCTACAATTAGTTGTTGACCTGCGTGTGGGTGTCATTGAACATGTTATTGAGAAGGAGGGTCGGGGAGCGTTCAGTCGTGTACACTTGGGTTTGCATTGTGTTTGCGTGGAAGGTCAGTGACGCACTGCAGGACTTGACCTATTCCGGTCCATTAGTCAGGGACGGCTCCCGCTCTGGGGTTGGAGCATTGTGGTCCCACAAAGCTCCTGGACATTGAAGGATCCAGAGGGACCGAGGGGCTCAGGGCCCTATAATCACTGCTGAGTGCTGTTAGACGATCCCTGATCCCTGGATCTGAACGAACGGGTAGGACTGATTCCAAGCTTGCTATTGTGGAGTGGAGAGACTCCTAGTAGGGTTCTAGAAAAATCCACCAGGAAGACCAAGGCATGACACAGCCCATCCCTGGAGCAACTGATAACATTTAAAACAGAAATACCCATAGATCTTGAGTTGATTCCAATCCAAAGCAACCCTGTAAGAGAGAATAGAACTGCTCCATACAGTTTCCAAGGCTGTAAGGTTTACAGAAAGAACCCTGGTGGTGTTGCGGGATAAGCCTTGGACTGCTAGCCACAAGGTCTGTGGTTCAAACCCACCAGCCACTCTGCAGGAGGAAGGTGAGGTTGCCTGCTCATGTTAAGATGCACAGGCTGGGAAACCCTGCATAAATAAGGGTTTCTATGAGTCAGGATGGACTCAGTAGTAGTGGGAGATTTGACAGAAGCAGGCTGCTACATCTTTCTCAGACTGGATGGTGAACTTGAGCGTCTTACCTTTCAATCAGCAGCTGAGCACTTAACCAATGTGCCACCAGGGTCCCTTCCTGACCAACTTAGCCATCCTGTTGTCTGTGTTCGTTTGCATCGACATTAGATTTCAAGTTCGCAGAGCTGATTACAATGTTCTTGACCTAACTCCCTTGCTGAGAGGGAGGCCCCTCATTCTCTTCTAGTTCCCTTCATTTCCTTGAACATCCGGCCGTCATTGCCACTGTGTATCCGAACCCCTGACGAGCCCTGGTGACAGAATAGTTGTGTGCTAGGTTACTAGCAGAAAGGTGGCCAATTGGAAGGCACCCAGTGTCTCCGCGGGAGAAAAGGCCTGGCAGTTTGCCCCCTACAGATTCCCACAGGGTCATTCTGACTGAGAAATGGCTCGATGCGACTCAGCAATAGCAGCTGAAAAAACACCACAAGTATCAGCTGACCGCAAATCCACCTGGGCAGAAATCCTGCCCCCGCTATCTATTGGCGAGGTGGCCTCAGGCAAGGTACCAAACTATGATAAACACCGCTCTCTATACCTGCAAATGGACTTCAGAACACACTCACTATCAGGATGCTGTGATGATTAAATTGCCTGGCACATACAAAACACTCACAAATATTCAGGCATTATTATTAAGTGCTGAAGCATTTACCATTAGAAAACCCTTTGATTAAAATAAATGTTGAATGAAATTTCAGGAATTCCTCAAGTCCAAATTCAGACAGGGCATGAGTCAGAATTTCATCTGAGACAGATGGTACATGCACTCAAACGGTGACTCAGACAAGTTTACTAAAGGATGGCTTTCCAAGGTCTCAGGCAGGATTAGGAGAGTCGGGGGGTGGCCTTTGTTACCACTGCTAGGTCTGGAGAGTCCCAGGCTGGATAAAAGTGTGTTGCCGTCTCTGGGCCTGGAGGCACACAAGGAGGGAGCATTGTCTTGGACGCAGTAAGGCAGGAGCTGGAGGCAAAGGCACCTGCCTGAGCTGGGCATTCAGTAGAGGAATCTGGCAACTGTCAATCCATTGGGAAAGGAACTGGTCAGATGCCATATCCCCACTTTCTTCCAGTCCCCAGGTCTTCTGCCAAGGCTTCCCATCGGCAGAACCTAGCTGCACACCCAAGGCCAACGAGCATCTGCACAGTTCCCAGAGGTCAGAGTCTCGGGCAATGAGCTGGAGAATGTGGAAAATGGACTGGAGACTCAGCTGAAGGCTTGTGAGCCCAGAGACTTATGCAGAGTTGATCTTAGCCAACCTGCATACATCCACTCTTGCTTATGTTCCGGAGACCATCACCATCGCAACCAAACAGTGCTTCCTTGGTGTAAATCTGGAAGGATAGAATCATACATACGAGTTACTTGGGTACCACAGGTGACAACTATTCGACAATGTTCCTTTGGTTTTAATCTTGAAAGACAGACTCAGACAATAACTCTTTCGGCATAGGGGTTATGGGTTGCTCTGCTAACTGCAAAGTCAGCCGTTTGAATACACCATCTGCTCCTCAGGAGAAAGAGGAGGCTCCCTGCTCCCATAAAGATTTATAGCCTCAAAACCCCATAGAGGCAGTTCTGTTCGGTCCCACATGATTGCTATGAGTCAAATTCAACTTGATGGTAGTGAGTGAGCTTGGTCAGGGTATCTACAAGTTTGTTTCAAGTGTCAGAAAGCTGATTTCATTCAATAACTCTGCTTTGTCAGGATCTACCATCCTGAGAGCTCTTTCCTGTGTCAAACGTACGTGATTCCCACTGCAGCAGAAATCGGGTTTACCGTAGGCAGTTCTTTAGAGCTCAGGATAAGAACTGGTAAACAATTCGCATTACCTGTTGGGCTGCTAATTGCAAGACAGCAGTTTGCAATGACCAACAGCTCCACAGGAGAAAGAGGAAGTTTTCTGCTTCCACGAAGAACTAGTCTTGGGCTCCCACGTGGGCAGTTCTACGCTGTCCCATGGCTAATCAACTCGATTGCAGTGAGTTTTTGAATTTGAAAGTATTTTGTGGACTCACAACCACTTCCCAGAATGCTCTATTTGTATCTTTACAAGTTATCACTGTAGTTACTTTCCTGTTTCTCCTCTGGTCCCCATTTTTCAGCCTTCTAATTAGTTTCTGGAACTGGCCTATCAAGCATGCTATCAAGGCCAGCAGAGTGGCTAAAATGCTGGATTGATGATCTCTGTATTGAGGTTGGCTAGGAAGAACATGTAGAGTGTTCTTGGAAAGACCCAGAAGTAGGTTGTAATCACTCCCTGCCTTTGTTCTGGTCCCTCTGCAGCTTCCCCATCAATCTTGCTTGCTGGAGAAGGTGGTTATAGCTGGGGTTCAGATTCACTTTCTTCTCTGTCCTTAAATTTGGTGTCCTAAATCTTTCCTCATCTCTGACAGCAATTGCTAAAAGTGCTAGTTGCAGGCTTCTCAACAAGGACAGACAGGAGGGAAGGGGACACATGACAAACATCCAGCTTCAGCCAGCATTTTGGCCCTTCTGGTAGAATGTAAGCCCTGTGAAGACAAAAGCCACCTGTACCTGCTCATCCTGTGCTTAGCCCAAACCCAGCCCATCATAGGCACTCAATAATTTTGTAGAATGAATGTATGAATGACTGAACACTAGACACCTACATGTGCAAGATATCAGACATACTCAACCCCAGATCTCTTGGCTTTTGCAATCCTCTGCACCCCTGATTGTCTAACCACGACGATAACTCCTTTTATGAAGCCATTTTACCTTTATTTATTGTTTTACCTTTAGAACTTCCTTACCCAGGTTCCACTTTTTAATGGTAAACTCTCTCTCTCAAGCATCGACCTGGTCGCAGGAATCTTCCCCTTCTGGCTCCAGGCCATCAGCCGCCTTGGAGGGACTCTCAGTGCGTCCCAGAGGCGTCCCCTAGAATAACGTGTTGGTGAGGTATCAGAAACCCTGGCTACCTCAGAGTCATCACCTGCTAGCAGTGACCCACAGGGCTATGGTCTGACAGCTCTTGTGGGTGTCCCTGTCCTGGGTGGAAGTCCTTTTTGTTCAAAGCTTCCCAGGTGTAACAGTAACTAATCTGCTAACTGGTTCCGCAGAGAGTTCCCTCCCTCCCTACATGAGCTCCTGAGCCGCCCAGCCTCAAATCATGGAGATCGATGAGGACACCGCCTTGTGTTGAGATCTTTCCACTCCCCACCCACCCTGTCCGTCTGTTTGTGGTGGCATGTGACATAGCAATATTTCAAATACCACCAGGCTCACCTAAAGTGAACAGGGTTTAGCAGAGCTTCCAGACTAAGAACAGACTATGAAGAAGGTGGCTGTCTACTGCAGAGGACTCAGCCACTGGAAATCTTATGGATCGCACTGATGCACTGTCACTTACGGAGCCCTTCACGAGCAGAAGGGGAGCATTATCAGAGAGTGCTAGAAGATGAGCTCCTTAGGTCAAAGGCACTCAACACAGGACTGAGCATGAGCTGCCTTCTCAAAGGAGAGTTGATCCTAATGACTCCAAGGGAGTAAAACCCTGTGGGAGTAAAGCTTCTGTGACCGTCATTTGCTGATGGGTTTGACTCAAAACGAGAAGAAACAGCTGCAAACATTCATTAATAATTGGAATGTGCAAAGTATGAATCTAGGAAATTTGGAAGTTGCTAAAAATGAAATGAAACACATAAGCATCAATATTCTAGGTGTTAGTGAGCGGAAATGGACTGACATTGGCCGTTTTGTGTCAGAAAACCACATAGTTTACTATTTCAGGAATGACATAATCAAGAGGAATGACGTTGCATTCATAGTCAAAAAAGACCATTTCCAGAGCTATTTTGAAGTACAATGCTGTCTATGATAGGATAATGTCTATTTGAATACAGGGAAACCCAATCAATACAATTGTTATTCACATTTTTGCACCAACCACTAATGCTAGTGATGAAGAAACTGAAGCCTGTCTTCAACTGGAAATTGATCAAACATGCAATCCAGAAGCATTGATAATTATTGGCAAATGGAATGAAAAAGTGGGAAGCAAATAAGAAGGAACAACAGTTGGAAAATATAGGGTTTTTTTTTTAATTAAAAGATAATTTTATTGGGGCTCTTACAGCTTTTATAGTCATAAGAAAATATAGTTTTAGCAATAGAAGTGAAGCTGGAAATTGCATGATAGAATTTTGCAAGACCAATGGCTTATTTATTGCAAATATCTTTTTTCAATAACACAAAAGGTGACTATCCATGTGTATGTCTCCAGATGGAAGACACAGAAATCAAATTGACAACATCTGTGGGGAAAGACGATGGAGAAGCTCAATATCAGCTATTAAAATCATGCCAGGGGCTGACTGTGGAACAGTCTATCAATTACTGATATGCAAGTTCAGGTTGAAAGTGAAGAAAATGGAAACAATCCCAGGAAAGTCAAAATGTAATTTTGAGGCTATCCTACATGAATTTTGAGAACATCTCAAGAACATATTTGATACATTAACTTTAATGACAGAAGACCTCATGATCTTTGGCATGACACAAAAATCATGCAGAAGGAAGCAAAAGGTCATTAAAAAGATAGGAAACAGCACAGAGCAAAGCAGATGTCAGAAGAGACTCTGAAACTTGCTCTTAACTGTAAAGTCGCTAAGGCAAATGGAAGAAATGACAAAGTAAGCAAGAGAAAATTGAAAATATTGTATAATTAAATGTGCAAAGACTTATAGTTAGAAAAGCAAAAGGAAAATGGTCAGGGCATCTTAAATTGAAGGAATTGAAGGAAAAATTCAAGTTTCAAGTTGGAATATTAATAGATTCTATGGGCAAAATATTTAATGATGCATGAAGCATTAAAAGATGGTGGAAAGAAGACACAGAGTTGCAGTACCAAAAAGAACCAATCAACACTTAACCATTTTGGCAGGTAGCATATGAGCGGAACCAATGGTACTGAAGGAAGAACTACTTCATTGAAATGATGAAATATTGCATTGAAGGGATGAAATGCCGCATTGAAAGAAAGCTGCATTGAAAGCATTGGCCAAAAATAAGGCTACAGGAATTGACAGAATACTGATAGAAATGTTTCAACAAGCTGATAAAGCACTGGAAGCACTCACTCATCTATGCCATGAAATTTGGAAGACAGCCACTTGTCCAACTGACAAGAGGTACATCTTTGCATCTATTCCAAAGAAGGAAGACTCAACTGAATGCACAAATCATAGAACACTATCACTGATGTCACATGAAAGTACGATTTTGCTAAAGATCACCCAACAACAGTTGCAGCAGTACATTGACTGGGAGCTGCCAGAGATTCAGGGTGGATTCACAAGAGAACATATAGCAAGTGATATTGCTAACATCAAATGGATCTTGACTAAAAGGAGAAGGTGCCAGAAAGATATTTTCTTGTGTTTCATTCACTATGGTCCACTGTGTGGACCATAATAAACTATGGATGACCGTGAGATGAATAAGGATTCTAGAACACTTCTTTGTGCTCACAAAGAATCTCTGCGGGATCAAGAGGCTGTTGTGTGTACAGGACAAGAGAAGACTGCATGGTTTAATTCAGAAAAGTTATGCAGCAGGATTTCATCCTCTGACCATATTTATTCAATCTGTATGCTGAGCAAATAATCAGAGAAGCTGGATTATAGGAAGAAGAATGTGGTATCAGGATCGGAAGAAGGCTTATTAACAACTTTCAATATGCAGATGACACAAACTTGCACGCTAAAAGTGAGGAGGCCTTGAAGCGTTTGCTGATGAAAATCACAGATTGCCACTTTCAATATGGATCACAACTCAATGTCAAGAAACCTAAAGTCCTTACTGCTGGACCACTAAAGGGAGAAAAGGTTGAAGTTGTCAAGGATTTCATCTTATTTGGGTCCACAATCAATGCTCATGGAAATAGCATTGGGTAAACCTGTTGCACAAGAATTCTTTAAAATGTTGAAAAGCATGGAGGTTACTTTGAGAACTAGGATGCCACTGCCCCGAGCCATGGTATTTTCAATTGCCTTGTGTGCAGGTGGGAATTAAACATTGACTAAGGAAGACTGAGGAACATTGGGTACATTTGAATCATGGTGCTAGTGAAGAATATTGAAAGCACCATGAACAGAAGGAAGTACCATGCCCAAAGAACAAACAAATCTGTCTGGGAAGGAATATAGTCAGGATGCTCCTTATAGGCAAATATGTTGAGATTGTGTCTCATGTCCATGGGGCATGTTGTCAAGAGAGGCCAGTCCCTGGAGAAGGACATCGTGCTTAGTAAAGTGGAGAGGCAGAGGAAACGAGAAAGACTCTCGGCGATGTGGATTAGCACAGTGGCTGCAACAATGGGCTCAAACTTAACAACAATTGTGAAGATGGCACAGGATGTCGAGTCACTAGGAGTCGGAATCAACTGGAGTGCACCCAGCATCAACAACAACAAGCCCGACTCTCGAGATCTAACTTAAATGATTCCCACTACAATACCAAACAGGCCAATCTCCGAGTCACGGCAGCCGCAACGTGCGTCAGAGTAGATGTGTTTGTAAGGGCTGATTTTTATTTTGGAAGAAGATTGCCAGGACTTTCTGTGCCTCTGGGTGGGCTTGAACCTTTGATCTTTCAATTAGCAGTGGAGTACATTGACTGCACCATCCAGAGACTCCACCCTCTACTATAGAAATATATATTACCTTAGACAGTTCTCAATAGTGCAAGAAAAGAAGTGCTAAGCCTATAACCATTAAATCGCTGTGATAGTATTCGTGGAGTCTCTGGATAACCCAAAGGGCTGAACATCTGCCAGCCAGCTGGAATGCTGGCAGCTTGAACTCACCCAGAGTCACCTAGGGAGCCAGGTCTGGTGATCTGCTTCTGAGTGATCACACCCTTGCAAATGATGGAGTGTAGTACTGCCATCAAATGCGCGAGGGCCATCTCGACCTCCTCTGGCTTCCCTACCGCCACCATGCAGGGGTCAGACAGGCCTCCCAGCTCCATCCTTCTTGACCTATTCTGACACCAATCGTTCCTCGCACTTCTACGTGGGCTTTGATCCTTCAGAAGCCACAGACAGTACTCACAATGACAGGGGTTGATTAGGGGAGTTCATAGGTTACCACAGGTCAGGATCAGCCAACAGAGACAACCACTGGTCCACCGCAACACACCCTCGGGCAGCAGTCAAGCCTCTCTCCAGTCCTCCGTCTCTCAGCCATGTAGGCCCGTGACTTCTGCCTCTGTGCGCCAGGAAGCCAGCCCTCCGGTCACTCTGTGCGACAGATCCCCTGTCTCAGGCCACATGACGAGAGCAACCACACCGCCTCGCCGCTGCTCCTCAGAGACTCCTGCCACGGTCTCTGGCAAAGCTGGTCCCGGTGGCCCCTGCGACTTCAGACAGAAATCTTGGATGAGCTCTTCCAAATGTCCTGCCATTTTTCTCTGTGGCCCAGATGGCTCTTACGTACTAAAGAGTGGTTTGGATGGAGGTGTGGTTTGTTTGTTAGGCAACCGTACGCCTGTGTCTTGAGTCACACCCTCTACTAAAATAGTCTTAGAGATGCTCCTAGGAAACAGGGTATGACTTGGTTCACACTCTCTATTAAGGTCAGGATTTAACCCCACCTTAATCCTGACAGAGAAACCCCTCCAAAATGAGCCACAGGCAAAGGGCCCAGGATTATAACCCATCACATACGGAATTGCGGTTGAAGGGTCACATTGACTGCCTATGTCTCAAGTTCTACTCTGACACACGTGGGGTTGCCACGAGTCCAACTCAACAACTAACGACAGCAACTGACACTGTAAATGATAGCTGTTAGTGATGTATATCCCACCCTTGCAGTTCATTGTCACAGTTCTCTCTCTCTCTCTCTCTTTCTCTTTTTCACTTAGCTTCACTGTCTAGGCTGCCACCCCACCTGCACCCACAGCTGACCAACTGAAGATTCTCTGCCCACTCCATTGGCCTGGGCTCCATCCTTTCTGGTGCAGACAGCCCCAGAGGCAGCAAAACCTGCTTTCTCCCTTTTTGCAGGACATGATCACCCCTGCCAGCCCCAGCTAACACTCCTGTGTCCCGGCTTTGAGGCTGTGTCGTGTTTAAGAAGCGCAGTTGGTGGTGGCATTGGGCCAGTTCTGACCCACAGCGATCCTGTGCACCACGGAGTGAAGTCCTGCCCAGCCTTGCACCGAAATGTCATCTGAAAGGAATTCCACTGTTTACTCGTTCCTCCTACAAGACATGATAGGCTCGTCTCTGTCTACAGATAAACGTTTAAACATTTCCTGCGTATTAGCGTCCACTTTTCTTTCCTGTCCCCTTTGCTCATCGCTGCTCGGATGATACTGTCCTCATTGCCCTAAAGAAAACTCCACCTACTGCCTCTATGAGTGCCCTCCACCCAGAGGCCTGTAGCCAGGAAAAATGGTGCCCACTGCAGGCACTGACACTGTGCCCATCCAAACACTGGGGACACATCTTTTGGGTAATGTTATCATAAAACCAGCTCAAAAACACAAGCTCATTGAATCTTCTACTTAACATATCATGAACATACATAGAAATTATAATGGCATCTTTATTGCTTTGATAAAAATTGGACTATGATGGTATTGCACTTCATAGTTGGCATAGGCTTGTTGAGTTTATTTTTCTCAACTGTGGTTTAAATTCTATACCACTGGCTAAATGAACGACACTATCAAAATAGTCAGCTTGTGCCCCAGGGATATGATTGATCATGTTCTCTTACATAAAATGATAATGCTGTCTCTAAGGTGAACCAGAGATATATATAAACCATAGATACATGAGTGGATTGTGGGCTCAGACTTAATTCTTACCCCAATCTAAGATCAACTAGTTCTTATGACATGACCCTGCTTGATGCTTGCCCTCATAAAAAGATCACTAAAGACATGGGTGCTGCAGCAAAGTATGACTACAGGAATACCACTGGGGATCGTAAAGACTTCAAACAAGCAACCATCTAAGTGAGGCATCAACTTAGTCCACACGGAAGAAGCACATCAGTCTTCGTAACTCATGGATTAGGGTATCGTATCAGAGCTTAAGTTGTGAACACCTAGTTTACACAAGGTTCTGCATGATAGTGGAAGCCTAAAATCCATGCACAGGGTGCACACATGGATTAAACCTCCAGTGAATTCCCTCTGACAAAAGTTGACAAATATGAATAGCGGTGTTACCACAGTGCCTTGTAAAGTTGACTATGGTAGATATAGTTAGGTTAAAATGTAGTATCTTATCACTTGATCTCCCTTTTGACTCATTTTAAAGTTGTTTCGGTTTTTTTTAAAACTCAAAGAGTAAATACACGTGGGCTAACCCTCCTGTAAAACCCCTTTGACCACAGACCAGAGATGTGACTAACCTTGCTATCATACAGAGTTGTTGGAAAGTAGATTATTGCAGATGCAGTTAGGTTAACACCTTATCATTTGATCTCTTTTTTGAACCATTTAAAATTTGTTCTACTTTTTAAATATTTTTCACTTTGATTTTGATTGAGGATTTTCCCTATTTCACTTTGTTATTGTTATTAGGATTTTGTTGTTGTTGTTGTTTTGAATGTTTTCTGTATGGAAAATCCAGGATAATCTATAGAGACAATAGCTGAATTATTGGTTTCTTGGGGGGATGGCAGGGGAGTTGAGGGAGTGATAGAGAGCTAACAACAATGAGTACAATAAAGAAGAGAGTGTTCTAAAATTGATTGGGGTAATGATTGTACAACTCTTCTTGATATTATTAAACTATTGAGTTGCCATGGCATATTGATTAGGTGCTAATAAAACTCTTTAAAATTGGTCTATAATGTGTTTCAATGTCATGTTTTCCTCATTTTTAAATGTTCCCTTTCTACCCTTATCAGAGAAAGATCATAGGTCTTCCTTGACTCATGGAAGTTCTCAAATACAAAAATAATAGTTTCCACTTGCTGATTGGTCTGTCATGGCTGTCCATGGAAACTGCAATGGTTAGTAGAGACTGCTCTGTGGTGCCCCATCAGCCTCCTATCGCGACACTATGTAAAAGTTACAATGGCACTCTTGCTTTGACAAAAATTGGTCTATGATAGGTTTGCAGTTCATCGTGGTCAAATACTTGTTTAATTTCTTTTCCTCACTGTGTTTTGAATTCTGTACCATTGGCTAAATTAAGTGACACCCAGGGCATGTACCATACCCACCTTAGCTTCCTCTTTGCCTCTCTTCCACACTCATTCTCCTCTCTGCTCAGGACTGTACTATAGAGCTGGACTTAGCTGTTCCCCCAGAGAACTCTGTTGGTGTAGTGGATTCCATGTTGGACTGCTAACGGCAAGGTCAGCAGTTCAAAACCATCAGACACTCCTTGGTGCACTTACGGTGCTGTGAAGAAGATTGGAAGTACCATGGGCTTACGAAAGAACAAGCAGATCTGTCTTTGAAGAAATAAAGGCAGTGTGCTTCTTAGAGGGAAGGATGGCAAGACTTTGTCTCACATAATTTGGACATGTTCTCAACAGAGACCAGTCACTGGAAAAAGACACCATGCATTGTAAAGTAGGGGAGCAATGAAAAATAGGAAAGCCTTCCACGAGATAGATTGAAACAGGGGCTGCAACAATGGTCTCAGACATAAGAACAATTGTGAGGATGGCCCAAGACCGGACAGTGCTTTATTCTGTTGTACATATGGCCACTACGAGTGAGAAATGATTCAATGGCACCAACAACAACCCATCAACCTGCAGATGAAATGTAGTTTCAAGTCAGATTCTAGCAGCATGCTTTAAAGACATTTAAAAAAAATGAATCACCAACTTTATATGGAAATGAAAGAGACCCTGGCTAAGCAAAGCACTACTAAAAAAGAACAATAATGTAGGAAGCCTCTTATCTGTAAACAGTTAGATCAATGGACTAATGGACAACCTGAACATCAGTTTCCTTGATCCTGACCAAAAATACTGAGAAAAGGCCTCCTTAAAGTTAAAGCTAAGCTTTGAGACCATCATTTGCTGATGGGCTATGAATTCAAATGAGAAGAAATAATTGCAAACATTCATTAATAATTAGAACATGAAATGTACAAAGTATGAATCTAAGAAAATTGGAAATTGTCAAAAATGAAATGGAACTCATGAAGATCAATGTAGTAAGCAGTAATGAGAGATGAGTGGACTGGTAGTGGCCATTTTGAACCCAATAATCATGTGGTTTACTATGTAGTGAATGACCACTTGAGA
>NW_022104341.1:24093407-24099323 GCF_000313985.2 Echinops telfairi | reverse complement strand
GTATTGCATATTAATGATTGAAGACTCGACAAGTTGTGGGATGACATCAAACACAGCATTTGTTAATAAGGCAAAAGGTCACGATAAGGACAGGAAAGAAAGACCAAAGTGAATATCAGAAGATACTCTGGAACTTGTTCTTGGATTTCAGGGTAGCTAAAGTATGTGAAACAAGGATAGTGACCAAGGGCAGCTTGGGAAGACAACTAACCCCAAACTCACTGCCATCCAGTCAATTCTGACTCACGGCGATTCTTTTATTTATTTGTTTGTTTGTTTATTTATGGCTCATGGCGATTCTATTGGATAAGGTAGAACCGCCCCTGTGGGTTTTGGAAATGGTAATTCTTTCAGGAAGTAGAAAGCCTCATCTTTATGTTGGTTTTGAACTGCTGACCTTGTAGTTAGCAGCCCAACGTGTCGGAAAACAAAGTAAAGTATTATAATGAGTTGTGTAAATAACTGGAGGTTTAAACAATCAGAAGAGAACACACTCAGCATTTCTCAACCTGAAAGAACTGAAAACCATTAGTCAAGCCTCGAGTTGCCATATTGAAGAATTCTATAGAGAAAATATTGAATGGCGCAGGAAGCATGACGAGAAGGTGGAAGGAATGCACAGCCATTGTAAGAGTCCATAAAGAGCGAGTCAATATGCAGTCATTTGAAGAGGTAGCATAAGATCAAGAAGCAATGGTAATGAAGGAAGAAGTCAAAGTTTCAATGAGGGCATTGACAAGAAACAAAGTTCCAGGAATTCACATAACACCCATGGCAAGGTTTCAACAAATTAATGCAGCACTGGAAGCACTCATCTGTCTATGCTGAGAAATTTGGAAGGCGGCTATCTGACCAGCTATCTGGAAGAGATAGATGAAAAGAAAAGAAAACGCCCCAACAGCATGCAGAAACTATTGCACAATATGATTAATATCACATCAAAAGAAAAGTTGGGTGAAGACAATTCAACAAAGGTTGCAGCAGTACATCAACAGGGAGCTGCCAGAAATTCAGGCCAGATTCAGAAGAAGATATGGCACAAGGTCCATTGTTGGTGGATCCTCAACGGAAAGCTGAGTCCCAGAAATATGTTTACTTGTGTTTTATTGACTTTTCAAAGGCATTCAGCTATATAGATCATGAAAAACTCTATGTAACATTATAAAGACTAGAAAATCCAGGCACTTGTGCCCATTCAGAACTTGTACATAGATCAAAAGGCAGTCGCTGAAACAGAACAATGGACTACTGCATAGTTTCAGATCAAGAAAGGTGTGCAACAGTTGTTGCACACTTATTCCGTTTATATGCTTAGCACATAATCTGAAAGCTGGACTATATGAAGAAGAAGATGGCAACATGATCGGAGGAAGACTCATTCACACCTGACTTGCTATAAAGTAGGAGGACTTGAAGCGCTCACTGATGATGATCAAGAACTGCTGCAGTCTTCCCTATGGATTACACCTCAGCATACAGGGGAGCAAGTCCTCTCTATTGGACCACTAAACACCATTACAGTAAACAGAAAACATTGAAGCAATCAGGATTTCCTTTTATTTGAGGATACAATTAACACTGATGGAAGCATCAGTCAGGAAGTCAAAGTATCGCATTGGAAAAATCTGCTTGCAAAAGGATGAAAGATGTTGCCTCTTTGAGGTTTAAGGTGTGCCTGACCCAAGCCATGGCCTATTCCATTGCCTCGTGAGCATGTCAAAACTGGATCATCGATAGGGAGGACTGAACATCGTTGATCTCTTTGAAGTAGTGTGTTATCAAAGCATATTGAAAGTACACAGGCCTGCCAGAAGAATGAACTAAGCTGTGATGGAAGACGTCCAGCCAAAACGCTCTTTAGAATAGCGCTTCTCAACCTGTGGGTCGTGACAGTAGCAAAATGACAGTGATGAAGTAGCAACAAAAATAAGTTTATGGTTGGGGGTCCCCACAGCATGAGGAACTGTATGAAAGGGTCGCGGCATTAGGAAGGCTGAGAACCACTGCTTTAGAAGCGAAGGTGGTGAGACTTCATCTCATGTACTTTGAGCATGTTATCTGGAGGGACCCATGAGAAGGAGGATATCATGCTTAGCAAAATAGAGGGCCATCAAAAAAGGAGGAAGACCCTCCAAGAGGGGGATTGACTCAATGGCTGCAACAATGAGCTCATACACAGCCACAGTTGTGAGGCTGGAAAAGGACCAGTTAGGGTCATTCTGTTATGCAGAGAGTTGCCATGAGTCAGAACAAATTTGACAGCAAATCTTCCCATTATTTATTAATTATGTAAAATAAGACATGGTGGAAATCCTCTCTTTTCCCATCTAACACCATCTTGCCTAAGAAATGCCTTTTAACCGTTTTGTAGATATACTTTTTCCATAAATGCATAAGGCCCACTTATGCATCCATATTTAAATTGCAGTTTTAGAAGAAAACCTAAAGTAACCTAAACCTATTGACCTACAGCTTTTTACATTCCTTCAGTTCATGTCAGGGTTGCTAGAGCTCTTTATACAGAACTATGTCACCTTTTTTAATGACAATAAGAAATCAGTAAAGTGGTCTAAACTCAGGGATGGCAGGACCAGATCTGTGTTGTGATGAAGAATAGGAGAGAAGAGAATGAGGCAGAGTCCACTGAGGAAGGAGATGAAGAGAGCTTTATTGAAAGAGATTCCTGAAGTCAGGATTCAGTGACGGATGATAACAACCGGACGGTAAGAATGGCTTGGTTGAATGTAATAGAAATTACTCAACTTGCTTACACAGAAAAGCGGTTTAACGGGAAGGAGTCCAGGGCAGGAAAGCCTCACAGGCCTGAGAAAGTCCTGGAGCTCAACCAGCATCAAGGTCATTGTTTCCTTCTCTCTGCACCCTTGAGCTCCCATTCCGACTTCTTTCTAAACTGCACCTCAGTGTCCTCTCACTCTGCTTCTTCTTAGACTTGTGTCACTCCTAGCTGTACCACGAAGCTCCACAGAACAAGCTCCAGCATACACAGAGCAGTCCCAATCTTATAATAAAGCAATTTTAATAGAGCAATTAAATCCAGGGAGGAGGACTGGGCAAACATGCTTTATTAGTTTTCTAAGTTCCTTGATCAACATAATTAAGGAGCCTGGTTAAAGACCTTGTTAGTCCACCCTTGTCTCCTGTCTCCCAGGTCCAGTTCCAAATCGCCGGGAGAAGGGCGCGGATTGACTCGGCCTCAGCTAACGCTTCACTTGGATCCAATCAATTATGGCCCAAACGGCTGGTTTTGCCGGGGAGCGGGCTAGGGTTCAGCATAAGTTTGATTTCGCAGGTAGCTCCTTCTCTGGACAAGAACATGGAGGAGCGGGAGGCGTGCCTTCGGGCAGCATCAGGATTGTGCCTTGACTCCCAGCACAGGCCAGGCAGGGTCCCTGTGTACCTTCTGCTCCTTCCCCTGGGACGTAGCTCAGGCCCAAGTGCAACAGGAGGACTTTGTGGCGCTGGCACCAGCCCTTGGTCTCCAGCCCCCCTTGGCTTTAATCAGCAGATGGGCTCCTCTTCCCTCTCCCTGCTTCCTGGGGAGCCCTCATGGGCCCCAATCTCAGAGCCATTAAATCAAAAAGAAGTCCAAGTGGCCCAAAGTACATCTCCAGAGGATGGGAGCCAACAGCTGAGAACATTTCACTGGAACTGTCTTCTTGTTTGTCCTCAGAATGAGTAAGGGCGAGTGAATTACAGGGTCATATTTCCACCCAGATGTGGGGCAGGAGTGGAGGCGGGAAAAGGGCTGACCAGAGGATCGAGTTGGAGACCTCTGCACCCCTGTCTCTCTTGTTTATCTCGCCTGTTGTTAGGCAGCTCCTCCCTCTCACCCAACACAATCTTCCTAAATGGAGAAATCTTCACACCCACGGCAAAGGGAGGAGGAGGAAGCTTGGTCACGCTGCAGGGACCCGGAGCACCCACAGTGATTTCCTGCTCCCCCAACTCAGAGTCAGATTACTCTGAGAGTGTGCGAGAATAACCCAGCGGTGGGTTTGAACCCAGCAGTCTTCCCGCCTCCTCGTCTGTCAGGTCTTCCGGGTTAGGCACTTCCCAGCCAGCATTATTTCTACACTTGGCCCATTCTGTAATTTATGGATGTGTTATTGACTGAATTCCCCCTCCTTTTTTTTTTGGTCTGGAAAAAAAAGACAGAGGATTGATTAGAGACTCTGAAGACGTTAACTCAACAAAGCCAATTACTAGCTTTGTCATTTCAGGCAAATGATTTCCGTTTCCTGTCCCATTCTCCATGTCTGTGTTTACACCACAGCTATGTGGGTCACTTGTCTTTCTTCCCCAAGAGAGGTTGAGTTTTAGACTACACTCTTACCCTCTTTTCAGGAGCACAGACTCACAGCCATTGTGGTAGTTACATAATGTGGTGTCAATTGGGGACGTGAGAGGATGAGGAGTAAATGGGTGAATTCTAGTCTGTCAATTCGGTCATAGTCAATGAGGTCTCTGTGTGGGCACGGCCTTCTCCTGAGAATTCTGGGAACTCCTGAATTTCCTCCTTGGAGGCAGGAACTCTCTCTGCTCACTCTCTGAGAGGCATCCCTGAGGAGAAGCCATATGGACCTACAGCCATATGGATGCAGCCCTGGAAGTTGGAGAAGCCACATGGAGACCCCTGCCAGCACTGAGATGCTTACAACCCCACTGGATCCAAAGATTTTTGTCCCACTGACCTGTGATTGTCTTGCATTCAGTGTCATTGTACATGTTTGGTGAGTCTGAGGAGGACTTTATAGATTGGTATCAGGAATATGAGCTAGTAACAGACTTATGGGCTTGGACTGGACTGGGTTGGGATGCTTTCTTAATGTACAAAAACACATATGCGTGTTTATGAATTTGTTTCTCTAGTCTACCTGGACTAACACAGCCATCAAGTCAATTCCAACTCACAGCGAGCCAATGAGGCAGAGTAAAACTGCCCCTTGGGGTTTTCCAGGCTTTTAAATCTTTATGGGAGCAGACAGCCTCATTGTTCTCCTTTGAAGCAACTGACAGATTTGAACCATTGATCTTACCTTCAGCCACACAATGCAATGTGGAGCCCATTCTGCTGCCAGGGCTCCTTGAGGGCACAGAAGTCTGTGGTTTCTCTGATGCTTATTATTCCCAACACAAAATTGTTGCTGTGAATAGTCTTCACTATAAGCTTGATTAAGTATAAATTTACCAAGTCCAAAGGCTAGTCACTTCTTTGAGCACGCCCAACACAAAATTGTTGCTGTGAATAGTCTTCACTTATTTGTCTATAAGCTTGATTAAGTATAAATTTACCAAGTCCAAAGGCTACTCACTTCTTTGAGCACCCGAGATCCTGGCACTCACTTAACAAAAGCCTCTCTAACTCGTGGCGTGAAAATAATCCCTGTGTGCCACGTTTACAGCACCTCCTCCTCCTGGAGGAGCCATGTTCTCAAGGGTGAGGAAGGATGGCTCATCAATTGCATATGCACACAACACATGCCTGCTGCCTGACACATAACAGCCAGTACTTTTCACAACAGGGTTTTACGGTGCATTAGAGATGAAATTCTAAAGCTTCGTGGAAGGCTGCGGTCCGTAGAGAGCAGGAGCCCTCACTCTGTTTTTACTCTTGTTGTAAACTCAGAGGCCACTTGAACTCTTTGTTACTTCCCCTGGGCTTGCTGATCATGAAACAGCAATGTGGCAATGCTTAGACTAGTGGGAGGCAAACCTAGGGAAGAGATGGTCTGTCCCAGGAAGAGTGTGATTGAAAGTAGACAAACTGGTGTTCAGAAAATGTTCACAGAAAGAACTAGGGAATTGCCTAAGCATTTCCCAAAGTAGCCATGCTATCTCAGTTAAGTTCAAGATCTTGGGTCCTGCCTTATAGCTTCCTTATGGCTATGATTGAAG
>NW_022104341.1:24077356-24093306 GCF_000313985.2 Echinops telfairi | reverse complement strand
GAAGAATTCAGCATCAGGATTGGAGGAAGGCTTATTAACAGCCTGTGATATGCAGATGACACAATCTTGCTTGCTGAAAGTGAGGAGGACTTGTTGATGAAGATCAAGGATATTACAATTCAATATACAGAAAACCAAAATCCTCACAACTGAACCAGCCAGTAACATCATGATAAATGGAGAAAAGGCTGAAATAAACAAGGATTTTGTCTTGCTTGTATCCACAATCAATGCTCATGGAAACAGTAATCAAAAGAGTAAAAGACATGTTGCGTTAGGTAAATCTGCTGCACAAGACCTCTTAAATTTTGAAAAGTCAGGCTCTTTCTTTAAAGACTAAGGTGCACTTGATCCAAGCCATGGTATTTTCTATTGCCTCATATGCATGTGAAAGTTGGACATAGAATAGAGAAGACTGAAGGATTGATGTCTTTGAATTATGGTGCTGGTGGAGAATATTGAAAGTACCATGGACTTCCAAAAGAACAAACAAGTCTGTTTTGAAAGAAATGAAGCCATATTGCTCCTTAGAAGCTTTGTTAGTCTGGGTAGACTAGATAAACAACTTCATAGACGCTCACATGGGTACAGAAAAAAGCTTTATATAAAGAGTAATTGTACAGTAAGAAAACATCCCAGCCCAGTCCAGATAAAATCCTTAAGTCCTATATTAGCTCATATGTCCAGTACCAGTCTGTAAATTCCTCTTCAAACTCATGAAACACTTGCAATGACACCAAATGCAGGAAGATCTCAGGCCAGTGGGTGGGAAGTCTTGTGGATCCAGTGGCAGTATAAGCATGTCGATGCTGGTAGGGGTCTCCATATAGTTCCATGTGTCTTGTCAGCTGCAATGTCTTCCATAGAGTGAGATGCTAGAGTGAGTGTCTCCCACCTCCAAGGAGGAAGACAGGAGTTCCCAGAATCCTCAGGAGAAGCCCAGGCCCACACAGAGGCTTCATTGACAGGTAAACTCCACCCCTTCACTCGTAATACTCCCAAATTGACAACAGATTATATAACTAGCACAGAAGCTAAGATGGCAAGATTTCATCTCACATACCCTGGACATGTTGTCAGGAGAGACTGGCCCCTGGAGAAGAACAAGCATGGTGGCTCCGACAATGGGGTCACACATAAGAACAATTGTAGGGTGACTCAGGAACAGATGGTACTTTCTTCTGTTGTACGTAGGGTCACTATGAGTCGGACCCAACTCAGTGGTTGCCTAACAACAACAATTGTACATGAAAACCATAGCTATGAGGCCACAGACGCTCTTGACCCCTAGACTGTGGACCTACTCATGGTTTTCCTCATCCAAATGATTATATTTGCTTTGTCTGTGTCCTATTTAAGGCTTGATGAAAGGGTCGCTATAGAACAAGTTGAATCTGGGGTCTTTTTCTCCTAGCACAGACGATAAGTCAAAATTTTAATTTTTGTGAAGTTGCATGAAACATACTTTCACAGGTAGTCTTCTGAAGATGAGTTTAGGTCTTAAAAGACAGAAGAATACATTTGGATGGGCTGTTTAGTGCATGCCATGTGGCTCAAAATCATTTCACACCAGCAGTCACAACCACCACACCAATTTAAACTTCTACTTAGTGCTTGGTGTGCATTATTTAATTTACACTTGACAACAATTTGGGTGAAGCAAGTATCTGTACTTTACAGATGGGAAAATTGAAACTCAGAGATAGTGACCAAGGGCACAAAGAGGTTTAGTGGCAAAGTGGGGGTTCAATCCAGAATTTCATGAAGCAACATCTTGTATATCAGGAGGCAGAAAAGGGATTTCATGACACTCTGAAATAGAGTAAATAAATTTCTTATCTAACTCCAATAACTATCACATGAAGAGATAAGCATCTAAAAACATCTTGCCAATTAGTGGGGGGTGGGAGTGGAATTGGGACTAGGAATCAGAAGAGCTGGGTCTTCATTCCTACTTGACCAATTGCTTGTCAAATGGCCATGGACAGTTGGCTTAACCATCTCTGAACATCAGTTTTCTCATCTAAAATGGCGATTGCGATGTTGTTGTGAATGATATGTTAACACTGAAGCTCTACAAAAATGCAGCTCAATCATAGATCTTTCCCAGGGGTCCCATCTCCAGATCATGGGAAGAACCTGGCTTCCTTCCTCAAGTTGGATAGCCAGTGCTCAGGCTGTCCAAAGGCAGCGTTGTTCTCTTTCCCATAATATCAGTGATGACACGGGGGCGTGAATATGTCAGGACACAGAGCCGCCTCTCCCATAGGCCGACCACGTTTAGAACGTAGACAAGGAGGCCTCTTCTGAGTGACCACAAAGGGGCACGCCCATGGGTGACTGGCCACCACCCAAGGGCTCTGGAACCCTGTGGTTAGCCTCAGACTCTGGCAGGAGGAAAAATCCCAGCCCCCGAGTTAGTTGTTTCCACAAAAGCAAACCAAACTGAGTCACAGGAGGATGGAGAAAGCACCGGAAAGAGCCTTCCGTAGGAGGTTCATCATAAGAATCAAAACTGGAGACCAGAGGATCTGAAGAGCCCGGTCCACTGATGTTCCCATTTTATTGACTCGGTATGTGATCCTTGTGGCAGGAAGTGAGCACGTGTGTGTACATGCCCGTGTGCATGTACAGGGAAGGACAGCCTCTGTGTGTTCTCTGCGGCTGCCCCGCACCATCCCTGTGGTTTAGAAACGTGTACCACATTATTATTAGAGGGGTGAGTTGGCATCGTCCTACAGAACTGCCCTGTAAAAAATTTGGATCCTTTCGGTTTTTACTCTTCCAAAGAATGAGAAGATTGGTTTTCCTCACCAACACCAAGACTTGGCATTGCTGCTATTTCCATTTTTATTTTAAAAGTAATATCTGTCTTTCAAAAATCGGTTCAACTAGTACAGAACACTGTTAAAAGCTTCTTTCTCTCCTTCCACACCCTGTTCCACTCCTCATTATAACCAGCTTTAAATAATCCCAGTTTTAGCCCTTCTGGTCATCATCCAAAGTACTAAATAACGTGCTTCTACCTCTATCTCGTGACTTCCAACAGTATTGATTGTTGCCTGTCCTCGCTGACTCTCTCGCCACCTGTGTCTCCTCTTACCATCCTACGTGCAGATTGTGTTCTACTCCGTTCCTCCCTGTGTGAATGAAGAAGTGATCGTTGTGCTCTGTCTGCCCCGTCTGTCTCAATCCTTAACCTCCTGACTGAGACTGTCACTGCCATTCTTTGTACGGGGCTTGTAATCACTACATTCTATTCTGAAACAAAAGGTAAGTCTGTCATGTTGTGTCCATCGATTTACTCTAATAAGCAGCTTTCATCATACTGTAACTATAGTAAAGCGACTTAGTGAGGAATCAAATAAGAAAG
This sequence comes from Echinops telfairi, assembly GCF_000313985.2. Classification (NCBI taxonomy): domain Eukaryota; kingdom Metazoa; phylum Chordata; class Mammalia; order Afrosoricida; family Tenrecidae; genus Echinops; species Echinops telfairi. Next base: position 24,089,933 of record NW_022104341.1, on the reverse strand, counting down.
AAAACAACCCAGGGATACGCCAAAGAGAATGCTCAATAGCCAGAATGAAATGAATTCTTTTTTCTTACCTTAATAAATTGCTCAAAACTATGCCTTCGTTTAGATCGCTTCTTATATGGATTAACACAGCACTGATTTTATTGTTGTTGTTGTTGTTGTTTACTTGCTTTAATTGACAATAGAAACATATTCTCTTTATCGAAGCTTCAAATTGCCTTCAGGGCTTGTTTTTATTTTTGCTCTTAATTACACCCCTTATATAGTTCTATTGAGAGGGTGAAGGGAGACGTCCGACAGTGTAAGACATGACAAAATAATAATAATTTATAAATTTTCAAGGGTTCATGAGGGAGAGGGGGCAGGGAGGGAGGGGAAAAATGAGGAGCTGATACCAGGGGCTCAAGTAGAAAGCAAATGTTTTGAGAATGATGATGGCAACAAATGTACTAATGTGCTAGACACAATGACTGTATGTATGGATTGGGATAAGAGTTGTATGAGCCCCCAATAAAATTATTTTTTTAAAAGAGTTCTATTGTTTCTTGAAACCCATGGCTTCTTCTTTCTTGGCTTCTTTTTTCATCTTACCGGAGTGTGCTCATAGGTAGTCTTTCAGAAGAGGTAGATAAAATTTGAGTGTTTTATCTATAAATTAATCTTGACAATTAAAAATCAATAATTAGTGTTTTTATAATCCCAAAGTTATATAAATATTCTTCACTGAAGAATTATATGGAGTGGTTCTGAGAAAATCCTTATTTGTCCTGATTCTTGATGAATAGTTTGGCTAAGTTAAACATTCTTCATAGAAAATCCCATCCTCGGTCAATGAAGGTACAAATGTGCTTTACACAATTGATGGATGTATGGATTGTGATAAGAGTTATGTGAGCCCCTAATAAAACGATTAAAATTAAAAAAGAAAAGAAAATCCCATTCCCTTGGTACTACAAAGGCATTGCTTCACTCGTTACTTTTCTAGTATCCAAAACTAGTGACAAGAAGTCCCAAGTCAGGTTAATTCTCATTCTTTTATATTATCATTACACTCCAGAAACACTGAGAGTTTTCCTATCATTCATGTTCTAAATTCTATCATAATTTATTTATCAAATTTTAATCATATATCATATTTTATTTGCTCAGTCCTCAGCAATTCCTTCCAACCTTAAAACTATCATCAGTCGGGAACCTGCATTCAAAAGGGACCCTGGACTGCCCGTGTCCTGGTCATCACCGATGCAGGGAGGGCGATTGCGGACAGCCATTCCCGTGTTTGGAGGGTCATTTGGAGTTGATCTCGGGCACTGGAACAAGCAAGCATGGAGAGTGGGATTGTTGCCACCGTGCAGCATCGCAAGACCCTTATCCCGTCACCTCAGCCCAACATGGAACACCTGTTCACTCTGCAGGAGAAGGGCAGAGAGGAAAGCCTAGGAGCCCAGAATTGGCGCTTCTTCAGCGGCCCTTTCAAAGCAGGGCCACAGGCCCCTGCCCTGGGAAGTGTGGGCCAGGGAGTCCTGCCAGTGGCCAACCTTTTCATCTCCCTACTTAGACCTACATCACCTTTTTTGTTTGGTTTGTGATAAAATGCAATATAAACATTAAAAAAAAAAAACTATCATCAGTCTTTGATCATTTTGTCCTCCCATGTTCTCTATGTACTTTCTGAAATTCCTATTAGGAGGACATTGGACTTCCTGGATTCCTACATGTCTTTGCCCCATATTTTCCATTTCTTTATTTGCTGCATTCTGGGAAATTTTCTGACTTTGCCTTCCAACACTTTTACAGAAATGTTTCATTTACAAGAACTTGAGGGGCCATTACGTACCCATTCAAGTTTAAAAGTAAAATTGAAAGAGGAAGTGTATGCGCTAGTGGGACTCACTTTGACTGAGCGGCAAACAGGTCACTCCTTACACCTGCATGTGCCCTCTTCCCTGAGCCAAAGCAAAGAAGGCTTTACTTCAGATGGCCAACCCTTACCTAATGGCACTAGACCTCCTCAGGGAGACAGTTGAATGTGCTTAGCATACACCTAGGTGCCTCATCTCTGAGGGTAACAATTGAGATGTATGGCTAGCTAATTTGTACCATGGTAGAGGTACGGATAACCCTTCAAATAGCCATCCTCCATTTATAGAAGTCTAAATACAGGCATGTACATATGTAAATATATACATATACTTACGGATAGGGAAACAGCTCTATGTACATATATTTATATGTTGAGTATTAAGGTAGCAGACTGACCTTGGGCCTCTACTCAAGTACTCCCTCAATGCGACAACACTTTGTTCTAATAACCTGGCATTCCGTGAGTCTCACCTTCCCGACATGATTGCTGAAGATAAAGCAGGTGCATAAGCAAATGTGGTGACGAAAGCTGATGGTGTCCAGCTATCAAAAGATGTAGCATCTGGGGTCTTAAAGGCTTGAAGACAAATAGGCGGCCATCTAGCTGAGAAGCAACAAAGCCCACATGGAAGAAGCACACCAGCCTGTGTGATCTTGATGTGTTGATGGGATCAGCTATTAGGCATCAAAGACCCAGAACAAAAAATCATATCAATGTGAATGAGGGGGAGTGTGGAGTGAAGACCCAAAGCCCATCTGTAGACAATTGGACATCCCCTTACAGAAGGGACACAAGGAAGAGTTGAGCCAGTCAGGGTGCAGTATAGCACTGATGAACCCTACAACTTTCTTCTACTTCTTTAATGCTTCCTCCCCCCACCTACCATGACCCCAATTCTACGTTACAAATCCGGCTAGACCAGAAAATGTACATGGGTACAGATAAGAGCTGGAAACACAGAGAATCCGGGACAGATAAACCCCTCAGGACCAATAATGAGAGTAGTGATACCAGAGGGGTAAGGATAAAGGGGGATGGGGGAGAAAGGGGGAACCAATCACAATGACCTACATATAACCCCCTCTCAGAGGGACAGACAACAGAAAAGTGTGTAAAGGGAGACATTTATTGGTCAGTGTAGGACATGAAAAAAATGCTTATAAATGATCAAGGGTTCATGAGGGAGAGGGTGGTAGTGGAGGGAGGGGGGTAAATGAGGAGCTGATACCAAGGGCACAAGTAGAAAGAAAATGTTTTGAAAATGATGGTGGCAACACATGTACAACTGTGCTCGACACAATGGATGGATGTGTGGATTGTGATAAGAGCGGTACGAGCCCCCAGTAAGATGATTTAAAAATTTAAAAACAAAGCAAAGACCCGTCCTCATTGTTCACCTACTTTGCGTTCCAGTTCCCTCCCTGTCAGCTCGGAGCTTGTGGCCTCTTCAGCAGCTCCCTGGGCAGACAGCTTCCCTTGCCCAGAACACAACTTCCTCTCCATAACGCCAGTCTCCCGTGGCTCCGGTATTCTTCCACTGCGATGTACTTAGTTCTTCAATCCTATCTGGCTTCTGTATTGAAGAAAGTCATGAAAACTCCGCTGATCCCACCAGCTACTGTCCGCGGCACCTGTGGGGAGGTGGCCCTTGCACGCCTCTTTAGGGCTGTTTCAGTGGGTCTCTGAGTGAGAGAGGAGGAAACACCTGCAGGTGGGTCCACTCCTTTCCGAACGCTAAATCCAGTGGGTATTCTTGACGTGTATCTGGGAGGCAAAGCCTGATAGCTCATTTTAAATTTGTCTGTCTATACTTTTTAGTGAGGATAATGACTTCCCATATTTGTTTAGGCATTTACATTTCTTCTTCCGGGGAGAGCTACTTATAAAATGAATGATTCTAGGTATCATTCAAGTCCCATAGATACTGCATCTCCACTTCTTTGTATGGGCAATTCTGGGCTGCCGAGGCTGTACGTTTTTAATGCTTGTAAGTAGTAAACCATAACTCCCGACAAATTGTTCGTCTCCACAGTGAAAACAGTGGTCAGCTATTGGTGTTTTCCTTTCTACAACACTCCCTCCTGTAGCTCCTTCCATCTTTATTGCAAAATTAAGGACTGAGAGGAATGGCTATACCACACCAAGGTATTTTCTCTGTGAGTCAAATTTCTATCTTACCACCTCCCAGAATGCAGACTCACATGTATTTCTATGCTCTTAGAGTTGCCCCCATATGAGATTTGTGGTTGGAGGCACCTCTTCTTGGCCATAAATACCCTCTGCTATGCGCCAGCCTGACACCCCTGTCTCGGAACCCCTCGGCAGAACATACATGTGGGATAAGAACCCATGAGTGACGCCAGGCATTCATCTGGTACTCAGAGGCCTAGGCACCAGCGTCTCCTTTCACGACATCCCAGGGCCTTGCCCTGTTTGGTTTATATAAACTGGGCTCTTCCCACTGCTCGAAGCACTGGAAATGACGCTCGTGATGGCTTATTTTAATAGCTTCAGCACTCTCTGGATAAAACACTTTATTTGGAGAAGTGTGCCAACCCCTTCCTGGAAATTCACCCTTGAAATAAAAGGCATGAAAATACTGCAGAGAGTTTAAGTCATGTATGCGTCCCTTCCGAGTTCTGCTTTAAGTAAGGTAAGAGCTGGGTAACTCGGGGCCCAGCTCCTCTCTCACAGGCTCCTCCAGGCCTGGCCGGGCCCACAGGGACGTGAGTCTATTCATAGCAGAAAGCCTGTGTGTTGGGCGCTGGAGAATGACTTTTCTCCCACTTTACCTCATGCATGCACACACTTCTAAATTTAGGAGAAAGCGGCGCAGGCAGGGAATTCCCTTTAGAAAGATGGAAACCTTTAAAAAGTTTTCTATTTTCAAATATTTTTGGCAAGCCCCATTTAAACTAAATTGGCCTGGGGGAAAACACAAGCAAAAAAAGGCCACAGCCTAAGGAAATGCAAACCTGGAACCCAAACAGAAGATGCTTGTAGAAACCTGGATCCCTGGAGAGGAGGCTCTTTCACACCCCCAAAGGCAAGGTACTTTGTGCAAGTAGGGATTGCAAAACACCTACAATACATTAGCTAGTTGATGCTCTGTCTTGCCGCTTTTCCAGATAATATATGAGAGGCCTGATTGGCAAGCCACCTCATGGAGACTGTCGAGAAAGAAAGTCTCTATTGCGTCCGCACTCTTCCTCCCCAAACCACAAATTCAGGGCCATTGAGTTGATTGCCACTGATAGCGACGCTCTTCATAACCTTCCTTAAGCGGGTACTGTTTCTAACGTGATTGCGATCCCAAGGGCAGCCGGCTTCAGTGTGTGCACGATCCCTCTGAGGTGTCCCACCATTCACCAAACATCCACATGTCCATGGCCCATAGCTGGCCACACCCAGCCCTGCAGTGAGCCTGGTTCATTGTCTCAGTCTCTGCCTCTATTCCTGTCTCTGCCTAACTTCAGCCCAGCAGGACTGAGAGGCTGAGACCTGCATTCACTGTGCACTAGCCTTAAGATCCAAGTCAGCTTCCCCAGATCTTTGCCGGGAGGCAAGCATTAAGGGCTGGTGGAGAAAGAGAGGGCTGGGTGCTGTGCAGAACCACAAACCAGTACTTTCTTTTCCACTGCTTGGCATTCATTTTCCTTTCTCTCTCCCCTCCTGCCCCACCCTCCACCCCAGAGAAGAGGCATTATTGGCAGGGACAACAGGGGTATGCCTAAAGCCTCTGGCAAAATACCATCAAGATAGCCTCCATCTCTAAGGAATATTGTGAGGTTCTTGCTCAAAAAAATCTTCCTGTTCCACCAAAATCAGAGTTACATGAGGGTAAGTGAAAATGTTTCGTTACTAGCTCACACATGCATGGGCTTATTCCAAATAAAACATGACTGAACATGTCTGTGCAATCGGTGGAGGGCTGTACGCAAATGCTATCAGCAGGATACTTGTTTTAGTCTAGTTAGGGGGCCTTTGAAAGAATGCCCCATCAAAACATGGACTTCCAGCGGCCATCTGCTGGGTCAATTAAATTCAAGGCAGAGAGGTCAGCTCAGAAAGTTATGATGAAGGGGTAAGTTTGACAGATTTTCTCAAAGGACCATGGAATTTATTATGAATACGTTTTATGAAAATTGAGAACTGCATTGGTGAGGAAAAGGTCTAAAAAGTTGCAGTTAACATATATAGAGACATATATATATATTTTATTCCATCAAGACAAGAGGGTAGCAAGGGCTGACCTAAAGAATTTAGTTAATTTACCCCATCCACCCTACGACCCTCTCCTTGCCCCTTCAGACATCTTTTTATTTCCCAAACTCAATGCACATTCAAAAGAAATTCCATGTGGGTCCTTCAAGGATGCAAAACTTCCATTTTAACATTGTGTAAACCAAAGAATGCAAAATTCTTTAGGGAAGGGTGAGAGGGGTAGAAACAGCACCATCAGAATTGTGTAGCCGTAGGTGGGGGATATATCGAGCAACAACAGCATCACATTTTCATAACGTGTCAATACTTTAGTGAGACATAATTAGCAGATCATACAATTCAACAGCTCAATCCTATCAGGAAGCGCTGTGCAACCATCAGCACAATGCACGTTGAAGCATTTTCTTCCTTCTTGTACCCACGACTGTTGACTCCCCACCTCACCAAACTGCACACACCTCCCTTTCTGGGCTCCCAGGGCACCAGTAATCCTGGTGTTGTCTTCACCCAACTACCCATCCTGACTTCCCTGTATGGAAAAATATCCAGAACAAAGACCCACTTTGATATTAAGTTCTATGAATTTTATAGCAATACTTCTTGGCTTACCCTCACAAACATCGGAGGCTCTAGTTTAAACCTGTGAGTTTGCTCCTTGAACCGTTGCCTGCCGGGCATGATTTGCTGGGCTACGTTGGACATACCTGAGCACAATGTGATTGAGCTCAAGCCATTTCTCAGCTTGCTCATTTCCTTCATTGCTTCACACAGGGTTTAATCAAAGGTCGGCTGAGAAATCCTCTAGGTGTCTTGTTCCCGTTGTCACTCGATCCTTACCCTGATACGGCCCTAAACAACTCTGCCTACCTCCTAGGCCCGTCCCACTTCAGGTCTGTTACTCACCCCCTCTCGCCATTGAAATATGCCCCTCTTGGCTTCCATTCTTTCATACTAGACTCTACCGTGCATGTCAGCGTGAGAAAGCAATTCCTACCCAGAGGGGTGTTTTTCTCCTTGACAAAATATAATTTTCTGTTTTCAAGTTAATGGAAAGGGGACAGGGTGGAGCCGGGTCTGGGGGAATGGGGAGAAAATAAAAGATCTTGTAAAGGAAGTACAAACTTGGCCAGACAAAAGAACACTTACAAAACAGTCTGTCTTGCAGCTTGGCAAAACTCAATCCACAATGACCAACAGGTCATCGGAAGAGAAGCCCGTTGAAGTTGATGCTTGAAACAGAGCAATGATGTACAGAGTACATGATGTACGGAGTACCAACATATCCCATGATCCTCTACAGAAATGGTCTGCCTGCCTAGAAGCCACCTGGATGTCCAGCCCTTCAGTGGCAGGAGGCGGCGCTAGGCCCGTCTGCCTCCCAGGTCGCCGACAGGAAATGCTGGAGCCCTGAGAAGCAGGGGAAACAGACTTCATGAAGTCACATGCTTCCCGGCTGGAATGGAACCCGTTGCAACTCCCACCCCACCCCTGCGCCGCCCCACCCTTCCCAGAGGATGTCTGAATTCCCTCTACACCACTCCCACCCAGGGGTCATCAAGGAAAACCACCCAGGGTGGTCTTCCTCCATAACAGAGAACTGTTATCTTGAATCAGTTCCTGAAACAGAAAAGAATATTAGATTAAAAAATTTTAATAAGGAAATCTGACTAAAATATGGAGTTTATAAAGAATTCCTTAAAATCAATTAAGAAAAAAATAGGAAAATGATACAATTGAAAGTTAGCTTGAGAAGGGCAAGGCAGAAATCTGAACAGGATCAATAGAAAGAAGAAACCAATTTCCATTGTCAAGAATGAAAACAGCACTATCGCTGCAGCTTCGACAATGGTAAAAAGTAATCATGGAAGGATATGAATACCAATAAATTCAACAACTGAGACTAAGTGGACAAAAGCTTTGATAGACACCACGGGGTGAAGGCTCATCCGTGAAGCTATAGACAGACTCTACACTTCCTAAAGAAACAAATTTGGACTTAAAAAAAAATCTTTTGCACAAATAAAACTCCAGAAAGATATGGTTTCACTGACAGTTCAACCAAACATTCAAGGAAGAAATGATATCGATTGTACACAAACTCTCTCAGAAGATTAAAGAAGAAGGAAATGGTCCCAATTCCTTCCGAAGCCAGTACTATTCTGTCACAAAAATAAAACAAGACATTACGAGTAAACTACACACCAGTATCTCTCATGAATATACATGCACAAATTCATAAGAAAATGATAAAAGTCAAAACCAACAATATAGCATCAGTACAATGGTCATGATCAAATGGAATTTGCTCCAGGGATGCAAAGGTGCTTTAACATTTGAAAGCAGGCTGTAAAATGACTGTTTGAATTTATCTCCCACAAGCACCTCCCTGGGGTTTCTGCAGCCCCATCAAGCTTGCTGTTTGCAGACACCACTTTCCATTTTACAGTCCCCCTGCCGGAAATCACCATCCTTCTCTCTCCCTCTGGAAAATCTACTAATTAGACTTAGATTCCTAAGCCCCGCGGGGTAGGCCTTCCGTCGTGTTTCTCCCCAGAATGAGGTATTCTGCACTGGGCTAGTCACCTGGCTGATATTTCTCTTGGAAAACGGTTTAAGGCCCACTCGTAGTCCTTGTATGTGGGTCTGTCCTAGTGGAAAATGAGCTCTGTCTGGGCGGCGCTGCAGCGAATGCTCTCTGCTGCTAACCACAAAGTTAGAAGTGTGCGTCCACCCAGGGCTTCGGAAGACAGGGCTGAAGATCTACTAAAAACAAACCCAGCTTTCAAAAACCCTATTAGCACATTTCTATATTGACTTATAAGAGATGGCCATGACTTGGTTACAGTTCATAGTAACCCAGGTTCCTGACTCAGTGCCTGGCATGCAATGTGCGATCTGTGAATATGAGTTGGATGAAGTTTAAAAAAAAAAAAGAAGCGCAGTCTGGCAAGCTGAGGACCCCACAGGTTTCCTCTGGTCACATGACTGCTGGTTCAGAAAATCAGGAGTTCTAGTGACTCAGCAAAGTTTGCAGGGCCAAGGACCAGAAATAACTTTAGAATGGGAATCTGTGAGCGCTGATCTAAAACACATGTGCATGCAGCCTGAGCGCTGGTGTGGGGAGTTTCCTACATCTCAGGCCTGATACTCGGCCTCCGGGAGGGCCGGACACACTGGAAGCCTGCAGCCCCAGCCCGAGGGCCCAGCGAGCCCCGCCTGTCCTGCTGTGCCTCCCTAATCCAAATCTTCCATTTACAGGACTTTCACCCCGTTAGGGACCCAAACTTTTCAATATAAAGCCCATTTTACTTACAGAAGCAAAACCCACAACACACTCCCAAATGATTAACACAGTGTGACACTTTCCCATCTCTTTAAATGATCATGAATGTGACTGGACCTCTTTCAATATCACTAAGGTGGCTGTTGTTAGGTGCTATCGAGTCAGTTCCACTCAGCCTACGCACAGAAGGAAACAGTGCCTAGCCCTGCGCCCACTGTTGAAGCCACTGTGTCAATCCATCCTATCCAGCGGCTTCCTTTTTCTGCTGCGCGTCTACATGATCCAGCTTGATGTTCTTTTCCAGGGGCTGGCTTCTGATAACACGCCCAAAGTGGTTGGAGCCAAGTCTCGCTGTCCTTGCTCCTAGGGAGCATCCTGGCTTTACTTCTTCCACGACAGACATGTTTGTTCTTTGGTCAGTCCTTTGAATATTCTTCACCAACGCTGTAATTCAAATGCATCATGTTTGCTTCTATCTTCCTTATTTAATGCCCAACTTGCACACGTGGCGATTGAAAATGCTCTGGTTTGGGTCGGGTGCACCGTGTTCTCAAAGTAACCTCGTTGCTTTTCAACGCTGTCAAGTGGTTTCGGGCAGCAGATTCACCCAATGCAATGCGCCCTTTGATCTCTTGACTGCTGCTCCTATGAACATTGGTTGTGGAGCTGAGCAAGATGAAATTCTTGACAACTTCACTCTTAACTGTTTATCATGATGTTACCTATTGGTCCTGTTGGGACGATTTTGTTTTCTTTACATTGAGTTGAAGTCCATAGAGGAGACTGCAATCCTTGATCTTCATCAGCAAGTGCTTCAAACCCTCCTCACTTTCAGCAAGCGAGGTTGTGTTATCTGCATACCGCAGGTTGTTAATAAATCATCACAATCCCACTGCCAAGGTCTTCTTCAGATCCTCCACCTTCTCAGATGATTTGCTCAGCGTACAAGAACGAAGAAGTGTAATGAAAGTACGTACCCTTGATGCATACCTTTCTTGATTTTCAACCAGACAGCATTCCCTCGTTCTGTTCATCGGTGTACCATTTCCACATGAGCACTATAAAGAGTTCTGGAATTTCCAAGCTTCTCAAGTTTATTCATAATTTGTTATGATCCACACAGTCAAACGCCTTTGGTTAGTCAATAAAATAAAAGTAAACATCTTTCTGATATTCTCTTCTTTGAGTTAATATTCATCTGATACCAGTAGTGATATCTCTTGATCTATATCTGAATACAGACTGAATTTCTGGCAGCATCCTGCTGCATTATCACCGGCAAAATTTTACTTGCACAGGATATTAAATATATTATTCAATGATGTTTGCATTTCATTGGGTTATCTTTCTTTGGGATGGGTATGGATCTCTTCCAGTTGGTTGGCTAGGTAGCTGCCTTCCAAATTTCTTGGCATAGATGAGTGAGTGGTCTGACCAGACCTTTTAATTTCTATTTCTCCTACAAGATTGCTCATCCCAACCCTGGAGAGATAAGAGATAGATTTATTTTCAAATGATAGTAATTAGAATAATAATAGCTTACACTTATGAGCCCTCCCTATGAACCCAGCACACCAAAAAACATTTTATAAGCATTATGTGGTTTTTTTCTTCGCAACCTCCCAAAGAGGTATGTGTTATGATTGCTGCTGTCAGATGTGGAAACGGAGGAATGGAGATATTGAGGATCATTCCTGGGTTTTCATCCTACGTTAAGAAGTGAGGATGGGCTCGAAGCTCAGGCATCCCAATCCTAGAGCCCTGCAAGTACACCCTGCTGCCTCGCTAGGTGCAAGCGAGCCTGGGAGCCAGAGAAAGCTTGTCCGGAACTTTCTTGGTTTTAGTACGGAACTTCCTCTTTGCAGGAAAAAAAGCAGGATGTTGGGTCACTCTAGCTTCAGTGGATGTGTTTTTTTGTTGGTAGGTGTGGTGTGTGTGTGTGATCTTTTGGGGGGCGGGGGGGTGGAGGGTGTTTGCACGGCTTTCATAAAGGTCAGTTCATGACTGGTGGGTAGCACATTGGACAGTTAACTACGTTTAATAATGTACAGGTGACCGCATGACTGCAGCATCGGTAACCAGATAACCAATTGAACCAGAAACCAGCTAACACGTGAGTGTGAGTGTCTAAATGGTTAAAATGCAGCTCTTGCTTAAACTGTCCTTGGTTTTGATCACCTTTGGGTGGTGGAGGTGGGGGTAAGCCTGCTGGTCACAATGGAAACGTAGTAAAGCCAACTCTTTTGATACCCTTTCCCAGAAGTTTCTTGAGCGGAATGAACCCTTCGACTCCAGGGCAAGCACAGGTTGATGACATCCAACATTCAGGCTCCTCCCATCTCCCAGTGCAGACGGTGTGAGCTTCACATTGGGCGTGAGAGTTGGAGGGTAGCCCATTCCAATGAAACGAGAATTGCTGACTTTAGAAGCAATGGGATCAGAAGCAGTGGGATCCAACGGCTATTTAGCAGCAATGCCAAAATGAGTGCAGTTGGTACCTGATGTCCAAGCCAGGTTTATTGATGTGTCAAGATCTTCTGATACTTTTGGATAAAGTCAACCTCCAAACGCTGTCCCATCATTGACATGAGTGTGTAGCTGGATGTCCCCGGTCCTGTAGGCCACTGCAAAGTTATTCCTTGTCAGCTGTGACTTGGCACTGTCAAAGCTTATCTGATAATCCACAAGCCAACCCTCATCCCCAAAGACAGCTGAGCCAGGGATTGCAGGTCAGCAACATCAAAGTCAATATCCCAGTCAAGGTTTACACACTCCCTCTTGTAGGAAGACTTGGTTTTACTACTTTTCTTTCCCAGGTTTGGTGAGAAAGCAGTGTTAAATGTCAACTTTCAACCTGGGAAAATCTAGTCTTCAATGTCATGTTCTGTCCCCAGAGTGTTCTCAGTGTTCCATTTTTCTGTGAAGGACAGACCATGCTCACACCATTTATATTTGGAATCCAACGTCCCAATAACTTTACCGGTGTCTGTATTAGATGAACCAGATATTGAGAATTTCACACCACTGTAAGGCTTTGTTTTCACATTGTTTCCCCAACCCCAAACCAAATCCTCTGGCAGCTTTGCCAAGGGCAGCATTTGATGGAGGATGCACACCTGGGAAGGAGTGATCTGCTGATCTCCCAAGGGGAGCCACCGCACGACTCAACATCAGATCGCAGCTGCCTTGGAAGGAGGGTGACACGAAGG
>NW_022104341.1:24064887-24073589 GCF_000313985.2 Echinops telfairi | reverse complement strand
CATCTTGCTCAGAGAGGCTGGTTTTGTTTGTTTGTTTGTTTTTTACCAACTGCAGGCCAGGCTGTTGGCAACCCACTTCAGAACACAGTATATCACCATAGTCCTCTGCCCCACCCACGGGCTCCTACACAGACAAACAGGCTCCAGATGTCCGTTTATAAGGTAGCTCTCCTTGAAGGCATATTTTTTTCAACATTAATGGGGTGAGAAGCTTTATAACTAAAAATCATGGATGGCTTTTTTTCGTTGTTTTTTAAAATTATTATTAGTTGGGATTTAATAAATATATCCTATTATTCCAAATTTCAATCACGTCAATTGCTACCCCAGTCAGTTTCCAAACATTCTCTTTCTACATGGGCCCCTTGACATCACCTCCCTTTTATCCCACCTCCACCACTCTACCCCCCAAACAAACCCCCATTCTACTTGCTGTCCCTCTAGGCTCCTTGCTCCATTTCATATACCGCAGAACGGAAACACATATAACACAGCTTCAAGAGCGATGGTTTTTGTTGTAATCAAAAGGAGAAGTTGGCTGTACACTCTTGTTATGGGCAATTTTGTTTTCAAGCCAAACTGTGTTTTGTGAGACATATGAAAGAATTTATCATTTAGATAACAACAGATAAAAGGCAGCCTTCATTCCAAGGGACTAGCATGATCCAGTTTCTGGGGTCACATATCTGCCATATGACTCATCTTGGGGAGTGGACACAGGTCTGGGGGCTGCAGCTCCACCTGGCAGTGGACCCTGCCCCTTGCTGGGAGCACCCATGGCTGAGTAGATCAACAATGGTGGTGTCTGCAGCAAAGAGCCGCTTGCTTCCAGAGGAGCAGTATTAGTAGAAACCTCAGAGCATGGACATTGTGCATCCTGTTATCCAATGCGCAGGTTTTCAGTGTGCTTCCCAAACCCGCATCCTGGGCAGTGTTCATAGGGAAGCCCCTGGGCCCCCCACCTCCCTCCAGTTGAGCCAATAGGCCCGAGGAAAGCACGTGGCTTTGTGGCAAGTCCCTTCCTCAAAAGCCTTGTCCTCCCCTCTCAGGGCGGGGACGACTGAATCTGAAGGCAGCCTGGCCTCCAGAAAGGCAGGGTGGCTGTGTGTGTGGGGTGTGGCTTCCACAACTATTAAGTGTTCTTTGGCGAGTCCAAAATGAAGTTCCAGGGGAAATAACATGAGTGCTTGGCTGCCTTGCTTCTTGCATCTGCACAAACCGGGACATTTTCTTGGCAAGAAGACTCCACATATTAGGGAAAGCGAGGAGTCCGAGGAAGACTGCTCAGCCCAAAGGCCAGATGGGAGAGCTGCCTTCCCTCACAGAGGCCCTCCGTTGAGCTTGGATTTTCTCGTTCAACAGGAGCTGAACAGGACACACCACCCGTGGGTGTCCTTGTGGCCCGCACACGTTGCCAGCCACCCCAGCAGGGGATCCCCAGCCCTGAGCAGGGCAGTGGGTTCTGGATGGGGGCCAATGGGGATGATTCTTTCATGAGGCAAATGACTCCTTTCGGAATCAGACACCAAATCGTTTGAGCTGCCAGGAAAGACGGCCAATTTGCTTTTCTTTAGCTAAATAAACAAACACGGATAGTTCATGGACCGTTAGAAAGGCCCATGTCACTTAATGTAAGCATTGAGGAAATCGCTTACTAACATCAAAAGAAAAAGATCATTTCTCTCATAAAAGGACACTGGGTGTGTTTTCGTTCACGGGACTTTTTAGAGAGGAAAGTGGTCGCCTGATCTGCACAGATACTGCCATCTGGACTGGGCCTTTCCCTCTCTCACCTGCCCGGCCCATTCATTGAGTGTTGGATCCCCCGGAACCTTTCCGCAAATTGCCATAGACACAGTTGTGAAGGCCTGTATGGTCAGCCGTCTTTAGGTCGTGATTGTGATTGTGAGCTGCTGTCTAGTTGGATCCCAACCAATAGCAACCAAAATGCTGCCTGGCATCAAAGACCCAGAACCAAAAATCATATTGATGTGAACGAGGGAGAGGGCGAAGTGGAGACCCAAAGCCCATCTGTAGCCAACTGGACACTCCCTTACGGAAGGGTGGCAAGGAAGAATCAGTCAGGGTGCAGTATAGCACCGATGAAACATACAACTTTCCTCTAGTTCTTTAATGCTTCCTCCCTTCCACTATCATGACCCCAATTCTACCTTATAAATCTCCTTATCATGATACCTCCCAATTCTACCTTACAAATCCGGCTAGATCCGAGCATGTGCACTGGTACAGATAAGAGCTTACAACACAGGGAATCCAGGACAGATAAACCCCTCAGGGCCAATAATAAGAGTAGCAATACAGGAGGATAAGGGGAAGGTGGGGGGTAGAAATGATCGACATATAATACTCCCCCACCAGGGGGACGGACAACAGAAAAGTGAGTGAAGGGAGACAGTGGTTGGTGTAAGAATGAAAAAAAATTATAAATTATCAAGGGATCATGAGGAAGGAAGGGTGGGGGAGGGGGAAATAAGTTGATACCAAGGGCTCAAGTAGAAAAAAATGTTTTGAAAATGATGATGGCAACATATGTACAAAATGTGCTTGACACACTGGATGGTTGTATGCATTGTGATAAGAGCTGTAAGAGCCCCCAACAAAATGATTTTTTTAAATGCTGTCTGGTCCTGCACTCTCCCCACCAGACTCTTGTGATCCCTAACGTTTTCGCAGACTGGTTTTTGAAAGTAGATTTCCAGACCATTCCTCCTAGTGCATCTTAGTCTGAAAGCGCTGTGATCTATTTAGCAAGAGAGCAACAGTGTCGTCTTGTGGTCCCTGTACTTGAGGCGCACTGACTGATTGGAAATCAAGTTCAAGATGCTGCCCCCTATGGAAGATGCGAACTCTAGTGCTGAACCACCACTGCCCCCAAATAGCTTTACAAGCGACCAAAGCCAAGCCCACTGCCACTGAGTTGATTCTGAGGCAGAGCCGCCCTGTAAAGGGTTTCCTGGGCTTTGCAAAGCTAGCCAGGGACAGGCTCATCACTCTCTGGAGGAAGGGCTGATGGCTTTGAACCACTGATTGACTCTGTGGTTAGTAGTCTAACACTTACCCAACGATACCTCTCGGGCTTCCGGGTGGATTGGGCTGTGGCCCAGAGCAAAATTAGAGTGTGAAATATAGTTCTCACTGTAGGAGCTTGATAAAAATGAGGCAACTCTCACCTCTCCCCAGAGCACTAATGAGCACCCCAACTTTGGGTGTCTTCAGGAACCTCGGCAGTCAAATAGAAAAATCTGCTCAGGACATCCAAGTCGTGGGTCTATGGGAAGAAGACACTGGCCCTGGAGAACAGGCAAAGAAAGGTTACATGATTTTCAAAGCAATGAGACCACAGCCAACCGCAAATCCCGAGTTCAGTAGTGAAAGCGCTCGTGACATACCGAAGCTTAAACGCACTGCAGCGGTGGCCCGTGCAGAGGGATGCACAGTGAAGGACCAAAGTACAAAAGCCCTGTTCTTTGCCCTTTGTAGTCATTCGGTCTAAGGCAAGTTAGGGATCTCAAGTTGGCTGCAGCTCTTTTAAGGGCATTTAAATGATTTGGTATCCCGATTATGTGGGAGGAGCCCTGGTGGCTCAGTGGTTACACGTTGCGCTACTAACCTGGCTGTGAGCAGTTCAAAACCACCAGCTGCTCCTTGGGAGAAAGACGAGGCTTTCTACTCACAAGAAGTGGTACCGTCTCAGAAACCCCCAGGGGCAGTTCTCCTCCGTCCTTCAGGGTCGCTATGAGTAGGAATTGAGTCGGTGGCAAGGCGCCTTTTGTTTTATTGGGTGGGAAGCATAATGGTCCTGTCTTAGAGGGTCCAGAGATAAGCAGAGCTCATAGCCCTACCTTCCAGAAGTTTCCAGTCCAGAAAAGGGATGGGGCTAAACGCTACCATGTGTGTCGGCGTGGAACAGTGCTCCCCGGGGATTTAATGGCTGATTCTCTGGAAGCAGACTGCCAGGGCTTTTTTCCGTAGCGTCTCTGGGTGGGCTCAGACCTTGAGTCGTGTGGTGCGCAGATGTGTGTGCATTAGCCATTTCCACCATCCAGGCACTGCAACCCAGCCAAACCAAACTCACTGCCATCGAGTCAACGACAACTCAGACCCACCCTCTAGGGCAGGGTCAAACGGCCCTGGTGAGTTTCCAAGACTGTAACTCTGCCTGCAGGTAGAAACCCTTGTCTTCCTTCCTTGGGAGGGGGGTGGGGGGCTGGGGGCTTCAGTTAGCAGCCCAACGTGCCACCGCCCTGCCACCAGGGCTCCTTCCTCTCCGGGCAGGAGGAGAACACTTTGGTTTCATGGGGTCTAGCATCCAGAGTTGGGGACAATAATAATCCCTGCTGTGGTGTTTGTTTATCATCGCTGAACCATAATGGAGAAGACTTTGGGGACCTGGCCCTTGACCTCTCCCCTCACCTGGCTTTTGAGACAACACACTGTCCTTGGCTGCTGCTTCTTCGTCACCTTTGCCCCACGTTTCCCTTACTGCTAAACATTGGCATGTCCCAGGACTCAGCCCTTCAGTCATATCCCCTGAGAGTGTGGCTTTAAATATTAACTAGACATGGTAGAATGTTCCCTGGCCTCTCACTTCACATATCTCATTGTCTGCCTGGGTTTCGCCATTTGCAAGTCTAAGGGACACACCACACTTAAAATGACCCCAAACGGAGAGCCACCAGCTTTCGTCCCCTCTTGTGCTTTCTTCAAGCCAATGCATAGTCACTCTAGCTGTGATACATTTAATTTTCCCAAAATAAATTCCACAGTCACATTTCCTGTTCCACTTGTGCCTGCCGCTCCCCCACTGAGAGACGGAGTCTGTTTTCTGTGAAATGTGGCAGGATTTTGTGAGCGCCTTGATGAATAGAATATGACGCACACTTTGAGGGAGGTAGACGGTAAACATGGATACCATTTATATCCAGCTCTCTTTTGGGAGTCACCCCCTTGAGACCCTGGAGCTCAGGCCCTGTGTTCAAAGAAGCCAAGTGACCACATGGGAAGGTCAGAGGCAGGGGCTCCAACCTCAGTCGCAGTTACTGGGCCAGCGGAGAGTCACATCAAAGGCTCTGCATGGGAGCGAGCACACCTTCAGGGCCCTTCCGACCTTCACCTTAGAGCTTCCTCAGCTGTCGCAGAGGCAGGCTGACCCCTCAAGCCCTGCCCAAAGTGCAGATGTCTGAGCAAAATATAGGTTGCCACTGTTGGCTCTGCTGAGTTAAAGAATGCTTTTGTGCAGCAATAGACCTGAAATGCTATTCTTCTAGTTGCTTAGGCTCTAAACCTTGATGCCATCCTTGCTACCCTTCTCTCTCTCGTGGCCCACTTGTGATCTGTCCACAGATTCTGACAAAATACCTTCTAGCAAAACATCGTCTCACCGCCGCCATTGTTAAGGACTAAGCCTAATCGTTCATCATCATTCCTTAGCATGGTTATGACAACAGCTTCCCAATTTGTCTCCCGACTATTTACCTTTGCCCTGCTTCGTTCTAATTCTCAGCAGAGCAGCCCAAATGATCCTATTAAAGTGTGAGTTGGATCATATTAACATTGAAGACTGGACCATGTTCCTCTTTAATGCTTGCCTTCTGGTTTTCACACAAGAAATGATGCAAATATCATTGCATTCTACGCTGCAGGCAGCATGCTTTTCCTGCATGAGGTACTGCCATTGAATTCTGGTCCATTCTCATGTAGAAGGAAATGTTATAAACCCTCTTTTGAGTTTCAGAGACGTTAAATGACTCATCTCAAATACTGTACCTCTTACCTGACAGAGCCTTTTCAGAAAATAAAACTTCATGGGGCAAGAAAACAAGTGTTTTCGCCATAATGCTGTGAGCAGAAGCTCTCTCCTAGCACGATCAGGAGTCTTGGAAGAAGTACCATTGAAGAGTATGAAGAACCGGAATGCAAGAATGAACTAACCCAGCTACAGAAGCCACAGAGACAGGAAAAGCGTCACTGTCACCTAATTATTCCACAAGAAAGGAAGCTATTTTGGGTTTGCATCAAGATGAGACTACATATTAACAAAGATGTGAATTTTCGTGAGCAAAAAAAGAACCAGCTCATGATGTCAGCTCTTGCCTCACTTCCTCCTTTATGCTAAGTGAGCCTCCGGTATTTGTGGAAAGCTTGCGGTCATACGTGGGAGCCTCCGGACAGGCCTTCCCCAAGTTTCTGGTCCATCTTGTATCACGTGGTAATTTTCCAACCGCCTGAGCGTGCTTCATTGCCTAAAAATGCTCTCGGTCAGAACCAGGTAAACCTCTTCGCTTTCTAAGAATTTCGGGAGCTATGTGGTGACCGTAAGTGACTGGTTTCCTGTTTTACTTTGGTTGCTGCCCAGTCACACATTTCAGGATTAGAAAATGCGGAAGCGTGGTTTCTTTCATTCTTTTCTTTTCTTTTTTGTTTGCTGCTCAGTACCTGTGCCCTCGGCATTAGATAATAAGAACTCGATTTTCTTTTCGGAACCACGTCTTCCCCACCCTGTCCAAGAGCAGTGACTCCCTGACCCAGGTCCAGTCCATGAAGCTCACGGTCATGGGTTCATTTACTGCTCCATAGCCCATGCTGGGCCAATGAGCACTCCACTCGGGATGTGGGGGGTC
Organism: Echinops telfairi; assembly: GCF_000313985.2. Lineage (NCBI taxonomy): Eukaryota > Metazoa > Chordata > Mammalia > Afrosoricida > Tenrecidae > Echinops > Echinops telfairi. Next base: position 24,066,948 of record NW_022104341.1, on the reverse strand, counting down.
CTGTAACTCCACCAACAACTGAGAAAGCACTCTTAGTATCATCTGTCTGCTTCCAGCACTGGCCTCGTCCCAGGAGCCACTGTGGACCCTAGTGAGGCCTTCTCAGAACCAGCATCAGTCAGCCTAGGCAGGGGGATCCCAGCTTCTGGCCTGAGACCCACGGAGTCTACTTCTCCTGGGGTCACTGGGGCCTTAACACAGAAGGACAAGGTGCCAGACTTCCGGCTGGATATCTGTGGCCTCAACCCAGGTACCATCTGACATGGACTCCTACACACACCGATCCCAGGCCTGGAGGCAGCAAATAGGTGCCTGAAGGTATCCTGAATGGAGGCTGTCCCTGCAAAGCTGGGTCAGTGGGCAACAGTGCTATTTGTTATGTGTGCTCGTCCGGCCATCTCCCGGAGCTGATTAAACGACATCTGGTCTCTCCTTCCGGTTTCCTAGGATAAAACCCCAATTTGCTCTAGTCTGTCTACAATTCCCTGAAGGTTCTGGTTACGTGGGGCCCACCATGATGGTCCAGTCCACATGCAGTCCAGCCAGAGTACCTGATATGCTAACACACTTGCAAAGAGCTTCCTCGGTCCATTTAAAGCTCTCTAACCTTCCTGGGCCACCTAAGGCAGTGCCACACCTAGCAAGTTTCTATTCCTGCGACTCCACCGCTCCTTCTACTAGCAATGAGCTGCAAGAACAAAGACCATTTTGGGTTGCCTAGCAATGCTTTATTTATGGACAAATTGCAAAAGAGCCACAGTTGGAGTAAAGTTTCAGCAGGTCTCAGGTAAGATTGGTTTACACTTCCCAAGGTCGCTGATAAGCTGGTTTTGAAAACTCAAGGTATTTTTCCCTGGAAACAATCACACTGTGTAACAGGGCCTCTGACCAAGCCACAAATGCCCATAGTAACGATGGTGCCGAGATAAGCTTCCAGCAACTCCCAGCCCCTACCCACAATGTTGTTGCTATAGGAAAATGCATTTCAACCCAAATGCATGGTTCTAGAGGCATATTCCTCCATCCCCCATGTGCATCTTGGCAGCATGAGATAATTACTTCTTCTGATCAAATATGCTTTCACTCCCACGAGACACTTCTTTAGGTGTGGGGGACACTGTCAAGAAGACGGATGCCCCAGCAGGTGTTCTGACATGGGGACGAAGGTCAGTGGCAGCCTATCCGTCGATACAATGAAGGAAGGGCCACCCAACTGCTCCTGCTGGCATCGAATGGCGACTGCCACCCCACGCCTTTCCATTTTCACCCTAGAATACAGAAACGCGGGCTCTTAAAGTATTGCTCTTAACTTTCAAATGAACTAGAAGCAAATAAGCAAGATAAGAAATATTCGGTCTTCTTCCAAGTGGCAGAGAAAATTCTGGGAAGTACTGGGCCTTTTTCCTTCACACTGAGTCTGAATTGAGCTTTTCTGGCTTGAAGGCTCCGGTGGATTAGGAAAGGGTTGGGGAGGGTGGAGTGATGGTGATGGTCCAGGCACACAGAACCACCAGGAAGAATCTCCAGACAGTATTTCTAGACAGTAAGATAAAAGGCTGGGTTCTCCTGATTTTTTTTTTTTAATAAATCATTGTATTGGGAGCTCTCACGGCTCTGATAACAATCCATCCATCAATTGTATCAAGCACATTTGTACATATGTTGCCATCATCATTTTCTGAATCTTTTTCTTTCTACTTGAGCCCTTGGTATCAGCTCATCTTTTTTCCCTCCCTGCCACATCCTCCCGCCCTCACGAATCCTTGGTAAATTATAAACTATTTTTATTTTCATATCTTATACCATCCACTGTCTCCCTTCACCCACGTTTCTGTTGTTTGTCCCCCTGGGGGATGGCAGGGTTAAATGTTGATCATGATGATCGGTTCCCCTTTTCTCCCCCTTCTTTCCCCACCTTCCCCTATCCTTATGGTATTGCTACTCCCATTACTGTTCCTGAGGGGGTTATCTGGCCTGGATCCTGTGTGTCAAGAGCTCTTGTCTGTACCAGTGTACATGCCAGTCTGGCTGGATTTGTATGGTAGAACTGGGGTCATGATA
>NW_022104341.1:24052209-24064215 GCF_000313985.2 Echinops telfairi | reverse complement strand
GTTCAGCCTTCATTCGGCTCTCTGTACTTCCTCTCAGCTACATTGCACTTGATCAAACCCCACCAGGCATCCTACACCTTTCTCGCCATCCATTTTAGATCTCTTGTTCCCTTGTCCCTAGGTTTGTTGGCTCCCTCTTCCCTTTCCCCCACCCTCTCCTCTCTCATGTCCCCCCAGAACTTTCAGTCCTGTTGTTATTCCTTAGGATTGTTTATCCTGCCTATCTTATATAGACATGGGGAAAAGAAAGAAGAAGAAGAAAAAAAAACAAAAAATAGCTCCAGGTCTGTCTGCTGACCCTTATGAATGTTTTCTGATTGTCAGTTCTCCTGCTTCCTGGCCTCTCTGAGAAAAACTTCCAGACATGTTCACCTGGGTTGTTTTGCTTCATTTTCACCTCTCCAACATTTGCTTACTTCCTTAACTGAACGGGCTGTTGCAAGACAATTTGTGGAATAGAATTTACTTATTTATTTAGCTAGGGTGCAGTGGTTACCTATTGGGCTGCTAATTGCAAGCTCAGCAGAGGCAGTTCTACCTGCCCAGTAGGACCACTGTGAGTTGGAATTGACTTGAGGCTTTTTTGGGAGTTATTTTTGGACTTATTCATTCCCAAGGGGTACTGTGGTGCTATTATTAGGTGTTGGGCTGCCAACTGCAAAGTTAGCAGTTCAAATCCACCAGCAACTTCTTAAGAGAAAGTTGAGGCTGTCTGTTCCCATAAAGATTTACAATCTTAAAATGGGTGTATAAGCAAATGTGGTGAAGAAAGCTGATGGTGCCTGGCTATCAAAAGATATAGTGCCTGGGGTCTTAAAGGCTTGAAGTTAAATAAGTGGCCATCTAGCAGAGAAGCAACAAGCCCACATGGAAGAAGCAGGCCAGTCTGTGCAATCATGAGGTGTTGATGGGACCGGGTAACAGGCATCAGAAGACCTAAAACAAATAGCCATTTTGTTGAGCATGAAGGAGGTTGAAGTAGAGACTTCAAACCCATCTGTAAACAATTGGACATCCCCTCATAGAAAGTCAAAAGGAAGGGACGAGTCATGCAGGGTGCAGTATAGCATGGATGAAACACACAATATTCCTCTGGTTTCTTGAGGCTTCCTCACCCCCAAAATCATGACACCAGCTCTACCTTACAAATCCTGGTATACCAGAGCATGTATACTGGTACAGACAAGGGCTCTTCTACTTTAACACACATGTCCACTTAAAAAAATGTCCTCCACAGTCTAGTTACCCTGGCACTTGCTTACAATACCAGGAACAGTGACCCTGTTATGCTATTGAAATGTTAACTCCAGACTCCTAAAGGGGATAGGAGAACACTTACTTATTTCTCCACTCTGATTATCCCAGCCCCAGGGGAGGGCGAAAAGAAGGGGAGAAGTTCTAGCCACCTCTGCTCCCCTCTTGCTGTTTGCTGCAGGGACCACAGGGGCTCTGGTGGAATGGGCTGGCACATGGCCTCAAGTTCCTGGCGTGGTATTGGAGACACAGCTGCGTTTGCTCCAAGGAGGACAGAGGGTTGCTGTTTACCAATCAACCCTCTGAACTCATGTTAGTGACCTTTAGGAAGTCAGTCTCCATGGGAGTAAAAGTTATGGAGGAGGAATTATTTTTTACCCTCTACACATGTCTAGGTCAAGTTTATTGTTGCCAAATGGCAACAAAGAGAATTTTCTCCTCCCCTGATCTAAATAGACAAAGTCCAGAAACATTTGATGTGCATCTTTAGCAGGCTGCATTACTCTTTCTGGTATCGTTCCATAGGAAAACCATGTTGCTCTGAAAGCCTGGGCCTGACTTTGTGTAATATCAGTTAGACTTATGTTATTAATTTTGTCTACTTTAGTCAAATGTCCCTCAGTAGACCTGAAGATGTGTCCTATCCTAAGCAACCTCATGATATAGTGGGAAGACACTGGTTTTTATTGTGGAGATCTTGTAAATCCCCAAAGAGAAAGATTATTGTACATCTTACTGGATACATAAAATATATATACAGTGAACCCTCGTTTATCGCGGTTAATCGGTTCTAGACCCTACCGTGATAAATGAAATTCCGCAAAGTGGGATTCCTTATTTGTAAATCAAATATTTTCGTAGTTAGAGGATAGAGGACATGAAAAAACACCCTTTAGTCACCATTACACTCATATTACCCAATTTATTAAACGAAAAAGGGAAAATACAGTAAAACAGTTTGGACGTTACAATTATCATTTATTATTTATTATATTATTTATGGCATCAAGCGTGTACAGTATGAGCCAATCAGTGGCATTAATGACAGAGCATGCGCTGTTACGCAAAAACCGTGATAGAGTGAAGCCGCGGAAGTTGAAGCGCGAAGTGGCGAGGGTTCACTGTAAACATATTAATAAGAAGACTAAGGAGGAGCTGTAAAATGACATGGAAATGATTATTTTAAGTTTTTTGTTGTTCTATCTTTAGGGAAAAGGTGCGTTTGATTATTATTTTTTTAAGTTGTTGAAAAATGACGCATGGGATCCCTTTCTGAGGAACAGTGACTACTTGGGAGTTGGCAAAGGTCCCTGTACATGTAGGGACACACTGGGAGCGCTGGGTGAGTAAATGAGAGGGAGTAAGAAGAGGGAACAATAAGTAAGAGGGTGTGGTGAGCAAGGCTTTGGGATGCTAGCCACAGTTCAGATCCAAGAGCCCGCTCTGCGGGAGAAAGACAAGGCTTCCTACTCCTGCCCGGGACAGCTCTAGAGGGTCTTTGTGGGTCAGAATCAACCCGATGGCCTGGATGAGTCCCCTGAAAGCCAAACTCACTGCCATTGAATCTGTTTCAGCTCACAGCGCCCTACGCAGGTTCAGACACTGTACGTCTTTTATTGTTTATATTCGTTTTATTGGGGGCTCTCACTAGGCTCTAATAAGGTCACGGGGCTGTGACCTTTCAGAATCAAGAGTACATCACCAGGCCTTTCTTCTGAGATACCTGTGGATAGATTTGCATCTCCAACCTTTCAGGTAGTAGTCAAGAGCTTAACTATTTATGTCCCCCCGGGACTCCAGTGAGGATATTATTTGGGTTTGAAATCAACATCAGTTGCCGCCCGCACGTGTGTTTGAGAAGACCTGTGTCCCATGGGGTTGTCAGTAGGAGAATGGTTTCGAGAATGAGATCCCCATTCGTAGGCCCACAGACAAACCCATCTGCCTTCGAAGAAGGAAGAACCGAGTGCTTCTTAAAGGCAACGATGGCAGCAAGCCTTTGTCTTACAGACTTTGGACAGGCTGTCAGGGGAGACCAGTCCTGGAAAAGGGATCCCTGTAAAGTGGAGGGGCAGCAGAAAAGAGGAAGGGGTCTAAAGATAGATCGACACCGTGGCGGCGTCAATGGGCTGGGGCACAGGAAGCATTGTGAGGACGCACGGCCGTGCGGTGCTTCATTGGCCAGCGTCAGAACAGACTCTATGACGCTTGATAACAACAACAGATCACTAGACGTTCCTTTTAAAGTGCCTCTAAGTGAACTTGAACCACTAACCTTTCAGTTAGCAGCTGAACACGTCACCCGTTTGTACACCCAGGGATTTGGTTATTTACAAGACCTGTCCTGTCTTCCTTGTCAGACCGAGCACACCCTTCCTTTTGGGTGGTGGGATCTAGCAGTTTCCTAGCGGTGCCCTGTTCTTAGCATAATGGACAGTAGAGGGAGTCAAGGCTCCGTGTCACATTCTGTGAAGAAGCGTGGCTTGTTCCGCCTCTCCAAGATTGAATGATCTCAGTGTCCCATTCCTTTAAAACCAGAGGCCAAAGTCATGGAGAGGACCTCACCGTTTCCCCACACGTTTCGAGCACATTTCCTGCAAACTGACATCACTACCCAAGCAATAAAGAGTTAGGCAACTCTTTTCTTAAGTGCCATCTACATAAGGAGCACTGTGCTTTACTTATAAAGCCACAAAGGGTTTCGGGAAACGAATGCAATCCAATCCCCAAAGCGGGACTTTATGGTGAAGGCAGCAAGGGGCAGTGACTCCAACACAGAGTTAGCATCAGACAGCGGGATCCTGATCCGTCCCCTCCACTCAACATCTGCGCCCTCGGGAACGGCAGTCAACATCAGGGCTTGTGCTCCCAAGTGTACTAGACAGGAGCGAACGAAGCCCCTTCCCATCTATGGTTCCAATTAATTAGGAGGAAAGCAAATATGTGAATAGATGCAAGATAAATAGTGCAGCCATATTGCACATCCTAGGTCCTGAGAAGACTGTTTAACGGGCTTACTTATGCCAGTTGGATTTGCTTAAGTATTTTAAATTCTTGCAGGCTCTCCGTCCCTTAGTTTATAGGAAGGAACTAGTTAATCATCGTTAATCATGGGAAGATTAGCTCACTGGGACAGAACTCCCAGCTTCAAGTGAGGGTTGGATATTCTGAAATGTGGCAATTGTTAGAGGAGTCTCGATAAGAAATCAAGCCATTGATGGGGTTATGGTGACAAACACACCACAGAACCTCAAAGTCCCCTGCACCGGAAAAGTGAGTTTGCCTTCCAGGTAGGAGCAAAATGATCTCAATGGAAATCCAAGCCATATTGTTTTTTTACCTGCGAATAAAACCCTGCCCATGCATCATTTTTTAAGTATCCCTGTCCAAACAAGTCGGCCAGACTCTCAGGGAATATAAGGCAGCCTGTGGTGCTGGGAACAGACGGAGCTGAGGGTTCGCCTCTCCCAGGCTGGCTGCCCAGGGAAGATCATCCCCACTGAAGAGAAACCAACCGGGACCGACCGAGGTCTCCTTTCTGCTCAAGCTCCTGGGATGCAGTTGACCCCACTGCTTATTTCAGGCCTTTCCAATCCTGAGCTGCTAGGCTACTTCCCAAAGTTCATCCTATCTACCCCTCCCCTTTGCTTGCGCTACTCTGTACTGAGAGCAAGCTTCAGAGTCTCTTCTGACGTCCATTTGGACCTGACTTTGTAATGACCTTTCACCTTCTTCATGAATGACCTTTTGCTTTCTTCTTGATGTCTTCCCACAGCTCATTGGGTTTTCCGTCATTATTGTTCAATGCGCCGAATCTGTCCTTGAGATGTTCTCGAATTCCGGAGTCATGGACTCAAGGCTGTGTTTGTTCGCATTTTCTTCAGCTGTATCCTGAACTCACATATGAGCAATTGATGGTCTGTTCTGCAGTGCACCTCTGGCCTGGTTTTAGCTGCTGATACTGAGCGTCTCCGTTGTGTCTTCCACAGATGTAGTCCATTTGATTTCTGTGTGTTCCATCTGGAGAAGTCCATGTGTCTAGCTGCTGTTTATGTTGAAAAAAGGTATTTGCTATGAACAAGTAGTCGGTCTTGCAAAATTCTATCATTATTTCTATCACCAAGTCCATATTTTCCAACCCTGTTCCTTCCTCTGTGTTTCCAACTTTTGCATTCCAATCACCAATAACTGTCAACGCATCTAAATTACATGTTTGATAAGTTTCCCACTGAGGTCATTGGTAGAATAATTGAATTTATTCATCGCTAGCTTTTGTGGTTGGTGTATAAAGGTGAATAGTAGTTGTATTGATGGAATTTCCTTGCAGGTGGATAGATATAATCCAATCACATTGTGCTTTGTAATGGGTTTAGCAAGATCCTTTCAGACAATAGATGCCATAGCAGGCCTCCAGATCAGCAGCTCTCAACCCGTGGGTCACAACCCCTTTGGGGCTCAAACGACCCTTTCACAGGGGTCACCCAATGCATAACAGTAGCAAAATGACAGTTATGAAGTAGTAGTGAAAATAATTTTATGGTTGGGGGTCACCACAACATAAGGAATTGTAGGAGTGGGTGGCGGCGTGAGGAAGGTTGAGAACCACTGCTCTAGATTGTGTTCCTCCCCACATAGTAAATCACGTGATTTTTCATTCAGAATGGTCCATACCAGTCCACTTCGTCTCACTAACGCCTAGGATGTGGATCTTCGTGTGTTCCATTTCATTTCTGACCACTTCCAATTTCCCTAAAGTCAAATGCTCCATATTGCAAGTTCCAATCATTAGCATACTTCCTCAGCTGTTTCTCTTGACCTTGAGTCGTGCTCCTTCAGCAAATGAAAACCCTGAGAGCTGCCCTCCGTAGGTTTTATCTGACTCGCGTCACCATGGTCAACATGGTTGACTCTCCTACAAGAAACCAGCTCCTCCTCAGTCACATTTCGAGTGCCTGTGGACCTGAGGGGCCCATCCTCCCACAGGATCTCTGACATTGTTCTGTGTCCTTTGTTCAGGCTTTAAGGACTTGACAATGGTTCGAAGCTATGCGTGAGGGTTTCAGCGGCTTCTTCCTCAGCCCTGGGGAGCTGAGACCACCATTGTCTGTTATTAGTCTTGAAGCTCCCGCTGAAGCCTGATCACCTTGGGTGACCCTGCTGGCGTTTGAAATACCAGTGACATAGCTTCCAGCATCAGAGAAACACACAAGCCACCACAGTCCAACAAACTGACAGCTCCCCATTTCCCTCCAACCTCCTTGCCATACTGCCAACCATGAACTCAGTCGTTGTCTCTCTAGATTTTCCTATCCTGGGTTTCACAAAGAGAAAAACATTTTAACCAAAACCCAAAACTAGCAACAAGGAAAAGTGAAACAGAAAAACCTCAATAGAAAAGAACTCAGAAAATATTAAACACCATAACAAGTTTAAATGGATCATAAGGGAGTTCAAATGATAGGGTGCTGAATTTTCCCCTAACTGCGTCTGCAACAATCCGCTTTCCAGTGTGCTCTACCTGGTAACAAGACTCTTCTCATCCCTGGTCCATGGTCAGAGCGGACTCACAGGAGCTTAATCATGTTAATCATGTGTATTTCCCCTTCATTCTTTTCTTTTTTAACTGAAACGAATTTAAAATGGGCCGAAAAGAAGAACAAATGATAAGATATGACATTTTAACCTAACTACATCTGTCATAATTGACTTTTCAATGTTCCATCTGATAACAAGGCTACTCACATCCCTGAGTTAGGATCAGAGAGAACTGCCCAGAGGCTTAATCCAGGCACGGACCCTGCAAATGGATTTTAGGCTTCCACTGTCATCCATCCCAGCTTCCTGTCACGAGGGTCATATTTCCCAAATACTATTCCTTCTTCTTTGTTTCCAACGTTTGCATTCCAATAATTATCAATGCATCTTGGCTGTATATTTGATTAATTTCAGACTGAAGATGTTGATAGAATTCTTCAATGTCTTCATCACTAGCTTTAGTGGTTGGAGTGTAAATTTTAATAACTGTTATATTGACTGGATTTTCCTTTCTGGCTATAGCTCTTATCCTGTTCCGATAGCATTGTGCTTCAAGGTAGATCTCTGGAGATGCCCTTGTTGACGATGAATGCAGCACCTTTCCACTTGAGTTTGTCACTCCCGGCACAGTAAACCATAATTACTGTCTGACCCAAAGTGGCCAATACCAGTCCACTGCAGCTCACTGATGCCTAGGATATATTGATCTTTAGAGGGTCCATTTCATTGTAGGCGACTTCCAATTTTCCTAGATGCATATTTTGTACATCACAAGTTCTGATTATTAATAAATGTTTATAATGGCTTCTTTTTTAAAACAAAAGTTGTGCCCCATCCGTCCATGAAGTTCCCCAAAGCTTTACTCCATCACATCTACTTTGAGAAGCAAACTCTTCCTTTTTTTTTTTTTTTCCTGTACATGCCTCACACATTTTATTCCATTTTTTATTATTACATGCTGTGTTAGTCTGGGTTGACTAGAGAAACAAATTCATAGACACTCATATGTGTAAGAGAGAACTTTATATCAAAGAACAATCGTCCATTAAGAGAACATCTCAGCCGAGTCTAAGTCAAGTGTATAAATCCAATATTAACCCATATGTCCAATACAGGTCTATAAATTCTTCTTCAGACTCACGCAGCACATACAATGACACCGAGTACAGGAAGAAAGATTGTAGGCCAGTGGGTGGAAAGTCTTGTGGATCCAGTGGTACAGGAAGCATCTCAACACTGGCATGGGTCTCCACATGGTTCCTCCAGCCCCAGGACTCTGACTCCATTAGTGTAGCACATCTGGCTTGTCAATAGGAATGTCTCACAGGGAGAGTGTGTGTGTCTCACCTCCAGCAAGCTATTTATCTCCTTAGCGCCTCCAAATGAGGTCATCAAGCTGCAACCTATTTGACAGGCTAAACTCCACCCCTCCACTCTTAATAGTCTCAAGTTGACACCAGATTATGTAACTACCACACATACCAATAATTCATTCCAAGGAGTCACTAAATCTTACTTTTACCATATTTTAGGAGATTTCTCTTACACTAATTCAGAATTTTAATCATCAAACACTCTTTAGTTTTTGGACTTGAATCCTTCCATTTTATTCTCCAACTAACTTTGTAGTATGTCCAGGAAAACAAGGTAGAAAAATCATTATTGGGCATTTCGACAGTTCAGAAGTGTCCAAAACCTGAGTACATTTCTTCAATAGTACTCACTGGTTGATGAGATGTGATTTTGGGCTTATTCTGAATAATTATTGGATAAATGTATACATACATAAAGAGAAGTGGTACATATTTGGTATAAACAACATGGATTCTGGGTTTGTAGAAGAGAGTAAGAACAATGTGATTTCCAAGTGATAACATATCATAAATTAAATATTAGTCAGAGTTCAAATATTATTCTCTGAACAGATTGGGCTTTCAATGGCTATTTTATATAATCGTCTTAGGTTCCAAATTTTGATTTACTGTAAGGATTTACTATATGGCTATATGGACTGTCCCTTGGGAAAGAAATTTATTCAATGACACTTAAGTAAAACAAATATGTACACTACAGACCTTTTAATAGGTTAATTGGTTATAGGTTTTATTAACCTCTAATAGGCTAATAAAAAGTGATTGATCATTACTTCAAAGGGAATTGATTGATCACAACTTCATAAACTCCAAACCAAACCAAATTCACTGTTATCCAGTGGATTCTGACTCATAACACCTTACAGGATACAGTGTAGAAGTTACCTCTCAGATTCCAAGACTATAGTTTTTTTTGCAGCAGTAAAGTTCCTCATCTTTCTCCTGTGAAGTGGGTGGTGGTTTTGAACTACTGACCTTGTGGTGAAAAGCCCAATGCCAAATAATTTCTTCTTGCTTTCCCTACCATATATAGTAATTCCTTGAATTAAATGTTTGTTTCTATTTATGATATTTTCCTTCCTTCAGATATATCCTATAGCCAGATAAATACAAATCTTATTATAAGCACCCAATTTTTGTCTACTCAATAAATTACTTTGAACAAGCAAGTAAATGAATTCTTGTGAGTGCTGTTACCTTCTTAGATAAAATGCCTCCCTAAGGAATGCTAAGGCAATAAGAAGCCGTTGGTACACTGTGCACACTCTGAATAACAGACGTCTTTCTACTTTCTCATTCTGCATATAAAACATCCAGCTATGCCAAACAGCTTCTTGAATTACAATTGTTTAGTAAAGAAGCATATACAGGTATTGAATCCAAAGTTAAGCACCTATCCACATAGTATAAGTGTGTTATTAATTTTATTTTTCATTCATTGTTCAAAGATTTAAATGATAATTTCTGTTAATATAAATTTGGAAATATAATAAAAATGAAGCTTTGTTTTAATATTCACATAAAAAAACAAATAACAACTATTTTACAATAGCTACTGATGTTTCTATTCTATGAAAAAAAATCCAAATAATAAAAGAAAATCTGTCTTTGGAGACCACACTAAGAAACATGGTTGGGTTTCTATTAGTTTCTTCTTGGAAATGTAATGAATTTAAAAAATCCTATGTTCTAAATGCAGTTTCCAGGACAATTCACTTGACAACTGGTTTTGGCTAGCAGTTGTTATGAGCCTTCTTATTAAGCATTCAATATTGAAAACTATTATAGATATATGTCAAGATATTCAAAATTTGTAAAATCACATGCGCATTTGTGCACTATTTTTGCTGTAATGCAGACTTTAAAATGAAAAACTACTTAAGGTTTTTTACAGAAATATTTGTTGTAGCATCCCATATACTTCTGTGCCTATATTTTACTTTCATTTACTCAATAAATATCTAGTAAAAGCTTGCTATGCCTATGTACCTTGCACTGCTCTGGGCACTAGGATATGATAACGATAATGAGTAAATCAGGCAAAATAGCAAATCTGTGGATCGCGCAAAGCCTCACTTTAAAATTTGACCTAGCGTGAGGCTAATGTGAACTTCTTACTAGTATCCTAGGAATTGGAAGCTCTTCCTTGGCCATATTCTGAGTGCCTTCTACCCTGGGGCCTCATCTCTGGCAGGATTCAGCAGTGCTCTGCTGCCCTTCACGAGGCTCCCAGTGTCTGCCAACGTCCCAGTTATTCACGAGGTTTTCGGTGGCTCCTTCCTCAGGCACGGACCGCTTATTCCTTCTTCATAGTCAGCTCTTAGTCTGAAATCTCTGCCAAAACCTGTTCACCTGCAGTGATCCTTCTGGTATTTAAATACCTGTGACGGAGCTTCCAGCATCCTGGCAACATGAGAGCCACCAAATACAACAAACAGACAGACAAGTGGTAGCAAAGAGAAATCAGATTATTAAAAACCGTCTCAAGGAACCTCTTGAGGCCTTTTGAGGACAACTATTTTGTCCCTAAGCCTAAAAACGCTGGCTGAACGATTTCTTAGTCACTTGATAAGGCGGCTTCTTGGAACACATGCTGAGCCATCCTGAGGAAGCTCAGGATAGTATGTGATGCTATGAGGACAGGGTGTGTCGGGGGAGGCAACTGGGTCGGCATGGAGAGGCTTTCTGATTCCCAGTGAGTAGAAGGATGAGCAGAAAGGAACCAACCAAGCAGGGAGGTTCTGGGTGGAGGGGGCAGGATGGCGAAAGCCCAGAGGCTTGAGAACTCTCAGCAGGTTTGAAGTCCATCCCGGGATGTTTGCCTGGGGCGTGTGCGGGCATCACTGGTTTCCATTGTTCCTAATAATGGCTGCAGTTCTTGGCAACAATTCCCACCACCACCCCCTCTTCCCCCCAGTGAGAAGAGGCTTTCTCTGCCCATTCAGGAACTCTTTCACCAAGGACGTTGACAAAGGTGACCACCTGTATGTATCTGAGAAATGAAACTCCAAGCCAGTTGACACAAGTGGTGAATGAGACAGTTCTTGTTCCTGCCATTTCCTGTAACAGCATCTCCAGGGAGCACTGAGATGTCAGAGGTATGATTCATTGCAAGGTCTGTCCAAAGAATGACAAGACCACTTGCTGAGGTGCTACCATCAGAGCTGGGACCTGGGGAAGGCAGGAGGTAGGCCATCGAGAATTTCAAAGGGCAGCTTGAGAAGATGGAGCTAACTATTACAACAAAACGTGCAAGGACCTAGAGTCAGAAAACCCAAAGGGAAGAAAATGCCCAGCATATCGGAAACGAAAAGAACTCAAGAAAAAAAGTCAAGCCTTGATTACAATTTTGAAAGGCTCTTTAGGAAAAATATTGAATGATGCAGTGTGGTAGTTACATAATCTGTTGTCAATTTGAGAGAATTAAAAGTGAAGGGGTGGAATTAAGCTTGTCAATCAGGTGGCAACTTGATGACCTCATTTGGAGGCGCTGAGGAGATAAATAGCTCATTTGAGGTAGGACACACGCTCACTCCCTGGGAGGCATTGCAGCTGACAAGGCACATGGAGACAGGCTGATGGCAGCCAGAGCCTCAGAGCTGGAGAAGCCAGGTAGAGACCCCTGCCAGCACTGAGATACTTATACAACCACTGGATCAACAAGACTTCCCACCCACTGGCCTGTGATCTTCCTGCATTCAGTATCACTGCAAATGTCTCATGAGTCTGAAGAGGATTTTATAGTTTAGTATCGAACATATGGGCTAATGTCAGATTTATGGGTTTGATCTGGACTGGGCTGGGACGTTTTCTTACTGTACAATTACTCTTTATATAAAGCTCT
>NW_022104341.1:24047056-24051345 GCF_000313985.2 Echinops telfairi | reverse complement strand
GTGATCCGTTCGACACCTCATGATCACACAGGCTGATATGTTGTTCCATGTGGGCTTTGTTGCTTCTGAGCTAGATGGCTGCTTGTTTACCTTGAAGCTATAAAGCTCTTTCTTATACACATATGAGTCTCCCTGGATTTCTTTCTCTAGTCTACCCGGACGATCACATGCAGGAAGCATCAAGAGAAGATGGCAAGCATACACAGAGTCACTGTACCAAAAGAACTGGTCCACCACATCAGGAATAGCATATTAGCAAGAAACGATGGCGCTAAAGGAAGACCTTCAAACTGCACTGAATGCATTCACCAAAAACAAGCCTCCAAGAATGGATGGGAGACCCACTGAAATGTTTCAGAAAGCTGAAGAAGCACTGGAAGCACTCACTTGTCTTTGCCACGAAATTTGGAACCTAGCTACTTGGCCCACTGACTGGAAGAGAGCCATAGTTGTGCCCATTCCAAAGAAAGGTGACCCAACAGAATGTTCAAACTATAGAATGATATTGTTGATATCACACACAAATAAATTTGTGCTTAATATCATCCAACAAGAGTTGCAACAGTACCTTGGCAGTGAACTGCCAGAAGTTCAGCCTGGACTCAGAAGAGGACATGGAACATGGACTGTCACTGCTGATGTCAGATTGATCTTGGCTCAAAGCAGAGAATACCAGAATGATGTTTATTTGTGTTTCATTGACCATACCAAGGAATTTGACTGTGTGAGCCATAATAAACTGTGGATAACCTTGAGAAGAACTGGAATTCTGAAACACATCAGATGCTCATTTGGAACTTGTACATGGATCAAGAGGCAGTTGTGTGAACAGAACAAGGGAACAGTTTGGTTTAAAATCAGGAAAAGTGTGCATCAGGATTGTATCCTGTCACCATACTTGCTCAATCTATATGCTGAACAAATCATCAGAGAAACTGGATTATATGACAAAGAGTGTGGCATCAGGATTGGAGGAAGGCTTATTAACAACCTACCAAATGCAGATGACACAACCTTGCTTACCAACAGTGAGGAGGACTTGAGGTACTTCCTGATGAAGATCAAGAATTATAACCTTCACTATGGATTACAACTCAATGTAATGAAAACCAAAATCCTCACAACTAGACCAATTGATAAAGAAAAGGTTAAAGTTTTCAAGAATTTTGTCTTACTTGGATCCATAATCAGTGGTCATGGAAGCAGCAATCAAGAGATCAAACGATATATTGTGTTAGGTAAATGTGCTGCACAAGAGCTCTTTAGAGTATTGAAGAACAAGGACGTTACTTTAAGGAATAAGGTATGCCTGAGCCAAGCCATGATATTCTCCATTGCGTCACATGCGTGTGAAAGTTGGACATTGAATTTGGAAGACCATAAGAGAATTGTTGCACTTGAATTGTGGTGCTGGAGAAGAATATTGACATTATCATGGACTGCTAAAAGGCCAAACCAAACTGACCTATGCTGGAAGAAGTACAGCCAGAGTGCTCCTTAGTGGCAAGGCTGGCAAGACTTTTTCTTACATACTTTGGACATATTGTCAGGAGAGACCAGTCCCTGGAGGAGGACATCATGTTTGGTAAAGTGGAGGGGCAGCAACAAAGAGGAAGGCCCTCGATGAGATGGATGGACACAGTGGCTGCAACAATGGGCTCAGGCACAGGAACAATTGTGAGGATGGCGCAGGACGAGGCAGTGTTTCGTTCTGTTGTGCATGGGGTTGCTATGGGTCAGAGCCAACTTGATGGCACACCACCACCACCACAACAACAACGCAACTGTTGGGGGGAAAAAGAAAAGAAAAGAAAGAAAGGAAGCTTTCTTCATTTCATAAATGAAGATTCCATCATAAAATTTTGCAAGACCAATGACTTCTTCATCACCACTATCTTTTTTCAACAACATACATGCCAATGATACACCTGGACTTATGCAGATGGAATACCCAAAATAGAATTGATTTTATCGGTGGGAAGAGGTAATGGAAAAGCTCAATATCATCAGCCAAAATAGAGCAGGGGCTGATGTGATGCAGATCGTCAATGGCTCATAAGTAAGTGAAAACTGATGTTGAAGAAAATTAAAACAAGTCCACAAAGAGCCAAAACACAACTCTGAATATATCCCACCTGAATTTTGTAGACAGTTCAAAACTAGTGTAGACGCAATTAACACTGAAGACATATGTGAAATGACATCAAAAACGTCATGCATAAAGGTAAAGGTCATTAGAATACAGGCAAGAACAAAAAGGTCAAAGTGAGTGTCAGAAGAGGCTCTGAAACTTGCTCTTAATCACAGAGTAGCTAAGGCAAATGAAAGAAATGATGAGATCAAACAGCTAAACAGCAAATTTCGAAGGGAGCTCTTGAAGATAAAGTATTATAATGAAATGCACAATGACCTGGAGTATAAAGTATTATACTGAAATGCACAAAGACCTAGAAAGCCAAAAAGGAAAATCATGCTCAGCACAGCAAGCTAAAAGAACTCAAGAAAAAAACTAAAGCATCAAGTTGCAATATTGAAAGATTCTATGGGCAAAATATTGAACAATGTAGGAAGTATCAAAAGAAGATGGAAAGAATATACAGAGTCACTATATCAAAAAGCACTAGGTGACATTCAGCCATCTCAAGAGATAGCATATGATCAAGAACTGGTGGCACTGAAGGAAGAAGTCTAAGCTGCTTTGAAAGAATTAGCCAAAAACAAGGCTTCGGGCACTGATGGAATACTAATTGAAATGTTTCCACAAGCTGATAAAGCACTGGAAGCACTTATTAATCTATGCTACAAAATTTGGAAGACAGTGAGTTAGCCAATGGACTGGAAGAGATC
Source organism: Echinops telfairi (assembly GCF_000313985.2). Taxonomy (NCBI): domain Eukaryota; kingdom Metazoa; phylum Chordata; class Mammalia; order Afrosoricida; family Tenrecidae; genus Echinops; species Echinops telfairi. The sequence goes on along the minus strand of NW_022104341.1, from coordinate 24,048,498 downwards.
CATATTTGTACCCATTCAAAGAAAGTTGACCTTAGAGAATGCAGAAATTATTGCACAATATCCTTAATATCACATGCAAGTAAAATTTTGCTGAAGATCATTCAACAACTGTTGCAGTAGTATGCGGACAGGGAAATGCCAGAAATGCAGTCCAGATTCAGAAGAAGATTGTAGAACAAGGGCTATTGTGGCTGATGTTAAAAGGTTCTTGGTTCAAAACATGTAATACCAAAAAAGAAGAAAAAAATGTATGTGTGTTTTATTGATGATGCAAAGACATTTGACTGTGTGGATCATTACCAACCACAGATAGCTTTGAGACGAATGGGAATTCGAGTACATTTAATAGTGCTCACTGGGAACCTGTACATAGACCAAGATGCAGTCTTTCTAATAGAATGAAGGGCCACTTCAGGTTTTAAAATCAGGAGAGGTGTATGTCAGGGTTGCATTCTTTCACCATACTTATTCAATCCGTAATTCAATCTGAGAAAATAATCAGAAGTTGGGCTCTATGGAGAGGAATGCAGCATGCTAGTAACACAACCTCACTTGCTGAAAGTGAGGAGGACTTGAAGCACTTGCTGATGAAGATCAAGGATTGCAGCCTTTAATGTGGATTGCAAGTCAAAGAAAACCCAAATCCGGAAGCATTGCTCAAGAGATGAGATGGCCTACTGCCTTGGGTAAATTCACTGCAAAAGAAGTGCCGAGGAGAAGAATGTCACTTTGAAGACAAAGATATGCCTGACCCAAGCCATGGTGTTTTTAGTCACCTCATAGGCATGTGAAAGTTGGGACACTGAATTAAGAAAAACCAAAGAAAGAAGTGCCGAGGAGAAGAATGTCACTTTGAAGACAAAGATATGCCTGACCCAAGCCATGGTGTTTTTAGTCACCTCATAGGCATGTGAAAGTTGGGACACTGAATTAAGAAAAACCAAAGAAGGACCCATGCATTTGAATTATGGTGCTGGTGAAGACTATCAAAAGTACGATAGACTTCCAAAAGAACCAACAGCGCTGTCTTGGAAGAAGTGCAGCCGAATGCTCCTCAGACCCAAGGATAGGGAGACTTGGTATGACGGACCTTAGATGTATGTATGACCAGGAGAGACCAGCCCTGGAACAGGGCAGCATGCTTGATAAAGTAGCAGGGCAGCCAAAAGGAGAGAGACCCTTGATGACATGAACCGACATCATGGCTGCATCGAGGGCTCAAACATGACAACAACTGGGAGGACGGCGCAGCACCGGGCAGGGTGCCCCTGGGTTGTCCAGAGGGTCGCTACAAGTTGGAACTGGCTCAATGGGACGTACCAACCGAAATAACAATGTCTCTTTATAATATGGTGGTGTCCATATTTTTGTTGGGAGGATGCATTAATACTCCTCCTTTTGGGGGTGATAGCAATGGTAACATCTTCCTTCCAGTTAATTCC
>NW_022104341.1:24045540-24046792 GCF_000313985.2 Echinops telfairi | reverse complement strand
ATGTTTGTAAACAAAAGCAGTTCATGTGTCAGACATTCGGCGTTAATTGACGCTGTTAGTACACGTTGTTTAAATATTTTGTGGCTGCGTTCCAAGTGTTTTGCTATAATTTTCTTAGATTTGGTGGCTTTTTGTACTTTTTTAGATAAAAAACATGGGTCCTAAGAAAGAGTTTTTTTGAAAAGAATCATCATGATAAGAAACTGGTTAACCGTGTTACCTATACTGTTGATGATAATTTAGTAAACCCTTTTAGAAAACAGTTAAGGAAACGCCAACAGCAGACCACATTAGACAGATTTTTTTTTTAAGAGAAAGCAAGCCAGAAACTAGTGAAAAAAGGCAAAGAAGGTGGGGGGTGGGGGGAGAAGAAATCTCCTGAAAAGCAGCTACAGTTGATTTGATGGAAGGGGATTCCCCTTCCAAACAGTGACTCTCTCTCCAACCCTCCTCTCCACATCCACGTCCACAGATCCAGATCCTCATCAGGCTCAAGGTATGGGCCATACTGTAGTTGTTACAAAAAGGCTTTTTAAATGTTGTGTTTCTTATTTAAATTATATCATTTCACTCTGAACTTATTTACTTTGAAATTTCTGTGTAATGCTTTGTATAAATAGGCAAGGCTAGGGTAAAAACTTGGTGGGTTGAGAATAGATTAATCCGTTTTGAGTTATTTCTTGTGGGGAAAAATTGGTTCGGAACTTGACTGCATCGAGTCTTGTTACTCCTAGAACGGATTAGCCTCGAGGTCTGGGGTTCTACTGTATTATTATTCATGGGCGATTGATTAGCCAACAGAGGCAGAGAAGTTACATGTTCAGTGTCTTGACTCTACGGAAACATTCGGAAACATTCGCTAAGTGAAGGCCAAGATCTCATTTCTTGACTGACCTTTACTTGTTGAGAAGGCTTGGTGGAATGGCGGTTGCGGTCCGCATGGCTGAAAGTGCAAAATCGCCCGGAGAGAAAAGCTGGGCCTTCTCCTCCCGTCAGCAGTTAGTCTCAGAAACACACAGGGGTCCTGATGAGTCAGCGCTGGCTGATGGCTGTGAGTCTGTTTGTTGGGTGCAGGTACATTGCTGGGCACTGAAGATGGTGAAGAAAACAAGAGGTTCCTGTCATCCTGAAGTGGGTGTCGGAGGGACTGACAGCAGGCAGATAATTATATTGTTAGAGGGCTTAATTAATTAGTGCTATAAAGGAAAAATCTAGGATGTATATTTTATATACTTGTATACTTTTATAGAAG
>NW_022104341.1:24020126-24045424 GCF_000313985.2 Echinops telfairi | reverse complement strand
TGTGTGTGTGTGTTGGTGACTCCACTATGTGCAGACTTGGCTCATTTGACATAGCCTCACCTGTCAAAGGTGGCGCAGGAGACCAAAGAAGACAGACGAAAACAACTGCACCATCATCCGTCAACAGATTTGTGGAAGCCGCACCACTCTGTTCCGGTACAACTGCTGTGAGCTGGAATCGAGTCAGGCAGTGGGTGTCGCCCCACTAAGGTAAACCCATGTGGACAACCACGCTTGCTCTCCTCAAAAAGATGGCCATCCTTTCCCTCCCCACACCTTCCCTGAGTTCTTCTCTAGAGCCAGCTGAGGGAGCCAGTGGCCTTGGGTTTGGGTTTGCTCCTCTTCCAGCACAAACAGCCTTACCAGGAGGTTTTGTAAAAACCACAAACAGGGTGAGATGGGAAAGGGGCGCTCCAAAGCGGGGAGAGATTCAGAGAGAGCCCCTCACTAGAGCCCCTTCTCCACCCTCCACCCTGTCTGTGAGGTGGCCCCAGGCCGCAGGCCTCCGGTGCACAGAGGCACCTCCAGGTAAATGAGAAAACAGGGTGGAGCCTTCTTGTCTGCCACCTCCCAGGAGGCTCAGCAGCTGGGGGCCCAGTCTGATGACAGCCTGCTGTGGGATGCCAGCAGGGCTGGCCCAGGGAGTTGTGTGGGAGGGAAGGCGAGCTTGGTGAGAGGTCTGGCTGCCCTCCAGGCCTGATTTTTCCCCAGCTCAACCTCTCCTTGCCCAAGGCTGCGGTGACTCACCGCCAGCCTCTGCTGAGGAAAGAGGAAGTGCTCTGAGGGCTTTGAGGCACAGAGGCTGGACGAGCAGCCAGGAGAGGCATCTGCAGAGCAGGGTTTGTGTGCGGGACTAGGTTTGTGAAGGGGCCTCTTCTCGACAAGTGTGAGAGAGCCCCAGGTGGCACGTGGCTCATAAGGTGCCTTCATACCTGGAGCCTCCTTGTTGGACCTGCACCACTGACCTGAGGGACAGATCAAGAAGGGAAGACTTGGGCGGTTGAGTGAGAAGCTTGTTCTCACACAGCTCTCAGCTCAGTGGTGACAACTCCCCCATCCCCCTGCTGCCTCCCCTGGGCCCAGGAAGTCCTGCCGTAAAGATGGGAGACAATGGACATCACAGCCGACCAAGCTGCCCTTCCACCCCTGCTTCCCCGCCTCCAGGTCTGAGAAACCAGTGCTTCCGGGGTTGTCAGTGACTGACAAGCCAACCCTTGCCCCACTATATGAATGACTTCAAGGAATAGCTTTATCGTAAAGGTACGGTCCTCAGAGAAGAAGAGCAGGCAAGAGACAATCAGAATTGCTATTTGAGGACCTCGCGGTGGGGCCTTAAATTTTACGTTGGGGTCAACTCCAATTCATGGAGACCCTGTGCACGTGCGAGCAGAGCTGTGATTCGGCTTCCTTCTGCCACAAAATGCCAGCAGGCCGACAGAGTTCCACAGGAGGACGCCGGGCCCTGCCATCCTTGGTGCTAGCCACAGGGCAAAGAGGCTAGCATCCCTGAACCCCACCCTCCGTCAGCACCCAAGATGCCCGATGCCCAATGGGAAGGGAAAGCAAGGGGGCAAAGGGCACGAGAGGCAAAGTGCTCCCCAGGGGCCAGGGCCAGCTGCCAAGAGCGACGTGGGGGATCTCGAAGAAGGACCAGCCAACAGCTGACGCGCAGCCAGACCAGCGGCAAAACCCGGCCAGGCTTCTCCGCAACAAGTGCTGTTTACTCTGGATGCCAGCCGTCGGCCACAATGCACACACGAGATTCGATCACCAGAAGCAAAGTCACACAGACCAGCAGTGAAAAACTTTCCAGACAGACACCTGCGTTCTGGAGGTTTGGTGCGGGCGGGGGTAGTGTGAAGAAAAGAAATGTCCGTTGGTGGGGGAAGCTCTGCGACTCCGTATGTACCTAGAGAAAGCGAGTTCTCTAGAAACACGGAGAAGCCTTTCCCTCTGCAGAAATGCTGGTTTCTCCTCACCATGGGAGGATCACATCCTACAAATCTTTTCCCCTTCCTCCCCATTTCAGTCAGGACGCTAAGAAGCTTTGTGATTTCCTGAGAAAGGGTTCTGGCCAGGCTGAAAAGAGAAATCAATTCTGGTCCAATGGACATCAGAGGGCAGGAGCAGGGAGAGACTCTGCCGGAGCACCAAGGGAGAAAATGGAGTTTATGAGAAATTGGACATCAGGTGGCAAGATTTCAGAGAGGATTTGCTAAAGGGTTACCGCCTCACCAATAATTCACTTGGCCTGAGCTTGGCCTTGAAGGGACTCCAGAGAATGGGATCGCAGGTAGCTAGCGAGGTGGTGATGGTGGGAGTGCCAGCGCTGGTGGTGGTTGCGAGGTGCTGCCGAATCTGTGCCAGCTCACAGAAACCCTACGGACAACAGCACAACAGCACAAAACCCTGCCTGGTGCTATGCCAGCCTCTCAGCCCTTGCTATTGGTGGGCCCATGGTGGCAGCCACAGCGTTGATTCATCTTTTATTGACCTTCTATTACACAAGTAGGATGTTCTTCCCAAGGAACTAGCTGGTTATCCCTGATGACACGCATATTCGCGAAAGTCTCACCATGCTTACTTCTAAGGAGCATTCTGGTTTTCCTTCTTCCAAGACAGACTGGTTTGTTCTTTCAGTATTCTTTGCCAGAACCATAATTCGAAGACACCAACTCTTCTACATTCTTCATTGTCCAGCTTTCGCATGCATGAGGCATAAAGCAATTGGAAATGCCATGGGTTACGTCAGGCGCCCTTTAATCCGCATCATTGCTTTTATATCCTTTAAAGAGATCCTTTGCCCAGCGCAATATGTCATTTGATTTTTTTCAATTGCTGCTCTCATGAGGGTTGGTTGTTGATCCAATTAAAATGAAATCCTTGAGAACTTCAGGCTTCTCTCCATTTAGGAGGATCCTGTTGATTGGTTCATTGGGAGGATTCTCCTTTCCCCTCTGATGAGGTGTAATACATACTGGATGATGTAGCTTTTGATCTTCATCAGTAAGTGCTCCGAGACTGTTTTGCTTTGGCATGCAAGGTTGTGTTATCTGCATGGTTTGGGCTGTTAATGAGCCTTCCTCCAATGCTGAGGCCGCATCGTCTTCGTACAGCCCAGCTTCTCAGATGACTGCGCAGCATTCAGACCAAGTATCATGAAAGGATACAAGTCTGATGCATGTCTTTTGTCTTAAACCACAAAGTTTCCCCCTCATTTTCTACAAGAATTCTTACAATTCGGTAATAAGATGACACATTCAGTAATAAGATGACAAAATTAAAAGTGGGCAAGTGATTTACATAACTGACCAAAATTTACCAAATCTGCTGCTGCTATTTACCATCAAGGAGATTCAAACTCATTGTGAAAATGTTACAGACTAGAATTTCTCCCTGGATTTTTCTCACCTGTAATTATAACCAAGGTCAATCTCCAAGCTTTTTTTTTGAAGGTACCACTGGGTGATTTTGAACTGCTAACTTTTAGGTTAGCAGTCAAGTACAAACCATTTGCATCGCCCAGGGACCTAAAACAAAACAAAACACATACAGTAAATAAGCTCAGGAAAAGATTCTTTATTAGGGCGATACTAATTAGAGTATTGCAATACTAGAAAAAAATGCACATTTAAACTAAAATAAGATACCACTAGAATGACTATAACCAAAAAGATTGACCAAGTCACGTCATATATGGTGATGCTGTTAGGTGCCATCCGTCAACCCTGGCTGATAGCGACCCTCGGCACGACAGAGTGGAACACCACACGGTCTTGTGCCATCCTCACAATTGCTCCTATGCCTGAGCCCATGTCTGCAGCCACTGTGTCGTGAGGGCCTTGCTCTTTTTTGCTGCCCCTTCCCTTGACCAAACATGATGTCCTTCTCCAGGGACTTAACTATCCTGACAATATGTCCAAAGTAAGTAAGACTAAGTCTTCCCATCTAGCCTCATTTCTTCCAATACAGGTTGGTTTGTCCTTTTAGCAGTCCATGGTACTTTCAATATTCTTCTCCAGCACCACAATTCATATGCATCAATTCTTCTAGTCTTCCTTATTCAATGTCCAACTTTCACATGCACATATATTGTAAGTAAAATGTAAAATAGTATAGCAAGTTTGGAAAACATTTTCACAGCTTCTAAAAATGTTAGACTTAGCACTTGCCGGCTGTCTGAGCCATTCTACTCCTAATTTATCCAAGATAAATAAAAATATATGTCTGCATAAAAACTTGTATGCAAATGTTCATGGCAGCATGACTCATACTCATTTTCCCAAACTAATCGATCTATCTGGTAACCAATGAGTGCTGTTGTCGTTAGATTTTCCACTCTTGGTGACCCTATATACAAGACAATGAAACGCCTGGGCTAGCCTCACAATTGCAGCTATGCTTGAACCCGTAGAGGTGTCAGTCCAGCTTACTGAGAGTCTCCCTCTTTTCCTCTGACCCTCTACTTTACCAAGCATTATGTTCTTCTCCAGAGACTTCTCCCCCGATAACCTGTCCAAAGTACATGTAATGAAGTTTTGCCATCAATTCTAAGAAGCATTCTGGCTGTGCTGCTTCTAAACTAGATTTGTTAGTTCTTCTGGCAGGCCACAGTACGTTCAATATTCTTTGCAAACACCATAATTCAAATGCATCAATTCTTCAGTCCTCTTATTTATAATCCAGCTTGCAATGCATATGAAGCTAGTGAAAATTCCTTGGCTTGTGTCAGGTGCACCTTAGTCCACAAAGTGACATCCCTGCTCTTCAGCATTTTAAAGAGACAGATTTGTCCAATGCAATACATTTATTGATTTCTTAACTGCTGCTTCAATGGCATTGACTGTGGATCCAAGGAAAAGGAAAGTTAATCTTTTCTCTGCTTATCATGATATTGTCTGTTGGTCCGGGTGTGAGGATTTAGGTTTTCTTTACATTGAGCTGTAATCCATCTGGAAGTTGCAGTCCTTGATCTTCCTCAGGAAGTGCTCCGAGTCCTCCTCACGTCAACAAGCAAGATTGTGTCATCTGCATATCACAGATTGTTAGTAAACCTTCCTCCAATCCTGATATATGAATTAAATTCGTCTTCATATTGTTCAGATTCTTTGATTATTTTCTCAACATATAGGTTGAATAAGTGGGGTGAAAGGATACAACCCTGACGCACACCTTTTCTGATTTCAAACAATGGTCTCTTAGGAAAAACTGTATCTTGATCATGTACATGCTTCACATGAGTATAATGAAGGATTCTGGAATTCCCATTCTTCTCAATGTTATCCATAGTTTGTTATGATCAATAGCAATTGAACAGTTTAATGCTTTTGCATAGTCAATAAAGCACAAGTAAACATCTTTCTGGTATTCTCTGCTTTCAGCCAGGATCCATCTAGTATCGACAATAACATCCTCTTCCAAGTCTGGCTGGAATTTCTGGCAGCTCCATGGTGAAAAACTATCACAAATGTTTTAAAATTATCTTCAGCAAACTTTTTTCTTAAATGCGATATTCTTACATGCAAAAATACTGTTTGATAATTTCCCCATTCCATTTTGGTTACCTTTCTTTGGAATAGGTGCAAATATGGATCTCTTCCAATCAGCTGCCCAGTTTACCGACTCCCAAACTTCTTGGCATAGATGAGTGAGTGCACCAACAGCTTGTTGTGATATTTGAAGTGATATTTTGTACTTTGACTTTTTTTTTTTTTTTTTCTTGTGTTTTGTGTGGCTTTTGGCCTTCTTCCTTTAATACCATGAATTTTTGATCATATGTTAGCTTTTGAAATTGGTCAATCCTTTATGGCATAGTCAATGTGTATTTATTCCATCTGTTTTTTCTTATGCTTTCTGAATCATTAAGTATTTTGCTAAAAGAATCATTAAATAGTTCTACTCCAGGCTTGATTTTTTTTGTTTGTTTTCATTTCTTTCAGTTCAAATATAATGAGTGTGTTCTTCATTTTTGCCTTTCTAATTCCAGGTCTTTGAATCTTTCATTATAATATTTTGTTTGTTTTCTTTTCAAACTACCCTGTGGAATTTTCTGCTCATTTATTTTACTTCATCATGTTTTCCATTTGTTTTATGTACTGTACATTAAAAGCAAGTTTTGGGCTCTCTTCTGCCATCCACTTTGGCCTTTTCTATATTTCTTGTTTTTTTAATGAACTTTTGTTTTCTTCATGTCTGTTGGTGAAAATAAGTTTTCACAGTGAATAAATTACTGATCTCTCAAACTTCTGACATGCAATCTCCAGCTCCATGTCTATCACCAAAGCCTTATTTTCTAACTACCAATCTTTTTTCTTTGTTTCCAGCGTTCATATTCCAATCACCAATAATCAATCATCAGTGTATCTTGATTGCATGTTTGATCAATTTCAGATTGAGGGTTTTGGAATGATTCTTCAATTTTTTCATCACTAACGTTAGTGGTTGGTGTGTATAATAGTTGTAGAAACCTGACTTTCTTATAACCATATGCACATTGTCATATCATGGACAGCATGGTGGTTCAAGAGAGGTCTTGAAATGTATTTTTGATGCTGAATGTGACATCAGTTCTCTTGAATATATCATTCCCAATAAATCATATGGTTGTCTGACAAAAAATGACCAATAGCTGTCCATTTCAGCTCACTAATGCTTTGGAAACTGGAGTCCTGGCAGTGTAGTGGTTATGCATTGGTCTGCTAACTGCAAGGTCGGCAGTTCAAAACCATCAGCCGCTCCACGGGAGAAAGACAGGGCTTTCTACTCCCATAAAGATGTGCTGTCTTGGAAACCCACAGGGGCTGTTCTTCTCTGTCTTATAGGGCTACTGTCCTATGGGGTTTCTGTGAGTTAGCATCAATCAATAGCAGGGAAATGCCTGAGATACCAACCTTTACTCCATCTTTGTCATATTTTATGAGTTCCAATTTCCCTTAATCCAAACTTTGTACATTATACGTTCCAAGAATTAATGGACATTTGCAGTTATTTCTTCTCAATTTGAACCACAGCCCATCAGCCAATGAAGGTCCCCAAAGCCTGGCTCAACCGTGTGATTGCATTCAGCGTCCCTCTGAGCGGCCATCTTCGCCGTTTTATTTGAGTGCCTCCCACCTGAGGGGCTCATCTTCGGCCACTCTGTCTAACAATGTTCTGCTGCTGCTCACGTGATTCTCAGAAGTGCTCTGCCCTGCCTGGCTCTTCTCCCTAGTCTGGTCTTGGATTGGAAACGCCACTGAAACCTTCCTCCATGGATGACCTGCTGGTACTCGTCATCTTGGGGCGTAGCGTCCAGCATCACACTGGAAGCTGCCACCGTCGAACAATTTGACAGGAAGGGGTGGAGGGAATGGCTACAACATAGACGTGTGCAGCATTCCTCCAATAGAATATTGTTCTGCAATGAAAAGGAACACGTCATTGAAATGTGCAACAACATGAATAAAACTCGGACGCGTGATGCGAATGAAAGATGCCAGGCATATTACTTCGTTCCGTTTAATGCAATTCCCTTAGAAAGGCAAAAAAGAATATCAGTGGTTGTTTGGAAGGGGTCGTGAGGATAGACTACAAACAGGCACAAAGAACCATGACAGGTGATAGAAATGTTCTAAAATTGGACTGTAGTGCTGGTAGCAAGCAAATCTGTATATATTTACCAGAAATCATTGTTCTGCACAATTGCAATGAATTTGCCATCTGATTTATAACTAATTATACCTCAGTAAAGCTGTTTTCAGAAGTGGAGCTAATTCTTGCACACTTGAGTTTTCTTTTCTGTTCCTCCCCCTCCCCCGCCACACACACACAAGAAGAAATCATTTGTATTCTGAAAAACAATTAAGGAAAAGCGTGTTCCCTTTTTATCACTGTTGTATAATTTATCAAGAACGCACAGAAGCTTCTGTGCCTTTGACTCCCCCTCTCCTTCAAAATCTGCGCTGCGCTGGGATCACTCAGCTTCAGGAGAGCCCAGTCACAGAGTCAGAACATGAGATTCCCTGATAATCATGAGACTCGGGTAACAGTGCCCTATTTTTTCAAAGTCATAGCAATGATTATGTTCTACTCAGGAATAAGATTACAGCATTTCAAAGTCTGAAAACATATATATCTCAAGAAGGGTGAGGGAGAGAGGGGGAAAGAGGAGCTGATAATAAGGGCTCAAGTAGAAAGAAAATATTCTGAAAATGATGATGGCAGCTTATGTACAAGTTTGCTTGATATGATTGATTTATGGATTGTTATTATAGCTGCATAAGCCCCCAATAAAATGATTTAAATTAAAAATACGTATATCTCAGAAGACTATCCATTTATTCCTTCACTCAAAAACTCACTACCATTGAGTTAATTCCAATTCATAGCAACCCTATAGGACAGGGAAGACCTGCCTCTGTGAGATTCTGAGCCCGTAGCTCTTGATGAGAGTAGAAAGCCTCATTTTGCTCCTCTTAGTTAAATCTTACTCTCATTAAGGTTGGGAAGACCCTTGTGAGACCATTCTCTGAGCCTGCTCAGTAGCCTCTCCAGATCCAGAGCCACCCCAAGAGCCAGAACCTTGAAAACTCTAGGTACACTCGCTAGATGACTTTGCTACACTTTGCAAATCTTTCTTTCTTCATACTTTGGAAGTTCAATAAATGGGTTATAATATCTTTTTTTCCCAAATCAAATATTATTTATTGTTCCTTTCTAACTCCATAAATTGAATTGAATTGACTTATTGGTAAAACCACACTCTACCTACTATTGAAGTTGCATCAAGCCTCTGGGCCTCACAGATTTTTGCCGACCTTTGTAGTGGTTCTGTATTGGGCTACTACCTCAAGATCAGTAGTTCAAAACCGCTAGCTGTTGCTAGGGACAGAGATGAGGTTTACTCAAGAGCAGAAGCTCAAAACCAGTAACTCTTGCTAACTCAAAACCAGCAGCTCAAAACTGCTAGCTGCTGTGAAGGCGAGGCTTTCTACACCCATAGAGTTATGGTCTCCGAAACCCCACCGAAGCAGCTCTGCCCTGCGCTGTAGGGTCTCTGAGTCGAAGCTGACTGGGTGGCAGTAAGTGTGGTTTGGGTTTGGGTTGGTAGTTTGTCGTTTTTGCAGAATTTGTTATGGAGTGGTGAGCCTTTGCTGTTGGTTTTTTGGTGTGTGTTTTTATAGATGCTAAAAGTTAACTTTAACTGAAATGATTTAAGTAAAGGGGAATTAAATAAGTTCATGGTCGAATAAGTGAAGAGTGAGTTAAGATGTACCAAGAATTTTATGAGTATGATTTGTTTTAGTTTCCTTAGCAGTAAGAATGGAAACAAACGAGCAGCGTGTGAGTCTAGGCCAGAGACTCGGAGTGCTGGTTAGAGATTAACTGCTCTGAAATGTGTTCCCTGGCGTCCCAGGGGGAAAGTATGACCCATCTTCCCTTTGTTCTGTCACCACCTGAAGAACACAAACAGCCAACCCCTGCAGCAGAGCACAGCGAAGGAAGAAGACATGTTTCCTAAGCGGCGCCTCATAACCCAGTTACAAGACCATTGATGTTCCTTTCCCAAACCTTTCGCCCTTTTTAAATGGATGAAAAATCCCCTCCTTTCTCTGTTTGGAAGCAACCCTCCACCACGTTGTGTTACGATCTTACAACTAAAATCATCTTTCTCTTGCCAAAAGCCTGCGTTGAAGTATCTTGGCTTGACATTGTCAGCAGGTATGGACCCAACTTCTGTGGTAACACCAAGTTGCCCAGTGAAACGCACATCTAAATACTGGCCCAATGCTGGGGAGTGTAGCCCAAGTCCAGTAGTTGTAGCTCCATGGCCCTGTTTACAACTGGTGGGCGAGACATAAGACTTGTGTCAAGTAGGTCAAGACAAGGATTATTTTTCCACTGGAAAGTATGATGACTATAACCTTGGAATGTGTTTTCCACAGAGAGGCACCCAGTTCTTCCTGGACACTGTCCACTCTAGCTTTCCCAAAACAAGTGTGTCTGTCACTGAGCTTTTATTTAGAAAATTATCTTGCCCAAAATCCTTCTAAGTGTTTGTCTCCTAACAGAGACTTAGCAGACGTAAAAAAATACCAAATCAAACTCACTGCCATCAAGGCGATTTCAGTTCATAGTGATTCGATGGAGCAGAACTGCCTCTTTGCGTTTCCAAGATTTCAAATCTTTATAAGAGCAGAAAATCTCATCTTTCTCCTTCAGATCAGCTGGTGATTTTGAACTGTTTGATGTTGGGTTTACCGTAAGGTGACCAGATTTTAATATTGGTAAAGCGGGACACCATTGGTAAAACTCATATCCTGGCGAAATAGCCACATGGCAGCCGAAAACCGTCTACCCTAGCTTGTCGTGCATTCTTTCCAAAAATCGGGACTTTTTAAAAATGCCACAGGATGCGGGAAAAATTGTTCAAACCCGGGACTGTTCTGCCAAAAGCAGGACATCTGGTTGCCTTAGTTTACTGCCCCACATGAGACTCACTATACCACCAGGGCTCCAAACCAATGCCAGACACTGTCGTGACTCGGATTTGAACCAGGATTGTTGTGACCACAACAAAGAGTATCCGCCACTATTGGATCTCAGCAGGCCAAATCCCACTGCAGACTAAAATGTCACAGAGCGCAGTCTCTTAGAGTTGAAGGAGACCTCATTCAGGAGGGAGAGTCGCAATATCCCTGGCATGTATCCACACAGCTCTGCCAAAACAGAGCAGCAAAAATGGACTCGCTCACACCCACGATGTGGGTGACTGGGCGGTGTTCGTTTTGTTACACACCAGGTCTCCCTGCGCCGGGACCAACGTGACGGCTGCTAAAATCAGCCTGGCGTGCAGCATGCCAGGGTTTCGGTACTTTGCTCCTTGTGTAGCGATTTGAATACTTCCGACGGTGGGCACGGGATCAAATCTGACTGCATTTGCTCTAGACAACTGCACTTTTTCAGCCTGGGGGAAATGACACCAAAAACAAATCAATTGAACCACCAGAAAGAAAATGCCCCCCTCCTGCTGCCCAAGACGGTCCCATTCTTGTCTACCAGTCGCCTGCTGGCTTAGACTTCAAACACAGCCCACAGAGGCCACCTCCTTCCTAGAGGGCTTCTGTTTCAGTTCTACCCAACTTGGTACGTTTAACTTTTGAGTCATACAAAAAACAAAGAAATTCCCCAGACCCCACACGCACGTGCACACACACACGCACACACATATATCTTGGGGGTATTATATTAAAAGAGATTTCATGTGTCACATAATTACACATAACAGTTGTGTAAAATATAAGCAAGGCTTTGCCCCAATCCTGTAAGCCTTTTAAGGAAGAGCTACTCTAGGCGTCATCATCTCGGTAAAGAGTTATTACTCATGGGGTGTCATGCAACTTTTTCTAAAAATAGATACTTCCATGGAAAAGCATAAAGTGTAGCTGCTATATCAGGAAAAATACAAAAGAGGTTATTTTTATCTCCCAGGCAGTTACATGTATCTTCTGAATGGATCCAATCAGAGCTCCCCCGCAAAAAAGAGGGCGGTGGGGGATGGGGGGTGGGAGGGGGGTTGGGAGAACTTAGACAGCAGGATCTCTGCTACGTTTTCTTTTCCTCCCGTTTCCTTCTCTGAACTGCCTTTTCCTGTGGCGTAAAACCACACTGGCTAGCCAAGAACCCCCCAGCTGATAGATGCATGTGACAGCAAACTCAGGCTCCTAAAGAGCACAGGAAACGGTAGAGAGAAACCATATTATCCAAAAAGCAAGCCGCCAGCTCTAACGCCGACCTTCTTGTTCTATCGTTGCTCTGCCGGGCTACAGGAAAGGCAATTCAGCCCGAAGATCAAGAGTGTGATCTGCACTTAGAAAAGCCAAATTGGGAGGCTCTCGGTGGAAGCGCTGGGTCGATCAGATCTGACTATCACGACGTCTTTAGGGGAGAGGCTTGATCGCTTGCACCTCAGCTTGCTCACCTGGGAATGTGGTTATAGAACTCCCTTCACCAGGTCACAAGAGTCACAAAATACGTAAGCAACGTGCACACTTCCTGTCACATGAGAAACACCACAGATCTTAGGACGTGGGAGCCTTGATTCTAGACTGACACGGGCTTTTGAGGAAAGAATGGTTGGGAGCAGTGTGAAGAACAGACAGCAAAAGGAGGAGTTGGTCGGAGGGAGCGACCGGACATTGGGGTCCTTTATGAATATGCGCAAGAGCCTGAGAGGCTTTCTGCCGTGGGAGCACTTCTCGTCTGGCCTACCGGGTTGCTCCCGGTCAGAATCGACTCAGTGGGCGTGGTTTGGGGTCCTTTATGCTGTTGTTGCATTCCATCACCCCAGCCCGACACGCAGCAGCCCCAGGTACAACCGACCACGCACCGCCCAGGCCCCCGCCATCGTCCAGTCCATTTGGGCAGTCACTGCGTCCGTCCGTCCATCTCCTTGGCAGTTTTCCTCTTCTTTGCTGACCTTCTCCTTTAGCAAGCATGATGCCCTTTTCCCAGGACGAGTCTCTTCTGATAAGGTGTCCAAAGTCCGTGAGACGAAGCCTGCGCATCCTTGATTCCAAGGAGCATCTGGAAGACTGTCCATCTTCAGAACAGATGAGCGTGTTCTTCGGGCAGTTCATGGTACTCCGATGTGTCACCAGTGCCATGATTCAAATGTACCTCTTCTTCAGTCTGCTCTACTCAGACCCTGGCCTTGTTTGGGCTGCTAACATTGACCTTCGCCACTGTCTCTCCCCACAGAGGTAGTCAATAGCTTTGTTTGTAAGGTGGCGAGTCATCACATCCCATTTCTCATAGGCCAAACTGAAATCTAAAAGGGTTGAGGGCCCAGAGGCAAAGCCAGAAAGGAAACACACACCTTATTGTGGTCACTCTGCACCAAAAGTGGATTAAATCATCACTTCTTTTTAAAAACCAACAACATAATTCTTAATCGTGAGTGCAGGTAAAAAATAAAATATTAATGATAGTACTCTAGATTGTCAATAAATTGCATATCACGAGAACTAGAAGTTTACTTGGACGAATTAAAATCTCATTTTATTTTGGACGACATTGTGTGTGATACATGTACGTGTGTTAGAGCTCAATTTTTTAAAAAAAATTTAAAGTGAAAACTCCACCACTCATCCATAGATCATCGTATTATTAATGTCATTCTTTTCCATAAAACTTTACAGAAGTTGACGGCCTCACATTTATCCTAAAGAGTGGCTGGTGTGTTCAAAGCACCGGCCTTTGGGTTAGCAGCCGAATGCTGAATGCACTGCACCGCAAGGACTCCTTCAAGAAAAGAAGAAAGAGAAAGTGATTAAGAGCAATGACGGTCAAGAGAAGAGACCATGGCCATCCTCAAGCCCAAGAAGCTCTCTTGGCAGATGAAGCAGCTCGATGGAGGCAAAGAGGTTGTATGTAGCAGGCTGAATTATGTACTCTCAACTCTGTGTCTGCCAGATGCTTCTCAGGCCACGCTGGATGCTTTGCCCAGGACTGGGACAGCCCATCCACTCTCTTTCAGAGTAACAGCATTCCCATTTCTGGATATGATCCACATCTTATCGTCACAAGATGTCATTTAGAAATTCCCAGCATTGCACACCAATTCCCAGCTGAAACAGTGACTGACGAGTTTTCAGGTGGCAAATGTGCTATTATTTTTATTCCTTGGATTGGCATGGTTTTAGGTCCAGTACAGTCATATCACAAAGACTTGGGTCTTAGCCAGTTTCATTTGTCAAGAGACTCGGGATTCCCCAGAGCACATTATATGGGCTTTGATTCACAGTGTCTTTCTAAAATTTGCATATCACAACATATACCTGCGTAAGTAGCGTGCAACAAGCTCATAATCACCATGTTTTCCCAACTGGCTTAGACTACCTCACTTCCTGCCATCATGAACAGGATGTGACCCAACAGGATGTAGTTCTCCCTCGTTTTCTATTTTTCAGCTTTACGGAATTGATGTCTGGGTTTGATAACTGACCTCGATTAAGAATCTACACTCGAATCATCTACACCTTGAAGGTTATTGCATGTCTTGTCTTTGTCCATATGTGACTAGTAGCCACCTGTCGGTAGTAAGTAGCCTTCGGGAAAGGGCAGCAATAACTGGTCTCTGATCTGTCTTGTGATTGTCTCCATAGTTGCTCTGCCACATCTCTGCCAGACTCTGCAGCCCTGGGAAGACTGTACTTTCTCCCTGTAGGAGTTGGTTCCTCTGCCTGATGCTTAGAAATCGCAGGCACCACCCTTAGATTTGGAGACTAAACTTGGCCATCTGAGCAGGTTCCTTCTCTCAAGACCCCTTTGAAAAAACTTTCATTGTGAAGTAGGTGAGGGTTTACAGATTAATTTATGAAGTGCCTGCTAAGGTCCCTGCTCAGTGCTAAGTACTTTATAGACCTTATAAAGCAGGTATTATGACTGTATTTTATAGATGAATTAACTAAAATATAGAAAGGTTATACAACTTGTTCCTGGCTGAAGCTTTTTCTAGTTCAGGGTGTTTCCATGGGAATAACAACAATAACAACAACCCAAAACAACCTTGGGGACTTGAGGATTGCCAGGCCAGGCGCTAACAGCAGACTGAAGACGTCGTCCTAGTGGCTGGCCTGAGGGTCTCCTGCGAGTGCCTGAAGGGCGATTACTTTGTCTAGCTTTTCTAGTAACGCATGATCCTGTGGCTCCCCAAAACATGATTGGGTGGAATTATACAAATAAGAAATGTATAGTCCATCATGGGGATTGCACAATCTGCTAATAATGCAAATAAACTTCATAAACCCTCTGGGGGAGGGAGGGCATGCAAATAAGGTAAAGAACCTGAGAAATTGGCTGTATCTGGCCTCCTTTGGCTACAACAGAGAAGAAGAGTCTATCTCCATACAAACCAGAATTCATACTTGCCTCCACCCTCACACTTTCTTTACCTTAGTCTGAAAACAGGCGTTCCTCCCACCACGCTCTTCTATGCTAGGTTCAATAACTGTTGCAACCACCACACAGAACTCACAGGCAATATTCATGATTAAAGGAGTTATTAGGGGTTTTAACAAGTCACCACAAGCCAATAGCAAAAACATTAAGAACACCTCTTCACAGCCAGCAGTCAAATCTCTCTATAGTCCTTAGCCTCTCAGTCACACGGTCCCTTGGCCTCTCCTTCCATGGGCCATGATGCCAACCCCCTAAAATAAAGTGTGTTTCTAGGGGAGCAGCCACAGGAAAACTGGAGAGAGACTTGGGGAATTGCCTCATAGTCTCATGGTCTTGGTGTGGATCCTCTGCTCTGCCGCCTGGTCTCCATCCTCTGGCCTCTGGTCTTGCTGTGGTATGGCCTCCACTACGTGAGGCAGGAGTTTTAAACATGTTCTCATAGTGGCTCTTTGTCCTTGATGGTCTCAAGAGTTCTTTCTGTCTGTTTCCAAGTTGGATCTCTTAATCATAGAGGAATGCTTTCATGGAGGTGTGATTTTTGTCTCTTAGCAGACCCTACCCCCAAGGAAACAAAGGGTGGTGACTTGATTCACACTATGGTAGTTATATATCTGCTGTCAATTTGAAAATTAAGAGTGAAGGGGTGGAGTCTAGCCTGCCAATCAGGTCACAGCCAATGAGACCTCTGTGTGGGCCTTCTTCTGAGGATTCTGCGAACTCCTGTCTTCCTCCTTGGAGGTGGGAGACACACAAACTCTCTCTCTATTCACTCCCTGGGAGACATTGCAATTGACAAGACACATAGAACTACGCTAGTGACCTGATCTGGTAAAGTCACATGAAGACCCCTGCCAGCACTGACATGCTTACAACGCCACTGGATCCACAAGATTTACCATCCACTGGCCTGTGATCTTCCTGCATTCAGCATCATTGCATGTGTTTCGTGAGTCTGAAGAGGACTTTATAGATTGGTATTGGACATAAGTCCAATATTTCCCATATGTCCAATACCAATCTATAAAGTGGCGTTGTGTTTAAAAAAAGAAGAAGAAGAAGATCGTGAGAAGGGTGGTACAACGTGAAGCAGGTCACCAGTGCGGCTGAATTCTGCGTGCAGATTTCGAGTTGGTGTATGCACTGCTGTGTCCTCACCTCCACAGAAGTTGGAATCATAAAAAGATAATGCACAGCATAAAAGTTAGATGTCTGTCATTGTAGCTAGATTGTTAAAAAATCACATTGATTTGGTGTAGAGTTGAACAGCTGATTCTTGTAAGTGTTGTTGAGAAGTTGTTCAGCTGGTAAAAGTTGTGTGATAGGTACCATTTACAACAAAGATAACAACAACAACAAAAAGAGTAGCTGCCGATGTTCCTTGTGCACAACCAAATACCTCATAGGATTTGATTTCTTGATTTGGCGATTTGGGGGTGATGGTTTCATAGGGATCTCTGTTAATCTGGCCTAATTATGGGCTTGTTGCTTCTGTTCTGCCGCTCTATTTTGTTGAGTAGTACTGGGTGTCTTAAAAATCTGCAAGCGGCCATCAAAGGCACAATAACTGATCTCTCTTCAACTGGAACAGCAGAGAAAGAAACCGTCAAGAATCATGCAATGTGTGGCTAATTGCCTCCTGGCACAATTGTCTCTTTTACCATGAGACCAGAACTGGATGGGGTCCAGCTGCCACTACTGAACGTTTTGACAGAAGAATTCATACAAGAATCCTGATAAAAGGACTAAAATGTGTAGTAGAATTTCAAATTTTTATGGAATCCGGATTTTCTGTAGTCATGGACGTGAGCTGAACCCCAAAACTATTACCCTAAGATAATATTCAAACCTTCATTCAAAAATAATCCTGAAGTCTTCTTAAAACCAAACAATACTTCAGCTTAATTAATAAAAGAATAATAATAATAAACACACTGCCATTGAGTTGATGGTGACTAGTAGCAAAACTATAGAACAGACTAAAACTGCCTCTGTGGGTGTCTGAGACTGTAACTCTTTATGAGAGCCGAAATCCCCGTCTTCATCACACCGAGTGGCTGGTGGTTTTAAACTGCTGATGTTGTGATTAGTAGCCCAATGAGGAACCACTATGCCACCAGGGCTCCTGTAACTCATAAAGTATGGGAGATTTATGAGATCTAAGTGACAATAGCAACTTGAAAGACTAAATAAGAACCTTAGGGGGTATTCTTTTTGTAAATAGTGTCTAATCACTGAAGAGTCTAATCTATACAAGTCAACAATTCATGATTGAAGTTTGTGGTAGTTACATAATTTCATGTCAATTTGATAAATAAAAGTGCAGGGATGGAATCTAGCCTGTCACTCAGGTCACAGCCTGATGGTGCCTCCATGTGGGCATGGCCTTCTCAACAGAAGGATCCTGCGAACCTTCCCCTTTCACTCTGCCTTCACTTCCTGCCAGTGAACCACACTGACACTAGTGCAAGGTCTGTGATGCAGCCTGTGATCTTTCTGAATTCTGCATCATTGCATTTGCTGCATGAGTCTGAAGAGGGATATTTGGACTAGTATCGGATTTATGGACTTGAGTTGGACTGGGTTGGGATGTTTTCCTGATCTATAAAACTTCTTGACATAACGCTCCTTCTTTGTATATGACTGGTTTTGTTTTCTAGTCAACCTGGCCAAACAGAAGGTTCATAGCCAACCTATATTTGTATGAGAGGGTACCCTCCCCACGCCCAAAAAAAACCCACAGATTTTTTTTCAAAACTATGCATTTAATTTTTTTTTTTAATTTTTACAAAACAACCTTATCACCTTCAAAGAACTCTCCATTACACTTAATACATTTGTCAAATCCATGGTTCCATTCTTGGAAACATTTTTCAAACTCATCTGTTTGGATGGCTGAGAGCACTTCTCTTATTTTTTTTCTTCACCTCTTCTATGTCGTCATATTGTCCTTTCATGTCCCTCTTCACTTGAGGAAACAAAAAGAAGTCTCATGGAGTGAGGTCAGGTGAGTCAGGTGTGTGGGGCAAGAGAGGTATGCTATTTTTTGCCAAAAAACTGGTGCATTGAGATGGCTGCGTGAGCAGGTACATTGTTGTGGTGGCAAAACCCATCCCGGTCTGCCACAAATCAGGCCTTTTCTGTAGCACACTGTTAGGCAACCTTTTCAGAACCTCCAAATAGAAAGCTTGGTTGGCAGTCTGACCTGGTGGAATGAACTCCAAATGCACTATCCCTCTCAGATCAATAATACAAATGAGCATCGTCTTCATCTTTGATTTCACTTGATGAGCTTTTGGGGGGCGAGGTGATGATGGTTTCTTCCTCTGGCTTGATTGATATTTGCTTTGGGAGCCATAAAAATAGCACCATGTCTCCTCACCAATAATGACCTTAGGAAAAATGTCTGGGTCGCTTCACAGCTGTTCAAATCACGGCATGTTTCCACTCAGTGCTCTTTTTCATGGTCCATCAGAACCAGAGGCACAAATTTCATAGTGTCTCGTCTCATTACCAAGTCTTCCATTAAAATTTTCTGATAGTTCAGATAACTTCCCCATATCTTCAGTGATCTGTTGTTGGTCTTCAAGCACAAGTGCATGAATTTGGTCAATATTTTTGTCCATTTGGGAAGTCCATTTGACGGATGTCCAGAATGAGGTTTGTCATCAATCAACAGTTCACCTTTTTTGAAACAAGAACACCACTCATACACTTGAGTTTTTTCCATAGTGCTGTCCTGTAAGCTGTGTTCAACATCCCAACAGTTTCTGGGGAGACTGGAGGGAAGATGGAATCCAGGTAGATTTGCCCACCCAGAGTTCCTGCTACCAGACCAGAAAATTAAGAGGTAAGGAGAAGGAGACTGGGAGGCTGACTACTAGAATTGGAATCAGGGTACTAAGGTCAGGTCCAGACTCTCACTTTTTAAAATATTTTCAGTCACAAAGGGAACCAAGAATGCACTGAGACACTCTTGGTTCCTTGTGCTGGGCTTGCGGGCTCCACCAGACGGGGCCCCTCCCAGCTTCCTGATCCCTCAGCGAGAAGCGATGGCCCCAGGCTGCTGTCTAAAAAGTGGTCGTGATCCTAGACTGGAGGAAGCCTCTGAAAGCTGGTCACAGGACCTCACACCAGAGTTCCCCACGCTGTTGGCTGCCTGGCACTCACACTCTGGGCGTTGGTGTGGGTAGCCATAGATTTGCAGCAATTGAAAAGACGTCTGGAAATTTACCTGTGTCAGATCGCAGTTTGGCAGAGTACAAACGGGTAGGGGGCAGAGGGGGGAATCCAGTTCCAGTTGGCCAAGAAAAAACAACCTCTCTGAGGAGTTAGATCTCCTCCCCTGTGGCTCAGCACAACAGGCCCGAGATCAGGGCACCCCCACAGGCCCAATATAAAAAGGAGAAAAAATATTTTTGTGGTTAAAACTTCAAATAACAGGCGCATTGTTTAACTCCAAGACAAACCTGCAGAACACGTCCTTCAGCATACATGAACATAACAAGGTGGCCAGAGCTGAGGAATGCCAGAAGTGAGCTACAGAGCATAGCCCAGAGGCTTTCAACATAGCAAAGAGCTCAGAACAGTTCCACAGAGCATCAACAGAATACCCATAGCCAGGGGCTACTTTAATTCAATTCCAGTTGGCCAGGGGGAAAAAAATAAAACCTTCTCTGAGCTACTGGGGCATTAGCAGTCTCGGGCAAAACTAGGACAACTCCACAAGCACAACAGGGGAGCTACTGTCTGCCCTCAGGGGACCTACATGCAGCTGGAGAAATCCTGCTTGTCCCTTATAGTCCTTCGTGGCTGGGGGATCCCTTGCCTCTCCTGGGGGCCCCACATGTGACTGAGGGAACTTCCTCCTGCCTGCTGCAGTGCTGCATACAACACAAGCCAGCTATACCAGTCATCTCCAGCCTCCACACATTCTTTTTCTTCTTTTCTCACTCTCTTTCCTTTCACACACCACTGCTAGCTTCCCGGCCACTATTCTCCACCTAGGGCAACTCCACCCAAACAGCGGGGGGGCGCTCCAGCCTGCCCTCTGTGGGAGTGCTGCACACCGCACAAGGCAGCCATGACAGCCCTCTCCAGTGCTCCACGCTGCTAAGAACCCTCCACCTGGCCTCCACAGTGATCTTGCCGACTGGGGCAATTCCGCCTAGCACCTGTGGGAGCCTACAACAAAAGGGCACACCCACTCGCCACCTCGGGGCAAGGTCTAAACTCCTCCAACCAACTTTCAGGCGATCAGGGCTCAGCTATCTCTTTACTCTTTATTTTTTTTCTTCTCTCTTTTTTCACTCTTTCCCACCACAGTCAGTCTCAGCAGGCTGTCGGGTTTTGTTTTGTTTTGTTTATCTTCTTTGTCTTTCTTCTTTTTTTTCTCTCTCCTTATTCCCCTCTCTTTCCTTTCTCATGCCACAGCTGGCTTCCAGTCCCCTACCCTCCACCTAGGGCAACTCCACCCACGCAGCAGGGAAGCTCAGGGCCACGAGGCAGTGCTGCACATGGCATGGCATGGGGATTAGCTATCTATTTATTTTTATTTTTTCTTATTCCATTTTATTCTTTCCCCCTTTCTTCCTTTTTCTTCTTCCTCTGTCTCTTCTCTCTTCTCCGCCACAGTCTCAGCAAGCTCAGTTTTTCTTTTTTGTTGATTTCTTTTAAAAACATTTTTGTCTTTGCCTTTTTGTGTGTTAGTTTGTTTTTATTTTTGATCTTGTCTTTGTTTTCTCTTTTCTCTTTTTTTCTCCTCTTCCCACTCTCTTTCCTGTCACATTGCACTACCAGCATCCACCCTACTCCCCTCCACCTGGGGCAATTCCGGCTACCCAGTTGGGGGAGCTCCCGCCCACACTCATTGGCTTTACACGCTGCTGGGTAAATCACACCCTCCCTCCGCTGCACCCCAAATGGCTGGGGAATCTGCCCTTCAAACTGCTGGGGGAACTCCCGCCTATACCCCAAGACCCTACAAGTGACTGGGGGAATTCCTGCCCACCCTTTGTGGTGCTCCACACTGAGTGGGAACATCTGCCCAACTTCATGGCGATCTCTCCAACTAGGGTAATTCTGCCTGCCATCCACAGTGCTCTACACCAAGGAGCGTACACCCACCCACCCTCAGTGGCACTTCAGTTGCAGCGAGAACCACCACACACCATCTGAGGTGCTCCAATGCCCGTGGGCCATACCACCATGGCTTCCTGGGAGATCAGCTAGTGAAGCACCATCCTCATGGGCCCACAGCCACCCAACCAGCATCCCAGGAGAGGACTATCCAACTCACATTCCAAACAACCGAATAGTGGTTAGCTAGGGTAAGAGTGAAACTACAGGAAAATAAAGCAGTAGCCTGACCCCCCCCAGTGAAGCTAGCTGCAGGTAGTTCAAAGAAGCACTCATATGAGTCTCCCAAAGAGAGAGCGCAGTGCTCTTTGAATATCTGGAACATTGGAAGATGGTGCCAGGGTCCTCTGAAACAACAAGTAAACAGCAACCACCTCCAACAGCCTCAAGGAAAAATCAGGAGAAACAGAAGACAATGAACCTAATGACATGCATAGAAGAAGCAGACATTGACCTGCCACAGAAATAAATCTTCAGAATACTGTTTGGCGTCATATCGGATATGAGGGAAGCAATACAGAAAAAGGATGGAATGATAGATGAGATAAAGGCCATGTACCAAAGGAAAATAGAAGACCTTAGGGGTGAAATAACAAAATCCAGTAGCAAATTAAAAGACTTTGCCAACAGACTTGAGGAGGCAAGGAATCACACTGGTGACCTAGTGGATAACCAGGCAGACTTCCACAAATGGGAAAGCCAGTCAAATAAGATAATCAGAGAAGCTGAAGAAAACCTGAGAGCTATATCTGATGCTATGAAGAGGAGCAATATTAGAATAATTGGACTACTGGAACAAGACACAACAAATAAGTCAATGGCAAAAATAGTGAGGGAATTCTTAGAGGAAAACGTCCCCAGCTTAATAAATAAAATCAGGCAATCATTCAGTAGGCTGAAAGAACACCAACCAGAATGAATCCCAAGAAGACACCAAGACATATACCCTGTTTCTCCGAAAATAAGACAGTTTCTTATAGTAATCTTTGCTCCCAAAGATGCACTAGGTCTTATTTTCAGGGGATATCTTATTTTTCCATGAAGAAGAATACGGTACACATTAATTGTTGAACAAAAAAAGGGGGGAATTTATTACCTGTATACGGTACAGTAGTAGTTGTCATCACAAAGCAGCATAACCAGACAAACTGTGAATCCTACAATATCAAGAATTTCTTGTTACTGCCATTATTTCCGTGTACAACAATCTATGGTACATTTACTCGCACTTCCTGTCTGCTCCGGCTGTGCTGCGGCCAATAGTGAGCTGCGTGGTGGCGCCTGCCGCTACAGTCCAGGGTCCAGAGTTATGATAGTTTGTGGGGGCCTTATTATCGGGGTGGCCTTATGTTTGGGGAAGTCTTATTTTCAGGGGCTGCCTTATATTTCAATGAGAGGCAAACCTGTACGTAGGTCTTATTTTGGGGGGATGTCTTACTTTCGGGGAAACACAGTAGTAGTTAAATCATCCAACTATAAGGAAAGGGAGGAAATCATAAGAGCAGTGAGAGAAAAACAAATAGTCGCTTATGAAGTTACCCAACTAAGAATGTGTTCAGACCTATCAGCAGACACAATGAAGTAGAGGAAGGAGTGGAGTAAAATATTCCAAATTTGAAGGAAAATAATGCAAATCCAAGAATACTATATCCAGACAGATTATCTATTAAGATAGATGGAGAAGTAAGACAAGGAAAAACTCAAAGAAAACGTAAAAAGAAACCCAGCCCTACAAAATATCCTTGTCAACCAGTATGGGCAGAGGATCAACAATCACCAAACACAAATAGGAGACCATCATATAAAACAACTCCACACAAAGGGCAAGAACAAGAAAACAGCCCCCAAGATAGCATTAGCTCAATGGTGGGAAGAAGGCAAGAATGAAACACACACACACACACACACACAACACAAACTGATAAGATAGGTAGGTAGGAAAACACCCAACACAAAAGGTACAAGATGGCATCACAGAGTCCACAGATGGATGCAATAACAATGAATATCGATGGAAAAAACTCAGGCAATAAAGACAGAGGCTAGAAGAATGCTTAGAAAACATAACCCATCGATCTGATGCCTACAGGAGACACATCTCAAGCTTACAGACAAAAACAGGCTGAGAATTAAAGGCAGGAGAAAAATATACCAAAAAAATGGCATTTAAAAAAAGCATGAGTAGTGATGTTAATATCTGAAAAAATTGATCTCAAGGTGCAAGCCATAACAAGAGAAAAGGAGGGTTACTATACCATGCTCAAGGGAACAGTAGACCAAGAACCAGTGAGCATAATAAATATATATGCACCCACGGAATTTGTAAGCCACGGATTTTGTAAGCCAAACACTCCAAAAGATGGAAAAAGAAATCACAAGCTCAACAATTATAGTAGGTGACTTTATCACACCACTCTGGAAAAGACAGATCACAGGGAAAGAAACAACAAGGATGCTACAAATAAACAGCATAATTGGATGACTTGAACTGATAGATATTTTCAGAGCTTTCCACCCAAATGCAAAAAAAATTACAATTATTTTCAAGCCCATATGGCACATACTCAAAGATAGACCACATGCTGGGACACAAGTAGAATGTGAGTAACTTCAAGCACATAGAGATTATACAGTCTTCTCTCTCCAACCACTAAGTCATAAGGCTGGAAATCAACAAAAGGATGATTAAGAAAATAAAGGCAAACAATTGGAGGATGAATAACACTTTATTGCAAAAGAAGTGGGTATAGGCCCAGATCAGACATGAAATCAGGAAGTTTCTAGCAACCAATGATAATGAAAATATGATGTACCAAAACCTTTGGGACACAGCAAAGGCATTCATCAGAGGAAAGCTGATAGCAATACATGCACACATGAAAAAGGAGGAGAGACTTGTGGTTGATATTCTGGCACAAAACTTACACCAATTAGAGCAGAGTAAACAGAACAATCCTACTCAGAGCAAAAGGAAAGAAACAACAAGCATCAGAGCTGATATACAGGAGAGGGAAACAAGAAAACTATGGGGAAAATTAATGCAAGGATAAGTTGGTTCTTTGAAAGGATTAGCAGAATTGATAGACTTCTGGAAAACCTAACCAAAGGAAGGAAGGAACAAATTTCAACAGTATGGATGAGGGATGAAACAGGACACATTACAGTGGACCCTAATGAAATCAAAAGATTAATTGCACAATATTGCGAAGGCCTGTTCTCTAACGAATTCAACAACTTGGAAGACATAGTCAAATACTTAGAAAAATAATCCCTCCCTAGACTATCCCAGATAGATGTCAAAAATCTCAACAGACCCATAGCAATAGAAGAAATAGACAAGGTTATCAAGGGATTACCAACAAAAAAATCCCCTGGGCCAGATGGCTTCACAGGAGAATTCTACCAGGCATTCAGGGAAGAACTGACACCAATCCTACATAAACTCTTCCAGAACATAGAAAAAGACGGAAAACTCCCAAACTCTTTCTATGAAGCTAGTATAACTCTGATACTTAAAGTGGGCAAGGATTCCACAAGAATTAAGAACTACAAACCAATATCCCTAATGAACATCAATGCAGAATCCATAACAAAATACTGGCCAATAGAATACAAAAGTATATGAAACAAATAATTACCATGACCAAGTGGGATTTATACCAGGGATGCAGAGATGGTTCAACATACAAAAGACCATTAATATCATTCACCACATTGGCATTAAAAACTATAAGAACCACATGATAATAGGGGAAGATGTGGAAAAATCATTTGACAACATCTAACACCCATTCCTGTTTAAGACACTCAAGAAGATAGGAATGGAAGGAAAATTCTTCAATATTATACATGCTACATATGAAAGACCAACATTGACCAAGTCAATGGAGAAAAGACAAAAACAATCCCACTGGAAAAGGGGACAAAAACAATCCCACAAGGATGCCCCTTGTCCCCACTCCTATTTAACATCCTACTGGAGGTCCTAGCTAACAACATAAGGCAGAGAATAGACATCAAAAGTATTCTCCTGGGAAAGGAAGCGGCAAAACTATCATTATTCGCAGATGATACGATTTTATGTACTGAAAATCCCCAAAACTCCACAAGTGGAGTGTTGGAAGTGATAAAGCAATATGAAAGAGTGTCTGGATACAAGATCAACAAATAGAAGTCTATTGGACTGCTATACACATTAGACAAGATCATGAAAGAAGTGATTT